>NW_026916158.1:12532500-13132500 GCF_034315485.1 Pezoporus occidentalis
TTTTTTTATTATTATTTGTTGTGCAAATCAAAATTTAAAGTACAAAATCTAGGGAATATAAGAATTTATTCAGCTACAGGTAGGGTAGCTGAGCAAACATTTTAATAGAAGTGAAAGAAAATACATGTAAACAATATGGGATATAAATTATATTAAATGTACTGGATCAGATGGGTTTAGAGACTGTTTTCCCATTTTCCTTTGCGTAACTGGGCATACACCAAATGCATGTAACTTTCTCAGTAAGTTTCTTTTTATACATTAGTTTCTATAAATCAGGTACCCAGAAAATGCATTTTGAATATTTTTGTATGCAAATTTTGTGGTTCTACATTATCTCCTTTTCTGGGGAAGTATATATGTTATACACATCATGCCAGCATTTGTTTTCAATGGTCAATTCATCATACAGGTAAAGGGATTGTTTTGTCATACAGCTAATGCTGTACAAACTGTAATTACCTGTTAATGATACCTAGTTAAGTTTGAGTTTGGGCTTGCCTATTAGTGGATTGCAGTCCAGCAACAACAATTATAAAAATAAAGATTGTTTTGCTGTGAACTTTATAGAGCTGGAGCTCTATATATTTCACAGTATTTACTTTAAATCTTTGTTGTTTCTGCAGTAGTCTTTAGAGGCAAAGACAAATCTGTGTTAAACACAGACATACAGGTATTTGGTGAGAAATGGTTTTGTTTGAAACTGAAAAAATATCACAAATTAAAATCTTTGAAGATATCTTGAGTAATTCCTATGCCTGCGTGATCTATTTTTTATCAATTTGTAAGTTTTTAAGTAATTAAAATGTGTATGTCCTTTGTAACATTATGTTATCAAGTGTATTTGAAAAAGCAGAAGCTTTCAAACTTTCAGCTATTCTAATTGGGGAAATTTATTGACTATGTTTCATATGCCAGGAAGTATAGAGTACTTTTGGTTGTCTCTAATGCTAGATATATAATACTTAATAGTATAAGTAAATATATATTTACTTAACAGTAAATGCAGCATCAATGAACTGGTGTTCTATAGTGGTGTTGATATCATCACTATACAGCTAGAGAAACAACAGCTATAAATGTAGAGGATCCTTAGTGATGCGAGTATAACTGAGAGATGAATTTGGTCCTGCACTGATATAACAGGTTACATCACTGGCTGTAGCTGCTCAGCACTGTACTGAATATGGATGTCAGCTATTTGCCATCAGCCCAGAGCATTTTTAGTAAATTCTGTTTTCTTAATGATCACTTACCAAATGATTTCTCTTCACTTCTTTTGCTTGAGGAAGAACGTAGTCTGTCCTGTATGTTACGACTTTCCAACTCTGAAACTGAGATGGGGGAGGGAATAGAAAAAGAGCACTACACTATTAATATAGTATTTGCTACTGTGCTGATTTTGCATTACCTCCCACTGAGCAAAGCATGGAGTAGCATTAGTGTTGCCTTGTCTGCTCATCACTTTGGTGAGAGGAAAATTCCTCAATAGCAGACTATGCTGTATATGTCAGGAAGTTAAAAATATGCCACGGTTCTAAACCTCTATTTCAGATTATATTTTACTGTAACCAACCAGGATCAGACTCTCCATCAAATGGCACTTAGAAATACCACTCACTGCAACTCTGCTGAAAGCCTTATCAAACATTCATTTGCTTGAGATGGCAGGCATGCACACTGGTTTGCAGCATGGAAAGGTGTTTACTTCGTTTCTGCAGTTCATTAAGAGAAATAGTGGATTATCTGCATTATGGCAATAGAGAAATTGTAGATAATTTTTACAGATGTTGCACAACAATGTGAATATTAGAGTGCAAAATGGGAGATGGGCAAATGAACAAAAGGTGCTATGTAAAATTTTGGTCATAACCATTAAGTTTTGAAATTTCTAGATTACATTATCAAAATAATTGATAATGCATAATTATTATTTTCAGTTGCAACTGATTTTGGAAATATAAATTCATTTTTACTTTGATATGTTTGATAATATTGTAATGATTTAAATTGCAACTCCACACTATATTTGGAGCCAAGTGAATAGGCAGCATTATTTGCTGCTGTAGACAAAAATACCTTGTAGAGATACAGTTGTATGCAGCCCATGGAGTATAAAATAACACTAGTGATTGTGTTTGGAATGGAAAACACTGAGCTGATAGGAACACAATCAGACATGTTCCTACCCATGTAGGTATGGACATGCAAAATTAGTGCATGGCAGCAGTGCATGGCATTGACAAATCACAAAAATTCTGCAGAAAAGATCCTGAGTCAGGAGTATGTCTGCACCAAGTCTGCTTTGGAACATGACTTGGCACTGGAAAAATAATGTAATTTGTCAGTCTCCAGTTTAGTGTCTTATTCTGCTATTGTCTGAATTTGTTAGTAGGTTAAGTAACAATTCACAGTATTTGCATGGTCCTATGAATTGCTGGATGTGAAAAACCATTTTGACTGAATGAATTCCTGTCCTTCTGAGAAAGAGGATAAAAGAGGCCATGGAGAATTCTTAGCCCTTGATAAAGCAACATTTGGCAAGTGGAATCCAAAACCTTAACAGGAAAAGTAGAGCACCTCCAAAACTTTCTTGTGAAATGTTACAGGTGTTCCTCCTTGGTTATTAATCTTTAATTGCATATTATGATGATAATTTTTATTTTAAAATAATGCCAGTTACCACCTTCTCTTGAAAAGGGTCTCCCCATTTTATGCTTAATGGTATGAGATGGTGGTGCTTATTCACTTTACCAATGAGTTTGAACACCAGATAGCCTCACTGGTCTTCTCATAGCGAGAAAACTTCAAAAGCAGTAGAGGTTATAAGCTCTTGTACTTTTTATATTTCAGAGAGGAAATATTGGGTCCTTTGAGTGGTGCATTCTGATGTGATATTTGTACCATGCAAAATAGAGACAAGCAGCCAATTTTAGTTCAGCATCACTTCAGCCACTGGTCTGGATCTCTACCAACATTAAAATGAATCAGCATAAAAGAGAATGTTCTCCCTTATCTCATGGAATCACAGTTTTATTAAAGGAAAGAAGCAGATAATAAAATGTGTAGCCATATGTATTTATGCTTTCATGCATATAAAAGTAATTGTAGAGCTCTTGTGTATGCAAGACTATCAAATCCACATAATCTGTCACCTGCCAGATAGAAACCTAGGTGTGATAAGGGTTAATATTTCCTATAGCTGGCTTTGAAAAGAAAAACATCTGTGTTATGTGAAAGCATTACACTTGAGTCTTAACTGAAAA
The DNA here is from genome assembly GCF_034315485.1 of Pezoporus occidentalis. NCBI lineage: Eukaryota > Metazoa > Chordata > Aves > Psittaciformes > Psittacidae > Pezoporus > Pezoporus occidentalis. The sequence continues at coordinate 12,535,767 of NW_026916158.1, forward strand.
TGAATAGAAGCCACTGGAATTTTGTAGGGTAAGGTGAACAGGGCTAGCAATATCTACAGTACAATGTACCTAAATGTTTTGTTAGGAGACTACAGATTTCTAAATGATCTTGCATATTTAGAAGATAATATTATTGAAACATATATATCCTTTTAGTTAGTTTGAAGTGTTCCCTGTGTGTATAAAAACAGTTAAGAAAATCTGCTTTGTGATTTTTTTTAAATCCAAAGTGCCACTTACTAATTTGTGTCTTCAAACTGCTTGGAGCACTTAAAAAACAAACAAACAAAAAATAAACATGTAAACTAAAATTACTTCTATGTAAAAGTAACACAACATCTATATTATGAAAGGAAACTAAGTGGGAAGATGGGGAGAGAGTGATGCTGTATGGTCAGAGAGAATCTTCTGTTACTGTCTTTCATTATGAACTTCAGTAAATTCAGAAGCTTCAGTTCTATTTATTTTTAATGTAAATTTCCTGAGTTCTATTGTGAATATTTTCTTGTAACAATATTTTACTTCAAGGCACTGAATGATGAATTTTGTGTAAGACTATAGTATAATGAGGTGCTGGTTGTTTATTAATAGTTGTAATACTTTAAACAAAACAACCCCCCAGCAGATGGTGTTAGAAATACAAATCCTATTGAGGTCTAATGGAGACTTGTGGTCTTAAGTACTTTAATGCTTCCTTATAACTACCAGTGATTCCCCTGTAATCTTGTTCTTTAGTTAGTAATCCCCATAATTTACACATCCCATTTGTCTGTGAAGAGCATACACAGTTCTTCATAGCATTATTTTACATACTAGATTCCAGAACAGTTTAGAGTTACCTGCAACAGGAAAGAGAATTTTGCATAATAGTCAGCAAAGCACTCTTCTCACAGAGCTAAGAAAAATATTAGGAAAGAAGAATTATTTTCAGATAGATTTGTGGTTATGGGTTCAATGAAGCAGAGGTACAAACAAGTAGTTTTGAAAGGAAGAAGGTGCAAAGCTTCTAACACATAGAGGGAAAAATTTGTGAAGATTCTGTAAAAGTGGGAGGAACAATCTGAGAACTGATTATGTCAATGAAAAAAAAGGTAAGGAATGCAAGAGACAACTTTTAACTGCTCTTTGAAATAACTAGGAAGGCTTATGTTTTTGTGAGGAAGCATGAAACTCAGTCCTTTTTTTTTTAAATAAATGTTTCACACAAGCTTTTAGAATAGAAGATAGATACCCACCCTCCCCACACGCACACGCTCCAAAACAGTGAGTGTGCAACAGATTGTAACATCCAAAATCTCTACTTGCTTCCCGTAATACATTTCTACTGCAGAATCTTTGCAGTAATGGAGTTTTAAAGTTTTTAATTGTGGTGCGGATAGCATCATTGGTGTTCCTCAGACACCTTTAAATAACCCTACTCTAAAGCTTTAGTAACTTCACAGCTAGAGAAAATTTTGCCTATGCTGTTTATGTTACTGCCTGAGTCATTAAAAATCAACAACTTATTACCTACATTGGTCTGCAGCTTAAGTATCTATCTTCCCCTCTCCCCACCCCAGAAATGCAGAAATACTGCCTGAATGTGTCTGACTGTAAAGTGAGAATATCATTTCCACAGTAACGATGCTCGATGCTCTTTGGAAAAAGCTCTGCAAGTGTTCTTATGATAGTGAAGCTGGTCATTTAAGGAAACCTTGTATGTCAAGATAAGAAGAAATGTGAACAGATTCCCTGCTCAGGTAGCATGCTGATAGTAAATACCAGGCTTTGGCCAGAGATGTGTTCTGATTATGGCTCTTCAAAGCAACTTTCTATGTGATCTTCTTAGCCAGTATAACTTTAACATGAGTTTTGCAATAAAGGATTCAAAACTGAAAAATGTCTTGTGAGGAAGGGATGATTTTCATTATCAGTAGCTTTTGAAAGATAAGGAAGATAAAATTACTTTGTGGTGCTGGATAGCAACTGACTTCTGTTGAATGAAAAGTGATGGCGTATGCAATAACTTGATTTAACCAGGGAGTACCTTATTAATTTTTAAATTTATTTGAGCATCACCTTTATGTTGTAGCTTATGTTGCAATAAGTTATCAGAAATGTTCTTGGGTTTAATCTGAACTTTCATAAAATTTTCCATGAGATGAAGTGATATTTTTTATTGAAACATTCATTTTTAGGCACAGATATGTATATGTACCTCTGAAGCTGAGTGAAAACTACTGGGCTTGAAATACCATAGTTGTCCTTTTAAGAGAGGTACTAGGCAACAATTATGTAACTTATCCTAATTCCTTTCTTATATATTAGAATCATAGAATCATTTTTGCTTGGAAAAGACTTTTAAGAGACAGTACACTTTATCTTTAAAAATTCTGTATCTGAAAAAGCCCTACATAAATTCTCAGATTAACAAACAAACAAACAAACACACACACACACACACACACACACACACACACACACACACACACACACACACACACACACACACACACACACACACACACACACACACACACACACACACACACACACACACACACACACACACACACACACACACACACACACACACACACACACACACACACACACACACACACACACACACACACACACACACACACACACACACACACACACACACACACACACACACACACACACACACACACACACACACACACACACACACACACACACACACACACACACACACACACACACACACACACACACACACACACACACACACACACACACACACACACACACACACACACACACACACACACACACACACACACACACACACACACACACACACACACACACACACACACACACACACACACACACACACACACACACACACACACACACACACACACACACACACACACACACACACACACACACACACACACACACACACACACACACACACACACACACACACACACACACACACACACACACACACACACACACACACACACACACACACACACACACACACACACACACACACACACACACACACACACACACACACACACACACACACACACACACACACACACACACACACACACACACACACACACACACACACACACACACACACACACACACACACACACACACACACACACACACACACACACACACACACACACACACACACACACACTGAAGTCACTGTTCATATATTTGGATTTCTTTCCCTAAAAAGATAGAGGCCAGCCATTGTCCTTTTAATGTTTAATCCCTGCCAAAAATCCCCCAGTTTTTCCTTTTGGATTAATTATTTACAATATCCTATTCTACAATGTTATGTAACAGTTGTATGAAAGATTTTCTTGTTTTTCCAGAGACTGTTGTTCAGCACTGTTCTTATATAAGAAGCTGATAAATTACAAAATAAGAATTAATGCACTTAGCACTCTCAATCGGTGATTTCTTTTTCTTCCATATATGTGTATAACCATAAAGAAATGTACATGAATAATAACACTGATCTTTTTTATCACTATATATCTTGATTTTCTTTCATTTCATGTGTATACCCAGCAGCAAGGCATATGCTATATTTTAACCAGAAGTACTGCACACTTGGTGAAATTCTGCGCACTTAGTGCAGGAGGTCAGACTCGATGATCATACAGGTTCCTTCTAGCCTTAAACGGTATGAATGAAGTTGTAACCTCATGTGAGAAGGATCTCCCTAAAAATGCCTTATTTATGTATGCTTGGAATTTCAATAGTATTTGGCTTTGCTAGAAAGGGAATGACTAAAGGGACTGTGGCTTTATAGAAGTATCAGCTTATGCAGATCCTGTCACCTTTCTACAGAGTTAAACTTTCTGATGGTACTGGTTTTACTATGGCTTAAGGGTATGTAGCCATTAATGCAAAGCCCATAGAGGTAAATTGAAGATGTTTAGATTAAGTCCATGTTATCTGTCATACTGTCTTAATACCATCATGTTTCAGTTTTCTGGGAGTTAGTAATTTTTAAGGTGAAATTCAAATAACAGTGATTCAAAGAGCCATTATGCAGAATTCTGAATGTACACCTATTTTTGTCACTTTATATAATTATTTCATACCATGCTTTTACCTTGTGTTTATGAAGTGGACTCTCAGATAGCCTCATCAGAAAAGTGAAGTAAATACAGTGCTAGCCACAGCTTCTCCAGCTCCAGTAAAAGAAATTACCTTTACTGAACTGCTTTATCATTTGTAACCCTCAGCAATTCTGGGCAGCAAATGGAATCTCTTCACAAGACAAGTAATGACAGTAGGGTATGCAGAGTCATTAGGGCTATAGTGCTGGTTATTGTTGAGTTTTGTTTGTTTGTTTTTCTTCTCAGCCAAGTAACCTTTTTTTTTTTTCATTCAGCTTTCTAAGCTAAAGGTACTACCAGAAAGCTTTTTAAGGAAGCCATTAGCTATTAAAAAAGATAAGCTCAGTTACTGCTATGTGTGCTGGGTACTCTGAAAGTGATATTCAGTTCTTTGCTATAGCACAGAATTTGTATACGACCTTGAACAAATCACTCAAGTGAAGCTCTTGTTCCATTTAAGTTGGAACTTAATGTGAACAGTGATAGTTGTACTGTTGATTTTAATGGAGCTGGATTTCTCTTTTTTCATAGTTTCTCTGCATGAAAAATGAAATAGTAAAGTTGTGAATGATGTGAATGATATGAATATATAATAGTGCGAAGGATGCACATAACATGGTAGGGTTGCCCAAATAAATGCGGGAGTTATATGCAGTATACAACAACAACTGAATGAAATAAGTAAATCCAATCCAGGAATATCTGTGAAAAAGCATCGACTCAGCTTCTTTTCTATATCATTCCTTTTTCCTTTGGAATTAGTTCGCTTTAAAATATGTCTGCATTAATGACTCCATTCTGTTTGTGGTGTTCATGTTTAATTCTGTAGTTTGTAGTCACAGCTTGATTAATTGTTGTGCTTCTAAAGGCACTTCTTGATGATGGCTTTGAATAAATTTTATTTTTCATCCTGATTCTCTTGTACCATAATCACTGAATTGAAAAATATATTAAACCCATTGTCTTTCTACCCTAAATTTCTACTTTTAGACCTTTTTATGCTATATCTGAATTTATATGCTGCCTGAGTCCTTGTCTCAAAAAAAATTCTAGAGTCCACTGTAGTACAAGCAGTGATAAAAATACTTATTTAAAAAAGCTTTAGTGTTACTATCTGAGCATTTCTGAAATAAAACTTGTTAATTAGTTTTATCTAAGGGGGTTCTGTCTGTATATTCTCTGTGTGAATTAAGTTGCTTGGAAGCTGAAGCACTGTTTATTGATTGATTATTAAAAATTCTTAGAAATTTTTTTTTTTTTTGCCAAGATAGGTTATTAAGGGCATAATCATTAGAAGTAGCTAAAGTATGTTTGCCTAAAAATGTCGTAATAATAATAATGGTAGTAGTTTGTTCAAGTGATGTTGTCCCTTGTGTCTGTTCTTTTTAACATACAGCAGAAGTCAGTTAGTCATGTGGAAACCAAAAGAGATCAAAGGGAGAGAGCCAGATGCTTTTTCTATTATTTCTGATTGTTCTTAAATAAATGCACTTGTCTAACAGGAGACATATCTCTGAGAAAATTAATGGTGTAATTATCACTTAAGCTGTAGTTAAGAGACAAAAGTGATGTTGCATAGCTATCACTAAGGATCTTTTCTCACTGTTCTGCTTTCCTTCTATTTGTAGTGACATAAAGCAAAAATGGTCTTACATGATTTTTCCTTATATTCTGTTTTCAATTTTATTTTTCATTGCATCCATTCAAAGTGAGTTGCATGAGATTTCATGAAAACTCCGTGTTCATTCTTAGCTTGGATGTGTGATGCATTCCACAGTTAACAGCTCAGACAACTTATGTAGAAAGATTTTAAATGGCTACAGAATAGATTTGTTTGCTTCTTTGTTTTATTGTATGCATTTGAAGATAAGGTTTGTACTTCATGTTGAATGCTTAGCTCTGACTGTTTACAAGAAAGGGTATTTAGTCAATTGCTTATTTTAATCTAGTAGAACTGTTGTAGCTGTGACCAGATATTGATATAAGTGAAGCAAATTTTTCATACAATGAGGTGATATCTTTTATTGGAAGAACTGTAAAAAATAGAGGCAACTTCAGGAATGCATGCATGTTTTAGGCAAAGGCTTTTGCACCCCAAACCATGTCTTTTCCTCCCAGTCATAACAGCTGGTCTGCTGAAAGATATTGCCTCACAATCTTGTGTCTCGTCCTAGAAATATATTTCCCTCTCTATATATTTATGGTAGTAGCACATAATTTTGTTTGTTAATCACTTTTCCATAGCTGCTTTTATTTAGCTGTTAATATATGTATTAGTATTCAAAATATACTGGACTTTTTGAAGTTAAAATGAACCCATTTCACTGGTTTATTAGGAAATGCTTGAAACTTGCAGTAGTTTTTCTCTTTTTTGGGTCATGTTTCTCTGTATTGAGGTCCTTAGCACTCTCATGCTCCTTGCATTTATGAAGAATCTAGGACTCCTGGTAATGGATCTTAATCTGCATATTATTTAAGGAACTCTAATACAAACCAGCCAATTAAAAGCTACTTACTTTCTGTTACAACACTTGCAATTTGGAATGCTAATTACACAGAAAATACCTTGCTATAGTTTTTTAAAAGTATGATATTGTCATTCTGATTATCATCTCTTGAACTGTCATTATAGTCATCATTCATTAATAACAGGAATATCAGCTGCATTGTTTGTTTCTGTCATTAGGCCTGTAAATAGGATATATTTGGGTTTGGACTGTTTATGACAACTTACAGTTACTTTCAGAAGTACATAGTAACGGTGTGGAAAATGATAGTAGCTTAAACTTTCATATCAATAACTGTAAGAATCTCTGAGAGATAGCATGGTTAAACTGGATCCTGTACCTTCAGATGTCTTCTAATGTAATAAAATGTTGTAACATGTAAATGGTTGCAACATCTGAATATACTGACTTAATAGCTTTTCTATTCAGAAGTTGTTAAGTCTAATGGAAATGACCAGTTTAAAGAGGATGGTTGTTTGTTTTTCTTTGCAGTGATAGCTGAAGTCCCTCTTTCAGTAATATCTCATTATGCGAGAATATTCAGCCAACTTGTGTCTTTGTCCCTATTTCAAAATGTATATAAAACTGTTCCTACGTGTATCTGAGAAGTGACCCGTATTTCTTGTATAACATGTACCTTCTGATACTGCATCTCTGATTGCTGTTTCCCAACTGCTCTCCTTGGAAAGTCAGCAAATACAATCAACCGCTTTCTTTTCCTTTAGACTTTCAGATTTAGTGAGTATTTTTCTGCCTTTCTGCTTGGATTTCTTTCCAGTGGTTCCCCTCCCTCTCTTCTTTAGTTTACAGACTTCTCCGATGCTTTTTTTTTTTTTCTGTGCTGATTGCAGGAACACCCACCTTTCTGTGGTTTAGTAGAGCCTTTCATGCTCCTTTCTCTGTACCAGCCCTCTAACCAGATATTTAGGCCAATTATTCTGTTCAGTTTCATTATTCTGCTCCCACCACTACAGTAATAGCTCACTTGAAAGATCACTTTGCTTCTTTCACTGTTGAGGCTGCTTGCTAGTTCCCAGAATGGCATGTTCACATCCTGTGATCTTCTCTCTTTCTTTTTTTTCTTTTTTTTTTTCCCTTTTTTTTTTCCCCCGGAGTTTTATTTAAATTAAAAAGAGGTGAGGGCTAAGGAAAACCAGACACATATAAATGATCAGGGAAAAAAAAAACAAACAATAGACAAGATATCAAATACATGCTTTCAGGAAGAGAAATTCCAACACTGTCGGCTTGTAGAGGACACTGAATATCAAATACCGTTATTCAGTACATTTTCCACAACAGGACTGTGTATAAAAATCCCATTGAGATTCCTTGAGCAACTATCACCTGCTCTTTGTGTTGCAGTCACACAGGATGAATGTCACCTACGATTAAAAAATAGCATCCAGAAAACCTTTCCTTCTACTTTGTCCATACACATTCAAATTTGAATCTTTCACTTCAAAAGTATTTTAAGTGAATGTTTTAATAACGTGTAGACACTTCACATGATAAACTTCATATCACAGTGTTAATGTCTCCCAGGTTATAGATATCATATAAATTTAACTTTGGGTTTTAAAAAGTCTCTTCTGCCTCATTTTATCTTTTTTTCTTTTTTCCCTTTTTCCCTTTCATCTTCTATTTTCATCGCTAATGTAGGAAAGTGTTTGGCCTCTTCACCCTTATCTCTTCTGAGTTAAAAGGCTGATGATAAGCGGAAACACTTAATGCTTATTCCTTGTGTGACATCAGATGAGAATTTTAAGACTGCATTTCACTCATAATGTTTTGTTAAACCTCCCTTTATAGTATACATAGATTCTGTTATTTTTAATACTGAAATTGGTCCTCAGAGCTGAAAATTGTTCATTGTTGTTGAACAAGAGTAATCTATCCAACAAATTTGCATGTAACTTGTTCATATCTCTACCAGCTCTTTTTCTTCTCCTTCTGTAATTAATACTTTTTTAATTATGCAACAAAATACAGATGACTTTAGGTAGGGATTTTATCCCTAGATGTTGTATCAAACATTGGAAAAGTACCAAATGCTTCTAAAGAGGAAAACGAAATCAAATGTCCGATACCCTTTTCAGTCTTATAAATAGCAAAACTCTGTGTCTGTGAAGAACATAGCTCATTGCCACTTACACAGACAGTGAGAACACATGAAGTGCTTAAATGATCAGGTATTTCCTACCATAGGATCCTTAATTACCTTAATTTTAGAAGGTTTTAATTTCTGTCCTTTCAGCCAAAGAAAATGTGAGCCTGCAACTGTATGAAATATATCACTCGCAATACTGGGGTTACTTGCAGAGAGAAGGACCAACCACACATAGAGAAAGAGTTCTTTCTATGTGGTGCTGTGTGCTGTGATGAGCTGATGCTCTTTCTCAGTCTGCTCCCTAATGAACAGGTGTCTTGTGCCACTATAGTTGCCTTTCTTGTTAGCAGTTTCAGTAGAGAGGCTAATGATTAAACAGGCATTTCTCAAGGTTAGGGATAAATTACATACCCAGGAGAGTGTTAGCAAAAATTGCATTGCTATTCTCTGTACTACATCAAGTCAGAAGAAAGAGGACTTCCCTTATCAGAGCAGTCATTCCAGCATCTTTCACAGCCAATCAGCTAATTTAAAAAAAATACTGAGAATTCTGAATTTCTTTAATTATTCCTATACACACAATCATATGGTGAAAAGTTTCTCTGTAATGAGGGGCCCGTTATAAATTGCATATGATAAGCTGTACTCAGAAGGAAGAACTGTTGCTCATTTATTTCTAGTAATATGGTGAACTAGAAGATAGGATGCAGACATGTTTGTAGTTTTACATAAGTACCAAATAGTTAACTATTTTGTTTGCAGAAATATATTCAGATTAAAGATGAAGCCCTCCATTTCTCTATATTCTCTATGTAAGGCTAAACTCATGATCCATTCTGTTTTCAAATTACAGATATGATGACAGGGTTTATGTACCTAAAAATGTTTTTGTGGATTTGCATGTTTCTTCTCTGAGGCAAGAAGGGATTTATGGAGGGAAGTGATGATAGGGCCCAGGCCTAGGAACACAGTGAATTCAGTGGACCATACTCATTGTGTGTGTCTGCATTTTCTTAGATTTTATTATTAAAACTAATTTTTAGAAGTTATTAAAATATTCCATGTGACCAACAAGCAGAATATTTAATTCTTTTTCCTATTTAATCCAATTTGTCTTCAATATATCTCCAAACTACTGTGCCTAAACTTCTACTTATATAATGAAATGCATACTTTTGAGGTTAAGTTTTTGCACAGATTAAAAAAAAAATTGCTGAGACTATTTACTGTGTAAGATATATAATGCCAGTTAAAACCTATTTTTGTTAAAATGCTAATTGCCTCAGGTATTATGTGCTTGAGTAGGGAATTACACTTTTCTGATTTGTTCCCATTTGTCAGAAATGGTCCTGTTATTTTTTCCGCTCTGTCTTCACTTACTGAACCATTCAGGGATCATTTTTTAAGGTGAAGCTGTGTACTGCAGTTTCATCCAGCAATTCCCATACCTAGTACACACAAGAAAGCAAAATTCTGTTTCAGTGTTCCTTATTAATAAATTTCAAGTGAATCCAAACATACTGAGCAAAAAGACCCTTTTATTCTCTAATTGATTTTCAGAATGAGAGCACACCATCTGTAGGCAGCATCCCAAGCCATTGGGATTGCCTGTTACTACAATTTTGACTTTTCAGCCTTTCAGGAGACTACATACACACTTTTTCTGTGTTTCTAGGCTTAAGTGGAAGACATAAACACTTTGGCGTGCTTTGTACTCTTCCACATTCTTTTGTGGGATTTACTTCAGACCGTAAGGTACTGGGTCTGTATGTTGTAAAATCCTGTCTCAGTGTAGTGGAGAAGAAAATAAAGGACCCTGCTTTTCAGTAACAGCTAAAGATGCACTCTCATTTTATCTGACTTAAGATACATTCAGGGAGTATCCAGCAAGGGGATATTCCCTAAACAAACCATGGCCTGTGGAGAGCCTGCACTGGAGCAGGTTTATCCTGAAGAAATGCAGCCAGCAGAGAACTCATGCAAGAGCAGCTCTCAAAAGGACTGCAACCTGTGGGAAGGACCCATTTTGAGGCACGGGAAATATGTGAGGAGGAAGAAGCAGCAGAGAGGAACCATCACAAACAGACCCCAAAGTCCCCTTCCTCGCAGAGTGTGCAATGAATGCCAAGTATTCTTGGCAACACTGGTTTGATATGTTTGCCAAATGCAATTTTACCTAAACTTTTTTAGCTAAATTTTTGTGTCCAAGACACCTTTTTGACATCATTCAAATGTCAAAATACAGGTCTCTGACAAGCAAATTAAAATTCCCAGTGAATATAAACTTTTATAAATTGTTGATCAGGAGCTGGTCAAATTATTTGTTATGATGTCAAGCAATCTGCTGATTTTGGCACTCCATAGAAGACAGCAAAAACTTTTGAATTCATTATCCCATTAAAATTGTCCAAAGGTGCAGACTGATGCTGCCCCTGAGCAGTTTTCAGGTGTGCGAGTCTGCAGTGTGAGTGTCTGATTGAGTATGGTCTCTCTGCGGAGTGCACAGGGACAACCTGCTCCACCACAGTCTCCCCAGGGGCTGCAGGGGAGTCCCTACTGGCACACACAGCACCTCCTCCCCTCCTTTCTCACTGACCTGGGTGTTCACAGGGCTGGTTCCTCGGTCCTGTGAGGAAAATGCTGCCAAGCAGTGTTTTGCATTTTCTTCAATACGCTTTCCCAGAGGCACAGCCAGCGAGGCCTAGGGGCTCAGCTGTGCTCTGTAGTGCAACCATTGTGGAGCTGCCTGGAAATGGCTGTGACCAGCACCAGGCAGCCCCAAGCATCTCCTCACAGAGGCCCCTGTAGCCAGCACCTCACCTGCTGCAAGTGGCCTGGATTTCTAGTTTCCTAAAGTTAGAAGGCAGTGTTTTTTCTAAGGTAACACTTACTTTAAAGGCCTGGATATAGAGGAAGGAGGGCAAGCCTCAGGAATACAGTGTCCCGTTGACTGACGGTGGTACTGCCAGGAGAACAGGAACAAGTTTTTCTAAATATCTTTGAAAGACCTATTTTCTCTGTCTCCATGCTGTAGATAGAATTACATCACCTTTAATTATAGCTATGCATGCAACTTCCAAATCCCTTTCTAAAAGTTTTATTGTAAGTACTTGAAAAATTTTAAACTAAGTTGCCTGCAAGGTCATCGTATTAAACATTTTTTTGCCTATTCTTGATTCTTGATTTCTTTATGTGAGGAAAATACCTCAGTGACTCTTTTATGATGTAGGAATCTACCAGAGATCAAAAGCTTACTCATAAAAAAGTAGTAACAGAAATAGCTGAAGCTTTATAGCTTATGAGATAAGAATAGATGTTACCTCAGGTGCCCAGAGAATGTAAAATTTGGTATGGTAAACCAGGAAACTGGTTAGATTCATTATTCTGACATGAAGCTGCTGTTCCATTTACAAAATGGGAAAATCTTTCTAATTCATCAAGTGATAAAATTTTTAAAGATACGTTAACACAATTTTAATGGAAAAATCAGACCCAAGTAATAATGACTGAAGCTCTGCTATAAATATGACCATCCGAATGCGTGTTATTTCTTTAATATATGCGGTGAAAGTGTTTAGAAGATGTTCAAAACTCACAGAAATACTAAGGATAGAAATTCAGTTTAGCACAGAAAAAATAGTAATAGTAAAAAACATGATAAAAAAAAGAAGTTGAAAGCAAGCAAGCAAACAAAGGAGTGTTTCCTTATCAGACCATATTGCCAAACTTTGGCTGGGAGATTCATACGGAGGTCATGGGAAAAGACTGGTGCCAGTGTGAAGGAAGGAAAGCTCTTTCACATGTGATGTATTTCAAGGCTGGAATTTGGGGCTGCAACTGAGTTGGTGCACTATAAACATAGTTTTGTTATCCTTGAAACAGACAGAACTACTGAGTAGAGGAAGCAGTGAAAAGCAGACTCTCTAAGCCTCCTGCCCTCCACCATCACAATTGTTGCCATCTGTAATCAATTGCATTTAGTCACACCATTACTGCTAAAGCAAATACTGAACCTCATCCTACAGGTTCCAGTGTGGAGCTGAAAGTGATCCTAGCTCTAGTTTGTTCTGTTCACATCTTTAAATTGAATTCATAGGTGAGATTTTTTTTTTTTTAATATGTCCTTATATATGCTCCTGAATATTTGAATATGTTAGGCTTTTTTGTTTCTGTAATGATGTAAAGCTAATCTAGTTCTGGTTCTGTATATGTTTGAAAATGTGTTGGGTTTTAACCTGAATTTCCTCCTATATTCTTCTTTGGGAGTCTCAGTGTATAAGTTAAGTTTTCTTTGATATTAGTGGCTATAGAATAATTTGTATGGATCCAATTTGTAGACCTTTATACATACTAAACTTAGTTCCCTATTTCAAAAGGAAGCCTGCTGTAATACTGTCTTTTCAGAGACTTCAATGTTAATGAATTTGGTCTTTTTTTCTCCCTTATAAGTGTTATGTTTTCTTCGTTAATCCAAAAACTTTCCAGAGGATCTGCAAACAGTTAAGCCTATGTTTGCAGAAGCCTTTTTAAGTGTTACACTCAACAGACTTCCCAGGCAAGTTACTCTTTAGCTAATTTAAAACTAAGCATTTGTGTTTTTAGCTATCTTTGTTAATGTTAGCCACTATCTACAGACAGAAACAAAATTACATTTAAAAATAGAATATATTAGGAATGCATGCTCATTATCTCAGACTTATCTACAGTAGAAACAGTGTAGATTCTGTGTCCTGAAGACTGAAACTTTGTTATCTATTATTTTGGATCTACCTAAATTTATCAGAAGGTTTGAACAATATTACCGCTTTGGGGGTATTAATTTATTTATTTTAGATATTTGGCTTTTATCTTGGTTTTTTGGTTTACGAAGCTGCTGGTCTTACAGCATTTTGAAACTTTTCTTGATCCTGTTTTTTGCTTTCCTTAGTCCTTTAACAACTTAATTTGTGGTTTGAATATTTTTCCTGGTCAAGTGATCCTCATCTCCAAATCTGATTAATATGGCATGTTAATATCGAGTTCTTTGTGTTGGTACAGCCAAATTAGAACAAAAATAACTCATTTCCTGGATGGCTAACACATGGAGGAAAAAGTCTAGTTTGTTCCCAGAATGTCTGCATAGCTGACTTACTTGTGGCTCTGAACTTTAGAGTTTTTCTAGTGGAACTGAAAAATTCATTTAAAAGTTTGAGGTAATCATATTGTTCATTTTTGATTGAATTAAAATGAATTTAAATCACTATTTGGCTAACCATTATGTTCCTTTGTAAACATATGTTTAAAATAAATACATTCTAGCCTGGGGTGTGTTTTTTTGTTTAGCATGCAGGTACATGCGCAAAGTTCTCTGGATGGTTTCTACTCCTAGTTTTGCTTTCAAGTGCATGTATATAATTACGTGTTCGTGTTGTCATGGTAATTGAACCTAGAGTTGTCAGAATGTGGAATTCACTTGTGTTACACTAGAACATAGAAGTCTGGTTAAAAAACATCATGTGACCATACTGTTGGTTTAAGGTTGACATGGCCAGAGGTTATACAGAGAAATGTATGCATTTCAAATACAGAATCTGTTGTAATTAAACCATTCCTGATAGACATTTTTGTAACTATTTTCCAAAGCAGTCCAGGGATCACCTGCTTTTCCTTGCACATTTGTCCTTATGTCTGCAAAATTTTTCACTCTAAGAAGTCCTTCCATGTCTCACTCAAATCTCCATTTCTGGAATGTAAGTGCGTGTTTCTATTGTGTTAAAATCTATAAGGCTTCCACTATGATACCTTCTTTTATTTGCAATACTTTTGTAGATTCCCGTTTTATTTTTGATCCAGATCCTTCAGTGCAGAATTGTTGCACTGTTTGTCAACCTACATTTTTGCACTGAATTATTTCTAGGAGTAAGAAATAATGTACCTATCCTTGAATCACAGTTAATCTTTTGCAAACCATTTTTACCAAGATCTTTTTGGATTCCTGTTATGTTCCCCAACATGCTTGCAGACCTTCCTAGCTTAGACCTTCCTGCATCAGTATGGGAGCAGTCTCTTCTGTCATCAAGATTAATGATGAAAATGAAGAATAGCACTGGTGTCGTAGTTTAACCCTAGCTGGCAACTAAGTTCCACACAGTCACTCGCTGTCACTCAGTGGGATGGTGAAGAGAATGGGAAGAGTAAAAGTGAGAAAACTCATGGGTTGACATAAAGACAGTTTAGTAGCTATTTCAAAAGCCATCCACACAAGCAAAGCGAAACAAGGAATTCATTGACCTTTGGCCCACTGGCAGGGAGGTGTTTAGCCATCTGCAGGGCAGTAGGGCTCCATCATGTGAAGTGGTTACTTGGCAGGACAAAACACCATCACTCCAAATGTCCCACCTTTCCTCCTTTTTTCCCCAGCTTTATGTGCTGAGCATGATATTGTGTGATTGGGAACATCACTTGGGTCAGTTGGGGTCAGCTGTCCTGGCTGTGTTCCACCTCCCAACTACTTGTGCCCCCCATTCTACTTGCTGGTGGGGTGAGGAGCAGAAAAGGCATTGACTCTCTGTAAGCACTACTCAGCAGTAATTAAAACAGTTCTCCACTTCTCTAAGACTTTGGGCAAATTTATTATGGCATGGCCAATTCTGATAGATTTGACCTACGTGTTTTTCCTGATCTTTTCTTTCACTGTTCTGTCCTGATACAATGTGCTGTTTCCTTCCCATGCCCCACCCCCTTTTTTTTCTTTTTATTTTACTGTGGGAGCTGGTTGATTGCAATTGACCCTCTGAGTAACAGCTGTCAATAAAGTAGTAAACAGTTTGGACTTCTTGTCACAATGTGCCAACAGCTTGCCTTCACCTTCAAGCTACTTGCCAAATAGTTTTTCTTGATCCTCCTCGTGCTCTGAAGTGCTGTTGTAGAACTTCTTTTTATCCTTTGTCTCTTGCTAATTGTACCTCAATTTATTTGTTCACTTTTCTGGCAGTGCCTTTGCATGCTCATGCTATTCTTTTATACTTCTATTTGACAGTTTCCTCTTTGAGTTGTTTACATCTTAGGCTTGAAGTCAATGAAGAAATTAACTTCTAGCCAAGTTACTAAAACTTAAAATATTCATATCCTTATTTAGATGCTTTCTTTGTATTGGGGCAATCAATGTTGCCTTTTTTCTTTATTTTCCTTTTGGGGGAGGAGGGAAAGCTGCCTTTTTCTTTTTTTTTCTCCCTTGATTTTTTTTTTTTTTATATGTGTATCTTGGGCAGCCTTGTCTGTCAGTTCTCTGGTCTATTAAAATATTACTTCTTAATATGTTGTTGTCTTATGATTTCATGTTTGTGGTTACCTGCAAGTTCATGAGCTAGTGTAGTGCATTGTTCAGGTTGCAATTTAGGTGATTTCGTCAGTTCAATCTGTGGTTCTCCTCACATCTTATACTGTATTTTTGAGTTTAAAAGCCATCATATTTTATATGGAGAGATACATCAGTTAAAAATTTAAGAAAGTTATGAGCTTAGTTAATACATTCTGATGTAGTATTTATATATATCACTTCATCTATACCTAAATAAAAGCACTTCTCAATTCTCAAAACTGAGTAAAGCATTAAAAAACACCTTGTCCCAAAGTGTCTAATACCCCAGCCTCCAAATGAGGCAAAACAGACAAACCAGGTTCTAGATACTACTTTCACTACCTTACAGGTTGTTACTGATACAGCATATTGTCTAAGAAGCATAAATGTTTTTTTTTATCTAAATCTGTGATTCAGCATTTTCCATTTTGATTTTTTTTCAAGGCACTTTAATTGGAGTTATTGATTACCCAGACTGGATAGGGTTTTGTTTGTTTGTTGTTTTTAATCTTTGTGATAAGGAACTAAAACCTTCCTTTGAGAATGGAATATTTTTTAGGAAGCATCTGTATCAGTTGTTCCATATATTCCCTGAGCCCATATATTCCCTATTTACAGTGGTTTAAAAAATTTAGTCAGGAAAGTGGAAACAATACAGTGGACTGTAAGAAGGAGAAAAGAGCTGGAAATAAGACAAGGAAACATTAAATGGAACAAAGACCTAGGTGACTGGAAGAGGAAGCCTTTTCCCAAGTATGGTTTAATGCCTAGAGTAAAAAACCTATGTGCTCCTTGAAGGACACTGCCTTCCTTTAGATGTGTGGTGAAATTCAGTATGCAAACTTGCAAATCCTGAGTGCTCTGGGAATGGCTTCTTAGCAAGTCATTTTTGCATGTCTTAGTGCAGCAGTGAAAATGAACCAAATCACTTAAATAGAACTTTCATGGTACAAAGAGGGTGAGTTATTGGCAGAGCACTCTGTTTGTCTTGTGTCTTGAATTTATCTGCTCTACCTGAAATTATTTAATACATATTTACAGTTTTGTGATTAGAAGACGGAAAACAATCAAGGGTTTGTTTTCACTTTCTGTGACCTATAGCATTGCTTCCTCAAATGCTATTACTGTTGCTTGAGTTTAGCAACCAGAGTGATTTAAAATGTTAATGATATGTGACAGATTCTATGCCTCTTCCTGCCTGGTACAATTAAAGTTGATAATGAACCTCCTGCAGCCCTAAAGGAGAGAAACTATAAAATGCCTTTTTTTTTTTTTTTTAAGGAAAAATAATTCTATCCCAGTATGTCTAAAAGAACTTTGAGAGAGGTATACATATGCATGTAGCATCATTTATCTAGTTACTGGAAAATAACTTGAGGAAACATGAGGAATAATTTTACTGCATATGCTCATGCATCACTTTGTTTGTAAGCTGGGTTAAAAATTATTAGTGTTAAGTATTATTAGTATTAGGAGTTTTTTTGTCCTTGTTCATTGGAAAGAATGCATGTTGAATTTCAATGGAAAACAAATTTCTAACTGGAGATTGTGCAGATAGGCATTTCTGAATGTTACTAGTATAGGTCACAGTTTTCAAGATCACATAAACATGTAAGCATATGTGCCATCCAATTTTTTCGTAGGATGGGCCTCATCAGAAAACAAGACATCATGTTATGATGTGCTTTTTTAAAGTGCACTCTAAGAATTAGTTTCAAAGATTATTCAGAAAATATATTCAAAAGAAATTGGGGAAAAAAAAAGAAACCAAACCCTTGATATGCACTTTCAAACACAAAAATTATCTTTTAAATCCAATTATTTTACCAAGAACTAATGGGATAGGAAAAAACAATTAGCTGTTATGTTGTTCAAAGTGCCTGTGCTAAAGAGGGGTCGATAGATGTTGAAGGTTACACGCCTTGTTTATTCTTCAGTTCTGTTATGCTGACATTATGAATTAGAGGAAAATGTGACTATCAGTTTATGATATGGAAGCTGACAACAAACCAAACTCAGACAAAAGTCATCAAAAGCCAATGGAAACAGCTTTTATGTTTTTTCTACAAGGAGAGTTATTTTCAAGAGTTCAGTTATCTTGGGCTGCTATGTGGACACATGTTTCATAATTACATTATCTAGGCAGACATTTCTTAGAGTTCTCTCTCTGAGCTGTTTTCTTTAGCTTTGGCAATGACTCTGTTAGCCCAGAATCAGTATGTCCAAAGAGACTTCACAGGAGCAAAGAATGCAGAAGCTAAGCTTAGAAAGAGCTTTGTTCATTTACCTGAGAAATTGCATCTGTTATCATTCAAACATGAAATAGCTACTCAGAAGTTCTCATGAAAACCACTTTAGGAGGTATCCATTCTGGTTATTAATGGGGTTTATTGTTTGATAATTATAAACAATTAAGCCAGCTTTTATATCATCAATGTTTTGAGTCTAAAAATCATCTCAAATATTACTAATTCTGTCTCCTTGTGCCAGTTACTGGTGCTTTTACCCGGAAGCTTATTCAGCTGTATCCAAACTTGTAATACCAAAAATAGCCCTTTAGCATAAAGAGGAACTGGTTGGACAACAATACTTTATTGCTATGGAAAAGTCCATAGGGGGAAATACAGCATGCACTTTCAGATAAATAGTACTGTTGTTTGAGCAACAGAACTGGATATGGGGTTGGGTTCCTCTTCATTTCTTTTTTTGAGAGCAAGGTAAGTAGCATAGTGTGGCCAAATGTAACAATTCCCTTTTATAGGCAGATCTGCAAAGATAGGAAGTGGGATTTAAAGACACAGACCTTTTATCACTAAGGTTTACCACAACATTATAATGTGGGAGTGAGTGGAGTCTTGCTTAATAAGGAAAACAAGCAAACAAAAGTCCCTATGATTGGCTTTTGGTTAATCCTCTAGTGTCCATTATGAAGATTACTAATTACAGGTGTCCTGCATGAGATGTGTTCTGTGGATCAAGTCTGTTTGTGCCTTAGGGATAGCAGTCAGTGCTTGCTTAATTATTTCTTCTGAAGTGTGTGGTTACATCTATGTATCTTTTTTAGTACATTGCCTTGCTTCCAACTTTTAATATGGGGTACTCAAATTATGTTGATGCTGTAACAAAATATCTTCTATGCTTGGCCTATATTTTTCTTCAAATAGCTCTTAATATTCAGTTTACCTTTCTCATTGCTACTGTGCACAGAGCTGATCCTGTCAGAGAGCTATCTACAGTGATTACAAGAGTTCTTCTGTAACTACTCAGTAGAGCCCCTCATAGAGGATGCAAAGTTGAGATTAATTGCTAATCATTTAGTAATCATCAGTGCATCTCTGGGATAATGGGAAGATATCATTACCATGAGGGCTTCTAATAATTTCAAATATCATGTCACATATCTGAGCTACTTGGAGGTGCTGTGGCAGTGATTTGTGGATTTTTGCGTTGGCAGCCAAAGCTTAATACTCAGTGCTGGGTTTTTTTTTTCCTGTCTTCATCTTGTCTTTACTCCCAGAAATGGTATTTAAAATGAGTTATTTAATGTTTCTGTCTAATAATGGATGTACATTTGTTTCCAGTAGGACTCTGTAATTTAGCAATCCATTGGCTTCTGCATTGAAGTTGTGGTTCAGAAGTGCCACCCCTACATCAGTTTGTAGCCTCCCGTGTGTTCTGTCTAGCCCTTTCTGGACCTTACCTCACTAAAAAGTGTTCATTTTTACCTGGGATTATTTCAGTGCCTTTACATAAATACAGTTATGCAGATAGGTGGATTTATGGTCTGTGGCACAGGGCCATGAATCAGTGGCTAGCTTAGAATTTGAAATTGCAGTATCACTAATAAGGCTGAAAGGAAAAATTCCTAAAAATCTTTGAAAAATTGGCACAAACTGACTTCTTGGTGCTTGTGTAGCTTGGACTTGAAACCATCTTCTAGGCTGCTGTTTTCTCCCCTGGTGTGATGAAAGTAGACTGCTGGGTACAATTTAGCTACTGTTAACTGTATGCAAGAGGAACTCTAAGCTGCTTTAGCTAGTGTTTTAGCCTTCAAATACAAGTTCTTTCATGCTTCTACATTTTTGCCTTAGGTATGCAAATGTCATGGGAGTGGATATGAACACTTTAACATCTTACAGGAAATTTCAGCAGTTAAGATGTGTGAGGACCCATAGTTCTTTGTATGAAAGTGTTCTGGATAATTGACTTTCTGTGTGTACAGCAAACTGGAGGAACTCTTGATCTTAACAGAGATCAGTGAACATCTTGCTGCTATATATTTGGCTTCAGGAGAGTGAAGATTTTGCCCTCTAGCCAGTCGGCAAAGCAGAATGCTAATACTGTAGAAGGGTCTTCATCTCCTAGGAAGCAGGACGTGAAATGCAGATAATATACTTGTAAGGGTACCTAAATATATTATGGGCATTTTACATGCTATTTTGCAAACTGTATAAAATTACATGCCATCTTAGTGAAAGAAAAAGGTGTCATGACTTTCAGGCTCTGGGGGATGTTGTATGTAACTCAGTTGTTCAACTTTCACTTAATTAGCAAGGTTTTGCATAAAAGCATACTGACCCAAAGGATCATAGCTATTCCTTTAATTTGATTATAAATGTAATGACTCTGTGACACCTTCCTGACTATGATGTTATGTGTAATCCTTTCCCTGTGTGCCTACAGCTCTTGGGTATTGGATACTAAACTCAGTACTCCAGTTACTTGTGAATGAAATTACTGGAACAGTGTTGGAGGAAAAAGTACATGGAAGGATTTAAGGCAGAACATGGCAAAGCAAAGGCTGCAATTATCTGCAGCTGAAAACAAGTAGCTTTTAATATGTCCATTCACCTAAGAAAGGAGGGAGAATTATAGACCATGTGCTCTTTCTTTCCTTTTTTTTTTTTTTATCATTTCTCTTCTTTTTCCTTTATACAGTTTATCACCCATAATTTGAGGATGTGTTTTGTTTCTTTAAGCTGTTTTATCTGTAGGCTTATGAGGTCAGTCATGTGTGAATTCTTTTGTTAGTCACCTCACCTTTTGCCTTGATGATAGAAAATTGATCAGGCCTAAAGTACAAGTTCAATAGACAACCCCCTTGGTCCTTTGTCTAGGAGAATAGCTACCATTGAAGGCCATGAGCAGGTTGCTATTAATATGACAGCCTGCTCTATCTCCCACTGTAATTTATAATGAAATACCTAATCTCCATTATTTTGATCCAAGCAGGCGATCCCATGAAAAAGTCTTTTCATCCAGTTCCCAATGGCAGTTACATGAGAAATGGCAAACCAATAATTTTTGTCAAGTTTTTTAAGCCAACAGAAATGCTTTTCCACTGCTACAGTTTCAAAAGGCACAGATAAAGCTCATTCACTGAGATGAATGAAAAAGCCATCTGGGGTTTTTCTTTTTGACTTCCTTTCCTTTTCTCCATCCTTGTAATCAAATTTGAGCAAAATCAAATGGGGCTTTCTATGAAAGTACCTTTTGTTGATCTGAACGAGCTGGTAATTTACAAAATACCCTTCCTTTGTGAGGAAGGCTAAAGAAAAAAAGAATCAGTAGCTTTTAAAGCTGGGCCTTGGTGGGACTCTAAATGCAGTGAAAGCAGTCTGTGTTGAGAGATTGAAATGCATTTCAAAGCCAGGCCTGAGTCAGGGTACAGGGAAGAAAAAACCTATGTGCATTTTGTAAGAAGAAAAACCTGAATGGGAAGGGGAAAAGAGAGAGAGAAAAAAAATCTGGATAATACATTAATCATTATTTTGGAAATTGTCTTCCTTACTGACACATACTGCGTAACTAGTGATTGAGAACTTGGATTTTTGTTCTATTATAGGCATCTCAACATTTGTCTGTGCTGCTTTAAAGTTTGAGAGGCAAGGATCCTTGAACACTGCTGGACTATGTTTTAAATGTGTATATATCATTTTTCAACTTTGCTTTTTGTGGTTCTTTTTCTTTTTTTTTTTCTTTTTCTTTTTTTTTAACCTTGCCTGTGAAGTATTATGGGGAAAAATACTTGCAGGAAAGCAGAGTTTATTCTTTTTTGCATGCAAATATTTGTTTCTGCTTACCAGATTTCCTAGTGGTAATTGTTTCCCATTGACTTAGACTAAAGGACAGTGTGGACATCTAACAAATAGTAAGTTTATGCCTTCTTTTTGTTATTTATATTTAATGATTAATGTGGAAAAGCTGAAAATGTTTGCATTGTAAGAATGTTGTACAGCTGTGTGAATCTATTAATGTGAAATACTGATGTGGTTTAACTCCTATCATCTCTGTTACTTATCATAACTGTTTAGTCAAATACAGGTAAGTGCATTGTTATGTGCTGTTGATAATACAGCTTGTGAAATAAATGCTGATTTACATGTCATATTCAAAGATGTGAGCAAATGTAGCCCATATTTTAATCTGACAGACTTGCTTAGAATGCAAAATGTTTCTCCTTTTTCACTTGTGTTTTAATTCAGCATATAAATGCATTTGAAAAACAGCTTCCTGGTTGCACAATGTAAAATATTACTGACAATTTTATGTATACATGGGCACTCATAGTAGAGAATTTAGGGGTTATTTTTATTTTCTTAAGAAAGCTTCTCATGTTATTTTTAGCTTGGCTTATGCTGTATTCTGGTAGGAAGAGTAGAGAAATATGAATATTACTGGCTAAAATCTTGTTGTTAATGAAGCACTAGTAAAATCAGATTAGCTTTTAAATTGCACTTTGAAAAGAGAAATCATGGAAATAATTTAGAACTGTGAACTTTTCAGTTACAAGCTGTTTGTTTTAAATGAAATGCTATGAGACATGATTTGTTTTGTGGTCTTATGCATATGTGTGCACAGTGTCATGTACAAACAGCATAATAGGAAAACAAGCTAGGATAAGTCTTTTGCTTTTTAGCATTACCAAAAATCTGAAGTCAACTGTATAAAGTTTGTGAGGTTTCCATGAATGAAATCCCAAATTGTTTAACAAATAACTTTTAATTATTTTATTTGATGTAACCTGACTTCTGATTGGAGAATGTTAAGAAGTCACTTTTATATCTGAATTAATTTCCCACTCCTAGTTCTTAGTATCCTATTCACTTTCAATTTCCTACAGGATTTGTTTTCTCACATGGTTTTGAGCCATTTGCTGCCTCCTAATGACTGACTTACAAAACAGCAAACATGGAAAATTTCCAAAAAACTTTTCCTGGAACTATCACTGCTGCATATTTCTGCTTGTCTGCCATTTTTCATATATTTAAATTTGAATAAGAAATCTGTGAAATTAGTAGTTAATTGATATTTTTAGTAGAACATCCGATTTTTCCACCCTGAGAAATGAAGTATACAGTGCCTTATGGGGAAACTTTTCTATTGCTGAGCATGAAAACAAAGACACGAGTAGCTGACTTTGGTTGGATCATGTCATTTAGATAATGTAAGAATCCATGCTTTCACAGGCTTACATACCAGTATCACATATGCTTGTTTTGATTAAATGATAATCTCCTTCCCCTCCCCCCCTTTAAAAATAATAATTAACCTTTCTTTGTTTAGTTTTGTATCCTTCCTCCTTTATACCTTCTTAAACTTTAAGATATAATCTTCATTAAAGGTAATAGTCAAACCTAATAGGTTTTAATTGATTATTTAACAAATGAAGCAGTAGCAAAGCACAATAGTGTCCCTCATAGTCTTATCCTGGTATCAAGACTTGTTGTCTATGTACTGTTTCTAGCACAGTGAAATACCAGTTTCCTCAAAAACTTTGGGACCTTTCAAAATGTAAATAAGGAATTGTATGGGATGTGTAAGGAACAAAACTTTTTATCTCTGTGGGATCTTTTCCCTATTATGAATTCTCCTGCAGTTTTTGAAGGTGTGATCTTGTAAGTAGAACATATGACTTTAACAGGGAGAAGAGTATTGAATAGAGTTCTGACTTTGCCACCTACTATTTATGCATACGTATGGATACACTCTAAACTTTTCCCTAGGTTGAGTTGTACTCAGCAGCAGTTCTCCATTTGTGGTAGAACGTTTGTAAAACACTCTAAGGGTCTTAAACATTGGTTGGATCTTACAGGAGTACCTCTAGCTGTGCCTGATTTCAAGTTGCCAAGTCTTGTGCTTGAACCTTTCAGTCTCAAGCACAATTTGTGTTAGAGTACGATGAATTAGTATAATAAATTACTTGCAGTATTTTTTTAAAATTGTCTTCCATCATTTCAATCGCCTGTTGGGAAGGCTTTGTTGCTCCCATAGCAACAAATGACTACTACTTTTATTGAGAATATGTGCAATTGTGTACTTAATTTGTATGCATAATTATTATAGTCTATGATTTTGAATATTTGAGAGCATTTTACAGTAATGGATCAATAAAATGGGAAACAGAAGTTATCAGCTAAGTTAAAAAGTACTTCCTCTGTTAGAACATAATCCAGTGCAGCATAAATGAAAAAGGAAATGCATGCTATGACAGGACAGGAAAGCCATGAGTGAGTTATTGTATCTGAAGCCATTGTTAAATGTAAGTAGATAATTCAAATGCCCAAGGTCAGGGTGTCTAATTAGATGGTTTGGGTGTTTATTCAGATTGAGTTGGATTGGGATGGGAAAGATTTTCAATGGACTTTTCTGTGGCTGCTTTTTTTTTTTTTTTCTTTCCCTTTTTCCTTAAACAGCAAGAGGTGGGACGAAGGACTGTACTTCCCGAGTCTCATGTGCCCTCTATGGTTCTACATTGCCTACAAGAAACACTTTTCCTTCCAGCTAAATTTTTCAGTCGGTGAACACTAAAAGCATTCTCAGCCTTAAATATACATAGCAGCTTATGGTGTGACTGGGTTCTCAGAAAAATCTTATGAAAATGCAGAGCTAGGCAGTCTCACAACTGGAAGTTGTTCCTTAAAGGAAAACAAAAGGAGAAAAAGGCTACAGAAAGATACTGGAATTTGAGTGAATATAGAGTGTTAAATTTGAAGAGTGGAGGGTAGTGTTGAGTTAAGGCAAGGGTATTAACATTTAGATGCTCCTGAGCTCAGTCCTTCTCCTCAAGGTCCCAACCACCATTTAGATTCACTGTCCCAGGGCTGATTGCACTATTCAATTGAAAGTGATGTGTGTGTTCACATTATCCTCAAAAATGGCAATTTTTTAAAGTTGATTTTTCTCACTATAATGTTACCATTCAGTGTGGTCTTAAAAGAAATGTGAACTTCTTCTCTAACACGCTATTAGTGAGACTTTGCATTCAGGTGCTGATCAGCAAAATGAGATACAGTCTGCAAGAGTACTGGCCAATCCTGTTTCAGTTTTCCTGGGGCCAGTGCTTAGTGACATCAGACTGGGGGGCTGAAGGTGGTGTGGCATTGTTGATCTTAATTTGAAAAGTAGAGTAACATGCACAGTGTTCTTTTTTGTTCCCCAGGCATCTCAGGATGCTTCCAAAATTCTTTACATTTCAGACCTGGTTTTCAATGAGCACGGTCGTTGTCAGTTAGGGGTGGTACAGTAGTATCAATACATTGAAGTACAGGTATAGAATATTACTGTGGTTACTTAGAACTGTCATAATAGTGGCATTCTTGATACACCATGAGTTTGGAGTAGTCAGGCCTGTAATGCAGATGAAACTTGCCGTTCTGCATGACCTGTGTGATAAAGTGTTTTGTTTGGGGGTTTTGGGGGCAGGGGTCTTTTTTTTTTTTGTTTGGGGGGGAGGGAGGGTATATTGTTTTGATTTCTTTTTTAACAGCTGCAAAACATCTTGGAAAATTCTTTTCGGTATTTTAAGCACCTACTTGGACTTTCCATTTAGTCAGATTTGACTGTGGATAGGAAACACTTCACATTATATAAAAGGTACTAGAGAAAGAGGTGTTCTTGTAGAGTATTTCTGGACTTCCATATAAAACTTCTTAAGATGACAAAATAGTCCAATAAATTACTACATATATTCCATTGTAGTCCATCCAGTGACTAAGAACATTCAAGACCTAAGGTAAAATGTTTTCATCAAACTAGTCTTTAAAATTATCTTTTTATTTGCAAACTTCTTGTAGAATACCTTATTATCCAGTAGAGTTGTGATGTCTAGATAACACTGCTTTGAAATACTTTCTGCCAGTTTTATACTTTGTTTTAAGTGGAATGAAACCGCTGGAGTATAGAATGTTGGAATTCAGTGTAGAGCGTAAAAGCTCATAATGTGGCCCTCACCATTAATATTAGTGTCTCGTTTAATGTTTTGTCTTACTTCCCCTGTCTAACTGGGGGGTGGAGAGTGGATGAAAGGAGGGGGGCAAGAATCCAATGCTATTCTTGTAGTTTTGTTGTATAAGGAAGACTTTTTTTAATTTGACTATTTGTTACTTATCTGTTCTTTATTATTCAAAGATCATAAAATTTATGGTGCAACTGGGACTACAAGTTATAGTCTTTTTATTTTCCTGGTTAATAAAGAGGTCCTGGGAGATGCTCACAGGTGTATTTGTTGCTCAACTTTTTCAGCTGTGATAGCATACCGACAGCAACATTAAATGACCTGATTGTATCTTGACAGTCTGTCTTCAGACTTAGAAAGCTGTGATAATGGCAGAACTCCAGGAGAAAGGGGTCTAGTAACTACTCTGATTTTTAAAACAAAACACAAAAAAAAAACCACACAAAAAAAAGAAAAAAACACAACAAAACACCCATAACCCCTCAAAAAAAAACAACCCAGCTTGATATGTAACAGAGTTCAAACATTAAAGCACTGATTGTTGCAAAGCTCCTTGCTTTCATACAACTTTATCTGAGCCCTCCACTGTGATCTCTTCTGATTCAGGAAGTGGAAGCTCTGCATTCATTGGCATGATGTTAATGCCGAGGGATTTTTCAGCATCAAGTTCTTGTAGCACATAATATATTTCTGATTTTAATTGTAAGACATCTGTTTTATTAAAAAAAAAAAAATAAAATACTCTGTTTAAAATATTTTATTGCAGTCAGTCTCTGTACAGGTGGAAAATTCAGAGCAGCCAGCACCAGAGCACCATATATTTTGTTGGGTAGTCATTGATTCCTCATTCTTCCAGTGAGTATCCCACTCGGAGGGATACCAAAGGCTCTAGGCAGATCAGTCTCATCCCTTGTGCCATGGTGTGCAGACAAGCCACAATGGCACGTCTACTCATGTTATCTTCTGAGCAGTCCAGGGCCCAGTCTCTGAAGTATTAAGAAGAGACATCTTCAAATGCTGACTCTTTTTGTTTAGAAAGAAAGTGGTTTATATCAATTATCCTGAACCCTGGTTAATTTGGGGTGGGAGTGAGTTCCCAAGTGCTGTTGCTTTATCATGTCACAAAGAGAATCTATGGTAAATTACAATACCTGTTTCTGGTCAAATCTTGAGTTCTGTGATGTAAATTACTTGTAGCCGTAGTTTTTTTTAGCAGTGTGTGACAGGAGCTGGACCCTTAAAGAAGCTGGTAGTCTGTCAGGGTGGTGGTAGCTTGTTGGAGCTCCAGTAGCCTCACAGGCCAGCAGACAGATTCACTGTGCATAAGAAAGTGGAAGTCCTCTGAAAGATAATGAACTTGGTGTTAAAATGCTGTGTTAGTGCTTGGGAAAGCTATGGCTGAATTTTATTGACAACTGCATTTAGTTAATTTGAGCTGATTATATAAAATGTGTTTTTGGAGCCTGAAACAAAGAATATCTGTTAAAATAAAGGGTGCAAACACAGACTTCAGTGTTTCTTTACGTTTCAGTGATAGGTAAGTCCTTCTTGACAAAATACACTAGTTTTGAGATCACAGGATACCATGCATGTTCCACTTTACAACTTTATGTACATTGCTGCATCTTAGATTCCTGTTTGCAACAAACTGTACATAAGTATTAGTGAGTGGAATTTGATTGAAATCAATAAAGTTCTTCCAGACTGCGATTTATAGGGATAGGGATTTATAGGGATGTTTCCTGTTCCTTTTATTTGGAACTGAATTGTTGTATGGTATACCAAGGATATGTCTCTTTTTTTTTTTTCCTTTTTTTTTTTAACTTTATTCATTTTCTTATATCTTTTTCCTACACTGTCTTCTCCTTCTTTACTACTTGTGAGTTTTCTAGGCCACTGACTGATGACTTTGATGTTTCTTTATACACGGAGTAAAGACCCAAAACTTGAATGAAAATTCTAGGTACTGCTGTGCCTTCTTATCTGTGAAAGCAGAGCAGTATTTTTATGTTACTCATATGTGTATAAAAATAATTGTCTCAGGAAAATAATGTCTGACTGGCAACCTTCACTTCAAAGGTCATACTTAGCTTTGATCCTATGCTTTTTCAATTTAGAAGATTAAGGAAGGATAACTTAATGGGCAGTAGCAAAATAAAGACTTTATCAAGCTGATGGAAGCCTTCTGTGTGTTGTGGAAATATGCTAATTATAACATGGCACTGTTTTCCTAGCCTAACCTTGCAGATCTATGAGCTTAATCTGTCAGTAAAATATTTTTGAATCTCGTGGGAGGTGGTGAAGCTGTGTGAAGAGCTGTTTAAATATTTGGCCACTTCTAGGATTTATGTTAGCTGTGAGAAGTGATTAAGATCATCACTGTCCATTTTGTGGTTAGCAAGATGGCTTTGAGGAATTCTTATAATTATTTCAAAAATAAAAAGTAATAGAAATCAGCTAAGAATGTTAAACTAAGTTCAACCATTATTTCCTGTTGATAGATTTAACAGTGTACAATGGTGTCTCCTGAGTTACAAACATGTATGTAATTGAAGATTTGTGCACACAGAAAATATAAACATCCTTGTGCAAAAGAAATCTTTTATGTTTTAAGGGAGCAAATCCTTCCAAGAGCTCAGTCTGTTCTAATAGCTAGTGTGCTCTAATAGCTATTGTGCTCTAATGCCTCCTTTTTCCTCTGCTTGAACATCTCTCTGAGACTTCTCTCACTGAAGCTTTGCAGCACAGCTTTCTGGTGTCCATAAGGCCTAACAGGTAGGTGTGACTTCTCTTATGCATGCTGATAACAGTGCAGCTCAATTAGAAACATCAAATGGGTGGGGAGCAAATGCAGACTGGAGGGAAATATGGAAACTCATTTGGTATGTAGGTATACAGATTACTAGCTACATAATATCTGGAAAATGTTGCAGTATTTGAGAGCAGGCGAAAATTAAAGACAATTGCCAGAAACTGAATTTGTAATCTGGAGGTTTTCCCGTTGTGAAATGAATGTGGCAAGGGGCTGAGGTCTCAGTTTAGTTTTGTATATAAATTGTAGCATTTTAAAGCTGAAATTCTTCCAGAAATTAACATTCTCTTTAGTGTTTTTTCAGTCAAGTATATTCGACTCTGTGGAAAATGCATAGCCTATATACACAGGAGAAAATGTATGAGGGGATTGGTAGCATAAAAAGTAGATGAAGGAAATTGGCAAGTCAGTGTAAACCCTTAATGGATTTGTTGCAGGGTGTGGAGTTAAAATGTATTTGATTTAAACCAGGATGCACACCATCTTTCTTTCTGCTTGTTTTTAGGAACTTGCTGTATAAATTCAGCCTATCAAAGACAAATGAAAAAGAGAAGTTATGAAATGAAAAGTACCTGTAATATGCAGATTGAATGTTTGGGTGGGAGTGAAAGTAGGAGTTACTGGGTTGGAACAGTTTACTTAAGATCTGTCACATCATACCATTAAAATAAAGAGCTAGACATCATAATTTTAAAGGGATATTGTATAAAAGTTGGGAGATATTAATGCAGTAAAATGCATTGATGGATTCTAAACTTACAGTCTGAGTATTACACATATATAATAACTGCAGATAGCAAAATATTTTCTTTGTGTGCTGGATTGCTTGTAAAGGGAATAATTACAATATATTAGAAAACTTTGATTCCATCAGCTCCCTCTGTGTGTGTTTGTAATTTCATTAGGTGACTCTTGTAGTAAATTCAGGTTTTTTTAATTTCACTCAGATTTGTAATATAATCAAAGACCTTCATAAAGGTACTGAATTCTTTCCTTTTTATTTGCTTATATTCTTAGCAGCTGCAGCCCTTATTTGAGAAAGGGAAAGGATGAAGAAATTGCTTCAGCTTCTTTTGTTCTGCCATAGACATCTTATGGCCACGGGCAGCTCACTTCATCTGTCTATTCACTGATATCTAGTCTCATACTGATAGTATTCTGATGATAGAGAAATACTTTTTCAAAAAAGTATTTAAACAGTGTAGATAAGAGATTTGTATAAATTATCAAGATTTTTCATACAGCAGGGTATAAGACTATATAGTACTTTTGCACAGCTAGGCATTTTATGCTAGAGATCTTGGTTACTATGTGGTTTTTCAGTCTTGGCACATCACTAATTTTACCTACATTTGCAGTGCCCTAGCTACCCATTTTGTTGTTGGGTCCTTACATGTAGATAACGTTTTGTGATACCTTAAGAAAAAATATCACTGAGGAGAGTAGTGAATTGAACTTGGGTCTCCTAGCACTAAATTCTGATCCAGTCTTCCTCGACCTTAAGGGGCAGCCCATCTCATGCTTCCTCTGAGGTATCAGAAGGCCTTTGCTGACAGTAGGTTGAGCAGCCCCATATAGACATCCTGTGGAGTTCCCTGTTCCAACTCTGTTCTCTTCAGTGGCTAAAGTGTCAGTGTTCTCCTTGTCAACAATGGACATGCTTCCCTTTGCATGAGAGATGCTGTCTTGCAGGCGCCTCCTCAAAAGAGTAAAATAAGAAAGAATGATACAAGTTGCAGGTGTTAAGTCTGATTTGTTATATGTTGCATAGAAGTAAGGAACTGGGAAGAAACATGAAGCCTGGATTTTCTGCAGTGCAGGATTGCATCTGGTATATCAAGATGGTGCAATATGTATCTAAAAGTATATCAGAATTTTACAGCAGTATCTATTGCTTGTTCTTTGGTTACTTTAATATTTTACAAATTATATCAAGGAACAAAAACATTTTTTTTAAACCCCTTTTTTAAGGAAAGAAGAAGAGAGAACCTTGTTAAAATTAATGTATGGGTTATGATACACATTTAACAAAGCCTGGGAATTCCAAAGTGTAGACAATCATTGTCTTGCCTTAACCAAGCGGTGTGAGTAAAGGATACAGTGTCAGCCTTAACTCTGAATTTTCCTAGCTTCTGTCACTTCGTGTCACAACCTTAGCATTAGTAATATACTTTTTTTTTTGTTGAGGAACAATAGCTAAAATGTATTTTGACTAGTAAAATTAAGAAAGTGACATGTAAATCATAGAATTTCACTGTTCAATAGTAATGCGTGTCACCTTTTTTAATACAAGTGTAATTTTGAGTACTTGGTAACTACTATCTATAGCTACAGAAATATCACCACCTCCTGCCTTTTGGCAAGAATCTATATTTTAAGTTTTATATAAAGACTACACAATGACAGAAAAGGAAAAACTTTTAGCTGAGCATTATACTTTAGTATAGAGCAGGAACTAAATATAGTGGCTATGTCATCACAACAAGGTTGCTTTGTGGCAAAAATACAAAACACCCCCCCCCCCAAAAAAAAAAAAAAAAAAAACAAAAAAAAAAAAAAAAAAAAAAAACAAAACACAAAACCACAAAGACCAAACAATGCAAAGAGATATAAATTATTGCTGGCACAATCCTTAGTAGATGGAGATGGTTATAGAAGCAGCTGGTTACGGGAGATCCTGTCTTGAATGATAATAATTGAGCCTGAGCAATGTAATTTTGACCACTGGGACCAGTTTTGCTAACTCTCATTAGTCTCATTTTAACTGAGGTTGGAGGAAACTATGAGAAACCTGAGATACCAGCCCTGTGAGAAGGTTATACACTTTAACCTTAACTGACCAAAGGACTACTTTTGGCACTTTTTCTTCGAGTACAGCAGCTATACTCAGGCCTGTTGGGAAGCCTTGTATGCTTCCCCCAAAGGAGGTGTCCAATCCATTTGCAGAGAAAGGAAGGAGAGAGCAGAAGAAATCTGGTAGCTCAGGATGGCTGATTTGGTCTCTGGCCTTTCTGTCTTCTCTCTTTTGCCTTTGCTTGATTAAGTGTCAGGAGGTGGAAGAAGAACCCTGAGGGCTGAAAGTGCACCTTCCATGCAGTTCTGGGAGGGACTAATATGACTGTGAGGAAAACTATAGTTCTGAGGGCTGGGGGAAGATGGGTAATTGGGACAGGGAGAAATCAGGCTGGTTTTGGGCAGGAAGACGTGCAGGCATTAGTGGCAAATACATAACGGGATTTATTTTTTTTTTTTAACTCCAAAACTCAAATAGCTTGTAAGTGCAAGTCTGTTAGAGCCTTGTCCAGAGCTCAGTTAAATTAGGATAATTGGACAATATCAGTTGTGCATTATTCTTATAGAAGCATAGCTGTTTGGCAAAAAGAAGAGTAGCCCATTGTAACCCAAGTTTTTGTTTTAACAGAGTTTTTTTTAACTTTATGGGCTAGTTGAGCTATAATGTAGAACTGAGTCAAGTTCTGGAAGTCAGCTCTGTGCTGTCGTGATCCTATTAGCGCTCAGCAGAATTTGTAAGATAATATCTATGTGTAAAGAACTGTTTTCCAGCTGGTTAATTCATGTAAGTCTATCAATTCCACTTACAGTCAGCGAGTAAACTGATGTAAGATTCAGGACGTGATCTGCCCCCTCTCAGGTTAGGGCTTTCCCCTGGCTATTGAAATATGATCCCCTTTGCTGAATCACGATGTGTTTGCAAAACGGGGCAATTTAAATTTAAAGGGTTGTACTGCCAGCTAGCATGTTACCAGGTGATTTGCAGCCCTTCGGCTGGGATATTAGAGTCTGAAGTCCTCAAAAAAATGATGACTACTTGTACACAATTTGAACAGCACTCTAATGACTGAAATATCCTGTGAAAAGGATCACTGCCACCTCTAGCACCATCTGTTTTTTTAGTACCTTAAAATGAAAGGGGAGGAGGGTCTCAAGGCCCATCACAAAGTGCAGAGATTGTCCTGTAGCTACATTAAACATGTTCTGAACACGTAATTGAACTGGACTGTTTGGAGATTTAACCAGAATGTTGCTTAGGGAGAATCTTTATTAGGCCTGCTGTAGAATAAAAGAAGACCTGCCCTGATTCTCTGTGAGGAATAATGGATGATTTGCCAAGGTTGGGGGAATAATGCTGGCAATTCTTTTGCAGATTTTAGTTGTCCCGTTGTTAAATTGCAGAGATTTTGGTTCCTTTGTGGATTTGGACCATAGTACTTGTTTGTGACATGGCTCTGTTTTGTTTGTTGGGGTTTTTTTTGTTGTTGGTGGTGGTTGATTTGGGTCACTAAGGGTCAAATTCACAAAAATATTTACATGCTTACTTCTCATTTATTTTATATAATAAACTTTGTAGGTCTGGTCTTGAAAGCAAGAATCATGATATATCATGGTACTGGTGCTGAAGTCAGTGGGGTCTTACTTTGTCTGTGGAGTAGAATAAGGTCACACACAATGTAGATAGTCTGTCCTGTATGTGAGACCAAGAATCACCATGGTTACTTATCCAGTACTCTTCATGCTATCTCTTATGCTTGCATGCACACTCTCTCTGTTTTTTGCATTATACTGAAGATTCTAAATCTCCAGTGTAAAATAATTTTCTTTGTGAAATAGCGGTAAGAGCATTTTGAATGTTTATATCTTTGCAGCAGTGATGTATCCATTAGTATCAGGAAGCAGTGGCTGACACAATGTGCTGGAACTGCTGCTGGTCACTCAGAGCATGCTTCTTGACCTGTACGCCCTGCTTGTAAAATGAGCACTGCTTGCTTTATTAATGTGAAGCAGTTATTGCTTGCAGCGCCATTTCCCTCATTATGGAACTGTACGTTTCCTACAACAGTGGCAGCCTGCTATCTAGGTGTTAACTTTTGCATGACTGCAGGTAGGAGTTCCTATTTAGTACTCGAGGAGAGACTCGGGATTTAAGTCATACAGCTTCATCCTCTAGTGGTTCCATTTATAAGCTAGACTTCCTGGTGTCTCTCACTTAGCAATACAGTGCTTTTAGTGACTGCTTAATGTTGAAGCATTAGCAGTGTAATCCAACTTCATAAATATGTGTGTATATACATATAGCATCTTAAGAATAAACAATAAATAATCAAACATTTTTTTTTTTCAAGTGGAATAATTATTAATGTTCAAGTATAACTTCCTGTTTCTTGTCATATCACAGTGACAGTGAGGGTTGGGCAAAAAGCCGTGTGAATTTTTTTTGTAGGTTGCTCAGCAGTTAAGTTACTTCTACAAAACCTAGTCTACTAGTATTTTAGATTCCAATTTCTGTTTAGACACCAAAGCACTCATGTGAATCTATGGAAAAATTAGGCACCAAATTAGGAGTAAAGATTTGAAATGCTTTTGCATGCATGGAAGACCTCTGATAGCATAGGAAATAAATGATGATTTTTCTAGTGGCATGTTAGCTTAGTTTGTGGCACTGAGTATGTGGCTATTCTTAACACGTGGATTGTAGGTGACCTTGCTTTTCTTGCCTGTGGCCTTAAGGGACAGAGTGATACAGTGGTGTATTTGGGGAACGTGCTTCACTGCGTACAAACTGATATACTACTGCTACTATTCTGTTTTAGTCTACTTAGCTTTCTTACTTGCTGCAGTTAAACTGTTGATTTTATACTACTGCATTTATAATGTGTGCTCATCAGTTATTAAAAAAAAGACAGGGAAGCTAGGAGATTGTAGGCAGCTAAAAGAGAAGTTAGGGGAAGGAAGGTTGTTCAAGTGAAAAATAGAAACTTTTTTTTTTTTAAAGATGCTTTGGAGCAGATTTTCGGTAGTATTTGTTAAGGAAAGAGGATAGTCCATATGGAGAAGAATGTAGGATTTTTAATAAGGAAAGTAATGTTTGAAAATAACCAGTAGGAATTTAAACAGCAAAGAGTAAAAATTTTTGCTCTGTTCATATCATTCTGTGTTATGCCTTTTGCTAGGATTTTACACATTAAGATTGCCATGTATTGCTTAGTATTGTTAATACGCAGAATCCTGGCAAAAGGTTGACATTGTAATGGTTCTAAAGGACCCATTTCAATGTAAATCCGAAGAGTCTATCAATGTGCAGGGGATTTATGTGGGTGAGTCCCATTAATGGTAATGGGGCTTATGTGCGTAAATCTCTTCTGCATTGATGGGAAAATAGACTCCTTAGTATGCAAAGTCTCATTTGAAATCAAAAAGCATTTGCATAAGATCCATACATAGCATGGAACTCTGTGTGTTAAAAACAGTATAAAAAGAAGATAATACACCTTAACTACTTTAGTGGATAAATACTAGTGTAAAAAGAATATTCTTTATATTATGTATTTTACTTTTCAAAATTGCAGCAATATTGACACAATTGTCCCCAATTATTAGAAATCAAAATAGTTGGGTTTTTGCTCATGTGGATGGTTGCTTTTTACATGAATGTAGTTGAGCAAAATAATTCTGTATAGTTGCAGAAATTTTGTACTGTGTTCATGTCCTTTCTGCATGAAATATTTCATTTTAAATGACATAAAGAGTATAAGCAAGAACCAAGAGATTTTTGCAGTCTCATTTCTGCTGCAGTTCTCAAAGCCAATTGATCTAATACTCTCAAACAAGATTATTTGTGTCATCTTTTATTTGAAATGCCAAAGAGTACTTAAAAAGTCATTGCATGCCACTGATCCTCAGAACTCCAACCTTTGATACAAAAAGATTTAGCTTTGTATTAAAAAGTGTCCATTGCATGTGTATGTACAAACTGAATTGCATCACAGCAGCAAAAGTTAAACTGTCCTATTATGGCCAAAGTCTGAAAATACAGAAAATATGAGCTTTCCAGCAGGTGTCACTGTTGGCAAATGCAAAATAAAAACTCTACATTTTTCACAGCTTATGTAGAGTTAAAAATATTTTGTAGGAGGTGATGTACTTCAGTGTTTTGTTTTCTATTTTTTAAAATCTCTTCCTTGTGATATTTAGAGGTTGATTCTGTTGAACTCTTTAGTATATATTGCTTATCATAAGGAGGTTCAAATGGACATGAATACGTTACAACAAGATGATAATATTGCTTGGAAAGTGTCCTAAATATTAATGGCCTACTTTGTTCTTTGCTATCTGCCTTCCATATTTGCAGTGTTTTACAAACTAAGTATGAGCATGAACAATTTAATTATTTTGCAATTTCTATATTTTTTAAGTGGGTGAAGGAAAAGACTAAGTTGACTTTGCTGATGCAGGCAAGAAGTGGCCTGCAGAATCATGGGGCTTTTTAATTTTGTTTTAATTGGAGGAGGAACCTGGATGGTAGGTAACTAAAATTTTTTAAGTTTTGACTGTGTGTGACTATGACAGGTTTTATCTCCCTGAAGGAGGAAAAGCGATATTATCCAATGATAGCAGTGACACTGGGTAATAACCCTGATATAATTACATCACATTCAATACAGTCACATTGGGAATGAATTTGTATTCATATGTGTTTTTGAAGGAAAACTTTCCTGGTCCCGTTTTTGTGAACAGGCGACCTAAGTGAAGGATCTACAGCTGTTACATGGAAGGAGAAAACAGCATGCTTGATTGCAGCACCTGACTGCACAGGTAAATTGCATCAGAGGCTGAGGTATCCGCTGAGTATTGTTCATCCAGTGGCAATCAGCACACCTCAGCTGGCAAGAATATAGTTTAAAAGCAAGCAGCCTTCACAAGTAAACTATTGAAAATGAGGGAAAATGCACCCTGAAGCTTTTCATCTAAATTCATCAGGTGTTCTGAGAAGGGGGGGATGGCAGAAGGAGCTATGTTTTGCCTACAGGTTGAGTTACAAGCCTTAGGAAATGAAGTGAGGGGACTGCTCATGCTGCCTCCTCTCAGCATGGATGCCTCGGAGGAAAGCTCTGCCTCTGCTGGTGTGCGATATGAAAGCCTTGCTTTCCTGATAGCTACTCCCTACTCCTCCAATAGCGTCATTTGGGTAACGTACTTGATGCTTTTGCTTTTTTTTTTTTTAGTTGTTGCAGAAATAAGGCTCCTATAATAGCAGTTTGTATGTAGCCCAAATGTCTGTCTTGGTACTTGTAAACTCAGTAGTGGTGCACAATAACATGATTAAATATTGTTATGGGTATATAAAGTCAGAAAAAAAAAATTGGGATATTTCAAAATCTGATATCCTTGTAACTTGTTAACAGAAAAACAAAAAAAGAAAATGGCACAGTTTTATTAAAACGGGCAGAGTGTGGAATAACCTTGTCTTCTGAAGTCATGAACAATTGCATATATTATAGTTGCTATATTTGTAGCTAAGTATATGCTGAGTGAACACAACTTTAGCACTCTGTTCCTACTGTGCTAAATTTGCAAGCTCATTTGTTTCCTATAAAGTGATTTTGACAATTAGATGGTTTTTGATATCTTAATCTAAAAGAAATTTATCACATAAAAGCTTTACTTTCGATGGAAGTGCACTTAAAGGAACCAGAAAGTGGCAGCTGAAAAGGCCCGGTTTCCTGGATTCTACAATGAGCAGTATTAACTTTCTCAATTTTATTGAGTTTTATGACTCAGTAAATTTGTACTTGCACATGTCACAATGAGACTAGTTTTCTTAGCCATTGCAGGATCTAGTCCTAGACAAATTTGGATACATGTTATGTTTATACGGGAAAGAAGAATACCTCTTTTTTTTCCTTTTGTTTTTGTTTTTTTTTTTCCTTTTGCTGTATGTGTTGTGTTTTTTGCCTACTTCCTAATGACTTTTTAGCAGTTTTATTTACCTCCATTAGAAATTTAGGGAGCTTGTTAAAATCGGGAGCTTAGCCTTCTCTTTCTTGAATATTTTATTCTTTACATTATTAATGTCAATTTTGCAATCAATATCTGCTGCTGAGGGGAGGAGGGAAAGGCAGGGAGAGCAGTGCTATTCTGCTCTTCAGATTTGGCAAGGGATGTTTTTGAATAATGACTTCAGCAATTAAGTCTTTAGAGAGCTTTCCATTGTGCTTTGTGCAATTTATTTTGCCTTAAGAACACAAATGCTGTTGTGTTCAGAAAGGTTCTGGGTTTAGGTACAGAACATAAAAAGAGATACATAGAAGTAGTGATTTGCTGCTGGTTTCAGTGTATTATGGAAATCTGAATAATTCTAACTAGGAAAAATGTCATCTTTTGAAAGCAGAGTCAGCCCTGAATCCCTTCTGGAAATGTGATAATGGGCCTGAGAAATCTAGACTTTGTGATGTTTTAAAAGTGGATGTAGTGTGCAAAATTATATGAATCTTGGTTAATCAGTGTGAAAACTAAAAAAGTGATGGTGAAGGGGAAAAAGGGGATCACTAAATGTGATGACTGTCACTTTTGTAGTGCAGGTTTTAACTGATGTTCCCTGCAGTTAGCAGTAGAATTGCGTCTTCACAGGAAGTTGCTGAGGTCAAACAGGAGTAAGGAATGAGACAAATTGTATATGGTGGGCTAAGAAATTGATATGTGAGATTAAAGTATGACTGTATAAAATTAACTTCTGCCTAAATGTACTGCAGGATGCATAAATTTTTCAAATACAAAACAGTACATAATAATACCCTGATGCAATGGTAACAAATAAATGCATTTTTCCTGTGGCTGGAAATAATAATCCCACAATTATCCAGCAATACAAAGCAATCTGTAGGATAAAGAAATGCTAGTAGAGTTCTTTATTTTACTTAAGAGAAATCAATTAGACTTTTCACTTCTACCACCTTTCACTTACTATGGAATAAAGTGAAAAATGAATAGGCCTTACATGCTTAGCTACAAATGAAACTGCTTTTTGTTTTTTAATTTGGAAGATTTCTCAGTATTGTCACTCCTCTGTATATTTCATCAATATGTAGATCATGTATATGGGCTTTTATCAGATATGCTATAATACTGCCAGGAAGGGCATTGTGTGTAACACTTGATAGTTCAGTCCTATCAGTCCATAATTTTATATCCAGTTAGCTCCAATATATGTACATGGAGTACAACTCAAATGAAGAATGGTGTCAGTTGTACTTGCTTACTTCCCAGATCCTTTTCTAGCACTAGTCCTATGAAAATCTGATGTAAACATTTTAAAGAATGGGTTGCTGACTGGGTGCTGCATATATGGTTGCAGAGAATATCTACTCTAAGTAGTTCTTACGAAGGAAATGAGAGTCGTTCTGATGAAAAATTCCTAAGTTATGCGCAAGTGTAATCTTGTTTATTCCATAAACAGTCTAGTATTACATTGAATTGTCCAGTCTTTGTGTGTGTCTGTTTTAGCAGACCATGTGGCTCTGTTTTGAAAACTCTGCTTGCAAAATGACTCTCCTCTTAATTTTTGATTCTCAAAAATATGGGTAGTACTTTAATCATCTTTCTTACCCTTATCATCAGAATCCTGTGTGGTCTGATGTACTGCTTTCCCTTTTGTACATGTTGAGTAGCCATTGTGAGAATCCCCTTCATATTCAGCTTTTTGGTGAATAATTTACTTTCCATTGATTTGTGAATTTTTGGAAAGGTTACGTATCTTAAACTTCTCGCCTAATACAGTGCTCAATATTATCACTTAATGTGGTAACTTGTTACACAATATTGGGGGGGCAAATCCTAGGTTTATGTTAAAAATATGTCAACTGGAGGATAAATTGTATTTCAGAGGGTTTTTTCAGCTGCATGCTTCGTGCTTGTTTTTCTTTAACGTTTGTATCTTAGTTCTACTTCAGACTACTTATATGTTTTAATCAAATATGGTGGAAGTAGGCATGCTTGGCAAGGTATTTTAAACCAATTCTTTATGTCCTGGTACAGGAAGTCCTCTTTCTGCTATTTTTTAAGGCGCATTTATGAAAGTGTTGTTTAATACTACCTTTTTCCTTTTCTCTGATAAAACATGTGCACTGAATGTACATGATAATAATTCAGTATTAAATTCAAGGAGTTTTGCAGGTTGAAATTGGGGCTTTAGTCACTTTGATATTCTGAAATGAGAATGGTTAGCTTTTGTGCTGCTTCACTACAGAAAAACATGTTACAATCTAAGTATGCTTCACTAGAGAAAGCACCATTTGATGACACTTCAGGAATTCCATGCCCATTCATATGTCTGAGCCATAAAATTTTACAGATGAAGCAGGAATTTCTACTTCCTAAATTTTATCTCTATTCAGAGTCGTATTTGGGACTAGAAAAGAAAAGAGCAACCACGGCCCCTGCCAGTTACAGTAACTTTTTCATTTACAGAGTTGCTTTTTTAAAATAGCTCTGACCACAACTAGCAAAGGTAAATAGTGTTGCTAGGGTCATGTTTGAGGGATTTACAAGGCACAGGGGCTAAATAGAATCATAGAATAGTTAGGGTTGGAAAGGACCTTAAGATCATCTAGTTCTAACCCCCCTGCCGTGGGCAGGGACACCTCACACTAAACCACGATACCCAAGGCTTCGTCCAACCTGGTCTTGAACACCCCCAGGGATGGAACATTCACAATCTCCCTGGGCAACCCATTCCAGTGCCTCACCACTCTAACAGTAAATGTCGTGGTTTAAACCCAGTCAGGTAACTTGTTCACTCACTCCCAGTGAGTGGTGCCGAGCTGACAGCAATCGAGGGCTGCACCCCCCACCGGGGCTCTCCCCTTCCCCGCTCCTGGAGGAACAGGGAGGAGGATCGAAAGGGTGCAACTCCTACGGGTTGAGACAAGAACAGTCCAGCAACCAATGTACAACACAAATCACCACTGCTACCATCAACTACAACAATGATAAGGGAAAATAACAAGGGAAGAGAATACGATACCACCGGCCAAGAAACAAGTCCCACCTGGAAGCCCGTGTCCTTCTGGGTAACTCCCAGTTACCCCCCACCCCGGGCATGACGTGCTGTGGTATGGAATACCTCCCTGGCTAGCCCGGGTCAGGCATCCTGTCTCTGCTTCCCCACAGCTTCCCTTCCTCCCTGGCAGAGCATGAGCCTCACAAAGTCCTTGGTCAGGGTAAACATCACTTAGCAACAACTGAAAACATCGGTTTCACCAACACTGTTCCCATGCTGGAAGTCAAAACACAGCACTGCACCAGCTACCACGAAGGAGAAACATGACTGCTACTGCTGAACGCAGGACATTATCCACCCCTTATTCTATACCATTCACCTCATGCTCAGATCCCACATTTTCAATACACCATTGCTCTCCCACATATATACATCCATATACATACAGACCAAGAGAAAAAGATCATTTTCTTAGTGCATGGACCAATCCCTATAATGCTGCCGAGTCCATTCGGTCAGGTTCCATCTCTTGTAACAATCTTTCAGGGCAGGAAAGGCTGTGTGCAGTATTGGATCGTTGCCTGCTGCTGCTGGTCATTCCTTTACTGTGGAACTCATCTGGTTCTATCAAAGTTCATTCTCTGTTGGGATGATGGTTGGAGGGAACTCAGGGCCAGTCGCTGGTGACCTGAAGACATCTAGTTGATGGGCTATAAAAGTATTACACAGCAGGCAACAGCATACAATTGAGTTCACTGGCTGTTTTCCCCTAAAATCAAATCCCCTTGAGGTATACATCGGCCTTCCCCATCTTCCTGCATTACCCACCAAGTATATCCAGGTCCCTGAGGAAAAGCAATCCCACGAGTGGGTTTGCCTTTACCTGAAGCAGGAATAACCCAGACTGTCTTCCCCAGCAAATTCTTCATATGCACCACAGGAACTTTGTCCCCCTCTACAGTATGTAAAAGTTCTGACTGGGCTGTGCCGGCCCTGTTGGCAGATCCTCTGGTGTTGACCAACCAGGTGGCCTTTGGTAAGTGTGTATCCCAGTGCTTGAAAGTTCCCCCACCCATTGCTCTCAGTGTAGTTTTTAACAGCCCATTGTACCGTTCGATTTTCCCAGAGGCTGGTGCATGGTAGGGGATGTGATATACCCACTCAATGCCATGCTCTTTGGCCCAAATATCTATAAGGTTATTCCGGAAATGAGTCCCTTTGTCTGACTCAATTCTCTCTGGGGTGCCGTGTCACCACAAAATCTGTTTCTCAAGGCCCAGGATGGTGTTCCAGGCAGTGGCATGGGGCACAGCGTATGTTTCCAGCCACCCGGTGGTTGCTTCCACCATGGTAAGCACATGGCGCTTGCCTTGGCGGGTTGGTGGCAGTGTGATATAGTCAATCTGCCAGGCCTCCCCATATTTATACTTCAACCATCGTCCTCCATACCAAAGAGGCTTTAACCGCTTGGCTTGTTTAATTGCAGCACATGTTTCACACTCATGAATAACCTGGGCAATAGTGTCCTTTGTTAAGTCCACCCCTCGGTCACGGGCCCATCTATATGTTGCATCTCTGCCCTGATGGCCTGAAGTGTCATGGGCCCACCGGGCCAAAAATAATTCACCTTTATGTTGCCAATCTAAGTCCATCTGAGCCACTTGAATCTTAGCCGCTTTATCCACTTGTTGGTTGATCTGGTGTTCCTCAGTGGCCCGACTCTTGGGTACATGGGCATCTACATGACGTACCTTCACCACCAGGTTCTGCACCTGGGAAGCAATATCTTTCCACAGTGCAGCAGCCCAGATGGGTTTACCTCTGCGTTGCCAGTTGCTCTGCTTCCATTGCTTCAACCACCCCCACAGGGCATTTGCCACCATCCATGAGTCAGTATAGAGGTAAAGTACTGGCCACTTTTCTCGTTCAGCAATGTCCAGGGCCAGCTGGATGGCTTTCACCTCAGCAAACTGACTCGATTCACCCTCTCCGTCAGCAGTTTCT
The DNA here is from genome assembly GCF_034315485.1 of Pezoporus occidentalis. Classification (NCBI taxonomy): domain Eukaryota; kingdom Metazoa; phylum Chordata; class Aves; order Psittaciformes; family Psittacidae; genus Pezoporus; species Pezoporus occidentalis. The sequence goes on from NW_026916158.1 coordinate 12,578,700, forward strand.
GCAACTTGTCATCCAGGACTCCATACAGCTGCCTTCCATCTCCGATGCTTTCCCACAGTACGGCAAGAGCCATCAGTAAACAAGGCATACTGCTTTTCACTTTCTGACAGTTTATTATATGGTGGGGCCTCTTCAGCACGCACCGCCTCCTCCTTTGGGGACATTCCGAAATCTTTGCCCTCTGGCCAGTCCATGATGACTTCTAGAATGCCTGGACGACTGGGATTTCCTATTCGAGTTCGTTGTGTAATCAGTGCAGCCCATTTACTCCATGTAGCATCAGTTGCATGATGTGTAGAGGAGACCCTGCCTTTGAACATCCAGCCCAGCACGGGCAACTGGGGTGCCAGGAGGAGCTGTGCTTCAGTGCCAATCAGTTCTGAAGCAGCTCGAACCCCTTCATAGGCTGCCAGTATCTCTTTCTCAGTGGGGGTATAGCTGCCCTCAGATCCTTTGTATCCCCGACTCCAAAAGCCGAGGGGTCGACCTCGAGTCTCCCCTGGAGCTTTCTGCCAGAGGCTCCAGGTAGGACCGTTCTCCCCAGCTGCAGTATACAGTACATTTTTACATCTGGTCCGGTCCGGACTGGTCCAAGGGGTACTGCATGAACTATCTCGCGTTTAATTTGCTCAAAGGCTTGTTGCTGCTCAGGGCCCCATTTAAAATCATTCTTCTTCTGGGTCACATGATAGAGAGGGCTTACAATCGAACTGTAATTTGGGATGTGCATTCTCCAGAACCCCACTGCACCCAAGAAAGCTTGCGTTTCTTTCTTATTAGTTGGTGGAGACATTGCTGTTATCTTGTTGATCACATCTGTGGGGATCTGCCTACGTCCATCTTGCCATTTTATTCCCAAAAATTGAATCTCCTGTGCAGGTCCCTTGACCTTACTCCGTTTTATGGCAAAACCAGCTTTCAGCAGGATTTGGATTGTTTTCCTCCCTTTCTCAAAGACTTCTTCCGCTGTATCGCCCCACACAATAATGTCATCAATGTATTGCAGGTGTTCTGGAGCTTGCCCCTGTTCCAGTGCAGTCTGGATCAGTCTCTGGCAGATGGTAGGGCTGTGTTTCCACCCCTGGGGCAGTCGGTTCCAAGTGAACTGGACACCCCTCCAAGTAAAAGCAAACTGTGGCCTGCACTCTGCTGCCAAAGGAATTGAGAAAAATGCATTGGCAATATCAATCGTGGCATACCACTTGGCTGCCTTTGACTCCAGTTCATACTGAAGTTCTAGCATGTCCGGTACGGCAGCACTCAATGGTGGTGTGACTTCATTCAGGCCACGATAGTCTACTGTTAGTCTCCATTCTCCATTAGACTTTCGCACTGGCCATATGGGGCTATTAAAGGGTGAGCGGGTCCTGCTGATCACTCCCTGACTCTCCAGTCTACGGATCAGCTGATGGATGGGAATCAGGGAGTCTTGGTTGGTGCGATATTGCCGCCGGTGCACTGTTGTGGTCGCAATTGGCACTTCTTGTTCTTCGACTTTCAGCAACCCCACAGCAGAGGGATCATCTTCTGAGAGACCAGGCAAGGTGGACAGCTGCTCAGTTTCCTCAGTCTCCAAAGCAGCAATACCAAAAGCCCACTGGTACCCTTTTGGGTCTTTGAAGTACCCTCTCTTGAGGTAGTCTATGCCGAGGGTGCATGGAGCCTCTGGACCAGTCACAATAGGGTGCTTTTGCCATTCCCTCCCAGTCAGGCTGATTTCAGCCTCCAGCACAGTCAACTCTTGGGATCCTCCTGTTACTCCAGAAATATAGATGGGTTCCACCCCTTGACAGCTTGATGGCATCAGGGTACACTGTGCACCGGTATCTACTAGAGCCTTATACTTCTGTGGGACTGATGTGCCAGGCTATCTGATCCACACAGTCCAGTAAATCCGATTGTCCCCTACCTCCATCTGGCTGGAGGCAGGGCCCCTCTAATGGTCCTCACAGCGTTGGACACTTAAGTCGTGGTGAAAGAGATTATTCTTCGTTATCACAGGAGCTGGAGTAAAATTAGCTCTTCCACTCCATCTGGGAAACTGCTCACCAGAGACTGAAGCTGTAGCTCTCATGGGACTATCAGTCTTGGCCCTTGCTCCCCTCTTCAGTTCACTCACCCGTTCCTCCAAAGCTGAAGTAGGTTTTCCATCCCACTTTGTCATGTCTTTTCCGTGATCCAGCAGGTAAAACCATAGGGTACCCCGTGGCGTATACCTCCTGTATCTCCTCTCTTGAACAATAGGACGCCTTTTGTTAATAGCTGAGACGTGTGTTGGTACACGTGAGGAGCTGGATAAATCAGATAGATCGTCCCTCAATTGTTTGAGGTCCTGAGACAGTTTTTCCACAGCTGAGATGATGGAAGGGGTGAGATTGTCTTCGAACTCTCGGAGTTTATGAGCCATTTCATCCACTGTTAGTGGTACTGTGTCATTCCAGGTTACTGTTGCCAATGAATGGGCATATGATGACGGTGCATTCCGTGTAAGTTTTCGCCACATGGGTCGTGTACATTCAACTTCATCTGGATCTATAGGTGTGTCCCCGTTATTCGGCTTGATGTGATAGAGCATCTCTACGATGGCTGATTCCCTCAGAGACTGGATGCCTTTGTCTATAGTAGTCCACTTGGCCGAACGACTCGTAACATCGTCCTTGTATGGAAACCTTTCTTTCACAGCTGCCAAGAGCCGCCTCCAAAGGCTGAGGGACTTTTTCTCTCTTGCAATTGCTTTGTTAATTCCCCCTTCTCTAGCAAGTGATCCCAGCTGCTTGGCTTCTGTACCTTCTAGTTTGTGACCATCGGCCCCATTGTCCCAGCATCGGAGTAACCAGGTGATGATGTGCTCCCCTGGTTGATGGGTAAAATTTTTCGCATATTCCGCAGCTCGGTTGAGGTCTGAGGTTGAAAAGTTACCTCTTCTTCTTCTTCATCATGTGATGATGACTCCTGATGAGATGTTAGACTGGGTGGTGAATTCATTGTTTCTTCATCTCGCTTCACCCTTCTTGCCTCCTTTTTGCTTGTTCTCTTGCATACAGGGGCAACCGATATTGGTACGAATTGGTCCTCTGGTTTGGCTGCAGTGATTATCACTGTGGTTTGAGTAGCAACTGTACTTGTTGCTGGGGGTGGTGTAGCTGCTGTGCTTGGAGCTGGGGTAACTGCGCTGTCTGTTGCAGTTGAAGTTTGAGCAGCTGCTGTACTTGCCGCTGGGGTAGCTGAGCTGTTCATTGCAGCCAAAGTTTGAGTAGCGACTGTACTTGTCGCTGGAGTTGGTGCAGCTGCTGTGCTTGGAGCTGGGGTAACTGCGCTGTCTGTTGCAGTTGAAGTTTGAGCAGCTGCTGTACTTGCCGCTGGGGTAGCTGAGCTGTTCACTGCAGCCAAAGTTTGAGTAGCGACTGTTGCTTTGCCCTCAGATCCGCCGACATTCTTTTCCTTTTGAAGGTGCTGGATAGTGTTGAACAAGGCCCTGTAAGCATAGGCCAAGCCCCAGCATGTTGCCGTGATTTGTCCATCTCTGGTATGGCCAGAATGACCACACACCTCATTTAAGTGTTTTACTAATTCTCCTGGATTTTGCAGTTGTTCGGTAGTGAAATTCCAAAGTACTGGAGGGGCCCACTGACCTAGATACTTGCCCATGCTATCCCACACACCCTGCCACTCATGGCTGTCCAGCCTCAGGGAAAATCTCTCGGTCCTCCTACATCGTCGTTTGACCCCAGACAAGACCCAAACCTGACTCTGCTTAACTCTTGAAATCAGTCGTGGGCAAAACACACTCTGTATGCATGCTAGCATGGTGATTCCCATCACCATCAGCAAACAAGTCTCAACAGCATTAAAACACCATTCAAAAACTTCAGAACTCTCAAATGTAAATGGTCTGGGGGGACAACTAGGAGGGTAAAAGGATATCTCCTTCACAGGTTGAGCACCTGAGAAGGAGAAAAAAGATGTGTAATTGCTAAGCACCTCCATCATATACCTCCCAAAGTATAAAGGTGGTGACTACGCTGGGAACATAAGCCAGATCAGTTTCATGATCAATGAGTCTGTTGTATTACAAGTCATTACCATAAAGTACAATGGGACAAAAACCTTAGCCCAAGCCCCACACTTGAAAAACACTAGTAGAGCAAATACCGGATGGAAGTAACATACAATATACTGAAACTGTGAGATCAAGAGGAACAACCTTGAGAGCCAATAAATCAGCATTGTGACGAGTGACTGTTAATCCAGTCAGATCTGTTCTTATCTCAACCCTTCGGGCCCCACGTTGGGCGCCAAAAAGAACTGTCGTGGTTTAAACCCAGTCAGGTAACTTGTTCACTCACTCCCAGTGAGTGGTGCCGAGCTGACAGCAATCGAGGGCTGCACCCCCCACTGGGGCTCTCCCCTTCCCCGCTCCCGGAGGAACAGGGAGGAGGATCGAAAGGGTGCAACTCCTACGGGTTGAGACAAGAACAGTCCAGCAACCAATGTACAACGCAAATCACCACCGCTACTACCAACAACAACGATAAGAGAAAATAACAAGGGAAGAGAGTACGATACCACCGGCCAAGAAACAAGTCCCACCCGAAAGCCCGTGTCCTTCTGGGTAACTCCCAGTTACCCCCCACCCCGGGCATGACGTGCTGTGGTATGGAATACCTCCCTGGCTAGCCCAGGTCAGGCACCCCATCTCTGCTTCCTCACAGCTTCCCCTCCTCCCTGGCAGAGCATGAGCCTCACAAAGTCCTTGGTCAGGGTAAACATCACTTAGCAACAACCGAAAACATCGGCTTCACCAACACTGTTCCCAGGCTGGAAGTCAAAACACAGCACTGCACCAACTACCACGAAGGAGAAACATGACTGCTACTGCTGAACCCAGGACAGTAAAGAATTTCCTTCTTATATCCAATCTAAGCTTCCCCTGTTTAAGTTTTAACCCGTTACCCCTTTTCCTGTCACTGCAGTCCCTAATGAAGAGTCCCTCCCTAGCATCCCTATACCCCCCCCCCCCCCCCCGCAGATACTGGAAGGCTGCTATGAGGTCTCCATGCAGCCTTCTTTTCTCCAGGCTGAACAGCCCCAATTTTCTCAGCCTGTCTTCATACAGGAGGTGCTCCGGTCCCCTGATCATCCTTTTGGCCCTCCTCTGGACTTGTTCCAACAGTTCCATGTCTTTTTTTATGTTGAGGACACCAGAACTGCACACAGTACTCCAGGTGAGGTCTCATGAGAGCAGAGTAGAGGGGCAGGATCACCTCCTTCAACCTGCTGGTCACGCTCCTTTTGATGCAGCCCAGGATACGGTTGGCTTTCTGGGCTGCGAGCACACACTGCCTGCTCATGTTCATTTTCTCATCAACCAGCACCCCCAAGTCCTTCTCCTCAGGGCTGCTCTGAATCTCTTCTTTGCCCAACCTGCAGCTGTGCCTGGAATTGCTCCGACCCAGGTGTAGGACCTTGCACTTGGCATGGTTAAACTTCATGAGGTTGGCATTAGCCCACCTTACAAGCATGTCAAGGTCCCTCTGGATGGCATTCCTTCCCTCCAGCGTATCAACAGAACCACACAGCCTGGTGTCATTGCCAAACTTGCTGAGGGCGCACTCAATCCCACTGTCCACTTCACCGACAAAGATGTTGAACAAACATGATGTTGATCCCTGAGGGACGCCACTCATTACTGGTCTCCAGCTGGACATTGAGCCATTGACCACAACTCTTTGCATGCGGCCATCCAGCCAGTTCTTTATCCACCGAGTGGTCCATCCATCAAATTGATGTCTCTCTAATTTATAGACAAGGATGTCGTGTGGGACAGTGTCGAATGCTTTGCACAAGTCCAGGTAGATGACATCAACTGCCTTACCCCTGTCCATCAGTTCCGTAGCCCCATCATAGAAAGCCACCAAATTGGTCAAGCAGGATTTCCCCTTGGTGAAGCCATGCTCACTGTCACCAAGCACCTTTGTGTTTTGTTTTTTATGTGCCTTAGTGTGCCTTCCAGGAGAATCTGCTCTAAGATTTTGCCTGTAATTCCCCGGGTCATCCATTTTCCCCTTCTTGAAAATGGGGGTTATGTTTCCCTTTTCCAGTCATCAGGAACTTCACCTGACTGCCACGATTTTTCAAATATGATGGACATTGGCTTAACAACTTCATTTGTCAGCTCCTTCAGTACCCGCAGATGGATTTCATCGGCTCCCATAGACTTGCGCATGTTCAGGTTCTTAAGATGTCCTCTAACTGGATCCTCTCCTACAGTGGGCCTAGGGTCTTCATTCTCACAGTCCCTGCGTCTGCCTTCCAAGACTTGGGTGGTGCGGTCAGAGTCTTTGCCAGTGAAAACCAAGGCAAAGAAGTCATTCAGAACCTCAGCCTTCTCCAAATCCTGTGTAGCCAGTTCTCCCAATAGCTTCCGGAGGGGGCCTACGTTGTCCCTAGTCTGTTTTTTATTCACTATGTACCTATAGAATCCCTTCCTGATAACATTCCTAGCCAGTGGGACTAATTAAAAAAAAAAAAAAAAAACAACAAACAAACAAAAAAAAAACACATTAAAAAAAAGTGCAGGTAACAGAAAGCCACTGTACTGTCTGAAAGCATAAAATCTCAAATCCAATGACTTATTTTCAATAGCTTGTGACTGAAGTCCTACCTGTTCCTTGTCTGAAAACATTAGAGTTACTGAGCAATGAGGAAATTATGACATCATTTGACTATGTGGGTATGAAAAAAGTTGTAGTTCTAGCTGTGCTGTGCTTTCTTGTAATGGTTACTTCTTTTGTGACTGCTCAAAGAAGGATTTTAAACCTTGTTGCTTGGCTATCCCTGGATTTGGTTGTTCAATGAATGTTTGATCTGATAAAGAAGTAGACTCTTCTACCATCGCTTTTGTGTTTTCAACATTAGCTAAAATGAAGCAACAACTTGGAATGGTAAGAAGTAACTCAGAATCAATTACTGCAAGCAGTCTATAGAGATGTCCCAATGTGTTTATGTAAAAAAAAAAACAAACACTTTATATAAATGCATTTTTTAATAAAATTATACATCTTTTCTTTTTCTAGATTTTTGAAAAATAATTTTCTCTTTTTAAAATAGTGCAAACTGTTAAAAAATGTAGTTTTTAGTGTTCAAAGACTGTTAAAACCCACTTGAAATAACATGGCAGTTTCATTTTTACAGTAATACTAGGTTGTTAATTACCTGATCTATCCAAATACTGAGATTATAGTTAAAATGGCTCTGAGTAGGAGGTGATAATGATGCACTGCCTGTTTTACAACACATTATATGCAGTGCACATTAATTCCTTTTTTTAAAAGAAAATATTCCATTGTATCAGAAAGCTCTCATTTTAAAGAGTAAAATCTTTTTTAGTAAAGCTAACCTTATTCAATATGTCTATAATATATAATACTGTATCTGGCAATGCGAGTAATCACAGACGTGTGCTTAAGAAGATGCATACTATTTAAAAAAAAAAAAAAAGAAAAAAAAATTTGGTGGTAAGAAGCATCACTTCAAATTTAACCAAGATGTCAGAGTCTTAAATACTGGTTTGATAAAAATAGTGAAAATTTTATTTTGTTTCCTTATCTTGTGTTTACAGCATAGTTCTGAGCTACACTTGGATATTGGTATATTTCCAGTAGATACTGGAAATAACCAGAGTATGGCCATTTCTTATGTGACTGCCCAGCAGTGAACCCAGGGGTGGCCACCTTAGCTGGTTAGAGCCTTTCTGGGCACACTGACATGAACTGCAATGGCAGATGTACCATTCTGTAAAGAAAAAAACTGTACTTGTCAGGCAACATGTGACTATTCCATTTCTGCTATTTTTGTAAAAATAAAGTCCATGCACAAAAATGTTTTCTTAAGAGCTGCATGGGGTTTTGTAATTGTTGCTTGGGCTTTTTGTTTCCTTGAGAAACTCAAAATGTGTGTTTTTAAAATGCTTGTAGGAGAGGGACAGAAACCCCCAGACTTAAAGCTTGGTATTCCCTTACCATCCATCCATTTAACAAGATCCAGTAGCCTTGATCTCGTAAGTCCTAAGTCAAATTTCTTGAGAAATACAAGAATCTGTTTTCTCTTATGTAGCCTCACCACCACTGTCCATTGTGCTAAGTAGAAGGACTTCTTTTGAGACTTGGCTTGGGGTGGTTTTTTTGGTAGCTTAGGCATTTAACAGAGGAGTTCTAGTAGTTTTGGGAACCCAGGTCTCAAATTTTCAATGGAGAACTAAATGTGGGATACTTAAGTGTTTTAGAAGATTTCAAATTTATCTTATTAGATGAGCAGTAAAGATATCTTAATCTAGGAAGAGATAAAGTAGTTCTGTGGGAATAACTTAAAAGTTAGGCTTTGTAGCTGTCATGTTGAATATTTCAATTTTAGGACAATGAAAGGAGTTGCCAGTGTTGTTTCTGTCATTTTTAAGGGTTAAGTAACACTAAAACTATAAATGATGTTAAATTTTCTCTTTCCGGGTATTTTCTAGCACTTGGGAATTGCCAAGTGATTCTTCTTCATTTTCTTGCTTAAATTGCCAAGAGGGTAGACCTTGGCAGGAGGGAGTTGACTCTAGCTACCATCTGGGTGCCTTGGTCTTTTTTAAATTTTATTTTAGGTAATCAAAATGGATCTTATTTTTTAAAAGAAATGTCAGTATGCCTTTGACATTCTGCAGGAAAAGATTTCAGAAAAGCTAGAAAATAGTTTCTATTGATACGGCTTCAGATGTTCCCACTTACTGACTGTAGTCACTGGAAGTAAGACCAGCAAAGACTTTGCAGAATGAGGTCCTTAATTAGCTAAATACATAGCTCTAGAGCTAGGTCTCATAGTTTATTGTCTAACTGGTATTTGTATTGGGTATGATACAGTTACTTTAAGCCTAACAGTGTTGCTTTAACTATGAGTCCCTTTCAACTGGCAATTTTTTTTGTGAGAAAGGCATGAGTGTCATGGTTAATTTAGTCGTAAATTTTATGCTTTCAAGTATCTGTATATAACTGAATAAAAAATGTATGTTATGCAGTTAGGTACATACCAATGTCCAGGTAGTGCTAAAGTGCTGTGAGAGATTAGTGAGGTCAGTGTTGCCATATTTTCATATTTCCTTTTGTTTACATAATCTACACATTCTCTACAAGCATAGCTCTAAAACAGCAATATTTTTTGGAATTATAGACATATCTAAAATGTGGTAAACATATTCCCAAGGATGACTAATGTGCTTAGAGGATTCTGCATAATGAGTGCTTTGCATTTTATAGATTTGATCCTGACAGAGGGAAAGATCCTTGCACAATTTCCTGAGCACCTTAATGTATCAGCAGAGAAACTAGCAGTTACGATCCTGGAGTCTTTTAACATCATGAGTTCTACAGGATAGTCATGTGTATGTGCCTAAGTAACATCATTCTTCAGGATGTTGTCAGAGGACTGGGCAGAATGTAAATTACGAGCAGTAAAATATATATACAGTGACCTTAGTTTTGCTTATGTGATGAATCGTCTTTCTTTCAAGAAACGCATGAGAACTGTGTGTGTTTGTCCAAGAACACTATATAGTCCCTCATGTATACTGGGAGGAGGATCCAAGGGGAGAGGAAAAAGCATCTTATATAAATTAGGGGCACATTATAAGATAGTGTACTACTCCCACCTTGAACAGATACAAGCAGATAACTTGAGCAGGCCCTTCTGGCATTTGAATCTCAGGTTTGGGGGATCTTCTGCTTTTTCTCCATTCAAAATGCCTAATAAGCTTTGAATTAATCTTGACGATTTCTGTCAGTCCTTTTTAAATTGTGTAAGATTTCTTTGTTTTGTTTTTGTAAGTTAGCGAGTTTGATTTGTTTTAAGAAAACATTTGCAGTCATAATTGAGAGATATAAAGCTTAGTGTTAATTAAACAAATTGATGTGAATATCTAATTGAGTCCTGAGAGGGTTGGGTTTTTCCCAGCTGTGAGAGAGATCACATTAAAAGATGAAAAATCTCTAAGTTAACTGCATGAGTTAAATGAATTTGCAGTACAAATATGAAAGTGTTTAAGCTTTAATAGTAACATGTTTTATGGTCTTGGATGGCTTTAAAACACTGGTAGTGTGATGAAGAAACTGATGATTTTAGAAAAATTATGAGTTTTCTAAGAGTTAAGAAGGCTTGACTATTTATTTGCATTTAGTAAAATCCTAGGACATTATCCCCTCCCTCCACAGCTTTTTCTTCAGCATGCTTTGGAGAAATAGAACAAGGAAGGATATACAGGTAGTTTCTGAGACAGGTAAGGGTGGTTCATCACTTGTTTTCAAGTGACACTTACTACAAAGTTTCTAAATAAATTTCTTCATTTGCAGACTAAATTTCCCATTTTCTGTTGTCATTTTCAGTGCAATTTAATTCAAGACCAAGACTGAAGTTGACCTTGCTTTGTGCAGTTTAAGGGTTCAATCAGATGACTCTCAAAGTTGTCTTGCAACCTAAATTATTCTGTGATTACAGTTTGAAATCCATGTTTGGATCCAATGTCGTAGAGGACACGTCTGGCTTTGGGTTCTGAAACTAGTTCTAATATCCTGATATTAACAGAGGACTCTCCATTATGTGAAGCATTGATCCTGAGGCCTCTTTTAAGGATTTATGGGGAGGGGTTAGCAGTCTTGGTTATTTCTTTTTAACAGATGAAACAATTAGGCTGCTCTATCTAGATCTAATTATTTTAGAGAAGGTTCAGGATTTGCATGCTCTCATGGATGGTTTCAGAAAATTAGGAACAGTTTTCATGCTACAGGAAGGTGGTTTTTAAGTGTCATTAAGTTGCTTGGAAATTTCTAGAAGTATAATTTTGGAAGTCTAGAGAGAAAGAAAATACCCTTCCTTCCCATAACAAAAAGTATCTTTGTTTCTTTAAAAAGTATTAAAATGCTTTCTCTAGTAATTATTATCTTGCTACGTTACCCAGTGCCCTATTAAGTATGAGTCGGACATAAATAATAAAGTTGAAAGACTTGAACAAGTCATAGAGGTTTTGGAGTTTAATACATTCTACGGCAAGCCTAATGTTTTATAAAGGCAGTAACAATCATCTGTATATTTACTGCTATATATGGTTAATAAGGCTAATACTGATGCTGCATATACTGAAGGCATATATATGCCTGTGTCAAATATTTTATTATGTATAATCTTGGATTTGTCTATGATTTGTAGAATTTATGAAATTAATGTTACAGCAATAAATCTAAGAGCCCAAGCAGAGCATAAGAAGAATTGAGGTACAATGAAAATATCCAGTATTTCAGTTAATTCAAAATAAATAGGGAAATTAAATTTAAATTTTTTTAAAGAGTCCTTGAATGGTTTGTTGATTAGAAACTAATGTAAATCCTTGTCTAAGATAAAACACCAAACAGGCAGCAGCTGCTGGTAATTGGTGCAAGTAATTGTAGAGCCAATAAGTTGAAGAAGTGCTTATTAAAAGAAACTGCCTTCCTATCTGCTCATAAGTTCAATTGAGTAATGCACTCTACATGTGGTCTGACGGTAGGTAAATTATACACCTGATTTAAAAACACTCCATCCATAAGAGCTCCTATTTTGCTCATCCATAAAATTTTTTACTTTCTTTATTACTAACTACTTGCAGCAGCATATGGCATAATATCTATCAAATTAGGCTTTGAGGACATCTTAGACTGGCACCCTGCTGACTTGAAACATGTGCTTAATGCATATTGCAGTGGTTTTAACCCCTTAAGTGCCCCTAGGATAGGCTTTACTTTCTCAAGGCAAGAATGTCCATGTGGCCTCACGGGCACAGACTGCATACCCTCCTCATCTGCTGGCATTTCACCCAAAGTGATGAATTTGCCTTCATATGGCTGTTGCACAGCCATCGTTTAAAACTCATTCTAAAGAAACATTGAGGCTACATCATCTTAGTTTTGATCTGATAAGAAAATAGATGGATTTGAGAGAGCTGTAATTCAAGCTTAAAAATAATTTAAAAAAAATATTAAATTGAAATTGAGCCACACTACTTCTTCAGCACATTAGTATGCATGCAAATAGCTCTGAAAATAAATGCATTTGTTTGATGAAATCATCTTCTAGTAAGTTATTTGAGGTGATATTTTGCACTCGTCATAAAGATAGGTGAGTTTCTGTTCACACAAATAATGGTGTACTTTTGGCCTGCTCCAAAACCAAAAAAACTTCCTATTTTCTTCCAGCTCCAAATTTTTGTCTTCAACTTAAAGCAACACATTCACAGGCATCTTTTTCTGTAGAATTCTGTAAGAATTCTGGCGGTCTACTTTTGGTGTGCCTTTGACAAGTGATGCACTGTGGGTAAAACCTGAGGAAAAGCACTAAACTGATAATTAAATATTGGGGAAGAGGGGGATAAAAGCATCTGGTTCAACAGTCACGGAAGAGTGATTTGGTTTCATTGTGGGTTTTCTAAAAGCTTTCAATGCATTCTTTGGAAAAAAATTCAAAGTCTGAACACCACTTTCCCTTACTTCTTGACAGTAATTTTCAATGGAAGATTTCCACTGGAACTGATTAAGAGGTTAGAGATTCTATTCTTAAACTGAAATAAACATACACTCTAAGTTTTTGCTGCAGCTCCAGGGCTAACCTGGTGATGTGATTTATTCTAGATCTGTTTATTGGTAGTGGCTTTCTTGAGGATATTCAGACAAGATTTGTGCTGAAAAGTTCTGTTGAAAAGGTTGGAATACAAACTGAGAAAATTACAATCATATTGCTGATGGCCATGCTGTACTGCATAAGCTGAAGTCCTAGGAAAAGGATCCTGTGCCCATGTAGCTGATGGTGTTCTAGGAAGCAACTGAATCAATGAGCTTCTTCTGTTACTGCCGATGTACCTCTGCTAGAGGGCTTTCCCAGGCTGCTCACCTGGCCTTGCTACAATGGCCAGGCAGCTGTTCCAGGGTACCATAAGCTTGTTAAAATGTTTAGGTGCGCAGGTAACTAGTATGACAAACAAGTTAGCAAAAGAAATCTGGGGAAGTTAATAAGAGATATTGATATCTCTCAGTAATGATAATATTAACTGCTAATTCTTATCCACAGTAACATGGGTTTAGTTGAAATGTAAACTGAAATGGGGGGGGGGGGTGTTGAAATCACAAACGTTTCTTGTAAGCAAAGAGAGGAAGGTAAATCAAAGGATATGGATACTCAAACAGGTTACGGAAGAGTAGGCTGGCGTAGACCATTTTACAGTGGTAAAAGTAATGCGCTTACTATAGGGGAGCATACCCCTCTCCCATTGGGAAGATCACTCATGTTTATCGTTAACACAAAGATGTGCACCAAAGGAGTTTTGACACATGTAAGGATGTGTTCAGACAAAAAAAAACTGGTTTGCCCAGTGTCTTGTTTCAAACAGTGAAAGTGTGATTTCCCTAACAAAGCATAAGGTCATGGTAAAAGTGTATGAAACTTCACTGGTGGTCCTGCTTTTATTTTTTTTCTCAGATCAGCTGATTCAGTTTTAGCTTTATGTCATTTTAGTAACCCTCATGTGATTACACTTCCTTTCCCCCAGTCTTCCTTTGAGCCCATAAACTTCTAACAGCCATAATGTTCTTTGTTAACAGGTTCCAAGGGTCTGTTACCCTTAATATAAAGAGCTGCCTCCTTTTGCTTTGAAGCTGGATCCTATTGGCATCATTTGATGCTCCAAGTTGCAGACAAATACTTAGATTACATCCTCTGATATTCTCGCAGTTTGCATATGACCTGGGCCCTGCATCCTCTGGAAGTGTGGGTCTTCCTCTGTTTGATGACCTTTTGCCATTACTTGTTGCTGTTGGAATGGAGCTGCTGTGTGATGTTGATGGTGGTTGAAAGCTAGTGACTATCAAGAAAGCTGCCTTGCTTTCATTGTAGGAAAGAGACTACCTGGCACCTGACTTATGCCTGAATCTCAGCTTTCTTGATTGCAGAGGAAAGGATCAAAACAAGCACTGTTATTATATTTAAAATAGAATCACTATACTTTTTATCAACTCTTTACTACCAAGGATGTAACAAAGAAAACCAGCTTAGCTTTTTTTTTTAAAAAAACCCAAACAAAAGCAAGCAAAAAACTTATACTTTTGAACCTTCACAACCTTTTGCAAGCAGGTTGTAAGAGAGATTTAAACCAAGAGTAATAGCAAAATCATGCTTTCAACAAGTCTGATACCTATAGGAGGTGGTTTTAAGTGTTTAAAACTAGATGGTGAATGTGGACTAATTCCTGTGCATTCAAACTTGAAAGCCAGCTGGGTGTTGGGTTTTAGTTTTCTGTGTGAGTTTTTTTGTTGTTTCTTTGGGTTTTTTTTAACTGAAAGGATGGATCATGTGTCCTAATTAGACTTAGCTGAATGTATTCATATCCAATTGTCTGTTCATTGTTGATCTGTAGCCTTCATCTACAAATTTCTGTCAGAACTGGAAGGTGAAAGCTAAAGCAATGTATTGCAGGAAGAAGGAATGGTGATGGAAGCACAGCAGGTCAAGAATAAGTTCATTAGTACTCAAAGTCCCTTTGACTCAGTATCTTATTTCTGACAGTGACCAGCAGTGACCAAGGCAAAACACTTGTGCCATAAAACTTATCTGGATTATTTCCTCACCTTCCAGTAGTTTGTAGTGCTATGTTCTGAGGCAGCAATGGGTGTTTGTTTTTTTTTTTCTACAACCTTCAGTAGATTTTTATGCTGCTGTAACATTTATCTTGTAAAGTTGTTCTTGAATTTTTTAGCTTTTTAATATCCCTCATCTCTAGCCTCTAGTCCAGATTTTTACAGCCTTTGTTGCTTTCTCTGCATCTTTACTGTTTCTATTACGTATTTTGGGGAGGGAAAGGGAAGTAGTGCAGTCAGTATTCAAGATACAGAAACACTATGTAATTTCCTAATTTTCCTAATCTTTTTTTTTAAATATTCATGATGTTTAGCTGACTCTTTTGACTGCAAGTGAAGCATTGAGCTAGTGTTTTCATAAAACAACCTATTCCTAAATGGCAAGAGTCATCTTGGAACCTTTGTTTGCATAGGTAAAATGAGTATTTTCACAAGTATTTCTTAACTTTTATACACAACAAATTTCATCTGCCATTTTATTGCTCACTTACTTGGTACTGTAACTCCATGACTCTCCAATTAGGGAGTTGTTTGTTTTTTTTCCACTAGCTCTAGTAATCTAGTTTCTTTGAGTATTACAGATAGCATGGGCCTTATCACAGGTACTCATGAGCTGGTACTGTTGACCTCATACCACTATGAAAATTGTCTGCCTATTCATTATACTTTAGCTCCTTTGGGGTTTGAATTTTTTTTTTTTATTTATTAACCAGGTGAGAGTTTCCTTTCTTACCTGGCAACTTAGTTTCTTTAATAGCTTTGTATTATGGACTTTTCCAAAGCCTTTTTAAATTTAAAGATTTTATCATTTAGGTCTTATTCGTGCATATCACTGTTGATTATTTTTAAAACACTGATGAATTTTGGAAATATTGTTTTTGTTTGGGTTTTTGTGGGATTTTTTGTTTGTTTGTTTGTTTTTTTGCAAACAGCATATTGATTCTTCTTTAATAGTTCTCATGTATTTATGTGCCTTTCATTTTGTTCTTTAAACTCAGGATTGCATCACTATTTCCCTCTGGTCTTTGCTATGGAAAATGAGTAAAATAAATAAAGCACCATCGCTCCATGAGGGAAATATCACAAGTTTGAAGTCTTCCAAGGTAATAAGTGGTTCAGAGTCCTAAAGAAAACCCAAGAAAAAACCTCCCAGGAAAACGCATCTTTCTTTCTCTGTCTCTTGCTTGTTCTCTTTCTTCTCTGAGATTTCTACCACTTTAGAAGAAAACAGAGTTCTTACAATGTCATGACTATGGAAGTACATGGGGAGGAGATTCGCCCAAATTCTCTGCATTCCTTCATACATTACTTCTTCTGTTCTCCAGTTGTTTCTTCATATGTTACACTTGTATTTACTTTCTAGTATGCCATTCAAAAGAGAGCTCTCACTAGTGTGATTTAATGAGAGCTTGATTTGGCTTGATTTAGAAAAAAAATATTTACAGCTTTTTTAATCTCTGACGTGTACCCTAGATACACTTGTTTTTTTCCCCATTACAGCCTGTGGGAGTTTTAAGGTTTGTGCCAGAACAAAACCTTGGCTGTGGGGTTTTTGGTTTGGTTTGTTTTTTGTTGTTTTTTTTTGGGGGGGGGGGGGGGGGCAGGGGGGGTGTTTGGGGTTTTTTTGGTGGGTTTTTTGGTGGTTTCTTTTGGTTTGGTTTTTTTTTGTTTGTTTGTTTTGTGTGTTTGCTTGGTTTTTATGGGTTTGGGTTTTGGGGGAGTTTTCTGTTTGTTTTTTTTGGGGGGAGGGTTTGTTTTTTTGTTTTTTTTAGTCTGTGTGTGGTTTTGGTTGGTTGGTTTTGGTCAGGGGATTCACTTGGATGTTCTGTAGATCCTAATCAGGACCTCCTCGGTTGTCCTTTGGTTGTCAAGAGTTGCTCTGATATGTGTATAGAAATAGTCAGTTGTCCTGAAATACCTTCTGTTAATGTCCCAGCAATGCAAAGATGAAGGGGACATAGTGGATTATTGAGTGTTAAGAAATGATACTATTATCTGAAATAGGATATACTCAAGAGCAGAAAGGGGAGAGGTTAGCTGGAACCAAAATTGGATATCAGAAAAAAGCACAGATTGGGTGATCAGATATGGTTCTGTGATATAATTTTCTTAGTCCTTCTTAAAGTTATTGAAGAGTAGAAAATAGTATTTTTCATGATGTTGATGATTTCCAGCTTTATTCCTTATACCAAGCACTGTGTAACCTCGAGATGATGCCCTGACTCATAAATGGCATTGGTCAGACTTTCATCAGGTAGCTGCAATTGATTTACTTGACCAGGTCTTGCATATTTAGTATTTGCACCTATTTTGGCAACATGTGCAACTGTGCAGTGAAGGAAACTGCTGCTGGTAGAATTCCAAATTCACGTGTTACAAAGGTTAAGCAATGTTAATTGAAGTGAGCAAGGAGTTGTTGGAAGGGAAAGCCATTATCCATGATAATGGTCAGTTACCAGTAAAATTCTGAAATTTCATGTTTAATTTTACTACTTTTACTTTTAAAAATGTTTTTAATGCAGTCTTGATGATGTTAAGGATATCACCAAGAAATACATATTTAAATATCAGAATGTGCATGCAAAGCTTTCATTGTTGTTGAAATTAGATTGCAATAGACTGCTGAATGGTAAGTCTTTATAGGATCAAAACCTGAAGAAGCACTGTTCAGTAAGGACCTGGATGGCAGAATTCAGTGGGTTTTGTTGTTTTAGGTTGGACAGGAAGTGAAAATGTTGTTAATTACTCAGAAAACAAAATTACTTTCCAATACCTTTTAAAATTTGCATTTTATTATGATCCAGAAATAGCTTAATTAACTCATTCTTCAACTGCTTTAAATCCTTTAAAAATATGTTAAAAAATATGCTTTAAAAATAGTTCTTACCCTTCTGTGAGGAATTAAGAAAAAAAAAAAATTAAAAAAATAACAAAACTGAACTGCATATTGAATTTTCCAGGCTGTGTTTCTGCACAGCAATCTTCTGAAAAAGTACAATTATTTTTTTTTCCCCACTCAAGCATGCATTTGAGAGGAATGAGTAGATCAGATAAAGAGCTGAGATTCAGTTCAACTCAACCTTGAGTCACTCTGTGACTGTCTCTTTAAAAAGAAAAAAAAAAACCACAAAAACAGCACCAAGGTGGCAAAATCAATACAAACCAATAATAACTTCACATTTGTGGAAGCAACATGAATGGCTCTCCAAAATATTGAGACACATCCAAGTACATTTTAGCAGAGCTGATATTTATCAGAAGTCATTTGCCCTCAAGCAGATGCTCTCTTTCATTGTGCTCCTGTCACAAATGACTAAGATTTATGACAGACAATTACAGCATCTGCAGTTAGCAGCCTTATAATCAGCACCATTATTTAACGATTGGTGCAATAAACTGACTCCTGTTACTGTTTATCAGATATCAGTCAGTTCTGGCTATTTATTTCAGCTCCCCAAATCACAGTATGGTGCAACCACTGCCTTTTAATGGCTAGTCAGAAGCAGGCACATTTTCACGTTTTGTACAGACTGACGAGGAAAAAGAAAAGGCAACCAATTACATGTATGTATGGTGCCCTCTCATTTGAAATGCCTGTGTGTGTAACTATCTCTATACAGTCTAAAACCTCTTGAAAAAAAAAAAAATAACGGCTTTTACTATTTCAGATAAGAGCTTCTATTTAAGCTTCTGCATGGGGAAAAAATGTCTTCTATTTAAATATTCACATTTTAAGCAGTGAATAAAATGTTGATATACTGGAGTAGTCATAGTCTCTTGCATCATGAATTCTCTGTGTTTGAGGAAGGGACAACATCCATACATTATTCAGCCTCCTGAATGTTAGGCAAAGAACAGAATTGTATTTCAAACTTAGTAACATTCTTATTAAAATTAGAAGCTTGAGAAATATCTTGGTCAAGGTTTTTTTAACCACTGTGTACAATTTGCATTATGAGACTTCTATTTGCTGTGTATTTTTTTCCTGGAAACCTTGTGAGAGGGAGCTGGATGATGTTTGAGCTGCAAAGTATATTAAGACTTCCTTGTGCTCCAAAAGCAAAGATGTCATTTCACTGCTACATCCTGGCATTACTTAAATCAATGATCATTAGGCATGGTTCCCTTAAATAAATGCTCTGTGTAACTTGGAGAAGACTTTGTCCCCTATATCCTGAACACTAAGTTTCTTAAGATTTATTTTTGTTGTTGCAATGCCTGCATCTTGTCTGCATTAGTTCTTGTCAGAATAGGGCACACTTAATTTTTATTGATGTATTCTTCTGGTTTAGGTTCTAAACAAGTATGCTTGTTAGAGTTTTCAAGGAAAAGATTGGCTGTTTTAAGTGACTAAGACAAATAGTTAGATCGGGTTTTGTTTCTGCCAGTAGAAAATACAGTGAAGGTAAATAGCTTTCCTGTTCTTTGAAACATGGAGATGAATCATTAAAAACACTTGAAATACTGAACTGCATTTGTTTAGTACAGACATTTCCTGATATGTGAAATATGCATATTTTAAGACCATGTATGTGGACTTGTGTATTAATTAAGAATGCACTGTGCTAATTAGGTTTCTTGGTTCAACAAGTACCTAACCTGTTGTTACTTTATCTGGTATCACCCGTATATCTGGGCAGAGTCAGAAGATAAGGCTACTATACATGCCTTTGATTAGAATTTCACTTTTGGTGACAGTTTCGTAGTTATGTGACGGTGTGTATTCACTTTATTTCTTTACACATAAGCAGTTGCAATCTTAGCAGTTAAAAAAAAGAAGGGCTTCATTTCAAGTTTCTTTTTGCCTGGGGCAGTGACAATTAAAATCGACTTCTTAAGTTTTTCAGTAGATCATAAATGTATTTCTATTTAAAAATAATTTGCACTGTTAGGAGAGAGATAGTCTACTAAAACTGAGTGTATGAAACAATTTCTTGTCCAGATTTACCTGTGCAATGCTGTAGAAAAGCTGGTATCTGAAAATTGCACCTTGGTATGTATAATTCTGATTTTTAAGTCATTTGTGAACACAGAATATCATCAGTATGTGGTCATGGAGCAGTTTGTTTATGCTGATAAATATCTGCCAGGGACTACATAGAGACAACTGAATTAATTTTATTTTCAGCCGATGCAGATATTAAATGATATTTAAGATGATTAAGGGTACATGATACACTTGGCAGAAACTACTTAGTGATGGAATCGCGCTAATAATCAAATCAATAGAGTTTAGTCTTCTAACTCAGAACCATTTTTTGAAAATTTTCTGAAGTCCAAACCACCTTAGCAATCCTTTTAAAGTTGTTCACATAGTATAAATAAGAGATCATTAGATAAATTAAAGCGTGTATGAGACTATATACATACCTAAGTTCATACTGATGGACTAACTGCCAGGCAAGTGGCTGACAATGACCTTTGCAGTGGCTTTAACTACTAGGCTGTAAAGCTACACTAGGCACAGCTAATTAGTAATGAGTTGCTATGGTTTTAGAAAAAGATAACATGGCTATCATGTCAATGGATGTTCAGAATGCTGTAGTGTGATTTGGTGCTAAAATCTGTGGAAGCTTCTAAGCAGTTTATTCCTACTTTATATTAAAAAAAACAACAACAACAACAAAAAACAAACAAACAAAAACCCCAAACAGTTAAATGTCTGTGTGTGTGTGTGCGACTTTTTCTCCAATTTGTAAAAATCAGCAGAATCTCCTTCTGACAAGCAAATTTGTTTGGGAGCTTGCTTTTACTGAAGTAAAACTATTGGCCTCATTTAGGAGATGTCCATGGTGAGATGAACAGGATGATGAGCAAGTGCCACATCCTTGTGCAATACCTATGACTTTCACTGATGATTAATTCAAATAAACCTCTGGCCTTTTATTTAACTAACACTGCTTTTGAAGAGGATATGCCTCTTCTCCTAGCATATTGAAGAGATCATGCCTGTTGTAGCAATAGCTTATTCACTTGTTCTTCCTTCTCTAGTTTGCAAAAGTAGTTACGTGCACTGCTACTTATATATTGTCAATGTGCTTCTTATGTTCCACATTTGTAGCCTAGAGGTAGCTCAAGTCTTAGATTCAGGTTTTCGGTTTGTTGGGTGGTTTGTGTTTTTTTTTTTTGTTGTTTATTTGGGTTTTTGAGAGGGGGAGGGGTTTGTGGTTTTTTGTTTGTTTTGGTTTTTTTTCATTACATGCAGAAGCTTGCTTTGTAGGCTTAAATGTTGCTAAGTTGTAATAACAGAGGATGTCTGCTTTCTCTGCTTTTTCTACTTCTCAAATGGAATGCAGGGAAAAGAGGAAAGAATTACACTGTAGCTGTAAGCCTTAAGTTATGCTTCCCTTCTTATTTCATTGAAATGTCATTTAGTGTGTAGGGTATTTTTCCAGCTTCCTATCTTCCTTTGTAAAATGTGTGAGTAGTATTACCTATGCCTGCTATCTACGATCTTTGTGTTCATAAGAACTTGTAAGCTATGAACAAGAACTTAAAAACTATGGATATCACATTGGAGCAGTGCTCTGTATAATAGACTGTATTTAATTTGACATGAGCCAGCATCAAATGCCTATAAAGATCTGTTCCAGAAGGACAGTATGATGGCAAGCAGCATGTAGTATCCCTGAGAGGGCATTTGTAATGCTCTTACCATTGAGCACCTATTCCAGATCATCTCATTATTAACAAAGAAATCCAGCAGATAATCTGGAAAGTTAACACATTTGCAGTTGATATTTTTAAACTGGGACAAAACTCTTCAGTATTGTGCAGGGAGTAACTACAAGATAATGCACCAGTGTTTTCTCAAAATAGTAGTTTCAGTGCGATATGGCTGTATCCCTGGAAGCGTTTTCTTTTCCATAAAGTACTTAAGAAGTAAGAAGCAGAATGCGATATCCTAGTGTAATGCTGGGGCCATGACATCAAGAACAACCTTTGGATATCAGCAGGTGAATAGTGCTGGGAGTAAGGAATTATTGATGCAATTATCTCATAAATGGTCCTAGCAAGAACTTTATTGAAATGCTTATATAGTTGTGTTTTGGGGATTTTGTTTTTTTTTTTTTAAATTGGCTTTCAATTTGGGATTTTTAAAAGTTTAATCTTTTAATTTATCCCTTTCCCTCCCTCAGATTCAAGAGGTAACTTGGTCAGTGTGTGATGAGCTACATGGGAGAAGGCTACTGATAACCAAGAGTTAATGTTGGTAAAGGATGCTTAAATGAGAGAGACCATCCTTCCAAACTGAATTGAAATTCAGATTAGAATAAAAACGTTTTCAATAATGATTTTTATGTCCAACATTTCAAATCTTTGCTCAAAACAGCTTTTTTAATCACATGTTCTTTATCACTCTTATTCTACAAGAAGTTCCTAATTCTGGAACTGCAGAACGAAAGCTGTGTTTTGTTTCATCAAACTTAAGCTGCTGCAGTTGCAAAACTACTCTGAGTAGCTGGACGGTATAACATTGTCACAATAGACACTATCAGTAAGTGCTTCTATACAACACTTGGTCTTCCACAAAGTTAGAGCATGCCTGAGACATTTCTCAGTGAAATGCACTATACAATCAATAAAAACTTGTAGTAGTAATATTTGTGTGATAAGTTCATTCAGTAGTTCTTAGAATTATGAATGTCGGGGGGGGGGGGGGGGAAGGCGGGGGGGGGAGAAATTCAGTGCAGGGCCAGCTTTATTGGTTCTGTATTTTGTCCTAGAAAAAGATCTGAAATGGTTGTCCCAACTGCTTGCTATGTCCTTAATACGATGAATAACTACTTATTTTTGCTAGTGAATTAAGGCATGAAATCTTAATTAAGAACCTTGATGTTCTTTTAGTGAAGAAAGGTAATAGGTTTAATCATTCAATTACTAGATCTCTTGAAACTGGAAACATTTCCTTTGAACTGCAGTAAGCACAGGAATAATACTGGCCGTTCCACTCACATAACATTTGCCTTTTACTTTGTCAGCAGTACACAATTTTCTGCCAAAGTTTCTAGCCTGTTAATTTAACAGTGTGCATGTGTGCACCCTGTGGAATTTGAGATAAGTTTCTTCTAGTGTAGAGGAGCTAGGACAGGACAGCAATGAGTGTAAAACACACATGTGCTGCTTGGTATGTATGCATATAGGGTATTTGCAGTTTGGGAAAAGTAGTAATAGTATCATTATTATATTTTCAAATAATTTTTCAAAAGAATACTTTAATGCAAATGTTTCTGCAGCTGTCAGCATAACACACTATGGGGAACACAGAGAAATGTTATCCAGGGAAACCCCTGTTTGAATATTCAAAGCATATCTCTCTGTAATTTCAGATTTGTTTCTGGACCACACAGCTTACACCAAATCTACACTTAATTAAATTTTAAGGGTCACAGTTTGAGATACATGCTGTTATTAATGTAGCATTTGAATCTTGATATATAAAGAAAACAACCTGGTAAAACATTTCTTCTAATGAAGGAGTATTGTCTGCTGCACAACCACTTTATACTTCTCTTTCCACTAATATTTCTATCACTGCAGTCCTGGGATGATCAAGTCAGACCAGAGTGAATGTACAACAGTCCATGGCCTTTTTGCCCTTTCTCTTTTCCCTCTACCATCTTTAAATAATGGTATTAAAAAGAGTGCCTAGGGGTTTCTACAGGAGTTTTAACTGGAAATACTAGAGTTTTAACTGAAAATACTAATGACATGATGTAGAGGGCAGCTCTTCTCTGGGGCAGGGGTGGGTAAGGGGGGGTAAAAAGAAAGTAATATGGTGAATAGAGAGTGGGAGTGGTAAAAGAAGAAGAAATAAGTAAAATAAAATTGTTCTCATTAAAATAAATATTTTTGTTGTTGCTTCCCTTTAACAGTTTTTTTTTTTTTTAGTACTAAAATGCTTTCCTTTATTTGAAAGAATAAGGTTAAAGCACTTTTGTCAAATACCCACTTTGTGCTGTACAATGTATTCTAGAAAAACTTTTCAGTCTGGACATTTATAACAATAAGGCAAAGAAATAACAAGAGAAAACAAAAATCGAGCACGCAAATGAAAGAGGCCAAACAAATGAGAAGCATACTGTATTTTCAAGGTCCTATTATAGAAAAAAAAATGCTTACAAGTAGAACAAATGCTAAATTTCCCCTTTTATATAATGAATTTAACTTCAGTCACGTTCAAAGTTTGTGTATTTTACTTCTTGGAGTGACTAGCCATGTCTCTATTTGAGCAACAGTTCCTTGGTATTACTCAGAACCTATTTTTAAACAAATTGTTTTCAGCCATAGCAGATTAGCATAGCATCAGGACACTGCTCATTCTTTTTTGACTTCTGAAATTCAGTGTCTAGCACCTGTCATTGTGGGTCCTTTAGCCCTTTATAGGTAAATTTTCCTAAGTATAGAAATCACATTGACATCTTTGGAGCTGGGGTGGTTGGGGTTCTTGGGTTTTTGTTTGTGGTTTTGTTTTGGTTTTTTTTTTTAAGATTGTACAACTGGGCAAAATTGTACAGCTATGTATACTAGCCTGTCCTTTATTTCAAAAGTTCAGCTGAATGGGCAATTTTCATGATAATATTTGCAAGTAATCAACAATTAAGATGATGATTTATCAGATCAAGTCTTTCTTTATGATACCACAAAAATCTCTTTCTGAAGGAGCAAACTGATTTAGAGTCTTCAAAAATGAAAAATTTACAAATCGGTGCATTTTAGAAGACTAAAATTTGCAGGCATGTGATGTGCAAAATCAGAATTTATTCGTTACTCTCTTAGGCAAACATTCTGTGTAACTGCAAAAGAAAAAGGTAATAATAAAGTGTTTAGTTTAGCAACATTTCTTATTTATGCTATTGTTTAATAATAAAGTGACCAGTATGAATCTTCATAATGTGTGATGCTATGAGAAAAAAGAATTATTTTAGGTTGGTTTTAAGTTTCATTTGTGGTTGTGTTTTTTTGTTTGGTTTTGCTTTTTTTGGTTTGTTTGTTTGTTTTCTGAATACACTAGAGCAGTCTCTGTAACAATAACATAATAATAAAGACACAAAGACTAAGAGTGATTTTAATTTATTTCAGTGTCTTTTAATATTTGTTTAATATTCCCTGGTGTATTGTGGCACTTCTGATTCAGTGCTCTCAAACAGAAATATGTATGTTTATCAGCCAGAGATATTCATAAGACTATTTCTAAAAGATCTTTTTAGAGGGTTAAACTCTTTCAGCTAATTGTTTGTGTACAAGGCAGTGATCTAGCTCCCCCTAGTGTATTAAAAATTCCCAGAAGACTTAAGTATTTAATGAATTAAGAAAATGGGAAAATGTACTGTAGTGAGACACATAACATAGCACCCTGCTTCTCTAGAAAAACGGGACTAACAATTTTTAGAAAGAAGCAAAAATTACCTTTTTCTGGGAGTATTTTCTACTGCTACAGTTTTCCCAGTGAAATGAATAGTGTCATGTTTATAAAATAAATTTGCCAAAAATTTGCCAATAGGAAATAAAGCTTCTGAAACATTTCATCAATCCCTAGAATGTGTTACTGAGTTCTGGAAATGACTGCAAATTTACTAACTCTCTGTCCTCTTAAGAAAAGATTTGTGTCAAATGGAACTATTTAGAGCAGCTCTTTGTAAAATGCAAGGATTTGGTGAAATGCTCTTTCTTTTTGTAGCTGTTATACTCTATGCATCTAATGAAATCATAAACAGAAAATTATAGCTTCATTCTAGGGAATGTGAAGCCTTGCTCCAACAGATGGCATCAAAACACCGGTCTGAACTATATGATTGCTGATTGTTAATTGCTTCTGTAAAACAATCCTTTTAAACAGAGTAATGCATTTTATCATACAGATTATAGTTCTACACATTTTGGTTTTTCAATATGTGTTAACATTTTCTCCTCCAGTGTAAGATTTAGTGTTTGCATAATTATCGGATTAAACAACAGTGACTCAATTTTTTTTTTTTAAAGAAATGAAGACAAGATGGAGAATTATGAATCACAATTTCTGTTTATTCAGAAATGCTAAATTACTGTACAAGTATGAGCTTCTATTATGCACAAAACAAATAGAGCAAGATGCCCTTAAGTGCAAAAACAATTACCTCGTCCAGCATTCTTCACTCAAGAAACTCCCTGTGACGTTAGTGGAAGCCTTGGCTGTGTAAAGAAAGCAGAGTGCAAAAAGATACCGTATAATATTCATTAATCATTATGAAATCAATACCCCTGATTATCCGTTTGTGTTGTTCTAGCACCATAAGGGCTGGATATTTTACGCAAAGCTAAATGAATGGGGAAAGTCTTTTAGATGACTTGGTTAGTCCATCAGGAATGATGTGGGGAATTACATGAGAGTTTGTTTCGTGGAGTTGTTTCTAATGTAGTCAGCCTGAGAGTGTTGCAGAGATAGCATGCTCATGTTTGAGGAGTCTGGAGGCTTGCACCTTTCTGGTGCTTTCTGCCCTTCAGCCAGTGGAGAGTTGTCTGGTTCTGATGGAGGATTGCATCCAGTTTGCCAGTTGTGATTCAGGTTGTGGTGTGCTATTTCACATAAAGGACTCTTGAGACCTTGCCTGGGTGAGTGTTGTCTTTTACCTCAACATAATAGAGGAAGCCAGAGCAGTGAGAAAATGAGGCTAGGAAAATAAATTAAGAAATAGCTGTGCATACTTTTCAGGACTTCTACTCCAGTCTGTCTTTTGTTGCAGTATTATGTTATTATATGTTCTAAAACGCCTATTAGATATAGAATGTGTAATTATATTAATATCATAACTATATTGTAATCAATATGCAGCTGTCTGCTAAATGGAATATTGGGCCTGCAATAATGTGCCCTTAATTGGCTTTTGTGGCAACCTATTACAAAAAGGGATGTGTGATGATTGTGTCCTGCAATCTGGTTTGCCTCAGTGGATCAAGAGAGGCTGTGCTGGAAAGGAGCACTTATATCAAAGCACTTTGGGTGCAATGGAAACCAGACATAAGAGGAAAACCCTTTTCACTACGGTGATGTTTTCTGTGCGTAGCAAATTTTTGATGTATTTGCTCTGCAGAGGTGGGTATATGCAAATCTGTCCATTGACCTCCACCCTCTGCTAGCATGTCCTAATGATCTTTATGCATACCAGTAAACGGGTAGCAGGCAATTCCCATAGAGTTACAGTATCATTAACTTATTTGATAGTATTTGTGAGATTGGAGAATACCTAATTGCATTAACGACTGAAAATAAATTGGCCTGTCCTTAGCAGTCTAAAGATACTTCATCTGAACAGTCCAGTGTGCACCTGGTATCGAATGTTGAGTGACATGGGTGTGTTGGGGCTACGTTTCAATCAATTTGTCATTTCTTCCTGAGGTTACTCCTGAAATGGCACAGGAATTTGAAGCCACTTGAAAAGGGTCAATAAGCTGCAAGCAATAAGTTTGTCTAGACCAATTTAGGAAGTCCTTTACCTGTTCCTAGAGTACATTTGAGTACTCTACAAAAGCTTTTTCCATAACACTAGAAGAAAACAGTAGAAAAGAAACAAGGAGTCCTTCAGTGCATTTTTGTTGTAAAATATATCTATATTTTACCAGAAAGGCGCTACAACTGAGTAAACTGAGGCAAGGGTTAATGGCTTTATTTTAGAGAGGGTTTAATTCCCACATCTTTCATTGAAATGGGACTGCTAAGTGACAGGAGAGCAAAATGCATCTATATGACTATGAGCCTTGTTTATTAATGCTACTCTTGTTATTAATTTCTCAAAGAACTTAAAGGTGCAGAACTTTCATTCTGCAGAAATGCTTACTAAGCGGGTTATCTGTTTTCCAGGTAATTTGGAACAGGCCGCAATCGGCTTCATGTCGATAAAACAGAAACTGGATTAGCCAGTGTAACAGTCCATTATGGAAGCTGTTGGTTTTGGAGTTGGCTGATGCTTTAACAAGAATGTACATGTGTGAAGTTAGATGTCTGAATCCTTTTGTAAGGAATCTGGTTTTCAAAAGGTAGAAGAATGAGGTAGGTACTTCGTGTTTCTGAAGTCAAGCCATTTGCTGTGGTGAAAGAATAAAGGCCAGGTTGTGCAGAGCATTGGGTGACATGGTTTAGTGTGAGGTGTCCCTGCCCATGGGAGGGGGATTGGAACTAGATGATCTTAAGGTCCCTTCCAACCCTAACTATTCTATGATTCTGTGATTTTACAGTCAAACTAAAACCACAGTGGGACAAAACAAATCAAAATTAAGTTGTATTCTGTTTTCACTTTCTAAAGATTAAATCTGATTTACTTATTTGGTCATGGAAGCTGCTATAGACTGACACTGTCTGTTTATATTGCCTAAATGCAAAATTCAGTTGTATTGCCACCTGTTATCACATCTGTAGTACCTGTGTGTACTGACTTAGTGGAGATAGAGTTAAGGTGATGTTGGCTGAATTGTCAAAAAAATAAACCACCCACAAAGATGTGAAAGATTTGCCTACACTATTGCTTATGTTGGAAAAGAGCTGATACTACACGTGAAGGTTCTTTTATTGTTTACACATTTTTAAGCAAATTAATTATTTCATATCTAAAATCACAAAACTGTCATATTAAATAAGGTGTTACTAAATAATTTTGGATGCTCATTCAAAGTTGAATAATCTATTAACATCATAGAAAGGATTCATAATTAACAAGGCTGAAGAGGTAGGCTTGCCTGCTGGGCTGTAAGAAATTGTGGAAATAGGCTGTTTCACTGATTCTCATGAAAAGCGATTTTACCCAAGAAATACAGTATAAAATCAGAACTGTGACAACTATATTTTGAAACTAGATTATGTTTTTAAAAGCAATCAGGTGTGGTGGTTTTGATTTTTATTTTTTTTTAATTGACTTTGATTATACAGAGCAGGTCTCTTCTGAACGTCCTGTCTCTGTGTTATGTTCTGTGCATTATATACAACCACGTTCGATCAGTCTTCAGGGTGGTGAAATATTTCTAATTTAGCATCCTCAGTAAATCTCTTAATTGCCTGTTTGGATGAAGCCATGGTCACTGAGAAATTTGAGGGGGGCAGAAGGGAGGATGAAAGTGTTAGTATTTGAGGACTCGGACCAACTCTTCTCCCTCATTGAGGAAGCCCTTTCTGACTTCATGATGTGGTCAAGATGAATGGTCTTGGCTTAGAAAATGAAAGACCAAAATTAAAATAAATACATATATATAGTAACAGTCACTATATTATAAATTCATTTTATTCAGAGGGTTTCCAGTGTTAGACATCTCTCTTATTATGCAATTGTTTTGAAGAATTTCCTTTTATTATCTCTAATCTTTAGGGATTTGGGGGGTTCTTTTGTTTACCTTTTGAAAGCTGCCTTAATGAGGTAGGTTTATAGCAGAATATTTGCAGCTTTTCTTAAATAGCATTAGCTAGACTATTCTTTACCAATTTCCTATCAGCTAATGCAGCTTTTTTTCTTTTACCAAATTTTAACAGGGCTCCATATCAGGGCTATTAGGATGTCACACACAAACAAAATGCCAGTGATGTTTTGAGCATGGGTGTTTTATTGTGTTTATTTTTAAATACATTTTATGAGGTTCCTTGGACCAAATCAAATAAATGAAGCCTGCAAACATCTTCATTATGGTGTAGCCAGAAAAGAAAGGAATCTGAATTAGGGCTATAGTTCATAATAAGTGTTATCTTTATGACAAGCTTAAAGAACATAAATTGCTGAATCCCTAACAAAAAACATTTGAAACAATCAGCTAATTAGGAAGGGGGGGAGAGAAAGAGCAATATTTGTTTTGCTTTGCAGTCTAGATAAATAACGCTTAACATGAATACATAACTTATTCTGAATGATCTGTTGTGTCAGTATCTGGCACGTCTTTTTCAGTGACAACAATTAAGGATATGTGTAAATGGAAATGCAGACTATCTGTCATTGTCCATTTCCTGGTAGTGAAGCATAGAGTCTGCCTCGCAGCAAGATCATTTTGCCAGGATGTGAGTGAGCTGGTCACAAAATGCATAGTTGATTATCTCATCGAAACACACTAATCCTGACAAAGCTATCCACTATAGAAGTCGCATTGTTTGCAATAGGTCAGTTGTTATGTGGCTTTCAAACCTGACTTTGGATATATATTTTATATATTTACTTACTGAAGCAAAATGATACGTCACAATGAAAAGCAGACTTGAGTGAAGAAGAAAATATATTAATCAGGATATTAACGGAAAAGAAAGGAAAATACACTCTCTACAGAGAGAAGAGATGAGGCAGTCACAAACATATTATTTGGCTCAGTACAGGAATAACTGAAATTCTGTGGCCCAGACTATAAAAGAGATCTGACTAGATGGCCTTACCAGTTTCTTTTGAATATTTAATTGAAGACAGAGTTCAGCACAGAATGCATTTGAAGAACACTAATAAACATCCTGTTATATAATAATGTAGGAATTAGAGAAAATATCAGTTTTGTATTTCTTAAAATGGAAAAGCTGCTTCTTCTATGCCGCTCTGTTGGCAGCACAGTAGTTTTCTAATGAAATGTTAAAAGCAGTATATGCAAAATGAGCACTATAATTTGTCAGGCATGCTAAGTTTTGTACAAAAATTGCACAAAAACAATAGTTTAAAAATTACTTACAATATTTTGTTTTCCACTTAATGTATAACTGGGGGGGGGGGGGGGGGATCTTCTTCAATTATAACATGAAAAAATTCAAGCATTAGAAAATACCTAAAGACACTATTACATTTTGGTTCAATTATGAAGTTGTTTTGTATTATCTTTCAAGTACTTTCCCATTCATGATATTTTTTTTCCCCAAGGAATCTTGACAAATTGCAACAGTTTCCTAACCACATCTATTTTGTGTGTTTTCATAATTTAAGTTACTGTTAATTGCAGGATCCTCCTTAATACCCTTCTAAAGAATATAAAAAGATAAACCCAGCTAGATTATGTGAAAAATACATGGAGAGTGGGAGGGAAGAAACATATGGGGGGAGTGGGGTAGAGAAAAGTTTCATCAAGTCCAAACAATATTCTTTAAATTTAATTTTTAAATACTTTCACATAACAAAATTCTGAAATCTGTTTGAGGTTTGGGTTGTTTTGGTTTGATTTTATTTGTTGATTGTTTTTTTTTCCTGCTGTTCATGATTATCACTAAGAGGAGATACTAGCTTGAAGGACACAGTGTGCAACTTCCTTGCAAAGATGAAAGGTAATAACATCCTTTAGCCTCACAAGGGAACTTAAGCCCCAAACAGCCTCTCCTCATGCACACGTCTCTTGAGTTTTCCTTTGGGGAAAAAAAAAAAAAAAGCTCTCTTGCAGCTTTGCTGCAGATGCTTTTCCATCATCATGTAGTCCTGTTGGCTGTCCTGAGCTATGCTGGCAACACATGAAGACTTGTGTAAGCTCCTCTTGGCCACACCCTATGCAAGCCGATCAGAATTTCTAAGATCTAAAATTAAAGCAGAGCTTTAATTTTGTCAACACAGATTAAGTTAACACCTTCCAGAGAATGTGGACCAGGCAACAACTGCTTTTTAAAAGGAGAAATATGTGCTTGGTTAGTATTAGTACATTTTAGATCTCTTGAAGCAGTAAAAAACATCCAGTGTGTACTATGAACATCCTCAAGGTCTTTAGGCCCCAGCCTGTTGCCTGTCCTAAATGGTCCCTGTCCTTACAAGAGGAAAAAGTCGTAATTGTCCAGGTGATCTCACTGCAGATGTAACTGCAGGATATAATTCTGCACAGGGGGCTGGGAATCTTGGCTTGGTGCTCATAAAGGATTCCTTTGCGGTCTGACTTGTTATGCATGCTCTATTTTGAAGAACAGCCAGGTAAACATGCTTAGAGCTTTCACAGCACCTTCTTTCTTGGGGTCCCTCAACAGGTTGTAAATTCAAATGACTAATCTTCACGGTATAAATAACAAAGCTAAAATCTGATTCCAGATCTCTTGATGTGAACCTCTTAGGAATTTGTAGCTTGGTTTACTGTGGTGCAGTGATGCTGCCTCTTACCCTGTCTGTATACTCCCCAGTACCATTGACACTTGTTGGTTAAACTCAACCAGATTTGAAAGAAATATAGCAATATCAAATACATGTGTTCATAAAAGTTTTGTGAAGATTGGTGGAAAATAAATAAGCCCAAATTGATTTCCATACTTAGCAAAGTTGGACAGATTGCAACCTTACACAGCCTTTTTGGCAGCAAGCGCCAGCCACTGGTCATGCTCTGTTTTCGAGTAGTAGTCATGGCACGTGCTGTTTCTTGTTTCTGGGGAACACCCTTCGAGTGTGGGTGTGAGTGAGCTTGTGTTAGCATAGTGGGGCAGTCTGTAAGCCAAAAAAATAAGAAAAAGGGAAATTGCTCCATGAGCAAAGAAACTAAATTATGAGTGTACATGCTGACATGGTGGTGAAATGTACTGTATGTCAAAGTATCTGCTATTTCCAGGGAAACTAATATTTCGATATATACTTCCACTTAACCAATAGTGCTGCTTTTCCACATACATAATTTTTAATCAATGTAAATTAAAATTTTTGTGTTATAAGCTAGCTAAGCTCCAATTTTCAATAACCTAATCTTCAATAGGGATAAATAAATAAAGGCTTATTTCTGTAGCAAGATCTTTCTCCCTGAAGTGCCCCTAAAAAGTAAGATACAATTCTGTGGATAGGAGATACAACTTTCTCCTGAATGTTTTCAGATAAACAATTTCTAAGAAAAAGTTATATTTTCATTTCTGCAGTTTCATACTATGTCTGCATGTGGCTTCACATTTTCAAACCAGTCCCTCCAGAAAGTTCATCTGGGCAAGGGGAGAGGGTGGAGGGGGAATATTTCTGCTCTCACTGTCATGATATAGACCATGTCTGACTTAATTTTAAATTTGATACAATCTATGTGTTCTCATGCTGTTGTATTAAACTAACAATCACTATTTATGTATGTGATGAAATACTTTCATAAAGAAAATCCTTGAGAGTGTGGCTGTTACTGAGGCATTACTTTTACAGCTGGTCAATCCACATTTCCCAGTCTAACAAACATGATTTTTCAGGAAGACTCTTCATTATCTTCCCATCAGTTTTATAAATAAACTTCTGGGGTATATTAAACTGTCTTTAAGATGACCTTAATACTATTAATTTATTTGGAAAATTGAAATGAAAACTGAACCAATATATTGAAAAACAGATTAAAAACTTAAAATCTACTCCATTGAGTTCAAAGGATATGACCATGGGTGGGGATGTTCTGAAGCTCAAACCACATGTTTGAATTCTGAACCTCAAACCACATGTTTGAATTCTGGTCCTTATTCTGGTTTCATTTATGGACAAGTCCTACCAAACTTGATAGAAAAGTCAGCAAGACTAGAAGCTACTGCTCTAGAAAAAAGAGGGGAGGGAGGAGGGAGAGGCTGATTAGACCAGTAGAAAGAAGTGTGCTGTCAGGCACTTTTTGCTCCAGCTTGGAAGTCTATTGTAATATCAATTCACAAATTTGAACAGTAGTAATTTATGCAGTACAGGAGTCTGTTCCTCACACTGTTACTCTCTAGATAGAGTTATGGCAGTAACTTTAGATAATGTTACATGTTGTGTAAATGCAACAAAATATTATTGTACAAGCAAAGACTGATAAATACAAGAATTATGATAGCAACGACACTATTACTCATTGCTAATAGAAAAGATTGTGGGTTTGCAGATTTCCCCTAGAGCTGAAGCTTTCAGAGTTCCCTGTGTTGCTATTTATGATTGGCAATATGATGAATCTTCCTCTATCAGCTTTGTGATTAAAGATGTCAGAAAGTATGTGTAGATTAACAGCATATTTTTTAAAGGTAATATAATTCCTGTTTCCTACTTATGGAGCGTCTGCTAATTCTACCAAGTACCTGGAAAGACCTGCAAAACCCGGATTAGAGAAAGGAGAATAAAAATAATGCTGATGTGTGAAGATGCTCTTCACCTCCCAGTATGGTGCATAGTTCCTTACAGTCTTCAAAGCAGAGAATCACTTAGGTTAGAAAAGACTTGTTGTAATAACTTTTCCACAGGCGTTAGTATGAAATTATTTCCGGGGAGTGGGGAAACAGAGTCATTTGGAAGTAATTTTTTTTTGGCCAACTCTCAACACAAAACCTACATCAGGGTAAATATTAGAGCTCACCAAATTTTTTTGCATTATCTGTCTTTGTCAATTGTGTAGTAGTTCCTTACAGCTGTTTGAGTACTCTGGTGTTACAAAAGCAGTTGCATTCTTTTTCCTTTAACTGATCTAAATGAGTCAAAATTGGAATAAACACTGCTCAACAGATTAATTTATATGTTTTATAGTCTTGTGAGGAAAAGAAAAAAAAGAATCACAGTCACGTCCAAGATCTGATGACTGCAGACAAGGTACTAGTTGGATCCTGCAGATCAGGAGCAAAGCTACCAAGGCAAAAGTTCTCCAGATTGTCCTACAGCAATTCTTGAGCATAAGTTTCTCGTTTGGTATTAATTCACTGTACCTACAGGCCCGGTACCAGGAAGCAATGGTCCCCTGCAGGAATTAATGTCTGGAATTTCTGAATGCAGGATCTATATATGAAAAGGTGTTCCTGTTTGAGTTTTTCCTATTTCTTTTTCAGTGTGTGAAACATGTTTTTGATAGAATGACTAGTCACTTCCTGCATCTAATTTTGGGAATTGGTAGGGAGCTTCAAATCTATAGTGTATGTATTTTTTAAGACCATGTAGTTGTCTTTGTAGTAGCTTTGATGATAGATCAATGTGGCCAAAAGCTATTCTTTTGAGAATCATTAGCTACTTTGCTACGGATGCTATATGTTAGACACTAGCTTGTTCGGGCTGCAGCAGTGCCAGTAAATACTTTTTTGCTGTGTGCTACTTGAACGTCTGCTATAACCTGTGAATTACACTGCTTGGCCAAACTCTGTGTTATCTAACCCCTGAGGCCTGGGGCACAAATTCTCCATGTGAGTCTCCTGAGGAAGATGAAGTTTTTCATGAGACCAGGGGAAGTGGAGTAGATCATTCTGGCAATGAGAAAGGGCTTGTTGTTGATCAACGATTTTACAGCTGCTCTGAAGGAACAAGAAGTATCTGTGTGGAGCAGTCTGTAGGCAGTTTTGCTCATTGACTGAAGCCATGAAACCTGTAAATTAGAAGAAAAAAATGTGTAATTCTTCCATTAAAGTTAGAATACTGTCCTGTACAGCTCCTCCTTTACCCAGTGTTTCTTGCTGTAATAAATAGTGTTATTGCTGTTGCTAAGTGAATACTGTCTATGGTAATAGTTCTGGGTTGCTGGCAGCCTGAAAGGAAAACAGATTTTTCTGAAAAATTCTAAGCTCCTTTATCAGCAAGTTGCTCTGAAAGATTCAGGAGGCTTAGTGACTTCTTCAGACTGGTTTGAGATAATGCAGGGTGTACCAATATCGTAGGTAGAAGCCTCATATGTATCAACTAACTAAAGACAGCTCAGATTTAAAGATAAGTTAATTGTATAGCATATGCATAAAAATGCAAGAAAATTTATATACAACTCTGCTAAATGAGGGAGAGAAAAAAAAATACATATAAGCTTAGGTTCAAAGAAAGGCGAGCCTGAGGCTTGTTTTGGGTTCCTGGTAAGCTAAAGTACCTCAGAAATATTTCAGCAGAGAAGAGACCTATCGTGCACAAAAGTACACACATAAAGTAGCATCCAGTATTGCAGTTGCAGGGGAAGAGACTTAATATGCTAATTTTAGTTGTCTGTCACTCTCAGTTCCTGTCTTACAATAACTGAACAGAGAAAAACTGGAATGTTGGTGCTTTCTGGCAGTAATAATCAAGCAATGGCATTAATAGCAAATGTTATAGCAACACACCACAAATCTGCTGTTTCTGTTGGTCAGAGACATGTTCCAGGTCAAAGTTCTTAAGATTCTGATTTTATTGTTATTTAGCAGTAAACTTTTTTCCACTTATTTTCTCTATACATGTCAATATTTGGATATGTATGCTGTAAACTGAGAAGTCCTTCAAATCTGGTGTCTGCGTCAGAGTGTGTGTGTATCAGAGAATGTTTCATGGTTCTGTAATTGAATCTAAGTAGTAAGAGACTTCTAAAAAGTATTGCTTAGTGTTTCTATCCTAATGGGATAAACGTCATATTTTAACTATTACTCTGTATCAAGTCTATTATGCACAGTATTCAGTAATTCCCCAAATCTTGATTTACCCAATTGAAAGTGACCCTGGGCATAAATTCTAAGCAGAGGAAAGCTCTGATTCCTTGATCTTTGGCACTCTTTTGTTGAAACAGAACATGGTGTCTTAAATCAGCAGAATAATTTAGGAATGGTAGATACTGAAACAACTAATTTTTCTTTCCTGTAATCTGCATAGACTTCAAAATGCCTACAAAGCACAAAGTGCCAGTTCACATAATTTGTTGGCAAGGATAAAAAGAAGAAAGGAAATGATTTCCTAAGCGTGTGAATCAGCCCAGCTTTAACAGATATTTTTCTGTCATGTGCAGCCTGAGGGCTTATGCCTATCTGAGCTTTATTTGACAATTACCACTTGCCAGCATAATTAAATGATAATTTATAAATACTGAGAGAGCATTATGGGGAAGAGCAAATAGGTGCTTATCAGGGCATTGAATAAACTTGATCTGCCTCACTGGCAATTTTCATCTCTTATCTAGGTTGTTAACTGGTCTCCTTTTTCTTTCCCCCTGTTTTGTTTTGTTTAGGTTTGATAGCTGTTGGACCGATTGTATCTACCTGCCTGTATTTCTTATTTTTTTTCACATTCTTAGTATTATTTTTTTCTCCTACTGCTTTTGCCATCAATATTTTGCGAAATACTGAATAGTAAAATGAACATCAGTGAGGGTAATATATGTGCCTGCGTCAGAATGAAAAGAAAATCCACACAGTTCATATTTGTTATTTTTTTCCCATGTTTCCTGACTGTAAATGTCCTGGGTTTATGTATGTATTTATTTATTTATTTACTTATGTGTGTGTGTAATGATTTTTGAGTAAGAGGAAGGCTCTAATATTACAGTTAGTAATATTTCTATGCAGAAAAGCTTCTCCATGGCCCTGCTTAGATAAAAATGATACTAAAAATAAGCGTCACCAAAATTCTGTTAGGCTCATGCTGGATATAAAAAAATACCAAGGAAAGAATTTGAAAGATTTCAGGTTTTTTATACCATTAATATCCCATTTGATGTCCTTGAGCCGTTATAAACAGTAGTGCCATTTTGCACAAAAGCATGCTAGAATATGGGTGGAAACACAGATTGGTGCTGGGCAATCTAGATAAAGAAGTGCAGGAAAAATCCTCTATTTGAATGGAAACAAATCAGTTGAATGGCAAAAATTGAATTTCCACGCCTTTTGAAAAGCGTGTACAAGGAAGTGACGGGGGTGGGGAAAGCAAGACACATTAGTGGGTCACTAGGAGATTGAGTTTTTGACCCATCATGAAATTAAATAATTTTAGAAACTTCTGATTGGAGTTATATTGGTTTGAATGAACAGCTAAGCCACCCCTGTACAGGAGAATGAAAAAATAAAGGGCTTCTGCGTTTAAGGTTGTCAATTTCTCAAATTATTCAGCATTTACTGCTTATAAATAGTAATTATTTGCTTTTTCCCCTCCAGAGCTGAAAATTATCTTTCATATTCAAATATTTAAGTGTACAGTACTGTAGCTGGGGCACAAAAATTCCTAATGTCAGAACAGATTTTTGTACAAGGAATAATTTGAAAGTGGGGGATTAGTTTCCACCTTTTGAAACACAGTGCTTTCCGTAATCTTCAGACATTATTTAGGATAATGGAAGCCATCATCCTGGTTCTCAAATGTTAGCACTTCCATTAGAATTTGCTGCTACCTCTTATTTTTTTATATTAAAATACAAGGCTTAAAAGGTATTATCTTACTAAAGGAGGGCAATTGTAGAGATGATTTGATTGAATAAAGGAAAAAGCTGTACAGGCCTTTTAAGATCAAGGATGTATTGATGGAAAGCTATCATTAGAGACAATTAATGTTCTCCAAGGGAAGAAATTGATTATGGAAAGAGATGGACCCTAAGGAGCAGATATGTCTTAATGCTCAAGGGCCTTAAGGATTATACATTCCATTCACAGTATCTGTATTTTAACCCTGTGTAGGGGCTGGAGTGGAATCATACTTAAGAAAACTCTGCATAGAGTTTAACCGAGGGAGCATGTGCATTTGGTGACTGACTGACACATACTATTTCTTTAAGCATGCATTTTTTTTAGCAGGTATCATTCTGCCTAATAAAGTGTCTGACTTTCTACATGTGATAATAGTTTTGATCATTTTAAGTTGTAGAAACACAGTCCTGGTGTAAAAAGAAACTAGCAAAGTAAAAATTTTTAACATTACTGTGCCATGGTTAGTGTGTATTATGACTGAGAAGATATTTCTTTTGTCTAAAGCTAACTGTTGAGAAGACTTGGGTTTTCTTTTTTCTTTTTTTTTTTTTCTGATGAGAAGGAGGAGGAGATAACATCCTTTCATAAAGGTTTTTAAAATTGTTTTCCTGGATGGTCTTGACTTAGAGATATAAGTGTGGGTTCAGAAACTAAGTGTTGCCATTCTGTGTCTGAGGAAAAATACTGAGGAAGCAGTCCCAAAATTGTTGCTCTGAGCAGCAGAGCCAGTTCACAGATGGGCTGTTTTATCATGTCAGTTTTATTTGGCTTAGTTCTCAATGAGGGCAAATTTTTGGCATATGCACTGAAGTTTGTTTTTTAACTGGCTAAAATATAAATGCCCAGAACTGAGCAGCACAATATTTTCCCACCACCTCTGAAGACGAAGATCAATTGCAGCATATTGCAGCAGCACTGTGCCAAAACGAATCCTGCCATATCTTCACTTCTTTATCAGAGTTGGGGGCACATACTACTTCCCTTTCTAGAGCATGTGAATGCCTGCCTGTGCTGGTACGCAGTCCAGTAGATCCATGGGGAGGGGAAGTAACAGAGATTTGATTTGTCTTAAATGCTGTCAACTCGTTTGCATTCTCTTCAGATTTTTATTTTTTGGTTTGGGTTTTTTTTATCTTTAATTAAGGAAGCTTTATCTCATAAAGCTGAAATTTTGTAGAGAAAACAAGGAAATACTTTTTTTTTTTTTCTTCATCTCAGTGTTTCAAACTTGCTTAGGACTAAAATAGTGTAGCTAAAACCACCATTTGCATCATATTTGTGGAACAGACTGAGAAAAAATGGTTTTCTGCAGCTTTGATTTTTTTCATTTTATATATACTTAGTGTGTAGTAGTTTGATCACACATAAAATAGTATTACTTGCTTTTAATATACTCCATCGCATATTTGTTGATATGCAGGTAATCAAATTTGTTTCCTAGAGAGGTTTCTAATTGGTTTTATGATCTAACTTTATTTCAGCTGAACAAAGATATTTGAATATATTGTACAGGACAGTTACATAAAAGCGTAACTTGATAAATTGTATTGAAATTATATGACTTTCCGCTGGTTCGTGTATATGTGTAGATTGTTGACATTGTGCTGCCCTGAAGAACAGTATATAGGTTTCAATGAATAATAGTGTGATATATTAAACAGGCAAAAAGAATAATACTATAATTAATAGGGTAAGTCCAACTTTTATACAGACAAATAGGTGACTGCTGTGTATAGGAAATGCTCCTTTGGAGACCACATGTAACATGCTTGGCAGGACTAAAGAGATTAAAATAAGAGACTGGAATAAACAAAAAGCTCAAATACAAGTGAGAAGACGCAGGGGGAAATGGGTGATTCTAGAAAGGACCAGTGCTTATTCTGCATGCTGTAATTTTTAAAATTTGATATTATTTTTTACTACTGTCTGGAAGATGGGATCTTTTCTTTTTTCCTCCTTTACCCCTGCATTTCCTTCCTGTTCATCATTAGGGAAATACCCAAATCATGAGAATGAGAGTGTAAATGAATGTTAAATACACTGGGCAGAATCAGCTTTCACCTGGTTTGTTTTTTGTTTGGGGGGGGGGTTGTGTTGTTTTTCTTTGGGGGGGGGGGGTGTCCACCAAGTTATGAGCAAACTTTAATTACAAGGTAAAAAATAAAGAAATAAAAAAGCCCACACATTTAAGCCTGGTAACATATGTTGTTGTCAGCATGTATTTAGCACCTCCAGAAATGAACATGTAGAATGTGATAGGTAGAACACCCACTGCACTGACTGGGAGGACTGTCAACAAATTTTACTTTTTTAATTTTTTCTTATTTTAAAAAGAAATCCAAGGAAATGAAAGAAAACTTAATAGCACAGGTGTTCTGAGCATCATAGAAAGAGGATGTGATGGGGAAGGGGCCGTAACAACTTTCTAATGAAAGCTATTGCCCACATGACTGAAATTGCTTTTTATTATTACAAATTAAAATCATGAGGTCCAATCCTACAAGTATTTATTAGTAAATTTGTCAAGACTCTTACCAGTGCACCCCTGCTTATATTTCTGTCTACTCCTGCTTATCTTTCTTCTTTTAAGCCCCCTTTTCTCTTTGTTTCTATTTCTTATTTTAATCTTCTTACACAATCCAAACATTATTGAGCAGGGAGGAGGCAGGCACTAAGGTGAGGCTTTGCAGGTTTGGGCCCCTGGTGATTATGATATTATTGCTTCTCCTCCAAAATGCAGCTTCTGCAAGGGCTGCTGACATGTTCTCCTTTGTGGATTTGCCAGCAGGTGTTGCTGTGTAACTTGTCACCCACCCTGCTCAGATGGTGAAAGCTCATTCTCCCAGGCTATGAC
This sequence comes from Pezoporus occidentalis, assembly GCF_034315485.1. Lineage (NCBI taxonomy): Eukaryota > Metazoa > Chordata > Aves > Psittaciformes > Psittacidae > Pezoporus > Pezoporus occidentalis. Next base: position 12,619,270 of record NW_026916158.1, read on the forward strand.
ACCAACAGTACTGTAACCTCCTGGACTGTTCCTCTAATAAAAATGCCTCGAATATAAAGTCTTGATGCATCAAGTGTCTGAAAAAAAAAAGTATAGGCTTGTTTGAATTTTGACATTTATCTTTATCCAGAAAACTGCAATAATTTTATTCAGGCTAAAAGTTGAATATGATTTTGGTGGAGGTAAAGTAATGAAAAGAATTGTTGAAATACTGTTATAAACAGCATCTGTTTTAATGACATTTCCACTGATAAGTGGTTCTATATGTTAGAGATTGTGGTTAGTGAGACACTATAGGAGTCTTTCCACTGATTTGGTGCACTTTGTATCAAATCTCTATATCTGGATAGAGAAAGAGGGTCTCCAGTCCAAATGTTTGCAATTAAGAATATGAACTTGAACCAGGACAAATGAACACCTTTTTTTCTTAGAAGTGCTCAAATGAAATTGATGGTATTTAAAAAAAAAAAAAAAAATCATGAAAAGACCTTAAATTACACAATTCCTATGCAAACAGCCATGTAACCTGTCAAATATACTTCGGCTTTGTGTTAGCAGGACCATCTGTCCTAATGGCACAGCTTGTTCAGCCTTCTTGCCGTCGGTCTCTGCCTGGATTGCCAAAAAGGAATCCACTTGTATTCACTTGTCTTTTTTGGTGGATATTTGTCCACTAGACTGAAACTGAGGATGATTTTTTGATCTTTAGTTTTGGTTCTAATAAAACCAACAGACTACATTGTTGTTTATGTGTCTGCACATGGTGTGAGGGTTTTTATGCTAGTATCTGTCTTGTTAATGTTTGATTTTGCTTTACTAAAATATCTTGCACTCATGTTGGTGCAGACAAAGACTACAGAGGGGAAAAAAAAAATAGCTAGTTAGGAGCAGAGATACATTTTCCTCTTTCATGTAGGAGGTGGAGTCAGAGCCTGTGTGTGTTTCTTGGATGCAATGCCTTTTCAGGAGAGCCAAGGGTTTTCCTTTCCCCTTCACAGGCTAACAGATGCTCGCTGGACTTTACTGCTATGACATCTCACTCCTAATGGATATGTGAGTCCTCCTTGCTCTTGGGACTTAACCTGGTACTTGGTGAGTTCCCAAAAGATCTCAGAAGCCACTGGAGTCTCCTAAGGATCTGTATTAAGGAAGCTCCAAGATGTGTGTTGCAGAGCACTGTTGCCTGGAGCAAGCTCGTAACTGACACAAAGCAGATGATGTGACCTGTATGTTCAAAGATTGAGATGCCATACAACTGTATGGGAATATGTCTGCTGTCGCTGATACAAACCCACCCGGAGCAAGAGTGAGGAAGGCTCTTGTTTTTTCATTTCAAGAACTTTGCCCAACTGTCCTGGCCAAGCCTTACCTGAGGGGCAGAATAAAGAGTTTCTGACAGTATTTCTGCTTCTCAGATCAGTTCATCATCCCTAATTCAAAGTGCATAGTAATTCTTCTTAAAGCAGTTAATTGCTTTGCAGAATGCAGAATTTGTCTTCCAGCTGGGAAGATAAATTGGACTGGCTTAGGGCTTTTCTTTTGGGGGGGTGGGTGTTTTGTTTTGTTTTTTTATTATTTTGGTTTGGTTTGGGGGGATTAGGGTTGGGTTGGTCTTTGTTTTATTTTTGTGGTGTTGTGTTGTTTGTTTTTTTTTTTTTGGGGGGGGGGGCTTGTCCTGTTACTAGTGTATGTTGTAGTGTTAGACTTCAAATTCAGGACAAAATCGCAGCTTTAGTAACTCTGGTGCTCCAAGCTTCTCCTAGAGGAAAAGTAGAAAATTGACATCTGACTTGCCATGCTGAAAAAAAAACGTGCAGGAATAAATCCATTAAGGCCAGGTGGGTTTTATTGGTGTTGAGCTAAATAAATATTTTGAGTAATACAAAGCTAACGTATAGCATAATACTTTAATAAGAAACTGGAGCAAGTTTATAGAAGCTTTTTTGCTGTGGTATCAACTGGGATTCCAGTCTGACTCATTTAGGAAGTGCAGAAAATGTTGTTAATGAATATGTAACACATAAGCTCATATTTCATATATTCAAAATAGTCTGTGAATGCAGAGTATTTTGCTACCGAATAGGTAGGCAAGAGAGCCTACATGAGGGAATGACAGCGCTTCGAGGCCTGAGGTGTGACAGTTTAAGCCCTTTCTAAAAAAGGAAAAGATATTTAATTGTTTCTATTTGCAAGGCTACAATGAGCAGCATAAAATGTTACAAACTGAAATCCATTACTGCATTCTGAGGAACTGTTGCTTGTGTACTAGCAGCACAGAGATACTTGCGGCTGTGTATGGGAGAGGCATCTGTATCCTGACTGCTTCAGCAGGGCCCCAACACCTCAGAGCAGAGGTTAGCCAGTGTTTTGCTGGAGTCCCAGAGGGGCTATCAGTGTAACGAGAATCTGTTTGCAGTAATCAGTAGCGGCCTTGACAGAATGTTCCAAACCATCTGCTCAAGGGGATGGCGTTAACTCTATCAAATCCTCATATTTTAAGAATGCTGATCTCCGGACCCAGGAGGATTGGTGACAGGAAGTTCTTGCCAAGCCTGCATTAGGCTGCATTCATCTCATCACCAAATACACTAATGCTCCCTAGACAAGATGCGAAATATGTGTGGAATTAAAGAAACAGAAGTATGGAATGGAGGAATAACACACAGAAACTTTCCCACTTTCTGTCAGTGGTTTAGACCCCTTTTTTAGTTATAATACAAATATTTTCTTCGGCAGGCAAGCATACTTTTAAAAAAAAATTAATCATCATTGGCTGCAGAGATATAGGGAACGTGGTTTTACCTCTTCTTTTAAATTAATAGAGTGATTGAAATATATGTACAGGCCTTTTGGTAACTGTGTTGCATCTCTGAGTTTAGAATTTTCTGGCTTTGGGAAAATTATTTTTAGCAAATACTGAGTTGGTTAACTGCTTTGCACAGAAAGTGCTGATAGTTTTAACATCATATTAAGAAAGAGCTAATATTTTGCCCTGAGTGTTAAGGGCACAGAACATTACTTTGCATATCTCCTTAAACCTTGCACTCACATGTTTCTTTCATTCAAAGTATTCTGAACATTATAGAGAAGGGATTGTGTGTGCCAGGTCACTCACGAGGATTAGGTTTAGCCTAGTGATACTAATGTCCCTTGGCTTCTTGTGTTGCCAGGGGGGAGAGAGGGAGTGGAGAGAGGTTCCTCCAGGACATCCCTAGAAGAGTGCATCTTTTGCCTTTTGCCACAGCATCAATAGGGAGATCAGCCTCATCAGGCCTTTGTGAATACCTCCCTCCTCTTAATGCACGAGTCATCCCCCTGACATCTGTAGAAGTACTCTTCTCATCATCTTTATAGTATTAGAGGAAAATATTGCACTTGGTTATGTGGCAAGGTTGGGTGGGGGAATGCAGCCCCTGTGAAAATGGGCTAGGAGCTAACCTTATGTGAGATAGAGCTAGCTCCAAAACAGGCCCACTGCTCATCAGGGATGTTGGTGGTGCCTCTGTGAAAACACATTTAAGAAGGAGTAACACAGTTCAACAGCTGAAAGAGAGGAGTGTGGGGAGAGGAGGCAGACAGCCAAATTTAACCCTCTGTACAAATGTAACATATCTCTTAATGTGATGGGGTCAGACCAGAGCTCCAAATAGCCCAGAATCATGTTCCCATTGGCACTTGGTAGCATACAGGAAGAGAACGTAGCAACTAGGTAAGATATATACGACTCTTTCCATGATGTTCTCCTCTAAGTGACACAGGGCTCAAGCATTGTATCCAGACTGTTGTATTTAAAATAGTAGGAACCTTTCCTCCATGGATGCATTCAGTCACTTTTTCCTTTTGAAAATCAGAACTTATATGCGGTGATTACTTACGTAATTTAATTAGATTGATAACATATGTCCTTTGTGTGTTTAAAAACTGCTACCTGATATTTTTATTAAAGGCAACTTTGCTCTTTTGTGTTGAGAGAAACAGTGACTAATAGTTCCATCCTTCCTGAGATTCATGACCATACCAGTCTCGGTGAGACCAAGATGTTCCAGACAGAACTTTATATGTATGTTTATCTACATTGCTTTTCTCTATGAAATATCTTCTGAGAAGGGTGGTCAAGCTGTGGATACATATTAGATTTATGTGGTAGCAAAATTATATTTTCTCATATTCTGAACACATTTGCTAGTAATTCCACTATTGTTTCCTTTTTACAGCTAGTTGAGCTCTGAGTTGAAAACTAGGGTACAACTCAGTAATTTCGTGTTGGAGTTTCTTCAGAGTGCTTGGGAGAACTCTGTAGTTCTAGAAACTTGTTGCTATTCGTTTTAGCAGTTTCTTCTAAAATTAAGTCTTCCAACATTACTTCTGGCTCTAAGTTTAAAAGCAGCTAATACTGGAGATTGTGTTGTCTTAATAGGCAAGTCTTCCAAAGGCAGTAGTTTCTCATTTTTTCATGGGATTTGAATACTGGAAAAGAGAGTTGTTCTCATTTGTTTATTCTGAGAATGTAACAGTTCCATCCATAGGTTTCTCCAGCCTAGAGAAAATTCAAATTTTGAAATGGCTACTCTTTTAAGTTCTGAAAAGATCGTGTGGAGAATTTCAGAATTATTTTAGCTTCATTTTCCTTTAAACCCTGTGAGATTTTTCGTTAAGATACAGCCTTATGACAGCTGTTTACAAAATTTCACATTTCAGGATGAATGTTCCAACTATCACTAAATATCCCAATGCATATAGTAATGACTTGAAGGAGAAGCTCAACAGTTGGACTTGCTTCAAATGGCCATTGGGCGCCAAGATGCCTTTATAGCTACTTTGAATCTTAAAAGAAATTTCAGCAGCTCTGAGCACTATAGTATAATCCATAATACAGTACACGAAAATGCATAAATGGGGATATTGCAAACATAGTAAATAACTAAAATTTTATCCTTGGTCTCACTCTAGTTACTTTTGGATTCCCTTTGGGTTCAAACCTCTAAGACTTAACAGTTCTGTTCATTAGCATGACCATGGTGTAGATCTAACAAATACTGCTGTTTGTTCTTTCCTGTTTTCTTGAGAAGTGTTAATCTGAAAAATCTTACCATTACTGGAGTACATGGGGTGTATTTAGCAGGTCTTTTATCTGCTTAGAGACAGAGGATAGGGGAAGTGGGGACACCTAGGAAAAAAGTAGGTGAACTTTGCATTGTACTACCTGAATTCTGTGATACTTATGTGCTAAACATTGCTTGTGGTGTGCAAGTTGTCATTCCAGCATACTGCAATCAAGTATGTCACAATAAGACTTATTATTATCTTCTGAGCATGTGTTTTTCTGCTGAACTGGGGAAAAAAAGAATGACAAGTAGGAAATTCAGTGTCATTTATTTTATTGGTTTTGTATTTGGAGGGAGACACTGTGTTTTACTGGAGAAAGTTCTTGAGGACATTTGCTAGTCCCTTTAGTGCATCTCATCTCTTACACTTCATTGAATACAGTCCCTTGTAGCTTGTTTTTTCAGCTGCTTCACTGAGTACACACATTGTATTTCATCTTCTATGGCTGCTTCATTGAGCTTCTGTATATCTCTTCTGTTAATCTTCTGTCCTGCCTTGGCCACCCCTTCATCTCAGTAATGTACAGAGAAAGTGATTTCCAGCAGTTGTGAATGACACTTCTTCAATGATGATATATAATACTAACACTTGTTTAATTATGATTGTATTCCTGCATTTATGTTAAAGATAAATATATGTGGTTTTCCACTGTGCATATTAGCACCCTACCCATATTCTACTTAAACTGCCTCCCATCCCACAGGAAAAATAGGAAAAGTTCAGAAATACTTGGAATGAAGGATAAATATTTTAATACTTTTTCAAAAAATTTGTTGCAGGAATACATATAATGAAAAGAGCAAATACACGCACGGTCTATCAAGCAACTATTATTACACATCTAGACAGTTGAGAGTACTTGAAAGAATGCTGGTAGTAACTGGTATTCTAAAATTTGGCTAATCATTCAAAGTCATCTTTTTGCTGTGAAGAACAAACTGGTTTTTGGTTTTTGCTTGTATTTCTAGATAGTTCAGATATAGTCTGGTGTACTAAAATATAATTGTTAATAGAACATATTGCAGATTAGAGAATACTTGAATTAGGTTTCAATGAATGTCTGCTTTCACTTTTTTTCTATACTTTTCATGTTAACAGGTAAATTTTCCATACATGATTCCTTGAAAAAAAATGGGGAATTTAAATTTACCAAATAAATATCTCAGAAAGTAGATCTCTAGATGGAAACTCATTAGATGTTCATGCTGAAATCCTCTGTGTGGAGGGAACATGAACAAGCTGCCTGACCTATGTACTCCATCAAAATAGCATATTTTGTCAAATATTAAACATAACAAACAGTAAATAAAAGTGTCTCTATAAAAATAAGTCTGTAAATTGAATAAGAAATAAATATGAGAGGAATTCAAATAATCTACAAGCAGAGAGTCAGAAGTCATCAAAACATTTCAGGAACTAATCACTTGGCTTTATTTCTTATTGTGATACAAAGTTAGTATTTTTTATCCAACTAAAATGTTTGAAGGAGTTATTCACTGAAGTCACGCATCAGGAACATTATTTTTGTTAGCTTATAATTTAAAAATTCACAGGTACTTTGTATTTTTTTTAAATGGTCTGAGATGTTGAGCTTCTTGATGCTCTTTCTGCTTTGGCATCTTAATTTCTGTTCTTTGCCAAACTTACGGTGAAAATATACAAAGAATTTTATCACATAGAGATTTTTCTATCACATTGCATTTGAAATTTCTGGATTCTCATTTGGTTTGCAATGTTGTTTCTGGGGGAAAAAAAAAAAAAGAGAGAGAGAGAAAAAGCAAAAATCCACAAAACTAAAATTCAGTCCTAGAATTTTTTTTAGGGCCTGAAGTTAGACCTTACACACCCACCACATTTATCAAGACAGAAGTTGATATCCCTCCCTGAAATGTGTAGAATTTAGTTCCGATTCTGTTGATAATTGGATATTTGGCAAAACCATGGTGGGAAAAAGGGAACCGAAATGATCAGTAACACAAATCCTTCTGGATTTGTGTAAAAATTTTCACAGTACAAATTGTCAGTCTTTCAAGTATGTTAAAGTTTTGAGTATTATAGAACTGTTGTGCAATCCCTTTCTCAGTACACAAGTCATTGCTTAATATTTATTTACTCTTATGTTTTTCCATGCAATGAGATCTGTATTTAGAAGATTTTTAGATGGAAGTAATTTCTTTGAATTAGTTGCACTGATGATTTTAAGAAGCAGATTATTTATAGAGCCAACATGTTGACACACTATCAACCGTTTAAAAGAAAAAAAAAAGACTAATAAGGTTAATTGTCATATGAACCCTCCTCTGTAGTCTGCAATCTGTAGGCTTTGATTGTTTCTCTGGGGGAAACTCTGCCCAGATGGTATTTTCCTCAAGGCTCTGACCCACAAGAGGCCTGTGGAGATGGAGAACAAGGTGCATCTCCACAGACTAATTAATTTACTATTATAGCACCTGTTCCAGAATAGATAGGGCTGGAAAGGAAAACAGTCCCTGGGCACAGTGGTAGGCTCACTGGTAAATGGATTTGAGCTGATTATATTAAGCTGATGCTTTGATCATCTAAAGGCGTTAAAATGGAAATATGTTTTTGCTGGCTGTTGGCCTCTATGTGAGTGCAGTTTGTATTATAAGTGAGCAGTAAGGAAAAAGCTGTTTTGGACTCAAGCAAATAGGTTTTTGAAGGTGCACAAGAAAAGTGCACTCCTCCACATTTCAAATTCAGGAATATTAACGTGCAGGATCATTTGCACTTGAAGTATTTTCTTAGATATTTCAGTATTTTGTTCATATTCTACTAAGTCATCAGTATTAAACTGTAGAAACCCACCCATTTTCTGTCACCCATAGGGTGTCAGTACATATTGTTGCCCTGGATTAAAGTATGTTTAGAGTCCTTAAGGAACTGAATTATATTTGTAGGAAATAGAAGTAACCTCTTCAGTAAAATCTTGACAAATTGTGCAATTAAATGCTGATCGAATGGTAACAGGCAATGACAAATCCTTGTGTAAACATTGCTGGGTAGTAAGTGGATTTACAATGTGTTAATCTGTACTCACTTTCACTTTATTGCCATTTGGATTCCCAGAAGGATTAGCTTTAATTTTATTGGCCCTATGAGGCTATACTGTTATTTCCCTTTTCAAACCAGCTCGGTGATTTTTTTTATTTTTTTTTTTTATTCATTATTTAGCAAGCATGACTTCTATAAGCTGTAGGGTAAAATTAATTGACCCTTCTGATTGTAAGGTTAAAAGTGTGTGTAATTAAGGTCCTGCTTAATAACACTTTCTTTAAAGCAGCAGCAAAATTTCCTGCTAAATAATGCTTTCTTTAACGCAGCAGCAAAATTACAACAAAATATATCAAAACTAAATAGCGTATATAGGATTAATGCATAAGGCAAAAGTGTTCTCTCCAGCAAAATTATAGAAATGTTTCAAATTTTTAAACATACATTATTTTAAAAACAAATTTACATGCTGATTACATCATAAGAAGATTTATTGATATGTTATCGTAAAAATGGTCACATCCTGGTAACATACGCTAAGGAACAGGAGCAGGATTCTATATATTTGTGTGATTTGTTTTAACAACAATATGGTACTCAAACACCTCATGGATTAATAAAATTCAGTGCAACTTGTCCAGCTTCTTTAAAAAAAGTTGTCTCCTAAAGCAGTTTGTGGAGTTAGTTGACATTGCAACAAACAGCAGAAAGAGAATGGAGAATCTTAAAGCAATAATGAAAACATGTTGTTAAGTAAAATGTTAGCACTTCTTGAGAATCAGGAGAGTAAAATAAAGCAAGAAAGCTATTTAACCCCTTAAAGGGAGAAGGATCTTGCACCAACCACTGTGTTCTGGGTTGTGGGATGAAGGAAGTGACTTTCATAAGAGAGTCTGAGCTGGTGGGTGAAACTACTTCACAACCAGACTGATCTCCAACGGCAGCGTGTTACAATTAACTTTCTAGTTAGTACTGGGGCTCTGCATTTTGATGCTAAATTCTGCACTGAACTGTGGTAAATGGTATGCTGCACAAGGTAAAAATGAAACATAAAGGTTGGGTTAGGTTGTTAATAAAAACTGAAGGTCAAAATTTGAGGTTGATCTTAGCACTTCCTTTGTTCATGCTTAATGATTCCAATTGAGATACTTCAATCAATGGCACAGCTTCTTTGACTTTGGAAGGAAAAGATCTATGTTTTGCAAGATGATAAGATAGCTGAAAAGATATATTAAAGATGTCTTTTTAAAACTATTAGGATATTACTAGTAATTTTTCCTTAAAAATAAAGAAGTCCCAAATTAATTGTGTTTTGAATCATACATTCTGTTCATGAATATATTTTTCTCTTAACTTTTTGTGAGGTTTGTTTGGGTTTTTGTTTTTTTTTTTTTTTGTGGGTTTTTTGTTTGTTTATTTTGTTTTTTAATAAAGATGACTATCTGAAGATCTACAAGCATCTTCCTATAAATATTTGTGCTGATGATAGCAGCACATTTTTGTTTAAATAGATAAATTCTGAACAAAAAGTGTTAAAATATTCCCAAACAGTCATCAGTTAGTTGACTATAGAGCAGATGATAAAATACAGACTCTAGATTTGGTGCTCTGAGGTCAAACTGGACTAATCTGTAAGTGGCAATCAAGGATAGATGCTGGGAAACTGATCAAGCTTGGGACAGCTCATGAGGCTCAAAAAAAGTTGAGTATGGAAAAGGAGTACCACCACAGATTTGTTTAGAATGAAGGATAGCACATAATAAGATTTTGATCAAGTAAGATTAAAGCTATTTCCCATATGCTTTTGTTTTGCCATAATTTTGCAACTTTGAGCAACAAGATGCTGCAACACAACAATTATAATAAGTAACTTAGAATAAAGATAAAGTAATTACAATACCTAATTACTGTGCAAAGGAAGAATCTATTAAGTCTGAAGACTGAATTCTCAGTTAATGCTCAGAAAGATCATTGAAATGGCTGAAACTCTCAGAACTTTGACAACAAAATTGCTTCCTGTACCTGTCCATCTCGTTAACTCTGTAAAGATGGAACCCTAGTGAATGCATGGATTTGTATATGCATCACTTAACTAACCTAAAACTAAGCTTCCTTGTCCTCTTCTTTTTTCCTTCCATACTTCCTCAATTTTAAATATTCTTTTAAAAAATGTTGCATCTCCTCAGAAAAGAGAGAACAAATAAAGTGTCTATCTTTCTCCATCTGTTTCATCAGATACACTAAGAAGCAGGAGATAGATCCATATTTACTCTCTATTTGCTACAGATGGCTTCCAACCCCCATTCCACTTCAGGGTTTGACATGCTGTTTCTGCTGTTGGCTGTTGCTTCAACATTCTTTTTGCTGGCCAGCAATGTCTTCTGGGCACCTCCTCCATGGGCAGAGGAGGAGGAATGTCCCTGTCAGTATGAAATATTTGTGCTACGTTTTTGGGCTCTTAAAAATAGCAGGAGATTGAGCTGCTTTTTAAAAACCCAGAAGTAGGCTCTTGAGATCATCAATCACCCAAAGAAATGGAGATTTTGTCAGATACATGAACAAGTGAGTTGAGAGACTGCCAAAATATTAAACCATAGAAAACTAAAAATAGGCACAAACACCAGATTAAAGGCTTTCCTCTGTTATGATGAAAAGTATTTACAGAAAATTTAAAGTTTCTGTTTTCACAGAGAAGCAATTTTTAATCTGAAGTCTGCTAAGCAAGAAGTATACCTAGAATAAAACAGTTTAGGAAAGAGAAAACAAACAAAATTATGAGAATTCTCAAGGCAGAATGACTGATAGAGACGTGGCAAACAAAGAAACATACGATGAAGGCAATGCATCTGTTTGTAGGCTTAATAACTGCCATAGTTGCAAAATCAGCAGGTATTAGGTTGTTAGTGCTCTTTTTTTTGTTTGTTTGTTTTTTTTGTATTCTACTTATTCCATTTGATAGAACAAGGAGTGACAGGTGACTGAGAGCAGAACGCTTGTTATGACGATTTCCAGTGGATTTGTTTTAAAGGTACTGAAGCAAAATGTTAGTTAAATTTACTGAAAACTTTCTGTGTGTTTGTAGCCTTTGGCACTATTAGGTACAAAGCATGAAAGTGCTTTCAAAACTATCCAGTAATATACTTAGACAGCATTTTTCATTTCATACAGTGTGAAGCACTCGTAGTACAGAAGAAGCAATTTTTCTGAAAGTGATGATGAACCAGGAAGCTGGGAATGTGAAAGATATTTATCTGTCATGGTTTGTCAAAAAAAACACCTGACTGGTGCTTGTTTTCAGTTATATGTGCACTGAGCCAGAATAATATGGGGGAGCAGCATTTGTAGCCACTGCATCCCCACAGATAGTTAGACTTGGTGCCTGTATATTAATTTTAAATGGGTGACTCTGTCATCTCAGTCATAAGCAGAGATGGAAGTATTTTTAAAGTTCAAATATAAGGTATAAGATATGCTTATTTTGTAAATCAGAAGCTGTTTGCTGAACAGTATTAGGCCAGCCTCTTGATTCACTATATTTGAAGTTACAGTGGTCTTTACAAGTTGATACTTGGGAGGCTATTTGCAGTGTGCTATGAACACATATGTATTAATTAGAAATCTTTGTTAAAACTAGTTCGTATTCAAACACAATTCTATGACACACACACTTTAAAAAGCATGATACTGGCTCTGTTTTTTTCTTCTATATGCATACTGGATGAAGAGTATTATAACAATGTATTGTTGTTACTCTGGTTTGATATTTATTACCCAATTATTTTCTGCTGATTGAAAGCACTATTCAAGCTTTTTCAAAAAGCAGGGTTTTTTTTATTTTTTTTATTTTTTTTAATATGAACGATGTTGTAGAAGGGACAGACTTTCTGAAGTCCGGGGTTAGTGGTTAGAAACACAAATGACCACCAAGCAGTGGCAGTGTAGGTTGTGAGCCCAACAACCTTGTTGATATAGGGACAACACCTGCCTGTTGCCCAGTAGAGTTCACTTTGCTGGCTGTCACTGTACATTGCTACCATGTGAATTAAAAAACAAACTTATTCCCTCTCAGTTTTGGATGCTGGTATGAAAAGCTGAAAAGACAGGAAAGCTACTTGAATTATATATCAATACTTAATGGAAGCATAAGGGAATTGGACAACAGGGGTGTCTGTACCATTGAAGGTCAACCAACCAGACTTTCTTGAGGAGCAGATAAATATAGAAGTTTCATGCTCTTATTTAAACTCATGCCATAGAGAGAAAGCTGCATCTTTTCTGTCCACATTTACCCAGAAATGGAGTACCTGTAAAATGCTACCACTTAGAAATTTAGTTATTTAACGAGAATATGTTGTCGGCATCTTATTGGTTGGTTCTGCTTGGTGAGAATTTTATAGAAGTGTATTTCATTCTCTGAAACAGTGAGAACCAAGACATCTGGGTTTTGTACAGTTCTAGTAATAATATACTGAGTATCAAACAAAAAATATCTTCTGAGAAGGATGAGCTATGGGAATTATATTAATCTCCTGAACTGGAACTGTAGAGGCTTAGAAAGCTTAAATCAAGGACATCCAAATTTTGCCCAACTGAGGGCTGTGTTGGCATCATGTCTGGAGCTTGAGAGTTGAATCTCATTGATTATTGCCGCCTCCTCTTTAGCATGGAGCTGCAGCTAAAGGAGATAAGCTCAAAACTAGAAAGTTAAACTTTCCTGGTACCTGCACTGGAATTTGGTTGGTTTTTTTGTTTGGTTGGTTGGTTTTTTTTTTTTTATTTTATTTTATTTTATTAAAATGTCTTGGATATGCATCAGTATGTCATTTGAGTTTTGCTTACACACATACACAAAAATTTCACTTCTGGTACATATACCCATGTACACCATCTCTCGGATTATATCTGTTGAATGCATTAGTAAAAGCTTTATTTAGGACAGTAGTTTGCATTCTTTGGGTCTCCAAGAGCAATTTTACTGCAGGTAATTAGGAAGCACATTCTGGTCAAACATTAGAGCAAAGTTCGTGTGGGTATTTGATCAACCCACCAGTCTGCTTCTTACATTTGTTATTGTTTATTTTCAGTGATACAGCATTTCTGTTAAACTTTTACATTAAATGAAATATATATATATACTATGACTATTATACTGAAGCCTAGATGCTAAACATATGGGGCAATAGAGAATGTTCACTGAAGTAATCCCACAGACAGTAACTTTTTGTTCCAAGATTTTCCTTCTTATTTTGGTAGGTGGAAAGAAAGGGAGGTGCATATCAAATAGCCGTTTAAGACAGCGGATGATTTGAGCAGATGGGTGGGGAAACATTTATTTTATTTCAAATAGAGAAAGTTGCTTTATGTGCAGGTGAATTGCAGAAGGTTTCCCTCTTCTGAGGCCCATCTGGGAAGTTAGTTTAGCTCTATTGATGTCTAAGACTCCTTCTTTCATCACGACCACATGCCAAGACAATAAGTAATTGAACTGCGCGTTTTGCCTTTTTAAAAAGGTGTAATCTCCTTCTGAAGTGTAGAGAGATGTTTAGCAGGATTTTTCTAATTTATCTGTCACCTCACCATGCAGGCGAGGTTCCAAGCCTAGACCGCAGTATCTCTTTATCATATCTTTTTGATGAACACCTGTTTCTGGTGTACAAATGTCTATCTGCTGAGATGCAAAATTGAAATAATTTTAACAGGATAAGAATAATTAGGAATCTTTTAAAGGTCCACCTGTTCAAAATACTGTTTTGTTTATTTCTACATTACATATAACATAGACACAAATGTTTAGCAATTATGATTGCATAGGCATCTTTTCTCTATAATAATTCAACCTAAAAATGAAAAACTGAAATTGCAATTGGAAAAAAAAATCGGAACCTTGGAAATGAGAAAAAAAAAAAAAAGTGTATTTAGACATGGGTTACAGTTTGTGTACTGTCTCTAACATAGCTATTGAAAGAATAAATACTGTCCTTTAATATATGTCCCATGTTTTCAAATTTGGAATGTAAAAACTGATATGAATGTGACTTTATTTGCTTATTTGAGACAGAGCCACTTTATTTACAAGATCAAATTGTATCTATTTCACAAAATTCCCTCAAAAATGTAAATACTACAGATTTTTGAAGTTATTTTATAAACACAGCTATGTGTGGTTCACTTTAAATATTGCTTCTGTTTTTAAATACATTATATTTTTAAAATGGATAATTTATTAATTTATAGCTTAAATGTAAATTATTTTTATAATAAATTCTAATAATTTGCTTCTTTTAATTTGCTATACTACTTTTTAGATAACAACTGAACAAGTCTTAAAATTTGAAATTTCAAATAAAAAATTTATTCATCTAGAAATGCAGAAAAAGACACCTCTTAGTTTACAAGTTATGTCAGTTTATTGTAGACTTATATCCCTTCATCAGTAAAGAGACATTTTGAAAGCTGGTGAAAGACTGTTGTCAGTGATTTATCAACATCAAGATGGGGGGTGTATTTAGAATTACAAAGTAGTTCTTGAAGTCTGTTACTATTTATATTTCCTAATTTAATTTCAAAATATATCTAAACTACATAAAGCAGTAGAAATTAGTAGGTAATCTCAACTCAGTTACATAATATAACTAAAATATGAAATGTATGGTGATTTACTTAAGAATCAGCAACTAGTCCCACTCATTTGTGACTGTTACTACCTAATATCCTCACTGAATTAGAAACTACTAGTGAGAATAAAACTACACATATGAGATTTCCCCCCTTCCTTGCATTTATCATATTTTGTCTAGTTAGTGTATTTTAAAATTTAAGAAGAGGGGAAATCTCGTATTTTTTTTCAAATTATATTAACTCAGTTGAAGAGACTTGCTTCTAATTTCTACTCGTCTCAAATACTTTTACTGCTATTGATCTCATGTAACCTTTCATAGAAGGTTATTCTATTGCTTAGTGGAACAATGGAATAGAACTCACTATTAACTATAATGAACCCTGTAAATGGTAGTTAAGAATTCAGGTTTTGCAGATTTCCATTACAGCACCCTGCTTTCATCTGTTTTAAGCTTGCAAAGCTAATTTCTGTTTGCAGTTTATGATGTTTTATGGTTTATTTCAAAGTCAAAATAAAATCTTTCCAGGCATTTTGTAGTTGGAGACAGTGAACACAAAGTACTTTTTAACTCTTCACCATAGAGAAGGAAATATAATATTAAGAATTGGTTTTTGACTGTTATAAAGGAAGAGGCTGAAGTCCAGGCTTTGCCTTAACTTACATAATTCTAGGGAAAAAAGAAAAAACAACAACTTTTACAGCTTATTTTGAAGATTAGTATTTACTGTATACTAGGATTTTTGTAGAGCTTTATGAAACACTGTGTTTAAAAGATAAAACAAATTTTTAATCAAATGGAACTCTAAACCCTTTCTTGAGACATACTTTTTGGTCTATGTGTCCTTCAGTAACATCACTGAATCATAACTTTTAGGAAAAAAGTTATAAAAAGTTATTTGTGTCAAATTAATGAACCATACCTAAACTGACTGATTTGTTTCATACTTTGCATATCTGTCACTCATGTTCCCATGGCAAGCTAATAGCTACAGGACCAGAGTGAACATGTAACAATGGCAAAGGCTGTCACAAGGCTTTATTTCAAGTAGGATGGAATAGGAAAATTATTGGAGTAAAGAAAATGTATCATCTCCATCTTTACTTCATACTTTCAACCTCTTCTGGTTGTTTACTGTAGCACTATAGCATTAAAACAAGAAATACACTTAGTCACTGCCCTGGAAGAAGTAACAAACTAATAGAATTAGGTTTCTTGTGGTTTGGGGTTGGGTTTGTTTTCTTGGGATTTTGGGGTTTTTCTTTTGTTGGTTTTGGGGTTTGTTTGGTTTGGTTTTGTTGTTTTTTTTTGGGGGGGTGTCTGTGTTTTTTTGGTTCAGTTTTGTTTTTTAAGAGTGGGGCAGCAGATTCAGTGACAAATGTTTCAATGAGATTCATTTTTAAGAAAAAGAAAATGTTTTAAAAATGCATATTAAAATATTTTTTTTTCACTTTGAAGTTGATAAATAACCCTTTACATTTGATTGAACACATTTTGATAATCTCAAATTCAAAGCAAAATGTGTGATACATGATCAAATAGTAACGTTTTTATTTTCGTGGTATTGTAAAAATAGTAAAAATTAAAAACAAAGAAAAAGTTTTCAGAAATCTGGAAAAGTTGTTATTTGTCCAGTTCATGATGCAGGTAATATACAGCAGATGAAAACTATTGAGTTAACGAAAAAAATTTGGATATGGTTATAACATGTTCCACAGAAACCTGCAGAAAAAGGAAGCCCTTTTTTTTTTTTTTAATACCTCTGTATTCCTTAGTTCTACTATTCTATTGTACATGTACTATTCTACGTGTTTTAAGCTTTCATTTAAAAATGAATTTCTGTATTTTTCCTATTGTAGTGATACAGATGTCACAGTGCAGACAGACACCCTGTCATGTTGAATTTAGTCTTGCGGAAAGGTGTCTCTAGACAAACAATAACAGCAGCAAAAATGGGACTGCCATGTTCCAACATCACGTTCTCTACAATGAGCACTTCACAGTCTAGTTGCAGCCATTTACAGTCAAACCTAATTAAACACAGGCACGTTTTGCTTTCTACTAAAAGCAAACAACCCATGTATAATGGTTATATTGTTAACTTTAATAAAAAGCTACAAACTGTGAAGGATGAGATTGCAAGAGCAAGGTTAAGTCAGTGATGTATGTACATAGAGATTTGGATTCAGTGTGTTGTTTAACAGTTCAGCTAGTTAGAAAATAGAAAAGCAGTGTTTTGGGAAAAAAAAAAAATAACACCTTTCCCCTGCCTTTTTCCCCATTTTTATATTTATGTAATAACAATGAATGGTGCTTTCTTTCCTAAGGAAATCTGACTTATTGGTTGAAAGAGAATATATGTGTGTACTGTTAAGTGTGTGAGTGTACATAATTTAGTGGAAAGAAAAGGATTATTTAGAAACACTGACATTTTCTTTCTGAACAGATGAAGAAAAGTTTCAGAAAATGTGAAAGAAGTATATAGCTGAAACAAGAATTTCAGCGGGTGGGAATCATAAACAGTTCTATTTTAAAACTTCAACTGGTAAAGGTGAGATATTAACATGAAGTAAATTTCTTATTGTGGAGATTTTATTTGGTGCTTATGGGTCATAGCCATATAGCCTTGTGCAAGGTCACATGAGAATGAGCACATGGATGAAGACACTGTTTTCATTCAATGTGGGATGCTGTCTCACTAACCTGTTTTTTTGATCAAGCTAGCAAGTTCAAATGACAAGGGAGCATTGGCCTAGTTTTTTTTAGGGTCTTCTGTTCCATAATGTGTTTTGTACTTTCTTCTCCACTTTCTTTTCATCATATAAGTAGGATAAATTATCCTATTGGATGCTTGGGCTAGGATGGATTTGCAACACCATGTTTCTTCCTGACATTTTTCTGATTGCTGAAAATGAAATCAAATATATTGATTCATGGAGAGATGCTCATTTGGGGTTATTTTAGATGGAGGAATATCTATTTTTGCTGTGGTCCTATGTGCAGAAATTCCACACAATACTTTTCTCATTAGAAATTTATGAAACTAGTTCAAATAAAGGAATTTTTACATCTAACTGAAACATTTTCTTTCTTACTTATAGGTCATTATGAGTTCAGAACCTGAAATGACTGGAGAAAGTAATCTTCCATTTAACTGATCCTTTTTATGTGTTTTGTTGAACACAATATCCCCTTTATTTCTTTCATGTAGGCCATGGAAATTCACTTCTTTTACCCCTTCTCCTTGTATCTTCTAAACCTTTTCATAGCATCACTGTCCCTTTTTGTTTCTAATTCAGACATACGGTAGAATGTGCCAACCCCAATCACATGTGTTATTCCAGGTGTTTGAGTTAGTGATTCCTGTAAGAATGAAGTGACTGCCTATATTTCTGTCTTTGTTTCCTTCTCTAATCTTTTCACCCTAATTGTCATGTCATCAGACAGAAAATGCACACTAATTTACCAGACTAATTAAGGTAATCTTCACTTTCTAACCAATGTGAAAATGCAAAGCTCAGCTTCAGTAATACATCCTGTTAGCCTGTAGTTGCTCTAAATACAAGTTTCGTTCTTGGGACAGTTTTAAGTAGCGTAAGGATAATCAGAAAGCTTACGATGCCTATGAAAAGCAAAAACTTCATTATCTGAAACCTGTTATAAGAATTATTAGTATTTTTATTGTATGGTGTCTGAAGCTATTAGTCTAGACCCTTTTTACTATAACATAAGGTACAGATACTGAAGAAAAAGGTAGACCCTGACCTAAAGAACTTATAGGTAAAGTAGAATCATGAACACAGAGAGAATGAGGGTGTCAAAAGACTTTCATTAGAGTGATTGAGGAAAAAATGATGCATTTGGGGAGGTGTCAAAGGGGAGGCATTATGAGATATTAGAGATACCAGTCGGAGTTAGAAGAATAGTTTAAAGTAGGGAGAAAAAGGCAACCTTGAACTTTTTTTCTGAGAAAAGCTTTTATAGTAAACCTTTGAGTACTATGAAATTCAGTGGACACTAAGTCTATGCAGTTGAACTGAGGACAGTATCTTTCAAAGAGAGTCATCTGTCGTTGTTTGCCAAGTTGTTTTTGAGAAGACCAAGGTTTCAGAGTAGTTGAAAATTTTCTTTTTTTCACTACCATACCAAAATATGAATGTATATAGAAGATATATGCTTTCAGTTAGCTTAAATATTTTATTTAGATTTTTTTACATGATGTAAATAACCTGTGTGAATGCTGAGGAATTCAGATTTGAATTCCATGCAGCTTTTATATTGATTCATGGAAAAAAAAATCTAACAAATCATTTAGGACCCCGTGGCTTTCGGTGCTTCTGATGATAGTGTAGTGAAAAGGGATAGGTACTGTTTATCTAAGGGATAGATTCAGATGAAAAGGGATAGATACTGTCAACTGATGATTGGAAAGGGCCCAATTGCTTTTTTTTTGAGTTCTAAAATCCACATCCATCAGGAAAACATATATGAATATTAACAGGAAATCTGCTCGCTTGTAAAAATTTTCATATTGTCAGTTATTATCATATATTGTCAAAGATGGTCATACTGTCAGTTGTCTTAAAGCTTTGGTAACTGTCAGTAACTTAGAGATAGAATACTTCAGATTACTGTATCTGTGGTGTGGGAAGTTGGAGGCACCTCCAGGAGGCTCTCCTGAACATCTGTGTGCTCCTCCTGATTCCCTCCACCTTCTCTTGCTGGCCTTTCTAGCTTCCTGGACAACCTCAGAAAACTCATGATTCACCTGCACCTTTTATGCTGTTGCTTTCTTACAATGAACAAGGCTGACAGGGGAAATAATGGTGGGGGGGGGAACCACTTAGTAAATAAAGTATTGTTTCCTGCTGGTGATCAGAACTTAACAGAACATTTTGCTCAAGCACTTTTTATGGTCTTATTGTTTATGGACACCTTTGTAAATTTGTGTTTAACTGATTGTGCTTTGAATCAGGTTTGCTTCTTTACCTGCTTACAGCAGATAACAAAGGAAAGGAACATAAAAAAATCTGTTATAAATTTTCTTTTATCATTTTGTTGCTCAGTAGACCTTTGGCTGTCTTCCAGATATCCCCTTTTCTCTGGGGACTGAACAAGGAGGTTGCAATTGGTTTCCCCTATCTGCACTCACGCAACCTTGTTTCATGGGTCACAGATTTGTTAATCTGGGTCTGTCAGGTCAAAAGGAACAAACGGTGTTTGGCTTGGAACTTAAGCAGACTACCTGCTTTAAACTGAAGAAAAGATGAAGTACTGTAGTAAATTTTATCTCTGCATCTTTCATAAAAAGCCATGTAAAAAAGAGTGGAAAAAGTACAGATGGCTATTGTAGGTTATAAATTATACGTGACAACAGCTGGTTGATTCCCCCCCACCCTTTTTTTTTTCCCAACACAAAATTGGAATCTCAGAAGATGAAATATATTGCAGAAAATATTACCCTTCCTCTTTCTGGAAAAATTAATTTATCCAGTACTACTTACAGTTGCATGTTTTTCAACAGAGGAAGAAGATAGGTGGAGGGAGGCAGAATAAGACAGTAGCTTA
Organism: Pezoporus occidentalis; assembly: GCF_034315485.1. Lineage (NCBI taxonomy): Eukaryota > Metazoa > Chordata > Aves > Psittaciformes > Psittacidae > Pezoporus > Pezoporus occidentalis. The sequence goes on from NW_026916158.1 coordinate 12,639,573, forward strand.
TGCTGTGAAAGACGATAGCGGAGGAACCTGTGCTGGATGTATAATCAGTTAGTAAAGTGAAAGTTCTCTCCAGCAGAGGCCATGAGGGGTATGAGCGAGTCCAAAAAGAAGTGCCCCTTGCTTACAGATAGGTTGCATGGCCTGAGATAACCTGTCAGAAATCCATCAGGGATGAAGATATGCTGAAGTGTGTTTTATAAAAGAAAAGAGCAAATGAAGGTGCAGAAAAACACCTTAAATATTATCACTTTCCTGCAATGGAAGAGTGAATGGGTATTCCCAGCATTTGCCAGCTCCAGTCAATCAGGTCTGAAGTCTTCAGTTTTGAAAGTCAGAAAGAAAGTCAGAGTTGGATCAGCCTATCTAGTGCCTGCAAATGCACAGAGAAAAGAAGGTCTCACAAATTATTACTAATGTGAATTTACTGAATACTGTATTTTATGCTCCCAAACCATCCATTATTTGGGCAATAATAGAAGGTCTTTTCGACTTAAGACTAAATAAATAAAATGTGGAGACTTGGTTTTGTATTGGGAGAAAAATATAATAAAGCAGAGAATTAACTTGCTTAGTTTGGCCTTATTTCTGATACAGTCACTGCAGTATGTATTAAGTCTTAACAGAATCAAAAAGTGTTTTCAAACTGAGGCTATGCAAGAATTTTCCTACTAAAAGACTTGCTTGACTGAACAAGCTAAGATTATTCAGTATGTGGGTTCCTCTCTGTTATATATTGACAGGTATCTTTATTAACAGAACAGGCTAAATGTTTTCTACAAGTCAAAAGTATGAAAACTACCCAGATTTCTGGTAAATACTGTCAGAAAATAATTACACATCACATTGTGTGGTATGGTAGTTGAACACTTCTGTTTACTGGGATCATATCCAGTGGAATAAAATGTGTGGATCCAAACACTCCTGCTTTGAGATTACAAGATGTGTAAACTATTTATTCAGTTCCAATTTTTCCAAATACCCAGTAGAATTGTGGATTCCCTTTATTCTGATTTATTTGAACATAGATAAGACAAAACATCCCAGCCATGTGATACTTTTTTTCTTCCTTAATTCTATGGCATTAAAGCAGTGGGTCAAATTAAAGAATTTATATCTCAACAGCTCCAGTGCTGAAATGCAAACCTGAGACTACTTAAATTGTCACTGAGATTCTTCCTGGCTTTTTGGGCATCCCTAATTTACACACACTGTGTTGGTTGGAGCTAACAGTCTACTACTTAGTGAACTTTTTGGGATCCCGGAAACATCTGGGCTACTGCATTACTCAAAGAACCGTAGTACGTCTTTTGAGTGCTACTGAGACTTAAATAATAATGATAATGATATTTGCAACCTGAGTAGCTTGAACTCATCTTGAAGTGTAGGGTGAAACTAGGTCAGAAAGATCTGAAGACACAGTAGGATGTGGCTGATTTTAGTCATAGGATTGTGGGAAACAGTTCCAGTTTAAGCAAAACAAAGCAAAACAAATCCTCTAAAGCTAGAGAAATAATCATTAACTCTTTTGTGATGAAGCATTTCTTCAGTTCAGGGATATCGTTTCTATTATCCCCGCATTACGGTTTCAAGAGGGCAGATATGCACATGGTACTTGCTCTGCCACCTTAAACTTTGACTGAGGGAGGCAAGGGTTATGCTTAGAGCAGAGTCATGGGAGGGCAAGTTTTTAAATAAAAATTGCATTGCAACACAATGCAACTCTTCAGGAGTATGTATCCTGTATAATGCAATCCCTGTCCCTGAAATCTTCAAGGTGACCTCCCACTTGTGTTGAAAAAACTCTTTGGGAGGGACCACCCGGCTAGGAACTGGAGCTGTAAGTGTTGCCTTGTAGGTCTAGTAGAGTTCAGGAATGTCCCTGTTTAGATTGCTTTGTAATTTTTGCTTTAATTGTTCTCTCAGCTCTGAATGAAAAAAAAATGAACAAGAATAGAGCTGTGTGAGATTGAAATATATGAATCCATAATAATTTCCCTCGGCTTTCAGGAAAGCTAAGGAGGAAATATCAAACCGCTCAGAATTAGTGATCTCTAAGTCTTCTGTCTCTTCTGACCCTTTTTAATTCTAGTCTTACATTGTAGGTGCCACATATTGCTACAAAGCAGCATTTAAAGTGATCTGAGAGCTATTGTGGTAGTTTTGGGTCATCAGCTAGAGAGAGCTACTTTTAGGCCAGCAATTGTTCACTCTCCCTTTCTGTCTCTCCTAATTTGCTTTCTTTTTTGCAAAAATTTCTGTGTCTTTTGTACAGTAGATTTGTTCAAGGTTTATAGCCACTTATCTTCTCATTTGCTCCCATTATTTAAAACTGAAATAAAAATTAAGAATAGGACACTAAACAAAAATAAACCAATTCTGTTGCGAAAGCAATCCAGGAAAAGTTTTTTTACTGGCTCAGGTTATAATAGAAACTAATTTTTTAATCTCATTAATGTTAGACTGTCTATAGTGCTTTATAGTAATTTTTCTGTGGATAAGGTAAAAACAAAGGTGGACAACTGAAGTCCAAACATTTCCTGCAGTCATGTTGATGACAGACTTCCTGTTATATTTTATGTCATTTTCAGAGCAAATACACTAACAGCAAACGGGCCTGTTGAAATCTAAGCTCTCTCCTGAAAATGCGTTAGTACTGGCATTTCTTCAATTTAACTACTGTGCATTCTGCTGTATTTTCTGCATTTAAAGAAAGATTCTCTTCTTCCCTGCCTTCAATGTAGTCAGAATCTCTTTAAATTTTTTCCAATAATGTTGCAGTACTTCAGTACTCATTTTAAAGATAGATGGATTTTTTTTTTTTCTCATAAAGAACAACATTGTGGGGTAAAAAAATCCACTGGATGTGATTTCAAAAATGTCAAAATATGTCAAACGCAAAAACCACTCAAGGGTTTCATTAACTGAAGCTTTGGTGATAAGTGTCATCTTGTCAGAGACCCACCCATCTCTCCCAATACATTACCAAATGTACTAATTTCCTTGCTGAGCTTGATGTTTATTGTATAGCTGAAATTGAAAATGGTCGGTAATGGAGTGAGCTTCAATCCAAGACCAATTCTGAATCTAAATTACTTGCTTCATTCAATAGCATTGACAGAGGAGAGCTTTGTGCACCTTGTACCTAATCAACCCTTACGGTGACCCTAAATTCAGCAGTCTTCAGAGATTAACAATAAAATCCTCAGTTCAAACAAGTATTTGCCCTGAACAAGTTGCCCATTTCTTATGCTGAAAATGAAAGAATGTGACAATTTTTTAAAGCTCTGCATGTTGTGGACCCTCGCTAACTTTTAATCTTTGACCTAAGGAGGCAGTTTTGTGAATAGAAATCCCATGTAGATCTGAGGTATGGGTTCAAAAACAAAAAGGAAAGAAAAAGAACCCCACCTTTTTTCTTTTTAAGAATATTTTTAACTTTGTTCTTGTTTAAATTGGAAATTAGACAATAAAATGTATTTACATGTGTGAAATAAATGTAAATTTATTCACAGGGGTATTTTTGTCCAAACCAAAGTCTACTTCTGTAGAAGCACAAATTGATTAATTAATTAAGAAAAGGTTACATAATTTAATTAAATTTCTTTTATCTGTTATAAACCATTTTCAAGGTAGTGATTTACCCAGTCTCAGAAGTTTTCACCTAGTTACTGAGGTGTGGGAGCCATTGTATCTTGGACTTCACTTTATCTATCCTGCAGATGGTACAGGTCATTGTACAGAGTACTTGGCTGCTAATCTGGAATCGGAATCTATATATTTTGAGACAAAGAAGGAAAATTTGCTCTATTGAAATCAACAGGAAAAAGTCCTAGCTGGAGAAGCAAAACAATGATCCAAACTGATGGGGCAGAATGAATTTCCTTTCGTTTAGCTGCATGCAATTCCGGTGCAGGAAACCATGACATGGTCTTTGGTAGATGGAAAATGCAGCTGCAGGCAGCTTATGAAGCAGTTTTCTGATTGCTTTAGGTGAAATTCAAAAGTATGCTGAAAGGGATAGGTAGATGATGTTGCAGTACAGTTAAGCACACTGGTCTACTTCAGCAGAGGGCAGTATAGAGATATGTGATCCCCATCAGTATTTGTCTAATAATTGGGTGGGAGGAAAAAGTGAAAGTTGAGAGATTAACTGCTCCTTATAGAACTATTTCCTTGCATCAGCTGGTGGAATTGTCATGAAGCTGTGTAGAAGCTTTTTTGCAGAACATTTTGCAGAGCCTTTCACTTTTCCCTGCATGTTGTTTTCCACCCCATATTTGTTAGTGGCCCTTGGTCACAATGTCTTTCCTGCAGCCCATCTCTCTTGGAGTGGTTGATTGGAATAGAGCAGCAGAGCTGTGACACACAGTCCCAATTGCTTTGAAGATCAGAATGAGCTAATGTCAGTGAAATCACACATCGTGAACCCAATGAACCATATTAAATGGATTTTTGCTGTAAAATCAAAGCAGTATAATATAGCTGAAGCTTGTTAGCATGGTTGGAATGTGTTAACATTCTGTTATACTAGAATTAGTGATGTAGGATTCTGTAAATGTTTTGGATAAGCAACAGTAAGCATACACAGAAGTTCCTCTGTGTCCTGGATCATCCTTTTATTATGAGTCTTATCCAGAGCTTCAAAAGAGTCACAGGCTTTTGTTCACTGACTTTCACGTCAGGATGTATTGTGGGGAAGGTTTGGTTATGCTGGGTCGAAGGCACCACTGACTCATTATCTAGAAACCAAATGACACATTCACATTACTGATTGATGCCCCCCCCCCTTGTAATTTGTATTCTGTTTAATTTATATTAAACCTGTCCATTATAGTTATACCATTCTTAGATTTAGCATGAGCACAGGGAATTTCAATAATACTAAACTTTTTGTCACTATCAAATGGCGCAGCATCCAGACAAACAACCTCTGTGGCAAATTGCTTACGTCCATGCAAAGTGGCTGCAGGATACTACTGAATCAGAATTGCCACTTCGCTTACAATACCTACCACAGTGTCTCTCTTACATTTTGCAAGGATTTAAATGCATAAATAGAATTTAATAGAAAAACTAGCAAAATTCACTAAATGCTGAGAATCTCAGATTATGAGAAATTTTTTAAGATCATCTTGCATATTTATTTCTATAAAGACAAGAGGCTGTTTTCATGCACATTACAGTGAGCACGGAAAGAAATAGGCCTGCTTATCATTGGTTCATCTCATCTGTAAAATGAGAACTTGTTTCCTGGGCAGAATTAAACAATTCTTCAATGTTTATAAACCACTTTTGGTGAAAGTAAATAGTAGCTATAAAATTCTGAAAAGTTGCGTTTGCTAATAATCATGTATGGCAGTCTTGTCTCTTGTACTGCTCTTCACTGCATCTCAGAACTTTAACCTCAATGCTATGCCTATAATCCATTGAAATAATTTCTGATAAAAGCAATCACATTAGTTGCGCTGAAAATAATAAATGGTATGGTCTCGTATTCTTTCTCATGTACTGCTTCTGTACCGGAGCACTAATAATCTAGTGTGAATTCTGAGAAAGAATCAACACTTGCATCATTTCTGTTCAGAATTATGTGCATAACCAATGTGGTTGTTGGTTTAGGGCACTAGAATGCACTTATCCTGGATGCTTACTTGTTGAAAAAAGGGTTTGTGTATTTATTCTTCTGCCCTAAAAGCAGATTCTAACAGAAAACCATGTTCTTTCTATACTTCAAGGGCTGTTTGGTGACTATTTAGTGAATTGGTGCAACATATTTTATTTCATGAAGCTCCAGAGCGTTTTATACTAATCTAACTTATCTCATCATGCACTGGAATCCCCTGACCTCTCACCTTTTATCTCTGGATTATTTTTGCCTCTTTCATTCCCCGCATTCTTATTGCTCTTTTGACTGATGGTTATTTAGGTAATCCATACCTTCCTCAAATTGTTTTTGCGCACCTGTTGTTTCCAAAACTAAACATATACACTTGTGTAGATCACTGACACAGCAGAACTCATCTTGTAATAAACTTCATGCATGCTGTATCTGTATCCTAACCAGATATTACTTCTTTCATTAACATCTTAATTAATACTTTGGTGGCCATAACTCAAGTATCATGTGATTATTGCTTGTTTGCTTAGTAACAAACAGGTAGATTTTATATTCACTTTATACTGTTATATGAAGTGACAAACACTTCAAGTACTTTGGTGGCCAGTGGTTAGTAGAAGTGAAGTTGGGTGTGGGCTTTTTTCTCTTATCTAAGCCAGATATGATTTGAGGGTTAATAAAGCATTTATGGAGTGCTTTGAGAATTTATGAGTAATTTATGAGTGTGTTTAATATATGTATTCTTGTGTATGTGTATTTGGACACAGATGCCTTTCAGTGCTTAAAGTTGTTGGGGTTTTTTATCTTGGCAATAGTTATAGGGTAAGCTTATAACTCCAAAGTCAGTTCCTGTGGGAAACATAAATGCATGTATTGATATAAATGTATATCCTCTTTTCCTGTATTATTTGGTGGAACCTGAGGTTCATTTTCTTGTGAACAGATCCTTTGTGCTTATTCCTCATTTTTTCATCTTTCACTCATGGGACAGTATCTTTGCAGGTGTTCCCAGAAGATGTAAACTTTTCTCTCTATTTCAGTTTCTTTTGGAGAAAGCCATTAGTTATTGGAATGACCTTTGAGCTGCGTGCCAAATATTATTTCCAACATTAATGCATCCTTTTTGCCTTCTGGATTCTCCCACCTATTTGATTTCAGTCACTAATGAAGCTTGTGGGAAAAGATGTTCTTCCTCTTAGCTCACTTAGACATCTTATGGAAAGAGGATCTCTGATGACCACTGGAAATATCCATGAGAAGTCTGAGCTATGCAGAATGCATTGTAAGTATTCCTCTCACAGGTGGAAAGCTACACAGCTAGGTGTCAACAGGTCTGCCCAAAATGCTCTGCAGTAAAGGGAAAATAGTTGCAATGTCTTTTGGGATAAGTTTTTAGAATTGATAGTTCTTATACCAATTTCACTAGTGACAGTTGATTTCCAACCACACTATATTAGAAGACAGCCTAAGGGCTGATGAAGCCTGAGTAGGAGATTTCAAATCATGCTCTTTTTCAAGTGTCAGGATTACTAATGAAACTGATTAGTACTGTGGGCATTAGCCAAAACTTGCAGTCTTTCTGCTCTGAGGCTCATTTGGCTTTAGGATTTTTGCTAGATGTATTCCTTGTCTTTGGACCAGTTTGCAAAAAATACGCCTTGATTTCATTGATTCCACCCCAGTGTACTTATGTATCTTCTTATGGCAGCATGTTGCCAAGGTACTGATGTTTATCAAGCCTTATCTGAAATATGGCCAATGAATTGTCAGATCCTGCCTCTGCTTGTGAGTTACAGTGGAGCCTGTTTACTGGTTTAGATCTGCTTTTTCACCAGTTGGATTGGTTCCTTACATGAATCTTAACCAGTTGCATTTCATGTCTTCAGTGTTGGATATTTTGCAGCAATAGTCCATGTGTGCTTACTTCTGGTCAGACAAGTCCTACTCAGTAGTAGGAACCAGGCATTATACAGTTGGGTGTACTGACTGCTGCTCTCCTTGAAGATTTTTTTTTTCCAAGTATTGTGGTTTGTTTCTACACTTGAGAAATGGAATGTTTTTATTTTACATTTTTTAACATGTATTTGGAATTAATTTCCACCCTTTTCAGTCTCTGATAAAAAGGTGCTGCTTTTTTTCTACCCTGCTACACTGAGAGTTTTGTTGAGCCTGGAAGTTATCTTTGGTCCCAGCTGCTCTTCAGTGGGATCTCTGGCTTTTTGAGGATTATTTTGACAGGGAGATGGATCAGACCCTTAAGGATAATTCTTCTTATGAACCTCTTTTCCTAATAGAACCAGCCTTACCCTAGGTGGTCTCTGAATTCTGTGTAAAGGCATTTGTAGCCTGAATGTGCAACATATGTTACAACTTATCTTAATGTTATCCATTTTCTTTTGCTCTGAACTAAACTTTCTGCTGAGTTCAACATTGTATATAGTAAGTAGTTTATTAAAATCTTGCATTAAAGTGCTCTATATATCATTTAACAGGCTATAAGAGGTGTCAATAGTAGAAATAATTCTCATGCTGTTTAATCAGTTAGCAAAGCATCATCAGGGATTTTGCTATCCAATAATTGATCATGGCACCAATTATTCATCTGAGCTGAAGATATAGCTGGCTAATAGATGTCTTAGTCAATTTTCCAGTATAAAGTTCATAATAAAAACAGTTATTGCTTAGCATGTGATAGGAAACACAGACACTGGAGTAGATTCATCAAACTCACAACAAAGTTAGAGACTGAAAAGCTTGCAAGACTTACTAATGTTTCTTTTCCCCAGATGTTATGGGATTATGGAAAGCAAAAGATATCTTTGGGTTAATAGCTACTAGATTTTGGAATTATTTGACCTTATTTCTTAGCTATGTGGGTTGGAGGATTTGTCATTTGGGCATTTCAGGTGCATATTTGCTGTGTAATTTGAGGATTCCAAGATGTGGGCAATGCTACTGTAATGGTGGGCAGATGTGATGAGGATGTATAAAGGCTTCAAGGAATCCTGTAATTAAGAAAAAGAAGAAAAAAAAAAAAAAAGAAAAGAAAAAGCCAGATCCCCACAACCATGGGAACATTCTTTTAATTTATGTTGCATATTTTTGTGTTCATATCTTCAAAGTGAACTGGTTTTAATTCTTCTAACTTTTATATCCATTTCAGCTTTTACCTATTATGTTTTATCACACATCTAATATACCAAAAAGTGAAATAGAAAAGAATGAATGCAGAACATGATATATCTTTTTAAAGTTCTGAATTTAAATAGATGGTCTGTGTGTTCTCTGTTAACTGCAACAAGCAGTTAGTCCTCCCAAGAGTTCATGGCTATTGCTAAAACTGAGTGATTAGAAGCTTAGCAATTTGAGGAAATGGTTCATTTCCAACCTTAAATCTCCCTGCCAATGTACCAGTGTTCAGTCCTGATATCAGCAAAATGATGAAGCTATTGGAAGAGGGCAGGATGGAGGAAGGAAGAGGTAAGAAGCTATCAAAAACAAAGCAGAACTTCAGCTACGCTTACAAACTACAGAGGGATGCTGGGGAGCTTAAAAGTCAAGGACCTGCAGAAATTCTTTGTAGTCTTTAGCTGTTTTTATTACAGAAGTTCTGATGTCTAAACTGTGGTTAGAGCTTGACTGTACTACCCATAGTAGGATAAAGACAAAAGAGATTTCCCCATCCCAAAGAATTTGTACTCTCAATAGGCAGTCAAATAAGAGAATGGGAAAAGAGAGAAGGTGATTGCCAAAATCATTCTGGAGGTCAGTAATGGAGCTGGGATAAAATTGGTAGTGCTAATGCAAACTTTATTCCATAATCAATATTGTTTTACTTGACTGACCAGGTGAATATCATAAATTTAATCACTATACACCTTGATATGCCAGGACTCTTTATGATCATTATCAAGTATACCACATACGTAACACTGTTGATGGTAAAGTACTATTAGTTAAAGGTAAAAGTGCTTTTTAAGGAAATGACTGCTTAATTCACTTAAGTTAGGTCAATTTACTCTGCTTCTCATTTTCAAATGAATTAAAATAATTTTATTGGATTCTAGGAGATGGTTTTGGATCTTACTTAAAGCAAATTGAGACAAAGTTGCATGTCACTCTTGCTACTAGAGGTAATGTTATTTACTGTTCCAGACAGACGCAAAGATGGATTTAAACCTGCACCTTGGAGTTTTTTTGCTGCTTTTCTCTCTGTTGGACCCCCATTATTGATTGAACACATTTATTTCTGAGGTTTAAAATGAAAATTTACTGAATAAATAGAAACAATGGTTAACTAGATTTTGTGGCATTTATGCATATTTACAGCTGTTTGGTTAATAGTAGTGTTTACACATACTGTCAGACACTTTAGTTATTAAATAGCCTGAATACTTTAACAAAAGATCACAAAATAAAAGGAACTTGGAATATGTGTATGCAGTTTTGTGACAATGCTTCAGTAGGGAATAGTTCAGAGTAATGAATGTAAGAGTCTGACTTGTAAAGTTCTATTAATGTTTTTGTAAATCTACCACTGAAAATAACTCACAGAGTATTTGGGGGTGTTGGATTTCTCTGATGCTCTATATGTCCTCAGTATGTTGAAGTGTTAAATCCTCAGCAGATATGAATTGACATCGCTCTATTAACATTAGAATGAAAATTATGAGTTATGGAGGATCAGCATTTAGATTTCATTTAAGCATTTATAGGATTTTAGATATTTACATTTTAGGTGTAATCATGCAGCAGATACAAAACTAAAGGCATTGTTTAGTTGAAGGTACATATCTTCGTAGGCTTGTGTGTAATTCCTCATACAAGCATTTTCATAGTTTCTTATTCTGTTTTCCCTTGCATTTAGTTGATGACACCAAAGAATGCCAGGGCAGTCTTAAATCTATTGGTAGATACTCTGGCCAAGTGGATCTGTCCAAGCAGTTTGCTGTGTGCTTATCACTGTCTCTTCCAGAGAGCAGTACAGAAATAAGAAAATATATTTGCATGTGTGCATATCATGTATTCACTTTTGTCATCTTGATCTGGTACAAACCCATGCTAGGTTATATTAATGGATTTGTAGAAATCATCAGGAAGAGCACGAAAACTTGCAGATAAATATGGGAATATTGGAATTATGAACTGTAGTTATCTCTAACAAAAAGAACTGGAAGATAATAGAAAGGTGAATGCATTGAATTCTTCAAAGTGGAATCACTCACTTTGAATCATAAGGGTAACCAATGAATGAGAAACAAGATAATGGATTGGAAAATGCATCCTGGAATAAACAGCTGGGGAGAGCTGGAGTCCATGAAAACAGATACTTTATTGATTTATCTTATCTTTTGGCAGTAAAACTTGCCTGGTGTCCCCCATATTCTCTCTGTAACATGACTACAAAAATAATCTCAGTATAGCAGCAGTGTACCTGGCATCAGTATTTAAACATGACAAAAAATTATATCTTGAAATGAAAATAATTTCTCTTACATTTCATCACACTATGTGGAAGCCATGTTAAAATTTTGTACTAGTCCACATTCAATCCTACAAATGCTGCTTAGATTTAATGCCAATGGTTGTCATACCAGCCTCTTCTATAGGCATAGTAGGCAGAGGTTATCTGTCTGAAGACTGGGGAGACATGGACATATGGGGGCTGGGAGGGGAGGAAAATACAAAGGCTGCTATTAGAGGAAGCTGTCAAACACCTGGAATAAAGATGACATCAGGGGACAGAGGTGTGGTGTTGCAGCACTCTGGGCTTTGATGCAGGTTGTCTTCCTGTTCTATTGTTGCAGTGGGATCAACAACATTTCTGAATCTCTTCCAGAACAGTTTCTGGTTCTTCCAGTGGGATAATCTCTGAGAACATTTCAGAGACTTTATCACAATTTATCTCCTCTTGAGTTTTACTATAGTATTGTCAAAGGAGGTGGCAGTTCATACTTTCATGTTACACTGTAAAATCTGCATGTAAAAGGTGTTGATTGTCATTAGATATTCATTAGCAAATGTCAGAGAGAAAGTGCTGCAAATCAAACAGCATGAGGGAGGTGAATCAGATGCTTTATATGTAGGGGATATCCAGGAGTTCTATTGACAAGAATTAATCTTTATTCCAGCAGACATTATTAGAGGAAACCTAAAATACAAGAGAGAAAATTGGCTTCTGCTGTTTCATAGTCTCACTGAAAAACTATTTGAAAATTTAGTGCTTTTGTCTTATTAGTACCTCTTCTTTAACCAGAGGTGAGATCCAAACCTCCTGCCACTAGGGATGTTGGTGGGGAATAAGGTCCATTCCCTGAATTTGGTTTTAAATGTGCTTCTATGGAAAGGACCAGTAGAGTAGGATCTACTGAGCATCAGGAGGATGAGTGAGGATTGGCTGATCAGAGGTATGCTGATGATGCTCCCTCAACCTGTCTGTCCATTGCTGGCTTGGCAGAAATATCAGATTCTCATCCAGCCCTTTAACTTATCTGATAGAATCAACCAGAAATGTAAAATTTCAGGATAAACTCTGGCAACCTACGCTTGATGAATCCACAACCTAAATGCTAAATAATTTTTCTTCTGTTTCCTGACAAAGTCACATTCTGCAGGACAAATGTTACTTACATGATGTGATCTAGATTCATTCTTATTATAGAATTTTCTCAGTTTTGAACTCTGCTCTCACATTCACAAAACACTAGCACATAGTACACCATTCAGCTGCTCCATCTGGCAAAGCAGTACCCTGCTTGCTGATTAAATAGCATTACATTGTCAGCATTCTTAGGTGAGAAACTATCATGAATGCTTTCACACTGGTTCATAAGTAGTACTGCTTAGGAGCCATTTAAAGAAGGAATGAAAATTACCTACATATAGCTACTTCTTTTTCTTCAAAATGGATTCTACATATTCACACATCCTATCAGTCTTCCCTTCCTCAAAATCTTAATTTCATTCTTGTAGTTGAGTAGGCAGCACAATTTAAGTTGATGAGTGTCACATCCCCTATATGTTCTTGCAGTCAAAACACCCAGGGCTGAGGCGGAGAAGGGCAGAACTCCAAAGCACTGCAGCACATGCTGCTATGGGAAGAAGCCAGTGTCAGAGAATCAACTGGCACAGATTCCATGAATGCTGTTGTGAAGAGTGATTAATCTTAATTTTATTCTGCAAAAATGGGGCTTGTTAAATTCTAAAATATGTTTTATTTGAACTTTTTCTATTTTGTAGACCCTACTTTGATTTAACAGATGTTGCTCTGATGAACTTCTGGACAGTTAGGGACTCTAAGGTTCTGTGAAACTGTGTGGAATCACATGTGTTTGCTCAAAAAATTGTTCAGTATGTTTTGAATTAATTTATATTAGAGATTGATAAGCAATTACTTCATTTTTAGAAGTAGTATTTCATAGCTTTGCAAAGTTGCACATCAACAAAAGAACTGTGTAAAGAATATATTAAAATACACAATGTATTTGCCATGAACATGATAACCTTATTGTTATTGGAGCTACTGATGAATTCTCAATCAAGGAAATATTTATATACAGCTGCCTGTTAAGTTTGCTCAGCTATTGTTATATGTTACGTCAATCTCTGTGCTGAAAACCACAACAAGAATTTTGGGGTGAGAGGGATGAAGAATACGAGTTAAGAACTGGTGAAACCTGCACTTACAATGCAGCAAGTTAAAAGCTGTGGGACCTACATCATTTTCATATCCTAATTTAGACTGTTATCTGCAAAAAATAGGAATGTCACATTACCTCAAAAAGGCGTATAGTGAAAACAGAAAATCTGAGTAATAGCATAAATCCACAAAATAAAAACTGCCTTAAGGCACATTGTGGTGCCCCTCCAGTTTTACAACCACTGCATGTCCACTGCCTTAAAACATCTTTAACTTACACTTATGGCACAGTTCAGAAGAGCTCTGGTCTCAGGGGATAAGTGTCTGGGGGCAGATATTGTGGACATGCTCCTTTTTATCAACTCACTTTACATTGCTAGCAGGCAAGAGAGAGAATATTTGGTATTAATTAATTCCATCAGCTTTATGTTCCGGGGGATTATACTTATACTAAGCTGATACTTCTGGGAACAGATGTGTCTTGGTATAAAACCACATCACATCAGGTGTGCCTCACATAGTGGTTAGGTTAAAAAAGAATCTGTTCTAATATCTGTTCTAATGCTCATAGCCACCCGAAACACAGTATTCTGTGTTCTCAGGGGGTTTGGTGAACATATCTCACTGGCTTTAAACTCTTTGCTTTTTATTTAACGTACAGTTGTAAAATCAAGAAATCAAAATCTCAAGAGCTGGATCTCTTATTTTTGAGGGCAAGGTTATACAATTTTTTGAGTAACTGCTTAAGCTGTAACTTGTAAACTTGTAAAACTCTTAATGCTGGACCCTTAGCACATGCAAACTACTACAGCTCCTCTGACTTCAGTGAATGTGTTTCAGCTATTACTATTCAAGTGAGTTAACTAAATTTTTCCATGCTCAGAATCTATAACATCTCTTTAAAAAAAAACAACATTCTGGTTAAATTATCCAAACTACACTAAATCTCACTGTGCAATTCGGAAATTTCCCTATTTATTTCTATATATTGTTTCAATAACATTGCCACAACTGGGGAGAAAGGAAAAAAAATGAAAACAAAAATATAACAATTATGTAGTATGTAGTATGCATAGAGAATACGCATATTTTTAAGTACTGCTTTTGTAAACATTGCTGGTTGGAAATTCATTTAATGTTTCTTAATGCTAGCCCACAGTGTTTCAGTTCTAATAACCAATTGAATGAGATTTCATGAAAAAATGAGGAAGGTTTCTCCAGTTCATATCTTGGAGGTTACAGTATGTTTAAACAGATATATTTTCTTTTAGTCTAACCTTGTCTGGAAGATATAGGAAAACTAATTTTCCCTTATTTACATATGGCACAATCTATCCAGTATTCAAGGGTTTGTCAGAAACAGGAACATTGTGCATTTCCATGGTAACAGATGGCATGCTGACAGTATCTGGCTCGTTGCAGCTTCGTCTAGGCAGACCAGCAATTAATCAGCCATCTACATGCACAAAATTCTTTGTGAGTGAATGGCACTGCTCTTCTGTAGTGCTGCCTGTGCTTTTACAATTTTTGTATTCCTGCAGGTCAAAGTACTTTTTGTCTCTTATGCTCATTTTGTGTCTCATCCACAAAAAAAAACCAAAAAGAATATGAAAAGGGGAACAAGTCTGCACACAATTCAGAAAAGACATTATTGCTTCAGCAAATAAGATGTGTGGCTATCTTGGTTTTATTCCATTCCTTTCCTTGTTGTCTCTCCTTGCTACTTTTCATAGGCTTTCTATGACACGTTTCCTTCAACCTATTTGACATATGGAGGTTTTTGCAAACAGATAACTCTCCAAAGTTGTGCAGAAAGGGAAATTGTCACCTGGATGGCTGGTCCAGAGCTTTTATGCCAACAGGAGTGCTGTAGTTAAAGCAAGTCCTGAGCGACATGCTAAAAGCCTCTCATTGCCTGTTTAAATGGCATCTTATATCTCACTGTGTTTCCCTGCTGACAGCTGTATTGCAGTATTGGGATTGGGGAATTGACCATGTTCTTACATCAAGTGACCAAACTTCATAATTAATACAAGACTTAATTTATCAGACATCTTTCTCTGCCCCTGTTTGAATGTGCTGTGGGAGAAAATAAGCTCCTTAGGATGTTTTCTCCTTCCTAGTGTATCTTCCTAAACTAGAGGTAGATTAGAGCCTTGCTTCCAGTATTCATACGTGTAGTTACTATTAACAACACTTCATATCCAGATGCATAACAAGATCCTTCTTTCTTCATCTTCTGGAGAGATCACTTTCCCTTTCAGGACAGTTATTTTCACAACTGCTGCTTTACCAAGTTCTGAGAGGATATCAGCATTTGCCTTTGATTTCAAAGTCATGGGACATGAGACTTCAGGGGATTGTATTGATAAACCTGGAATATGGTGGCCTATGAGGTGCCAAGGTCAAAGTATCTGCAGTACAACTGGATCTGTACATTTTGGAGGGTGGTGAGAGTGTCATTTGGTTGGTTTGATTCAATTTTTTTTTTTCTCTCTGATACATGCCCCATATCTCTGAGAATGAACCTATATGCTGAATAGGATTTAACTTTCTTTTAATTTTAGCCTATAGGCAATGAAAACAAATATGAGTTTTGCTTTTGTTAGAGGATTCATTTACTCAGATATAACAGAAATTTGTTTCTCAACTATTCAGTTCATCATATAGCTTGATCTCTTCTTGCCATAGAGACAAATAACAGACAGCATGAATTTTGACCTTACTAAAGCAAGTTCTGCTTATGTGACCTAAAATGACTCAAAAGAAAATCCAAGACTGGTCTTCAATGTTTTGCTTCAAATTCATTACTGTTGGACAAGTTACAGCTATTCACCACATGTTTTTTCAAGGGTAAGGTTGTGTTCGATTTACAACTTTCTTAGTCTTTGTTTAATCTTTTGTACCAGTGTGTTACACTTATTATGGGGTTTGTCACTATGTGTTTCTTCTCTCCAGTCTAACTAAACTCTGTAGACTCATGAAGAATCCATAGAAAAATCGTGAGTTGCAGTTGTCAAGGATTAGTGAACCTTTCATCCTAAATGTTTTACACTTGAAATTTGTAGCTATGATTTCTAACTTGGAGACTGCATTAGGCAAGTGTGCTGGTTTGGACAGGGGTAGAATAAATTTTCTTCATAGTAGCTGGTATGGTGGTATGGGGCTAGGTTGTAGATTTGTCCTGAGAGCAGTGTTGGTAATTCAGGTATGTTTCAGTTATTGCTGAGCGGTGTTCACACAGAGCCAAGGCCTTTTCTTTTACTTTAGTAACTTTCTGGTTCATTTTGCTCCAGCAAACAGTCTAGTTGTCCAGCCCATTTTTAAAGAATTCAGTGTAACACAGAAGTCTAGCAGCAAATGGCTCTTCCATTGAAGTCTTGCGCTGTCCTTACTTTGTTACCCCTATTGAAATAGTTGACTAGGAAAGGGATATTACTGATATGCTTTTAGCTGCACCATGCTTACAGTTAATGTACAATAGTAGTAGTGCCACCAATGTAAAACAGTAGATCTTTCTTAATATTTCTATGTAGAAGTTTAAGAGCTATGTCATCACTCTCCAATAATTTTAAGATTTTGACAGAATGTGTACATGTTTCATAAGAAACAGATTCAGTGATCACTTTGAAGATAATTTAAGGCAGAGTAGACTGATCCATTTTGCCAGTTAGTGTATATTATCCATGTGTTATCCTCAGGCATCATATACTTGAATGACTTGGATGCTTATTGTAGTTTCTGTCATTTAAGCTGCTACTTTAGTGAATATTTGGCTTGTAAGTTTTTAGCTTTAGAAATAAACTGTATATAGGGCTTGAGGGTTTTTTTCTTATTGAATTTTTTTGGGGGGGTGGGATATTTTTTGTTTAATTTTTTAAGGTTACTGTAATTAAGTACATATTTTCAGTTAGACAAGTTTTTAGCCACCTAATGAAACTGCTTATAAAACTTTAGGTCTCTTTTAGTCTCATTCTTTTCTTTCTCCTCTCTTAGTTTTCAGAATTTTACTTCCTTTCCCTCTTGCTGACCTTTTTTGCTGAAATTGGTCTGACAGGAGAGGCATTTCATACTAATAAATCTAGAAATGGTGAGGATTTTAGAACTTTTTTTACTAATCTGTATAGTTAGCTATATTGGAAAGAATAATTAAGGACTTAAGCAGAACAGAATTGTAAGGAATTTGGTGGATCATGAAGTCCATTCTCTTGGAATTACGGGTGACAGTTCTACATGGTTACCACAAATGATCTTTTAATCAAAACAATGTTGATTTCTCCCATGAAGACCTTGAGTAAGGCAGGTATGTCAGAAAATTAAAATTTAACAGGGCTAATTTTAGGATGAGCTCCTGGTGTGATAAGTGGTTTTTTTTTGTGTGGAAGAAGATAGCCACATCATATGCAGCACCTCACAAGAGCTATATGGAATCAACGCATGTAGGTAACATCTAATAAGTCGATAAGGATTCTTTAAATACATTTGATCCCTGCATTATTAATATGGGTGTATATATATTTAAAGAGGAAAATAATAATCAGTGTTTTACTAATGCATTAAAATTTAGGCATTGATACTGAAAAAATCATTTAATCAAAACCTTGGAATAATTAATATTTAAAAAAATATATTTAGACCAAATGGCATTAACTTATCACAAGATATCTTTAAGGATAAATTTTGATGGCATCTTTAGGGTTCCTTACATTTTTACATTTAAAATTTGCAAACCTCCTGCTCCTCCTACTTTAGACTTCATTTATCCCAGTAGGAAAACAGGGTTTCCTTAGCAGTCGGCTTGGCTAGGGGAAGATGTGGGGGTTGATTTTGCTGTATGTGGCCAATTATGTTGACCTTTGTGATGGCAAGCCTGGAATCTCAAGTTTTCCTCCTATTTAGGACTCCTTCGTAGCAGTATAATACATTGCTGCCATGTCAGTTTGTGGTCTAATATTTTTACAACCCAGCAATGCACATTTGGAGATTGTGATTAGCATCCTTAATTCCTAGGGAAAAAAAAAAAAAAAAATGAAAAGCCTTGTTAGAACCAGAAAGCTGAAGTCTAAAATAGTTCACCTGCTGTTCTAAAGAGTATTATTTTAGTGCCCTGGGGACATGCAAAGTTGTAACCTACTGATGTCAGGATTAGATTTTATAGGGCTTTTTTAATGTGTTTTTGATAACTTGGCAAAGCATTTTCTGTTGCTCATTTCTGTTCAATATTGCTTAAAAACAGCATTTCAAGATCCAAAGAGTAGCTTATAAAGCAGATGGTGTCCCGTTTTTGTTTCACCATATTATTTATTTCATAGGAGATTAAAATTGTCAACTAATCACAAAATTATTTTCCTAAAGTTATTGTTTTAAATTCTGTGGTTACTGAATGTAGTGGATTTTCTTATTGTATGACATTTTATAGTGACAATAATAATAACATAAGCATACAAAAATTAGTGTTCTATAATGAGAGTGCTTATGCTACTCATTTTAGTGGCCTGACTGACAGTAAGGAGGCAGAGATTCTTGTTTTGTGTTCAGTAGTGCTTAAATTCGTAATTGCTGTTGCAATAAAAATCCCTCCATCATTCTGAGATCAATCAGTATTCAGGTAAGATCTTAGAAAAAATGTATAGTTTTCCTCTGTAGAACTTAGGGTTTGGGACTGAATTAGATGGCACTATCTTCTGTAGAGTTAGTAGGGAACCATCTCCCAGCCACAGGCTATGTGATGGTGAGCTACCTGCATCGCCCTGCTTGTCAAAAATTTAAGCTGAATTTCTTTCCCTTATCTGTAATTGTTAAAGTCTCTGTAACTAACCAAATTTTATCTAAAATACTCTTCCTCTCCTCACCTTTAAATGCCTTGTAATAATCTTATTTTCTGAAAAAGAAATTTAGATAATTTTTTTCTAAAAGGGAGTGTAAGATACAAGGCATTCGGGGCAAAAGGGTTCATGGTCACATATAAATGACTGCTGCCAGAAAGATTTACAGTTTAAGACAATACCTGTCTGTATGGACTCTAATTCTTTTGGTTATGGAGGTTTTTTCCCCCTCATTTGGTTATTAGAGATGGCTGTTTTCTAACTGTAAGCATAGTTAGCTCTTCAAATTATAGTTTGGAAAATGTTTGAGAGCTAATTTCAACTTTTTCAGTAAAGGTGATAGTGTTTATAGTAGCTGATTTATTTCTTAAATGTCAATTTTTTTGTATGCAACTTTAATTGCAAGCAGCCTATGAGTTTCTTAAATCTCTTGATAAAAATTCTGTGAATGATTTCTGCATGTAATTTTAAGTTTGCTGTGCTTGCACACTGCTCCTTACATTGTACCCACTGTATAATTGCTTTTTTGCTATTTTGATGTTTTCTTTGCTTTCTGACTTCTTTTTTTGTTGTTGGTTTTGGTTTTTCATATTCTTAAACATTAATGTGGGGAATATTCCTTCCTGTTAAAGAGTGGGAAGATGTCAAGTAAGTTGAATTGAAAAGTTTTAAAGGAAGCAATGCTGAAGGTCTCTTGTTTTTATACAGGATGCCTAAGCCCTTTGGTTACCTTCAGAGAGGATACAAAGTTAGATAAACTTTTTATCAGTCATACAAAGAAGGTGGATCAGATCCAATGCTTGTCTTTTCCTCTCACAAAGCTGCTGATTTTTTTCAACCCTTCCTTCTTCCTTCTTTTGCACCAAGGATGATAGTCCTTTGTCTGCTGGAGATTTTGTCCTATGGTTGATCTTACTTCACTTGTGCCAAATCCTCAATGTCGACTGTAACAGAAATCCTACAGACAAGGATTTGCTTCTTGATGGTATGAAATGGTAAATTATGCTGGTGGTTTGCATCTGAATGAATGATTGTGGCTTAAAAAGTGTCCTATATGAAGTCCTTGTGGCTGAAAATACAACTTGTGCGGAAGGACCCAGGATGTGGTGCTCCATGACGAGAGCACATGATGTCCTGTTGTGAACTTATGCCCCCTCTGCCAGGCTCTCCAACTGCTAGTTTGAACAAAGGAGAAAGTTTCTTGTTGGGGTTTTGGACAAAGGTGGTATGCTTTAGAAGAATCATCTTAACCTCTGAGCTTGTAGCTCTAAGAAGAATTGTTTTCCACCTGAAAACAAAAGTGATTGTTGTTATTACTGTTCTTAATTTTGGTTAAAGTTCTCACCTTTGCTTTCTGTCACATTAGGGTGACCATGTCTCTAAAGTAGCTGCAGAAAACAGATGCCAAGTGTTGAATCCAAGCTAAGCTGAATTTGCTTAACATAAAGTCACAAACCTCTGTATCTATGGTTGATCTTTCTCTTTCCTCATGCAAAACAGGTAGTAAAATAATATACAGTCCTAAAGAAGAATCTCAATGATCCCAAATTATCAGAGTGCTTAACTGAGTCTGAATTTGGCCTGTTGACTGATGGTGATGAAGCTTCTCAGGGGAACCCTATTAACACTAAAATTATTTAATATTCCATTAATCAATTACTGACAGTTTCATGATGGTCCATTAATAAAATGTGTTCTAAATCCTTAAAACAGTTTTCTAAATGTTGAAAAATGACTGATTAATAGCAGACTCCTACTAAATGTTAAGAAAACAAAATGTACAATTTTTTTGGCACTGAAAGAAAATTACAGGTAACTTCAGATGAAATGATAATTAGAACAGCAAGTGGCACTGTGATGGAGCAAATTAAATCCTTTAGGTATCTTGTGGTTATTTTGGATGAATATCTACTTTCTCTAATCACTTGGATTATATTATTCAGAGAGTAAATTTGTGATTGGGGGATTAATACACATATAATTTTGACTCTGGATGCCAAGAGAATTGTAGCTTTCAATCGTAAATATTGTCAATTACACATTCTGTTTGTGTAATTCACAATGCAGCTTCCTGATAAATTCTGAATCTAATCCTATCAATATATAGTAGTTGTTGTGTTTGCTTATTCAGCTTGGTATGAAATATCATTGGATGTTGTATAACAAAAAGGAGAGCAGGAGTTCCCAAATGCCTGCCGTTCAGCTCGTCAGTACTACAGACTGCACTGGGAGCCCTTAAGGGCTCCTGCCTAATCTCTGTGATGCTATGTTCCATCTCATCCCACTTCACAATAGTGAAGAACAATTAGATTTATCCATCACAGGGATCACAACCACCTGCAAAGGCTTAAGAGTGTGTACCAATGTTAATATGTGCTCTTCTATCTGTCACTAGAGGAGGAAGTGAGAAAACCACTGGTCAGTTAAATACCTATCTTTTTTTTCTTCTAAAGCAAGATACTTAGGGATGAATCTGGCTTTAGATATATGATTGATCCCATTTTAATCAATGTGATTTAAGACAAATATACGCTAAATTTCCTTGTTGAATATCGGTGTAGAAAGTGATGACCAGATTTTGAGATAGAGATATATTATTGATCTGTTTGTGATTTGTTGGGGTTTTTCCGGGTTGTTGGTTTTTTTTTATTTTTGATTGGTTGTGTTTTTTTTTTCTTTCTCTATTGCCTTAAAGGAAAAGGATACTCAGACATGCAAAAAAAGCTGTAATCTGATTATTATAAGTTTAAGGATGTATAAAACACATTCAAATCTATCATGAGCTTGAAGAAATGTACTATTTGAAGTAGCTCAATTTTTTTGTAATTATTAATCATAGGAAAATTTTAGGATTATGATGAGCTAAAAAATAGTTGCACAATGGACAAGGAAATCTTGACTACGTCTCTAAATTCTGGGACAATGCTAATGGATCAGGTAATACTGAGTATTCATGAATTAAATGGAAACTTATTCACCACTGATGGGTCTGTAAGGGAAATATTGAAAACCTGTTGACATAAACACAGAAACAAAGCAAAGACTCGGGGCTGGGACCCCAGTCTAAAGGATTTTATGTGGCTTTCAGCTGTTTAACAAGTAACAGCTCAAATCAGAATGCATACTGATTTCAACCAGAGCTCTAATGTATGTGTTTCTCACAGATTACTTAGTGATCAATACCTCAGAGATATTAGGGTTATTCTAGATGTGGAGTTTGGAGAGTTTTACATCTGTGTTTTGTTTCATCCTGTGAAAGAGGGTGGATCAATTCAATGAACATCTACAGAGTTTTGTATTTTTCCTAAATGAATTAAGATTCAGTCTTGGGGTTTGCTTTGTTTATGCATATTTTCAAGGCTTAGATAAAAGGACTTATTCAGTCTGCCATCAACAGACTGACATGGTTTAACAGGGAGAGAAGAGACCCTTTTGTATATCTGAGGAATATATGAAAATCTGAATCACATAGATGCTGTTTTATTTACAACCATCATTTATTTTCTATTTGTAGACAAATTAAATGTAAAATGAAAGAAAACATATACAGCTCTGGTTGAGGCAAAAACTGGTAATTAAATCAGTGAACATCTGCATGACCGGATATTTTTTAAAAAGGAATTATTTCTTGATTGTCCCATATTTTGATTTTTAAAGAAGTGTGAGGAACCTAGGACCTCAGCACCCACTGAATCTGTATAAGTGCTGGATGCCAAATTGCCTTTGATGTCTTTCTGAAAATTGTCCATATGTCCTCCTTGTATCCATATGTCCCTCTGTTGTTGATATCTCAGTTCAAGGAGCCCAGACTAACAAGATGTAGAAGTCATTGATATTCACCATTGCAGCAAAGAACTTTCAGTGTATACTGACCTTGAGAAAATATTTAGCTGTGTAGCTAACTGCTGTGTGGTATACGCAGTTTTCTGTTTCCGCACAAGATCTGTTACAATGAATGCTGTTTGCAATGTGTGTGATTAATGACTTCTGTCTCCAGTGTGAGTACAGCAGCACCGCCAAGCAGGATCCTGTGAGAGACCCATAAGTCCCTGAAGCCATCACAATGAGACACTTTCTCAGTTATTAGGCATCTTTTGGTGTTCTGTTTTGGTATGAACAGACAAATATTTATTCCTTGTATACAGATCTCCTCCATACCCCTCATTGTTATGACTCATCTTGCAAAACATGGGTACATATGTAGCCACAGTAAAACTGAAGAGTAAGAGTAATGCATACTAATAATATAATGTACAATAAAAGCGTCCTAAATTATCTGGGAGTGAATTGTTACTTTTGGAAGCTAAAATGCACCAAATTCACATTTTGTATTATTATTTTTAAATTTAGGATTTATGTGTGTGTGTGTATATGTAGGGGAGGATAGTTTTGCAAAAGGCAACTATTATCAAGGTGCTGAAATTAATTTGCTGCTTTAATTGAGGTAGATTACTAGCTAATGCTTTCTTGAATACAGTAATTCTCCTATTAAATTATCTTTGAATAATTACCTGAAATTTCTCAGCTGCAGGGACTGATGGCTATTTAATTGCACAGTGATGTTGCTATATAATTACTTAACAAGGTGTCCTTTAATAGTTTAATTCCCCTTTTCCAAGAAAAAAATACTACAAGTGTGACTTTTATTTTTTAAGTGCTGTGATTTAATTTTTTGACAGATAACTTTGAAACAGTAAAAGAAAGCTATTTATTGACTCACTTTTAAAAATAAGTCTTTTGATTGTTCAAGCATAGATTTGGACTCAGAAGAGTTTTGGAAACAAAAAAAAAATGTTTAGGAATTCCTTTATTTTCATTATATTTTTGGGGGGTTTTGTTATTTGCTTTGCAATGCACTTTGAATGACACATTACAAGCTCAGGTCTGATATGCAAAGACTTAATTATGTGTTTCTTGAGTTTTGCACAGTTTTCTAGGGAGTTTTCTAGCTAAGGGTATCTCATGTGCTTAAAGTCAGGCAGGCTGACTGGGATTTATAAACCTGTATTTATTCCTCCTGGCCACAGAGGGTGAAGAGATTGTCTTGCTGCTGTTTCCTAGCAGCTGGAAAGAGTGAGCAAAGAAAACAGCTTACTTCACGATCATGCAATCTTTGATTCATACACATCTGCTGTTATCTCCACTTTATCAGAGTTGAATAATCAGGGCATTTTTTTAATGCCCGTTTATCCTGAGAGATTCATTGCCTGAATTTTTGAAGGTTTTCAACTTCACAGAATGGCAAACAGCCATCAAATCAGGCACTAAAGAGTAGATTTTTTTAATTAGAATAAACTGATGTAGCGGTTTTGACTGGATGGGATTTTTGCCAATTTGCTTAAATAAGGCTGAAAATTGTATGACACTCTTGAAATATTTTCTTTAATACTTCAGCCAGAGAATGACAACCCCAAGAACAGAAATGTTTTAGACCTCATTTATTTTGTGAGCACAAATCCATCCCATTTTTCTCCTGTGATTTCTTAGCAGTTTATGTCAGCAAGACAATTTTTTACCCTTAGGCACGAGAAGGCTTGGGGCTTTGCCTCGTTTGATCTAAAAAAAATATGTTGCAATCTTTGCAGAGTGTCCGTAATCACTTCTGCCAGAGAAGAGTGGCACAGGTTGTACCTGGGACTGAAGGACTCCACAGAGGAGTTGAATATGAGCAGAGCTCTTCACCTCTGCACTCACAAGTGTCGTGCTCCAATTTCACCCAGAGAGCTTGGACTCCTCCTGCAATAGAGCTGCACTGTACTGCTGTGCTCCTATTTTAATTAGATTTTTTGTAATAATATGAAGACATAGACAGATATTACTTGTTTTCACTTTACTGCATCCAGAGATCTGAAAACATGACTGGAGTTCAGCGGTGTAGATCCTGTACATTGGGTTTTTTTTGTCCTGTCTAGACATAGATAAAAGACATAAATAAAATAGATAAATAGACATAAATAGATACATAGACATAAATAAAAGTCCCTGAGGCAGAATACTCCCATCCTAAAGCTCCTGCAGCCTGCTAGAGGTAGGTGGTATGAAGGATATATGGCAGGGGGGTTGGAACTTGATGTTCTTAAGGTCCTTTCCAACCCTAACTATTTTGTGATTCTATGATTCTATGTACAAGTTGCCTCTCCAGAACATTTCCAAGTCTCCTAGAAGTATGTAAGCCTCTTCTCTGCTTCTCTTGCTTTCTTACTCTTTTATTTTCCTCCTGTTTTTTTTCTTCTTTGCTTTGACCTCTGCTTGTTCTTATCTCTTTCTCCCCTATACAAACCCTCCTTTTTCATTCCCTGCTCTTTCTACATTACTCCTCCCCTCACTCATTCTCTTCAGCATTGCAGCAATGCTAGTCAAAAGAAGAAAGGCCCAGAATAATCTGTTACTAAATGGGTGGTGCTGATGGAAAATTAGGGAGGAGGAAACGAAGAATTAATTATCCATAATGTAAGGGTTAAGAAATGAGACTTTCCTAGCACTGATATCTGGGGGAATCCTAAACTTGTGAGAAATGTGAACATGCCTTCTTCCTTCCTCAGAAGGCTCTGCAGTTACAGTGTTAGAAAAGGAGAGGGTCAAACCTTATGTTTTTATCCCTGCTTTCTGTAAGTAACCTGCAAATATTTCATTTTTTTTTTCTCAAGGTTGCTGAGCATCTGCTGCTCCACTTTCTCTGTTTCTTAGGAAGGATGAGGTGTAATTGTAATCTGTTGCTCTGAGAACCTTCTCTGAAAGACATGAAACTATTGCAAGTTGTTATCTCTAGGAGGCAGTGTGTGTAACTAGTCACTCACTGGAAGACTGTCCATTAATTTTTTGTTTTGTCTATTTTTAAAAAGGTATGCAGCTGATATGGAGAATACACCAAGTCAACTGGATAAGTCAGCACAGGCAACACAAAGTGAGTTTGTTTGGGTTTTTGTAAAGAAAAGTATTGATGCTCCCAGTCAGTTTATTGCAGTATCACCTGCACTTACAAATCCAGAAAAATCCTACTGACATTTCCTGAGGTTTTTATTGGAATTGTGTCTCAATATCCACCCAGTGGAGGAACAGGTGGTTAAGTTACTCTCTGTATGTGATTGTTTACCTAAAATACTTCTCATTTTTCAGCACTGTCCTTTAGCAAAAGCTGGTAGCATATAACACTGCAGAATATCTGTCCACAGTGTTTTATTATGAAAAATGTAGACCAGTGATAACCAAAAGCATTTCCTCTTTTGAAAATATGTCTGCATTGACCTGAAGTCTCACTGAGCACTCATCAGCACTAATAAGGTTTATGAAGATCAATTCTTTCTTTTTCTGGAGAAGAAACATTGTCTCAGTGCATATGAGAAAATGCTATTATTATGGGCATTTCAGATTTATATTTACAAACTAGTCAGAACGCTGATAATGTCTAAATAACCTACCATAGAGCAAAAAAGGCAAATCCAAATGCAGATTCATTTTACTTCAAGGGGCATGCAAGATGATATGCAGATGCTTAGACCGTTTGTAACCCTATACAATTCTTGCGGTCGGAGAGTGATTTTCTGAGATCTGAGAGGCTAATTAACAAATAGCATAAAGTTGGTAGCAGTGGCATAATATTCAACCCCTTTGCATTATTTCATACAGAAAATCCATGGGAGGAAAAGACTGTGGTCTTCCTTCTGATGTTTTCCTGCTATAGTTGTGAGGTTTGTTCAAGTACCCACTGAAATAAACAGCACTGTTTGAGTTGCACTTGGTGGATTTTGTGTTAGGACCACAGAGTCATCTTGAGGCTCCTCTGAACTGCAGGGTACCAGGGTACCAGCAGCTGAACTGCTCTCAGTCATTGCCAGAAACAGGAACTGCAAACATGGAACATAAAACCAGCTCTTTCCACAAAGGCCTGTGATAAGCTCAGTGAATCAGTGAATCCAGGCCTCAGTTTCCTCAGCCTCCTGTCATGAATGAATGCTGACCTGTTGCAGTTAAAGGAAGATGAAGTGCTGCCATCTGCTTTTTCTGAAACTCTTTCCTGTTTTAAAACTAAGACTCATTGATCACAAGTCATTACCAGCCCCCTCAAACTCTATTGGTTTTAATTTACTTTTAATGCCAACCTTTCAGTGAAATGCTGGGTTGCAAATGGCTTTCCAGTGGGTAAGTGGGTGATTTCAGATTAGAATTGCATCCTCAACTAATAGATTGAAGGAAAGAATAGTACTTTTGTATTTTTTATGTGTTTTTCTAGTTTCTTTCTTTTCCCATACCTCAATCTATTAGTGTTATGATTTGGAATAGAGCAGAGAAAATATTTTTCACTTAGAAGCCGTAACAAAAATTGCATATCAGTTTGGATATTCAGTGCTTTTTCAGAATTACATGTAGCCATACTGTTTCAAAAAAAGAAAAATTTGTTAACGTGGAAAACCCAAATATGTTGAAAAAAGTACGAGTTTAAAACATTCAGTAGATTTTTGTTGTTGCTGGTTAGTAGATTAAAGTAGATTACTAGTGAGTAGATAAAAAGTAGATTACTTTTTATGTTAAATGAACTGAAGTATGAAGGTGAGAATGACTGTTGAAAGATTTGCTTCTCTGTAACTTTGTGATATGCCTTCAGAGGATGGGGTGAAGATGAGTCCTGTGAGGGGAATGAGGGGGGCAACAATTTCCCTTGTGAGCTACAGGCCCTGCTCAAGGAGTAGGAGATACCAAGGTTTGCAGGAGGAGACAGCTAAGATGACCATTGTAGAATGGAAAGCCTGCAGCTCATACAGAGGATGTAGGATGGCATGGAAGAGCACGTAGCATTCAGCAATGCCTTCAAGGTGACAGAAGGAAGAATTTCCTGGGGACTGGGCACAGTTTGTTGTAAATTGAAGTCACTGAGTCTGCTGGAACTGGGCATGGAGGAATAGACCTACCTGTAAAGTGTCCAGGACTTGAGCTGTATATGAGTCATATTTATGTCCATTCAGTCTAGCATTACTGGTATTAAAAGAAATAAGGGAAAACACCAGTGATATCGGATTAATCAAAAAATGCCCAGATAAAGCTGCTTTAGTAAAAAATACATAGCTTTGTATCAGTGGGAAGTGATGTTACATTTGTATATGTGAAGTGGGCATTTCCATACTTCATATACTTAATTTTCTTTAACCTTATCACTTCTTAATTTCATTATTATTTAATATTACTTCTTGAGAAGTTCTCTATAATATCTGTCTTCATTTGCCCAGTGCATACCCTAATCTGGAATAGAAAAAAAAAGTCTCAGACCTAAACATTGCAGCAAATATCTCAACCTTTTCCTGTTAGTACATGGGAGTTGACATGTGAATCATGCGACAGGTCATGTCTGGGTACCTGACTATTTGACAAGGGTACCTTATATCATGTAATGGATGTGCACAGCACCACATATTTGTTGGGTGGATTTCTTTGCCATGCACAGCTGTGATGCGTAGATACATTCAGGGAGTAGTACTCTCAGGCGGCTTCTTGGAGAAAGGGTCTATACTGGGAAGCTGATATCCCTCAGACCTTTTGCCTGCTTAGGCATCCCATATATGAGTCTGATGTTAATTGGATCAGCTTCTACTGGAATGCTGAACTGGGAGAGGATCCTTCTCCTCCATCACAAAATGTAGACCCTTGTCTCTAAAACAGTGTTTAAAGGCGACAAATCAATGAATTCAGAGTCCAGGAGTCTTAACAGGTGTGATAGGATTTCTGTCAAAAGGATGTGTTCATTGCTGTTACTTATCTAGATTAACATGAAAATATGAAAACATGTTGATATGTTAGGTCCCCGGGTGAAGAAGTTTTCAGCTGAAGTTGGCAAAAAAATTGTGTCATAAAACATAAAAGTTATCATTATTCATAAAACTAAACATGTTTTCACCTGAAGCAAACAAACTGTATCCTCATCAGCCTTATTTCCTGTCATGCTATAGAAAGAAAAAAAGAAGTGGATCCTGACTAGCTGATTTGTATCTGGTTCCTGTTAGTCATGAATGATCAAGACCCGTGAGAGAGTGGCTATCCTTCAATATGTCAGTACTACAGAAAGTACATTTTTGCAATGGATGCATTAGTCAAGCAGCTTTAGTTGTTTTTTACAAGGGGTTTTTATTTATACTTTGTTTATAAGGCTGCAGTTCTGGATATTTTATGCTTCTGGATGGCTAGAACTGAGATACTCTCGGTATGGGAAGACTGGGTTTTCTCCTTCCCCTCTTAGTGGAGGGATAGTACTTGTTTTCCTGGTACTTCTTGGAGTGGGGGAGGACAAATTTTGGTCATCAGGAAGGTTCAAGATTAAACATTTTCTAATACTACCCATGCAGGCAAGACGCTTAGACATTGTAAGAATTACATCTGATATCAAATTGAAAGGTATGCACATATTCCTTATTGCTAAAAACAAACACTAAGATTGTTCTACCTTTAGATCTAGACTTTAGTACTAAGAAAAATCTCAGAATAAAATTGGAGTTGCAAATTGAATACTTTGGATCAAACACATTAGGTTGAACTCGGGTCCTTTGGCTAACACATGTTGAGCAAGTTCTTTTTTTGGATCTCAGGAAAAAAAAAAAGTATCAATTGCTGAATTCCATATAAAGTTGTACACAACTTGCCTTCCTTTTCACAGCCTCTTGTGATTCTACTTTACATGCTTTTCTTTTCCTGAACTCTGCAGCCTTCTTCTGTTTGAGATTCTGGATGCTGCGCATTCACTTCCCAGTAGTAAGTGAACACTTACCTTGTTTATGACTTGCTGGTGAACTTTCAAGTTCTTATTATGTGTATGATAAGCAATAAGACATTCATGTTCAAAGTTGTCATAAAATATTATGTCTTTGATTTAGATTTACTTTATCCGTTTAAAGGATAAGGATTGAAACGCAAGCTATGCATGTAAAGTTGACATTCTTATGCAAGTATCATATCTCAAATATCAAGCCCGCAATCATTACAAAAAAGTATAATGTAATTCTGATTTGCCTTAAACCATTACCCTCCAAATTACATGTGATAATAGAATTACACTGCCATCTTAGATGTCCACCTTAGATCATGCTTCCAAACCCTGGTTTTATTAATAATAAAGGAAGCTTTTTTTCTTTTCTTTTATAGGTATCAGGTAGAGTTAGGACAGTCTTAACAATGCACCTGACACTGAATCTAACTAGTAGTACGATTCAAGAGAAAACAGTGTCCTTTTAAATTTTTCAAACTTTTGTAGATCTTTCAATGAAAAGTTCCAGTTATCTTTATTTTAATACATTCCTTTTGAAACCCTGAATATGCTAATATTTGGCCTGAAAATAATTCGGTTTCATGTTATTGTGAGTGCATTAAAATAGTGATGCTCAACAAAGAGAGGGCAGGTGAAGTTTTGCACTGCCCTTGCCCTTGGTTCGGGACTGCGGTGGAGCTGCAGCCAGGAGGGGGCACAACGAGCAGCTTTTCCCCTTAACCCTTTGAAAAGTTGGTGGCATAATTAAGAGAAAATTTATGCGGGGTTTCATACAGCACCTTTTTATTGCACTTCTAACATATGAGTGAAATAGTAGCAAGGAGAAAGAGCCACAGTATTACATAATAGAAGAAATACATTTTAATTTCCTTTCCCCTCACATCTTTTGCCTTTTATGCATCATAAGTCTTCAAATGTACTTAAGA
This sequence comes from Pezoporus occidentalis, assembly GCF_034315485.1. Taxonomy (NCBI): domain Eukaryota; kingdom Metazoa; phylum Chordata; class Aves; order Psittaciformes; family Psittacidae; genus Pezoporus; species Pezoporus occidentalis. The sequence goes on from NW_026916158.1 coordinate 12,670,327, forward strand.
CATAAAATGTCAGAACAGTTTTCGTTTGATTATAATAAAAAACAGTTTTGCTAGATTTGTATAAAAACTTGTTTCTTTGATGTTGTGTATTGAGAATAATGTAAAGGTTAGGTTGTCATGAATATGGCTTACAGGTGTGTCATTCACATGCATGAGGTGTAATCCAATCCAGAGGTCCTGAGGATGTAAAAGCAATTGGATTGAGGATCTAAAAGCACTGAGGATCTAAAAGCAATGGTTAGATATGACATTTCTTACGTTGGGTAAGACTTCTAGCACATTGGGCAATTTGGTATTTGTGTGCACCAAGTATGTGCTCAACTGCTTGTATATTTTGCATGAATAGCTAGTTGCACACATGAGTACATAATTAATTAACTGCCAGTAGTATTCATTGCTGGAGATGTACAGCCATATCAGTTTACCCTTTTAGGAGTGTTTGTGAGAATATTTTTCTGCTTGTTGGATACATGAATAGAGAAATACAGCACTTTGCATGTGTTAAGTATGATTCATACAAAGCTGTTGCCTTCATAAGCCAGTAGCTGCATTTTTAAAATAGTATTTCATTGTAATTTGACCAAGAATCATTTTCAATCAACTTGTCATCATGCTGACCTGTAAATCCAGACAATGTTGTGTATGCAACTGCAGCTCAGGTGTTTAAACCTCAGTAACAGTCTTTATGTACAACTCTACATCATACATTCCAACTTGGTTATGCAGTTCTTAGTTTTTAAATATGAAATATTTGTGAAGGAGGCTGGAGCCCAAGAAATGAAGTCGATGCAAGTTCCTTCCTTTGCCCTCATTCAGGTTTTGATCAGGCTTATCAACTCCAGCTAGGGGCAGGTCACTTGCACAACAGTTGCAGAGCCTCTTCCCTATGAATGAATAAGCCATTTATAATTGTATTTTGTAAAGTTCACAGTTGCCATAAATGGTATGAGATTTTTTTTTTTCTCTGAATTGAGTTCTTTGTATTGAAATGTGTGGTAAGCACAAATATTCATCCTGCTTTGCTGTACAAGCTGAAGGGCCCAGAGGAAGCTATGAATGTCCAAGTCACACTGATGTTTCACTCCTCAGTTCTTTGCCCTGATATCGTAACTTTGCTATTTCTTGGCAACAGCATAACTGGGGAACACATTCAGCTAATACAAGAAAATGTTAACTCTTCATGAGCAATAAAATTCAGGGTTGAAAATGGTGATGTTATGTTAATTGAATTCCATGTTTCTTTTTTATATTTGTGAGATTTAGGAGCAGGAACCTCACAAGTTACAAAACAAGAAAGGTGTGTGTAGGCTGCTTATATTTTGAAAACCAACAGTAAGTGCTACAGTATTTAGAAGGGAGCTGAAATTGCTTTAAGTGTTTCCCCTTCTGGGGTGTACTGTACTTTGATCTTCATAATCCTGGATATTGAGAAACTGAATAACAGTTGTCTTGTTTAAAGTAAAGTGAAAAACATCAATTGCATCTCTCCTCCCTGGTTCTTACCATGGCACTATTGCCCTGAAAAGCAATTTTCCTTCACCAACATATGAGGGTCCCTAAAACTCAAGATGTTTCATTAGTCCTTCAGTTTCTGAAAGCAAATCACCATCAATACTCTTTATTTGAATATCTTATATGAACATAAAAAAGACAAGGATGCACTAACAGTGAGGTTTGTATATATAAAATAAAAAGATATAACTTTTATATGTGACATTTGTGTTGGAATGCTTCTTTGATCAGAATTAAGCTTCAGAATTAAGGTTGCTGAAATAATCAACATCCCCCTGAAAATGTGCATACTCCTCATACCTAATACTTCTATTTTGCAAGCCATGATCTCCCTACACATTTTACTGCAATGTCTTTCTATTGGTATTTTCCCTCAAAGTCACATTAGAAATAACTGATAGACAAAATATTTGTACACATGCCTTAGAGGAAGAGAAGCAAACAAATAAAGCATCCCAAGTAATTGTCAGTCTATGTCAGCAATTCAGTTATTAGGATCACATAAACACATGTCGCATATATTCCACCCAGAATTGTTTTAAGGTCCTTGTATGCATAGAATTTTGAAATATATTATTTGAATATAAAAGTAGATTATGTATTTCCCCTGTGGCTGGCCAAATGTCTTTCCAACAAAGGGTAAAATAAGAAGGCTATTTTTTTGTGTAAAAGAGTGATCTTTTTAGTCATGCTTGATTGCTTTTTCAGGACTGTCTCCATTTATAATGAGATATTCTTGGACTCATTTGAACCAGAAAGTTTAGTAAAATTGTTATATTTTTACATAAAATACCTTGAAGTATTTAAACTGTCTCAAACTCAGTATTTTTTAAATATATGTGATATATATTGGATTCTTTTTCCTTCACAGACCGAACATGGCATAAAATGGAAACATATTTAGCATATTTACAAGAAATATTTGTTTTAATCTTTCATACTTGTCAGCACTTCACACTAATTTAGTCTTATCTGCTGCTAAGGAGTTACACAGTAAGGGATGCACTTCTTATTCAAATCCCTATTAACATTCCATATCATAGTTTGGCAAGAAAGCTCTTTCTGTATGGGGCTATGATGAGGGAAAGTTTTAATTATCTGTACTTTTCAGAGAACTTGAATTAGGACGTGTGTGCTAGCATGGCAAGAACAATGATATGAATTAGCTTTTATCAGCAGTTTAAAATGCAATTATAATGTGTCCTGTGATACTGGTTTTAGAAGATCTGATGTGCAATGAAATGTGCAGAGCTTGAGGAAAATATGTATTTTTATTATAATCACAACCCAGATAAAATGACAAGTATCTAGTGCTTTACAAATATTTATTTCTAGTTCAAGCCACATTTCATATTACATAAGTTTATGTTTTACAGTTGGAAAATACATGATCCTACTTCCATGCTTAGCTTGAGTCTAGTTCTTGCATTAGTCTGTGTTAATGTTTTCAATGTATTTTGTCAAATATTTTATTGTAATGTTAATAGAGCTTATTTAAGCATTTCTGTGCTGTACAGGCAAAACAAAACAAAACAAAAAAAAAACAAAAAAAAACCCACCTCTATCTGTTTTAGATCAAGTAGTAAAACCCTGAAGCAGTTCTTTTTCAAAGGAACAAATTGTTTGATATTAAAATATTTATTTTACATTATATTTTTCAGGCAGTATGAGAAGCAGCTCTTTTACTTCTGAACCCACAGCAAAAGCCTGTGTTTCGTCTCTCCTGTAATTGTCCATTCTTTTTATAAGATTTATTTTTGCCTGTGGTGCTGAACTGAAAAAGTCACCCAGCTAAAATGTAGTTACTTCATTTCCAAGTAAAAACAATAGTGTTTTCATGTCCATACTTATTATTATTCTGAGAATGTACTAATTTGTTACATCCAAGATGACGGTTAGTTTGGTCCATGAAAGGGGCACTGTGCCAACTACTGCAGTTAAGTAAAAGGACTTCTTTCATGGAAAGTAGTGGGACAGAAAGTAGCCTGCAGTGCGTGTGGGTACGGCAAGGCAGATTGCCAGCAGAGTCATCCTGGTATCAGGCTTTACTGTGTTGGGTTCTGAATGAAGCTAAAACTATGATTTCACTAAATGTCGGCGTGGGCAGCCAAATTTTCAAACCACTAGTGCTCTAAGGAGCAACTGATGAATGTTTTATCCCTGCAGGCTGTAGTTGATGTTGCACAAGGATTTTGAATGTGCTCAATGCATTATCATTCTTGGCATTAAGCTTAGATAATTGTCTATTTATATTAAGCCTGTAATAGCAAAATACAAGTGAAGAGGCATGTTTTACAAAGTAAAACTATGAAATAGGTTTAGCTATATTACTATGGATTTTTTTTTTTTTTATTTTTTTTTTTCGTTCTATCCTACTAAATTTGAATGAGAATGAAGGATGGTTCTATACCTTAATTCTGCTCAAACCAGGGTGGTCTCATAATTTTGTTTTACATGCATGACATTGCTTAAGGTCATTAGTTGTAAATCTTAGTATAAAAAGACTGAAAATATATTCAGTACTTTGTAGTTACCGAATACATATATAAAATCCTCTATGAAAAGTCGGGACCTACATGGCAGATTTTCAGTTACTGAATGGTCAATTTAATGATGTAGATTAGCTGTATCTAAACAGTAAATGGAGATAGGCTGTTGCAGGGCTTTGATGAATCTCTCTGATGCATATCCCAGTTGATCAATTTTCTAACTTTAGAGTTTAGCATTCTGCTTTTTAATCTTAGTATATTCTCTGGTTACACTCTGTTTGAAATTCAACTCAGATCAGGTATAACTTTATTTGCGGGTTTTGTTGTTTTGCTGTAGCTAGTGAAATAAACACAAATCAAATTTTAATTTGGCCTTTCTCTTTTCAGTAATTAATGTAATGGTCTCATATTTTCGCTCATTTTTGCTTAGTGTTACCTGACTTTTAATTATTTAAATCACTATTATATATTGAAAAAGAGCCTTCGATAATGCTTTAAATGTTTTAAAGAAAAGTGGATTGTGTTGACAGATTTTGTTCAACATAGTTAAATTCACCCATTAAGAGTTTAGCAGCTAAAACTTTAATAGAGGAAAATTACTTCTTTATCACACAGATAGTTACTGCAGTAGTTGTTCATACAATGGCCAACTTTATTATGTATATAAATTCTGTTTATGCAGTAACTATTGAGAATTGGTAGGAGCTTTGTGTGTAAATACTTTAAAATATTTAAATAATTTGTTTAGGAAAAAGTCCTATTTTGTTTTTATTGTTCGTGTTCCTGCAGCTGAAGTAGTTTCTGTGAATATGCGTATCACTTTTTTTTTCTTTTTTTTTTTTTTAGCATGAAGGCGACGAGTGTCAATCCATTTGATAAAACACCCTCGCAGACACATGCAAGTCCAAATAGCTTATCGAGTATACTATTTATTTCATCTTTACAAATGCAGACACTTTAACATACTGAATAATTAAATATTTGTAATAAAGCAGTTAACTTGAGCAGTTTATTGCTGTGATTTGCAAAACTGCATTGAGCCACTTTCTTTTCATTTCATTGATGGTGGAACAAACATTTCTTTAATAAGGATACAGCGCATTCTAATTTTGTTGCAAAAGCTTAGATAAGGATCAGGCCCCTTCTGAATCACTGCTTTGACCTATGACATTGAAAGTGCTGAAGCGCTTTGGCAAAAGAAGAGTTAGTCATTCATTATTATGCACAGGACTTTCCAGTTCTAAAGAGGCTCTGTGCTTTCTCTCAGATAGACTTTGTTAGAAATGAGAACTGTATTTTGGCAGTAAAGGACAAGAACTGAAGCAACTCTGCAGGCAGACTCATTATGACATAATCCTTCATTAATCCTTATTTGCTATTAATAGATCATGACAGAAGTTTTGCTTTGCTTGACCATCTTCACCAGCAAGCTATGAGAAAGCATTAATAGACAGAGGTCCAAACTCAGATTTTAAGGCTATCATTTTATTTACATTTTTAAGAAAGTATGTGTTATTACCTTGGAGAAGTTACTATACTAAGTGATCTGTTTTCTTCAAGTGTAACCTAGCTATGTATCTTAGAAGTGAGATTTATCTGTTGGAAAACAGATTACCACTCACCTGACAGACAAACACACTGTAAAAATTAGGTGTTTGGTGATAGACTTACTGCAGAAAAACTATAAGGATGCAATACTCCATCTTGCAGTGAAAAGCAAAAGGACTGAAGGAAGAGAGTGTAAGTGGCATGTGAAATGAATGTGCAAAATATGACCAAGAGAAGGAAAATCTGACAGCTTTTTGATTCACAGAAAGATCAAGAGAAAAACACGGAACATAACTGTGGAGTGTTTCGGAATATATTCTTGTAACAGTTATTAAAAAAAAAATATTGTTGTATTTATTATAAGAAAAATATATAAGTTGAGAATAATGAGGTTCATATTTGCCCAAAATAGCAATTTATGTCCTGGGCCAGTCTCAAGCTATGTTACACAGGCAGTGGTGAGGAACAATAAGTGGTGAGGAAAAATAGGTAAATTAAGTGGTTTTGGCATATTGTTGACTATTGACTAAGTTGTGCCTGCTTCTTATCAGAGCTGGATTTACTTGCATTAGATCTTGGCTGTGCCGTAGTGTGTGGAAACCTCAAGATCAGTTTGCTTATCTGCTGAGACATTCCTGTAAGGCTGCTGATGACAGCGTAGGCTAGTGGGTTTTCTTATACAAATAAGGCTTTGTAACGTGTGTTAGTATTTTCAAATACAATTTGAATATAAGCCAAAATGTAATTTCTTAAACAACTGTCTGTATTCAACAAAAGCTGTACTGCAGGATCTCTTCGTTTAAACTGTGGTCCCTTTAAACTGCAATGATCTGTGAGATTTCAGTAGTTTAAGGATGTAAACCATTGGACTACTTCCATTGCCTTCTGTGAAACTATGCTGATTTGCATGCATTGCAAATTAGTTCATTAATTTTATTACATCTTCTTATGCTTTTGAATCTCCTTGCTATGATACATTCTCTGTAATACTAGTTCGACTGGGAAAAAATAGTTCTGGGTTTTTTAACACAAAAAGTAGGTATTGGATCTTTGAGGCACTTCCAGGATCCAGTACACAGAGAGACAGGTGAGAAAAACAAGTATATCTCAAAAGATAGTAATCATTAAGACAAAATTTCATTTGATCCTACTAGGACAGTATTTCATGTCTGAAATTGTTCATATGTTACTCTTTTGTGTAGTTTCTTTGCATCCTAACTGTTCGTTCAGAACAGTATAAAATATGATAATTGTTAAATTTTTCCATAGGGAAGCTTCACAATTCAAATGGAGGGGATAATGCAGTGTGGTTTACAATTTATAATTTTTATCACCATTTAATGTAATACTTTGCAGGAACTTTACACTTGCGACATACTGTGAAAACCTGTTGTCAGGTGGCCTTTTTTCCCTCTGCAAGTAAATATTATTAATTCTACTTTTCTGCTGAGAATTACTTTTGAATCTGATTTAGATATAACATGATCTTTCAGATATGGAGGTAGAGAAGGAATCATAGAATGGTTAGGATTGGAAAGGACCTTAAGATCACCTAGTTCCAGCCCCCTTGCTATGGGCAGGGATGCCTCACCATAAACCATGTCACCCAAGCCTCTGTCCAGCCTGGCCTTGAACACTGCCAGGGTTGGAGTATTTACTGCTTCTCTGGGCAACCTGTCTCAGTGCCTCACCACCTTCACAGTAAAGATCTTCTTCTTTATATCTAACCTGAACTTCCCTGTTTAAATTTAAACCCATTTCCCCTTGTCCTATCACTACAGTCCCTGACGAAGAGGCCCTCTCTCCCACCATTCTAGGCTTTCTTCAGATACTGGATGGGAAAACAATTTAGAATTTCTAAATTATTTGTGTTGTATTCTTGGCTTGCACTTCTTTGGGAGAATGCACAATAAAACTAAATTCTGAGTGTAGTTTTACTCTTTTTGCTACTCTACACATATGCACATGTAAAATGTTGATAGCCTTGATGCTAGCTGTGGTTATATATATAATGTTCAGGTCCTACTAATGCTCACTGATATAGTACATCTGGCTTTAAAAGTTGCTTCCTGAAGAAGAGATTTCTGATAGTAGGCAGCCCTTTAATGTAGCAGACAAAAGGCATACAGAATCCAATGGATGGACACTAATACGCTAAATTCAGTCTGAAAATGAGATACCAATTTTTAACATTGCGAGTAATTAGCTGTTAGAGCAATTTTCCTACCAACAGGCTGGAATGTCTGTCATGCCAAACTTTAAAATTGAAACATCATGTACTCAGGTGCTATGCCTTGAATGCAAGTAACACATTGGAAGAAATATGTGCACTTTCCCACTTCATATGTGGCTTTAAAATCAGTTATTGTATTTTCTGAAGTTCAATCAGCGTTCATAGTTTACTGTTATACTACCATATATGATTCAGATTAAATAATTTCTGATTACTGAAGGTTCTGTTGTAAGCCAAGAGAAAAAGAATGGTTCATCATGTTTTCAAGTATTCAAAGCTGGTGGCACTGTGCTGGCTGGTGCTAGCGTACAGCTTCTATAAATAGCAGCACTCCATTGTCTTTTGCATTTGGTATCCTTCTTTGGGCACTGAAATAATGTCTTTAGAAAAAGCTATTCTCATTTCTCCCAGTCCCCTTAGTAATCTTGGAAAATAAGTGTGGTTCAGTACACCCAATCAGCCATTTTCCTAATATGTCACATCTTGATATTTAACCTTTCATTGGACCCCATGACAGGCTCTAGGATGTTAGATATGCATCTGTGTATCATGGATTTAAATACTTTTTTCTTAAGGTTAGACAGAAGTTTTTCTTAAAATGAGGTGGCAGTATGATGGATTACATCTTTTCTACTTCCAGGAGAAAGTGACTGATATTAGAAGCACTTTTTGAGGCAACTCCCCCTTACACAGTAGCAGCAGTGGTCCTGCAGTCCTCATTTCACCTGCAGTCATTCACATTTTCCTGGGGAACAGAAAATAGACTTCTGAAGGACCTCCCATTTAAAGTGGTGGAATTGCTTGACTTCAAAAAGAATTAAGTGTTTCATACAATGAAAAGAGTATGAGGCAACCTATCTGTTCCTTAGGGGCTTATATCACATTGCTTTTATGTCTATATATTAACCAGTGTTCCAAGGAATCACTTACAATCATCACAAATTTTTCCAGTTAACTCAGAAAAGATAGCAGGTCTATAGCTGAAGACGAGCCATACTGCTCATCCCACCTTTATGGATAAGGAGGCATTTTGATAAAGTACTAATAAAGATTATACTGTTAGGGTCACATGACTATGGGACCTATCAAATCTCTCTTCAGAAACCACGTGGTCTACCACAACAAGCTATGGCTATGAGTGAAACTGTGGGTCACACACAAGTTCTCAGCTTTTAATACTACAGTCATATCAATCCTCCATTGCAAACCCCATTATTCCATCTCTTTTCACAGAGCCTTCTGAATTGGTCTGTTATGTTAAGAAGTCCTCTCACTTCCTAATATTGGAGTGAGAGGAGGTTTCTCATCTGAATGAGGAAAGAGGGTCTTTTTTCAAATTCTGATGAGAATGTAATATGGCAGTGCAGCTTGGATGTAGTGCAACACAGTTCGTTCATCTAGAAGCTGTTTAAGATGGCAGTGCTGGTCACCAAAAACACCATTTGGACTTCAAATTATCTTTTACTACCTCTTAGAAGTAGTACCTGATGTTGTAGTAGTTCAGAACTGCTACTAGTTCAAAGTCCTGTAGATATGCATAGCAGAACTGTATACTTTAGGAAAAATGGTATGTAAGTACATCTATAAATGAAATACAGTAGCTGCGTTTTGGAGGTGTCTGAAATGATTTGTTATTGTCTCTGCTTTAATTTGAAAGTAAATATTTAGGAACTAAACCTAATAGCATCACCTACAATCCTTGAATTTTACATTTCTTAGGACAAATTTAGGGCCTTGTCAGCATAATTTTGCTATTGAGAGCTGAATTAGCTGGGATGATGACAACTTTCAGCTCACATTCTTAAATACACTTCACAACATGAAGCTATAATACCATATTGCAACAGTGGTCCATTTAGTATTAAGATTAAGCTGAGCTATGTTTAAGATTAGTATGTACTCTTGAATGAACTGATCTTTATCCTGAGATGTCCCATGAGGTCTTCTGCTTTTATTTTCTTTCTCTACCTGTAAATATCACAATGGATACCTAACTGCTGGTCAGGGAAGTGAAAATAGAGGACCTTGAGGCTCAATGATCGAGTGTTCAGAAAAAAAAGTGTAAATGCATGATAACACTTTGGAGCCAAGGGTGATTTGCAAGGCCTATAAATCCTTGGTGCAGCAAATGTTAGGAGAGCTGATACATAGCAAAGCTGATGCTGCTGTAGCCATGTTTGTATAAGAAAAAAAGCAGTAGGAAGTTTTCCCCCTTGACCATTCATGAACTCTGGAAACAGAATGTCAGATACCAGTTTCCATTCTCCAGTACCTGTCCACTTATCTTCAGAACATCTAGATAGGAAGATGTAGGGACACAGTAAGTAGGAAACCACCACAAAGCAGCATTTCAGTTTACAATGACTACGAAAACAACTACTTCTGCAATGAAATGTGGTTGGTTTTTGTTTGGGTGGGGTTTTTTTCCCCTCACTTTTTTTTTAGTGTCAGTTAACAGCAGTTATCTATTCAGCCACTTCTTCACCTTTCTGTACATTTTGATTCTTTGAAAAGCCAAGTACTTGGCACATTTCCTCTTGGATTCTTCATGCCTAAGGTAGCTTTGGTTCCCAGTAATACCATGTGTTTCAAGGGAGTCATTCTTCAATGCTGTGTTTTATTCTGAGGTATTTGTTGTGGATTAGCTATAGCTTTGAAGTCCTCATATGTAATATGTGCATTCAGTAGATCATTCAACTTTGAAAATTAAGTTTCTTATTCTGCAGTAGCTGAAAGGTGTGTTGCACACGAAATTGCATAGCCTGCCTTCTCAGTTTTGGTTTTGTTTGGGGGGTTTAGGTGTTCTGGTTTCGTTTTTCTTTTAGATTGGCTTATCTGTAGCTTCACTACAAGGGCAACTTGGGCAGCATGGATGTATACTATCCTTTTTATGCCATAATAAAAAGTATGAGTACTGACAGAAAGTATTTGCTGTCAGTATTGGCAGGCACAGTAACCTGTGCTTGGAGCTCCAGAAACACGGTAGGTATGTATACAAAATACGAAGCTCAAACCAGTTACTGTAAACAGGTTCTCCCCAACTTCACAGGACATGGGATTTCTAGGCCACTTCTACTCTCTGTGTTGATGTGCATTCCCCTCTTGTCCGCTGTAGATGGCAGATCCTTGTTGTATGTATCAATGCCAGCCAGGACCCAGCACCCTCATGAACTAGGCATCTTAAAAAAAAATGCATTGGAAGATGTGATAGTCAGTGCTATTAATTATCATAAAAAACATCACTGTCCAAATGTAACTCTTGTATAATGTCTTTATGCAGTTACTTTTTGGCTTGGCTCTTCTACTTGTAGCAATGTATGGAATTACAGCCACATAAATACAGTAGAGAACTGAAGTATACATATAATTTTTAAAACTGCCTATAAATAGAATCATAGAATCATAGAATAGTTAGGGTTGGAAAGGACCTCAAGATCACCTAGTTCCAACCTCCCTGCCATGGGCAGGGACACCTCAAACTAAACCATGTCACCTAAGGCTCTGTCCAAACTGGCCTTGAACAATGCCAGGGATGGAGCATTCACAACATCCTCGGGCAACCCATTCCAGTGCCTCACCACCCTTGCAGTAAAGAACTTCCTCCTTATATCTAATCTAAACTTCCCCTGTTTAAGTTTTAACCCGTTACCCCTTGTCTTATCACTACAGTCCCTAATGAAGAGTCCCTCCCCAGCATCCTTCTAGGCCCCCTTCAGATACTGGAAGGTTGCTATGAGGTCTCCACACAGCCTTCTCTTCTCCAGGCTGAACAGCCCCAACCTTCTCAGCCTGTCTTCATATGGGAGGTGCTCCAGTCCCCTGATCATCCTCGTGGCCCTCCTCTGCACTTGTTCCAACAGTTCCATGTCCTTTTTATGTTGAGGACACCAGAACTGCACACAATACTCCAGGTGAGGTCCCACAAGAGCAGAGTAGAGGGGCAGGATCACTTCCTTTGACCTGCTGGTCATGCTCCTTTTGATGCAGTTGGATTTCTGGGCTGTCAGCGCACACTGCCAGCTCATGTTAAGTTTCTCATCGAAATGTATATGTGACTGAGCAGCTCATCAGTGAGCTAGTAGTTAATAGTCTGACAGCAGAAAGTAGATAGTTCTGTATGTAGGAAGGCATTAAAATGAGCAATTCTGAATCATTTTAGGTTCCGAGATTGTGTGAGTGATCCAACACATAGAATATGGTGAATCTAGGTATTCAAAGGAAAGCAAATGGAAATTGTCATTTTTTTCATGACAGGAGAATGAGTTTGTTATGGTGCTAACTAAAAAAGCAAATATGCATAGATTTGTTCTAAACATCTGCCAATAACACTGAAATTTATTGGTGACTCTGGGATGAATTTCAGATTCTGAAAGGAAACAAACAGCCAGAAAAACAGAATAGAACAAAACTAATTGAGAACCATGTGATGCCGGGTCTTGTGCACAGATTTAATTAAGATCTTTACCTTCTAGTTAAGATCTTCTGCCAAGCAGTTTTTCTGCCAAGCAGTTTTTCTAAATCTTAGGCAAAATAGGTTGGCTAGTCCACATTCGGAAGCACAGGCATTAATTTTCATGGTAGAGAGGGAATCCCTTTGTTCAGAACTATGTTACTTCAAACAAGTATTTTATTAGTGTGAATATTTATGTAAAATTTGGATATGCTCTGTGTACTGGAAAAACTCTTACTGAATATATGCAACGCATCAGTAATGAGTAGTCATTGGGGGTTTTTTTCACACTGCCTTGTACCATTCTTAGTGATGTAAAGCAGCACATCTTATGTTTCCTCCCCTTTTTGCACACAGAATAGAAATTACAGCTACAGCTTAGCTTGTTTTGCCTATGGATCAATGCCAGAAAGCAGTTTTGAAGGTGTTTTAAAATGAAGACATCTGGCATCTGGCATACTTACAATTCATTTGCCAAAGACAAGTTGCCTGCTGTTGGAATTTTCAATTGAAGGTCACGCACCAGGTAAAAATCAGTCAGGTGGAGCTCGTGCGTGGTGAACCCACACACTTGAAGAATTGTTGTCTCAGGGATGTGTGGGTGGGCTAAACTGTGAAGTATATTTGTCTAATTTTTCCTCTTTAAAATGTGAAACTTAAAGCTAAAAAGAGGTCAGTAAAGCTGACAAGGAATCACAAAGCTCTGATATTTCAGTGGAATCATCATCAATTAGTTTGAGCAGAGTGCCAAAAAAAAAAAAAATGGAAAGATGAATAAGATGAATAACAAAATCTGGCATAATGTTGGACAAACACTCTACTGTCAACTGGGTGGTCACACAGTTTTTACTTTCATTTTTTCAGTAAGAAATAGCCTAAAGGATTATTTGTACACAGCTTTCTACTGACAGTGAATTAGTAACAGTGTGTCATTGTGCATTCAGTTATTCAGTGACAGCTCTGAGACTAAGCTGTTTACATTAATTGATGTTTAATGGTGTTAATGCAGTAGGTTTTACTGTTATAAACTTTCTCTCCATGAGGATTGTTACTTACTGAGATACTAATATTTCTAAATCAAGGGATCTGCACTCAGAATGGCTTTACATATGTTTACATGGAAAATGCGCATCTTTCCTGTGTGAGATGGGGAAATGTTTTACTGCTGTGAAAATAAAAGCATGAGGCCTGAAATCTTTTCTCACTTAAGCTTTTTTTGCATAAAAGAAAGTTATTTTTCTTTAGTAGATATAACTATGACTTGAAGTCATTTAAAAAAGAAAATCAGGCCTAGAATACGTATATAGTGCAACCTTTAAAAGTATAAATGCAGCAAATTCTTCTGTGCTTTTCTATATCAAAGTTTTAATATGGTATTCTAGAATATTTTGCGAACTTGTTAGATATACATAGGCCTATAAATGAGCTAATTCCTTGTGAAAACATTTTGGACAATAATAGGTTTGCTGATGTTTGGGAGTAAGAAGAACTATCTTCCCTAGTGTTCCCGAGAAGGGAAGTTCAGAAATTAATTGAGCAATTCACTTGGTAAGGTCCATACTACTCCTTGTCAAGCAGTGGAGGGTATCAATGGCTTTTTCTATTTTGTAAGTACATAAGAAGTTACTTTCATCACATTTTACCCAAGGCTTTTTGGCAGAGGCAGCAGAGAATCCTAATATTCCCTATAGGTCTTCTGATGCCTATCCCATAAATTCTTAGGCTGACCAACAAGATAACTTTACTGTCCAGACTATGACCTTTCTGCACATCTCAGACAAGGACTTAGAGAAATAAGGGATGCCCGATAACAGCATTCAGTGCAGGAACACTGACTTCTCTGCTTTTAAGGGAGTTATTTGCAACTGTTTGATTGCACTGCTGTATGGACTCATGGCTAAAATACTGAAGGATCCATTTAAGCCAGAAGCCCCAAATCCCACTAGAATATTATTTATGGCAACAAAAAAATACAGAGATAAATTCATCTCTAAGCAATTTGTTGTCAGGAGAGAGTAAAATCGTCTGAAAAAAAAAAAAAAAAAAAAAGCCAAAGCAAAAACAGTGGACATTCACGTAAAACCTTCTAAATCTGTTTTCTTACTTTGTAAAACTCAAGCTATACACCTTTTCTTTCTTCCATTAAATTGTAAGCAGCCCCTCTGCACTCAGATTTTGGACAGATGGACTTTACAACATTCCCTACAAGTTTGTTAGTTACGTTCTTGTGCACTTTGCAGGGTAACAGTTGCATTATGTGGCTACAGCCTTGGCATTACTGTAAAAGAAATCATTGATAATTGCTAATATTAATTACTTGGAACCAAATACTTTGGTGTCAGAATTAGGTGTACAAAAAAATGTGAAACTTTTTCACTACTTCTTGAGAGGTGCTACATGAATTGTGTAAATGTAACAATATAAAACACTGGAGATTTTTTTTCACTTCATGTAAGAGGGAATGCAGAGTCTGAAGATGAAATATGAAACTGCTTTCAGATGAGGATCTAGAGAAAATGCTGATGATTTGTCACAACTGTTCATCATTGCACTAAACCTGTTTTGTTTTGCTGCTCAAATTCCTGACAGATAATGGCAATCTGACATTCTTACTGTTTTCATTTTACTGCAAGAAAGATCTACAGATAAGTGGCTGAAACCAAGTAGTGTTATTACTTTGCAAGGCTCTTAGTCTCTTAAGATTGATTTCTTGCGTAACATAAGCTGTTTCTACTGCAGTCATGAATATTTTGAAGTTACTCTTGCTTAATGTGAAATTCCATTCCTGGTAGAAAGGAACCCATGGTTACCCTATGTAACTATCTCCAGGCTTATGAAATAGTGTACTTTGTCCCTAGATGCAAGCCGGGGGAATTAAAAATACTGTGTGGGACATCTTCAAAGTAACACACCTAGGGAAGTATTCTGATTTCATTCTAAATAAAATCTTTTGTTAGTTCACGTTAGGCTGTCAGGTGGCTATGGGAAAGAAAAATTTCTTTTCCTTAATTTTTATGTATGGTATGTTGCTTGCGAGCCTCATACTCAGGAGTGGCAAGACATGCATGCCTTTTTGACTCTTAAATTCACTATTACACTGCTTTGTGTTTTATCTTGGACCTAAGCCTGTTGCAATAGGATACTATTGAGGTCCCAGAGAATTTTACAGGTTTCACAACAGCACTCCAAATGGCTTCAGCAGTATCCGCTTGAACCTGTCATTTACTTTTGTTTAGCAACAGACTTGGTACTCTGTGTCAGCATGTCCCAGGTCTGTTATACTAGTTTCTCATGGGAGCTGAGATTCCCTGAGCCACTCTGCTGCTAGATCTTGGGTTTAGTGACAAATTATCAGCATGAAAGTTACTGATTCTGAGGATTCCTTCATCTTGCGTGCCAGTAGATTCAAAGTTAACCTCCCAGAGTATCCTTAAAAGATCTGTGTAGTAGAGATGCTACTTTAAGTGGTGTATCCGTCACAAGTGTTTCCATTACTGACTTCTGAAGCCTTAGGGATGAAGATACTGCCCTCATGTCTGTGTTTTTATTATGCTGAAAGCTTAGCTGTAAATTTAGTGTTTTTATTAAAGTCTTTCCTGGCATAATCATGTATTTGGGTTATTGTTTCTGTTAATCGTAATGCCCCCTGCTGCTGAGGAAATGGCATGTGCTTTACAAATGAAATTATAAATATGTTAAAGGATACAAATCTTTGTCTTTTTAAAAGATGAGTGGGTAATGATATATTAGAATCCAATAATATCTTCTGGACAAAATGGATCCAAATACATGCAGAAAACATAGTAAGAAATAACTCCAATTACACAACTACTGTGGGAATATGTATTAAAAAACACATATATGTGCAAATTATACATACATGAACTACTTTTTACACATCTCTAATAATATGGAACAGAATAGAAGGATTAGTGAACATACTTTTTAAAATGAGATAAAGGACCATCACTGGAGAAGAGACTAGATCTACAGGTGAAAAACACAGAACCTTCAGAGACTTTTCCTATTTTTATTTCCTTTCTCTAAATGCCTTCCACCTGAAGTTTTTTTCCTCTTTGAGACAAAATCCATTCAGCTCTGATAAAAATATTCTACTTTAATAGAAATTTTGAAAAGTTGAAGTTACAGGCTTGATTGGTGACACAAGATTTTATGCTGGGAACTTTTAGTCACAGAATTTACTCTTCTGAATTTAATAATTCTGGCAATTTCATACAGATTGCAAATTGCTGATAAACAGAAAGATTACTAGTAGGCATTACCCTTAGGAAACAAGGAGTTAGAGACTAAAGACTGTTTGAACATGATTGAATTTGCTTAAAGACCCTAAAGAAGTGCTTGTGTTATTTGAAGATCAGGTAAGATTCAATAGTGTTGTGAAGGAAAAGTAAGACTCTATGTAGAATGAACCAGTAAGAATGCAATATGTAGATATGATGTAGATCTAAATAAAACTCAACAAGAATGAAATTTTGCTGAAAAAAAATGATGTAACTATTTAAATATAGGGAGAAAGGTGATTCATTAATGAATATTCATTGGGGGAGACAACCTTGGAAATGAAACCAGAGAAAATTATGCATGGATAACAAAGAAACATGATGGTCAGCAGTAATTACTGGACAGTGTTGTGCAGTTGTCACACACAGTCATCAAAAGAAAGCCCCTTGACATAGAGTATGGAAGGCAGTAACCATATAAAACTCTCAAACATAAAGAAGTAACCTATCTGTTTATTTTAATTATTTTAAACTATCTGTATTTTTAAGCTATTTTAACATAATTTCCTTTATTCTTGTATCTCATTTGTATTTCTCTATGAACTGCATTACTTGAAGTGAGCTTTTCTTATTCTAGTCTTCATCATGGATATCCAATTGCATTAGCTTCTCTTCTCCTCATGAGGTGTAGAGAGGGAAACCCCTCTACCCAATTAATCCAGTACTGACATAAGAGCCACATTTCCATCACTCTTATGTGTATAAAAAAAAATATTGTAACTCTTTGTCATTTAGTGTATGAATTTCAAACACTCTATTTCTTCCTATTTAAATGTCCTATTCATAAAGAAACTAAGATATAAAGTAAATGTACAATGGGTGACTTAGAATTCTTTTTCACTGACAGTAGGGATCAAGTAAAGGTATTTATTTTTTTAATTATAATTTATTTTACATTGATAACATGCAAACTGCAAGCTGGATAGTGAAACAGGTTGGAGTAAAGTCTGGACTTAGGTAAAGGAATAAGACTATACAGACATTTAATAGTTCTCATGTTTGCCATTAACACATCCTTTCTTTTGAGCAATAAAATATGACCAAGAGAAAGATCTCTGCAATACAGCTGTTCTCTTTCAAAGAGGCAGGAGGTCTGTTCTTTCTCACATGTAAATGGCCACTACATGATATGGAATAAATGGCAGCCATAAGATATAGACTGTCCACTTCCATGAAAGCAGGTACAGACTTATAACCTACATCAGATAAAGGGAACTGTAGAGAAATTTAAGCCTTCAGCTATGGAATTGCTAATTAAGAGCTGAGAAACTTCTGAAAACCACAGTTTCCTAGTTTACGGAACTTAGTTACATGTTTTGGTTTTTTTTTGTTTGTGTTTTTTTGTTTGTTTTGTTTTTTAATGCACAATACGTATTTCCTGAATTGGATAAATTAATGAATAAGAAGACTTTTCCTTAATCTCCTGTGAAATATCACTTCAATTCCTTCAGTTGCCTATTTGTAAGGAGGCTTCACCCAGTCAGGTAATGCCAGAGCATTTGTATCTCGACACATCTGGAAATGATACTTTGTTTCCTTACAAATCACTCCAGTGGGTCACTTAGTCCACCTCCAGGCAAAAGGCATTTTCTGCAGCCAGCGAGGTCAGCAGGACCTAAGGCAGTCCAGTGTTACTAGCTATGTCCTCCTGAACCAAGCCTGAACCAAGCTTAATACTAATCCCGAGTAGCTTGGCAATTTGGAACCAAATTCCACTTTCACACTCAGCACCTTACTCAAATATAAAAGAGCTTAAAGCACGTACCGGAGGGCATAAACTGACTCTGTGTCATTAATGCACATAGCTTATTCACAGAACCTGTTGGAAAATTTTCAGAATCAGTATCAGAAAGTTCAGATAAGTGTATACACCGCAGTATCTTTACCACAGAAATTTTCTGTTACAAGCTGCCATGCTCAAGTATGCATTTCCTTTATGAATGAAGGTCTTTTGTGCATCAAGATTAAAATCCTCTGCCTCTCTGCTATGAAGGGGGGAAAAAAAAATCCTCTTTGAGAGCGCAGTTCATGTAAACCATTTCTTTAAAAACAGAGCCCTTAAATAGCTCCAAGTACATTTCTGTGTATGACACATAAATGTCCACTAATTGCATGAAGGGAGAACTGAGATTCCAATAGCAAATTCTGTAAAAAGTAGACATACAAAGAAAAGTGGAAGCATCTGTTTAATATATACGACATTAGAATTTAATTTTACCTCTGTGATGCTTTTGTGTAGCTGCAGCGTTACAGAGGAGCACATAAGCATAGTAGTGCAGTGTCAGCAGGTGCATGCCACCAAATTACTGCTTTTAATTTGCATATTCATCTGCTAAGAAGCATGTCATTATCATATCAAAGGGATACTAAGCAACATCTAGCTTCGAGAGATGTGGCATAGTTTCAATACGAGCAATTAATGCAAGATGAGGACTCTCTTTTTGTCATGTCTCCTAGGGCTAGCTGTAATCGGGCTTATTATTGGATACCAATAAGACTGAGGTACCAGTTGGCAGAAAATAAGAGAAGTACAGAAAAACAGAGCTGTGTGAGGCATCTTAACTATATACTTGATAGCAAACCATTTCTCTGGTCACTTTTTAAAAACAAAAGCTGCTAGTATCTGCTGAGTAAGTCTGGTCAAAGATCAATATTATATGCAGCATATCTTTTAAGGAAGACAAAAAGTTAAACCAAAGTAGGCTATATTTTCCATGAAATGAATAGGTGAAACTGACAAATGAAATGTAGAATCAGGGCTCTTGGAATTCTGTGCTCTTAGAGAAATGGATTTATAAGTAATCTTTTATTCTGGAGATCCCCTTCGCAGTAGGCCACTACTCTGTGAGACAAAGGAGGTAGATGCAGACCATACATTCAGGAAGGATGGCAGGTCTCACATCACTGTTTTGTGCGAGGTATTATGCTTTGTCATATCTCACAAATAGCAGCAACAAAGTAGATGGAGTCTTAAGTGTTGATCAAATTAATATTCAAAAATAGCTTCCTGTAAGTGAAGATCACTTTGTCTGGTGGACTACTTTGAGAAAAATCTGCCAGAAAAAAAAAACAAACAAACAACGACCTACTCTTTTAAGTGAATGAAGAGATGTACATAAAGGATATCTTGGGGCAGTCTAGGGCCTGCTGTGCTCAGCATGCTGTCTCCAATACGTAGGAAGAAATAGAGGAGCAAGGCAAGCATACAAGAATATTTCTGTCAGCATATCATCTGTGCCTCCACCATTTTGCAGGCTCCTTACTTAACATCTGCATTCAGCAGCTGTGGGTAAACTTTGTGGTGCAGTTTATACTCCAGCAAAGACAAATGGGTCCTAAACTGTGATTGATGGAAGATTCCTTGGAATGGAAGAGCTCTTAGAATCCATCTGAATACTCTCTGGTATTTCAGTGGGACAACTTTAGCATTTCTGATTTTGTCCAAGAATGTTTCTGCCATCATTTACGTCTCATAGTTCAGCTCTTTTGAGGAACCTAAGCTCCACAGCTGTGAAAATGCAGTCAGTTTTCATCTCCAACATCTGAGAATCTGATCCATAAATGCAGAGTTTGAGTTTTAGTTTTGCCTGTGTGCAAAGGAACCTGGACTACACTGGCCAACATAACTTTTCCAAGGACAGGGAAACTTTTCTCCTTTCTGTAACGGGACTGTCATCTTCTGGTACATACTAGGTGTCTTCCTTTGCATCTTATAGTACTTTTAACTCCATGCTTAGATTAATTTACATCAATTATTTCCAATAATTTCAATAAAACTGGGATTTTACCCTCTTTAGGCACTATTGAATTGGATTCATGGCAGTAGCTGCCCCAGTCTCATGATAATAATCAGTTGTTAGTGGCAGTTAGTCATTATATTGTGGGAATGAAAAAGCAGCTGTAATGTTTAAATATCATGATTATAAGGTTAGTACTTGGTAGTCTTTCATGATTTATGCAATTATGTATAGGTACAATGACATGTGCTTCATGTCAGCAATATGAATACAGATAAACAAAAAGATGTGCCACATACAGGATGTAGTGGCTTTTGTTAGCTTTTCTGAACAACTTCCACTGTATTTCATAGCAGGTGTTAATACTCAGCATTTTACAAAATATCTTGGTACGCTTAGTAAAAGATAATTTCATAGTCCTTTCTGTCTCACTGGATTAACTGGATGATCTTAACATTGATATTTCCCTATGTTTTGAACACTTGGGAATTGGCTGTTAAAAAGTTTTCTGTCTGCCATAGCTATAGTTGTGATTGTCCCATTATGATTCACATAATGGTTGACAATCAGAAATTAAAGTAACTTAAAATTCATATTAATAACCTATATGGAATCTTGTATTCTGTTTCAGTGATTTCAAAGATGGAACAAAAATTTCCAAAATATTTCCAGTGTTTTGGGGTTTTTAATCATTACACCATTTACCATTATGGTAGGGAAAAATATAAAACAAAGACTTAGGTATTTCTAGATAATCAAAATAATAATTCATTCTGAAATGACAAAAGAAAAGGGAAAATCTAAAGGTTGTTCAGTGCTCTGTACTTTACTCGAGTTCACCAAGAGAATACTTTGCTTTCATTTTTTCATCTTCCAGAAGAATCTTCGAGAGATCTCTGAGGAAAAATAAATAAATAAATAAGATTAATAAAATAATAATAATAAAATTTCAATTTTTTCCTAAATATCTTAGCCAACACCAGTTGTGGAGTAAGGCCAAGCTAAAGGAAAATTCAAGGGGTCTCTTCGTCTTCTTAAAGATGGGTAGCTTTTAGCAGAGAAATAACCTTGCAAAAATTTTTAAAGCAATAGAAGCTGCCATTGCCATCAATTGGGACTTTGAAATAAATATTGATGATTCATAATGAGGAGCAGAAGAAGCATTTGAAGTGATTTCATTATGGTTTTTTTCCAAAGAAAAGTTGTGTTTCACTATAAATCCTGATTGTCTGTTTTTTTCAGCAAATGGCAAAAAAGCTTTTTAAAATTAAAAATTAACATTGCCCTTGTGAAAATATATGGGCTGCTCACCAAGGGCTAAACTTCCATCAAGCTTTTAGAGAAGTGAATCATATACCATAGTCTTAACTTAGCTGTGAAACTATTGGGGGGGTTTCATCATATATTACAGTATGTAATTTTTAATACTGCTTATAATTTGACACACTCTTTGATGATAAAACTCACTTTATAGCACAGGTTAACAGCAACACTGTACACTCAAAACTCTCATATTTCATAAAATGGATAAAATTCATTTTATGAATCTATAAAATGCATCTAGTTAGGTTTTACCTAACTTTATACTTAGAAGATGTTCCCTATGTAAAGGTAAAAAATAGTCAAAGTTATTACAGGGCAAAACTAGACAACATCTTTCAGTTTCTTACACTGAGCCATGTTTGCATATGTACTTTCAGTCTTGTGTCTCAGGTCACTCTTTTCACCAGTAAAGAAACTGGTTTAGTTTACTTTAGATTAACTTTATTAATTAGGTAATATATTGGTAACATCTTCAACTTTATCCTTTGGATGTTTTTTGTCAGTATTTCTGTACTGAGTTCAGCAGTAGCTGAGTATTACCATTAATTTCATTCCTAAAATTAAATGTAGTATTGATATGGGTCATGCCTTAGCAGCACTTCTCTCCAAGACTGAATGTAAGGTGCAAAATATAAGTTTAATTTTAGCATAGAGTATTTTTACTGAAATGCAAGTATGATATCCAAGTACACTTACAGGCAGGCAGCTGTATCACAGTGTCATCCATCCTGTTTGCTGAGGAAGAGGAACAGATTATGAAATGTGTCTATGGATTGTAATTTGTGCACATTTTTTCTGATGCATGCTGTGACAGAAGGACTAAACTGAAGTAGCTAAACTCATTTTTCCAATGGCATTTTAGACTTGGCAATTGAAAAAGGAGAGCCCTGACTTAAAAGGCCAGAACCCTATCACTGCAATAGCCTCTGAGGATATACAGTAAAATTTAAGCTACTTCTGTTACTGCAACAAATGTTCACCAGTTTTCTTACAGTTCACTTTCCTTACAATCCCAGATCAGTGTAACTCTGGTGTCAATAACAGGGTCTTATCATTTAGACTGACAGTTGGCTAAGCCAGCCTATGCTTATATGCAGCTTTCTGCTCTCTTAGGGTCCAGTCCTGCCTTGCAGTGAGTACCCTCTGCTCCTTTTGATGGTTTCAGTGGGAGCTGGAGGACCTCACAGGAGGGTGCTTGATGCCTTGCAAGATCAGACACTGATAATTGAATCAGCAAAGATAGTGGTGCAAGAAAATTGTTTCTTTCCAATTTTACTCTGCTGAAGTCAGAAATGCTTTCTGCAGCATGTTTGTAAGTGACAAGGGACAGATTCTACAAGATGATACTGAATATTTACAGTTATCAATTGCTACATTAGGAACTGAGGCCCCTCATCCTGTCACTGCTTTGGACCTTTTTTATTGTATTTTGTTACTTCTTACCATGAGTAAAACTGGTATTTCTTTCCAAATATATCGAATCAAGTATTGTTTCTTTCAGAGATCACAGATTATCTTCAGATGATAAGAATGTAACAGAAATGACACTACAGACCATGCAGTATTGGGTATTATTGTTAGTAAATACAGTTTAACCTGCATAACATGCATGTAAAAAGAAGCAGAATTAAGGTAAATTATAGCTCCAAATTTTTTGCAGATTTATTTAAAATGGATGGTAAATACTTTGAAATAATGATTTGCTGGTTAAAATGAAAAGGTTGATGCAAGAGTGAATTAAATCACATAATTTTAAACATTATATTTCTAATACAAATAGAATTACTATAAATAGACTGTGGTTATCTTGTTATGCTAGACTATTAACTCCTCAGCTATGTATTAATCTACATTGTTTTAATGTCACTAAATGTTCTAATTGGCTGAGCTGTAGCTTGTGGAGATAACACAAGTGGCTGACTATGAAAAGTACATTTTAACTTACCAGTTTTTATTTAATGTTTGCATTTTTATCCTCTATATAGGACATATCAGTGCTTCAAATAACCTTTTTTTCCCTGTAACATATCATCTTTGCTAATTCTGCATGGTAGAAGCATCTGATTTTTCAGCATCAAATGTTTTGCATAGTCTTTCGTGTCTGAATTTGTCAGTTAATAACTGAGAACTTGGTGATAATGAATAAAGTTTCATATTTTCAGTCTTCTCCTTTATTGCCTTTGCTCTCTAACCAAAACTCAGCAGCTGAAACTGCATATTTTACTTCACCAATACAGGGCTCTTTTTCCCCAAGAATTAACAAGCTGTGCCTTGCTTTCAAAAGAGATGTGTAGCCATTCCAGAATATGAGACATGAGAGATTCCAAGGAGAAGAAATCAGAAACTGATCATTGCAAATCACTCATGAATGAATATTTGGAGATACTTAACCTCTATATGACTTCCTCAGTTGTTCAAGTATTAATTCTACTAGTGCACTGATGGCTTTATTCACAGTTTATGGAGAGCATATTGAAGCCTTAGTTGAGGTGATTTAGTCAAGGCTGTATACTAGACCATGCCAGAGCTAGCATTAGATCCCAGGAGTTCTTGATTCTTGTACCCTCTAGTAAAGTTAGCGGAATATAATGTAATACAGACCATTTTGAGTCAATACTGAATGGAAAAGTTACATCTTTTGCACTGCTGGCCTGTAAATGTTAACAAAGGTGTTGGCACTGATATTAAATTTCTCTCCTGCACCACGTGTGGTAAATCCTGTAAAATAAAATCAGTCCTGGCTTAAAAGCATATTGTCATGCTCCTCCTAGGACTGTCTGCTTCCTCATATAAACTGGGGAGTTTGAGGACTTATGGGGACATTTGAAAATATGTTAAACTGAATAGGAAGATTCAATACTAGAAGCAATAAAAAAAATAAGTTCAGGTTTTTCCTATGAGAGAATTACAAGCTTGAAAGGAGTGAATTATAGCTATCATTATACGTGAACTGGGAAAACTATTTAGGTATTAATGTAGATGACTTGAACCAATGATAACTTCTTGGCTTTTCCAGCAACAGACAGTATCCTCCTTCCTCGCTCCCTTTCAAAACTCAAAAACAATGACATTAATATTGGAGCATAGAGGCAATGGAGGAACATTAGCTAAAGTTCTTCTAATTGAGCCAGCAGAACAGAACGATGAGGCAGCCCCATCCTTCAGTAGTTTTTCAGAGGTGACATAGCATTAACATATCCCCAGATAACTCCGAGGCCATATTATCTGCTCATGTGATCCTAAGTTTTGTGATTAACTGTGTATTCTGAATATCTGTAATCCTTCCTCCACTTTCCTCCACTTCTGTGGTGAAAATGTGATCTTGTCCCCAGCTGATAATGCCTATCATGTTTTTCATGCTACCATAAGCCAAAGTTGCTTACTTACATTTTATTTTGTGAGTCCCTACACTCTTCTCCCTCCCTGTTTACCAAAGAAGTGGCCCACTGTCACAGAAAAATCAAGTAAAATAAAAACCCAAACTAAAACTTCACAACTCTCGCCCACGTGTTATCCATATAATCATAACAGTGACTTAGACATATAACAAGAGAACAAGAATTTTTAAACTCCATGGATTCCATTGGAAATTCCTTTTTTTTTTTTTTTTTTAATGTGAAGGATCTTCAGATATTATTGTGATTAGAGAACACAAAATCCAAATGCAGTTAAATGTTCATTTCAGATAATGAAAGGAAGGAAGGAACAAAATAGAGGAACAAAACAAAAACTCAGAAACAAACAAAAGCTAAAAAAAAAGCTTAAAATGCATGCCCTCATCTCTAGGCAGCCATTGCATTTTCTTCACAGCCCTTATTTCACCTTTCTAGCTTTCTAGTGTCAGAGATATAATTCAGCTTAGAGTATAACATATTTGGGCTTCATTTTATTTTTAGAAAGTGTATCATATTTTTCAGTACTGAAAAGAAAGAACTACTATAAGACTAATAAATGCTGCTATGAAGTGCAACTGCTAAGAAACCAGCTCTGTGGTAGATTACCTCAGCAATATGCTACCTCACCTTTAAAATGCTGTTCATATCTACACATAGTTTCTTTGTCACCACCTTAAAATAAACTTTCTTAAAATAGTCAAGAAACAACCATCATTAGGCTCATTAAAGAAAAATACCATTGTAAGTATTCTTATGACATTAAAAATTATATCAACCACCTGCCAATGCTTAGATTAACTACTTATTTATCTATGTCTGATCAACAAAGGATCACATCATAAGTAATTTGCTTTTTGGGGGGATTTCATAGCTTTTCAAAAGACAAACTGAGCTATTCTAAGCACAGAATAACATGCCATTATTTGCTGTATGATGCTCCTGTGCTTGGTCTTCCTCTGATTTTATGTTTTGCATTGTACCACGGGTTTTTCACTGTTGAAACTTATCTTTGAATTATTCGCAGCTTTGGCTTTAAATCCCAGTAGAATCTAGCTGGCAGTATTTGTGTTTCTGTCTCTTTGACTTGGAGTTATTGTTGAGATTACTGAAAGGAGAAACGTGAGTCCATTCTACAGTAATTTGTATTAAAGTTGAACATAAAGTCATAAACACACTGGATGGTAGCCCCAAACACTGCTACCATTGGGAATAAACTGATTCATTGGAATTCAGTGCTAGTGTCTCAGCATTTATGTGTGAAACTAGCTTGCTTTTTAAACATTTTCTTTCACAATGTAGTCATGATGTAGTTCATTGGCAGGCAGTGAATCTGAGCTGCGTGTTCTCAGCAAAATATGTTCTAGTATGATTTTGGATGAATTTAGTTATTTTCTTTAATCACTTGGAATAAGAGTCCATGCAAATTTCTTACAATGTGGATGTGGCAAAGATCTGGGGCAAAAGTGGTTAGCTTCTGAATATATTGAAAGCCTGTGGAAAAGCCTTTAAATTTATGATTATGGATGAGTAGACTCTGAAACCTTCAGCACCCATGGACTGGAGTTCATCTGTGTTCCCTGTGAATCAGAAGGAAAGATCTGCCAGCATACAAATGCATTTCTTACTTTGTGCTAACATAGTTTCTCTGATAATAGGCCTCTTTAATAGCATGAATTTGTAAATCAAAAGTACAGCAAATGTCTCAACTGTACAGTACTTTCCATGTCCAAATAAACAGTGTTTTTTCACTTTCACTTTAATCTTCATGATGTCAAGCCAAAGATTAGAAGGCAATTTTCAAACTGAAGGAGGGCGAGGGGAACCATGATGTTATTCTGTAGAAGTTATTTGATTGCTCTTCATAGTCTTTTCATTACAATTGGCATTTAGAAACTCAACCACACATGCTGCTCTACACCTTTCTACATGATACTGTTTCTTCCTGTTCTCCTTATCTGTAACTGTGATGATGCACAGCTTTCTCCTATTTCTTTCTTGTGGGTTTGTGCAGTTTCTTGATGTTTGTGACAGGCCACGATAGGGGAAGCTTTTATCACTGTGGGGTTTGGAGGCCTCAGTAAATTGAAAATTGCAAATGAAATCCACTGGGCTTGAATTCATCAGCTATTATGTCAGATGACCTTTGGCAGCTGCTGATAAAAATGAGAGAATGTTAGCTCTGATCCAATTTTCAGCACTAACCATTCCTTTTCAAATCCATTCACAGTCAGGCAGCAGACACATGGGAAGTGAAAATGATAGGGTTTCAAGAGAGCTGCATTGTGTTGCAGATTAAGATTTTCTCCCCCTATTTCTAGAGGTCGGCCCCCAAGCCCCTGTCTGGTATCTACCTATTGTCCAATCAGTTTCAATATCTGCTTCAGAGGACATGTTAGCCATCCTTACAGATAAGTGCTTACAGGAGAAAATGTTGGACTTAATAGTTTTGCTTAGGAGGCATCAAGGGTCACAGTGTTCCAATATTGACTGGCACATGTTAGTTTAATCTGACATTCTTAGGAATGTGACACTAGATTCTTTCAAGGTTGTTGATCTCTGAGATTTTTGTTCCCAGGTCTAGGTTTTATAAATGTTATTTTCCTGTAACTGTTTATATTCATGAGCCACTGATATTCCTAAAACCATCTGCCAACCTGGGCCCAGGTTGGCCCTTACCTTGTATGCCTTATGTGTTGCATAAATTATGAAACCAGGGCTGCATGTTGGTACTATGCTTTTTCTTGTTAGAGAAAAGCCATTTTGTCTGCAGTTTCAAACTATGCACAGTGGAAAATTAAACATTTTTAATGAGGCTTTCAAGCCAAAATTAACATAATAAATACATTTTTTAACTAGGACAGATATGAATTTTACCTTCAAGGAAGTTCCTCTCTCTGCCTTTGGCTTCCTGAAGAATAAGTGCTCTCCAGAAGTTGCTCATGAGTTCAAGGGCTGAACCCTGGCTCAGAATGACCTGTTAAACTAACATAATACTAATGTATGTCCCCCTGTCCTATTAGCTTTTTTTCTGCCTAATAAGGAAAAGAACAGAACTCTAGAGTCTGTTACCTTGGAAAAATAATGTATGTCATTACAATTTTGAAGGTTTAGAATAGTACCTTCTACTGCGGGGTTCTTCAGTTTTTACAGAGGCACAGCTCCCATTGAATTCTGTTTTTAGAATGCAGTAATGATATGTAGATTGGACTTGTTTGGACAAGAATTCAAAAATCACATTTCTTGACTGATCACACTGTCATTCTTCAAAACATTGCTAATAGGCCTTCCTTGGAAAATATATTCCCAATGTTCTTACCAAAATGTTTCAAAAGTACAATACCATCTTAAAGTTACATCTTAACATTTCTACTGATTCCTTTAGCGAGACTGTGAATAAATATTCATGATTCGGCTTGATAAATAAACAGATTAAGCTTAATTTATAGGATAGAGGAAAAGCATTCCTTGGGAACTTGATACTAATATTGCTAAAATCTAAGTGCTAATTTTTAAACTAACTCCAATTGTAATAATTTTCTTAAAGATAATAAATAGTGGAGAAAATATACTGCTTCTGTGTAACTGTTAGTGGTCTGAACATTGAAGAATGAGAAACAAACCCACTATTTTAAAGACTAATATGGAATGTGCATATGCATTGATTTTTTGTTCATTATTAAATTAATGCTAAAGCAAAAGTTAATTACTTTTTATTTGTTTATATAACATAGAAAATAATTTCAATAAATTATGAGTCTAGCTGTACCCTTCTATCATGGGCAGAATTTATAGTTGCCTCAGAAAGTAATCATCAACTTTGCATTAGCATGTTGCTGTATTTTACAAATCATCATTTTTGAGATATGAAATTGCATAAAAATCACTATTATCCTTAGATCTGTTCATATCTGAATCTTTGGGAAATCTGACTACAGACCCAAACTTCGTCTCCTCTCTTTGTCTTACAGGTTTTTTTTAAAAAAAAAAGGAAGTCTGTCTCAATTTTTTTTCTCTGTTCACATAAATTTCTGACGTCTGTAATGGTATCACTAAACCTTTTGTAGTTTTCCCATCACAAATAAAGGATTTTCATGAAAGATCCACAAAGCTGAAACATCTTTTAAATATGTGCTTATTTAAAATCATGCTGTAGATTCAAGCTATATTAGGATAAAATATATATAAAAATAAAATTTCCCATCGAAGCTGCCCTTTATCAAGCCAGCAAGCAAAACTGGCTGCAGCTTGCTATATAAGAAAACCTGAGGTCCAGGCTGGTTGGTGGTCTGGGGAGTGCTTTCATTTCACACGTGTTTGTGGCTTTCCCCAGGAACTCTATGATTGTGTCTATTCCCACTGAACTAGGAGATTGACTTTTCTTCTGAGAGTCCTAGAGTATAAGGAGCTGCTGCTCTTCATTCATTTTTTTGCATCTAAGCATCATTATAAACATGCAACCACCTTTTTTTATGGGGAAAAACTGGAATTTGTTTGTGTAGAAGAAAATGATCAACATAGGTGAGAGTTGGCTAACTTCTTATGTATCCTTTATGTGAACCTTGTTACTCACATTTTAGTTTTGGTTTTGAATAAGTCAATAAATATTGTAATTGAAAACAGCTACCTGAAATTGCAGTGAGAAAAAACAACTTCAGGTCATGCTCACATAGCATATATTGGCTAAACATGATTTAAACATAACTATGTCTGCCATTCAAAAAAATACTAAATTGTTAAAGGTATTAAACGATATTCTAACAAACATTAGTTTGTTTTTTTTTTTTGGAAGCTATTCCAGAAAACAGAGAATGCAACAATGAAAGCAGTTCTTTTTCTATGATTTTTTTGAATCTTACTTTTGGGTCTATATTTTCTATTAAACATTCCAGGATGAGTTAAAGTGTTTGATATTTTATTAAATTATATGATATTTGAATTGTTGTATTCTACTACTTTGAACAGAATGGTATTTTCTACCAAACTTTTACGGCCTTTATTCTGACTGTTAGGCAATTTATACTTAAACAGTATTAAAGGAACTTTCCTTTAAACCTGTTCCAGTAGTATGTTTAAAAGGTGGTGTTAAGGATTATGACATCCTTAAAAGAGTTTCTGTGAAACTGAATACAGTTCATAGCAAGCATCAGTGACAATCAGTCCAAAGTGTGTCTGTAATCCGTTATGTTTCTGAAATACCAAGAATACTTGGAAGGCTTGAAGTGGGACAGGACAAATGGATTTCTCTTTGAATAAGCAATGGTTTCTGTGCAGAAGTTGCCTAAGGTCTGTTTAACACTTCCCTATCTATCACCTCCCTGCCAAGAGAAGTACAGGGGCTGGCCTG
Organism: Pezoporus occidentalis; assembly: GCF_034315485.1. Classification (NCBI taxonomy): domain Eukaryota; kingdom Metazoa; phylum Chordata; class Aves; order Psittaciformes; family Psittacidae; genus Pezoporus; species Pezoporus occidentalis. The sequence goes on from NW_026916158.1 coordinate 12,700,659, forward strand.
GGGACCATCTTCATTCTCACATAGTTTCTTTGTGACTTCTCTTAGCCTACTTACATTCCTGTACAACTAGTGGACACAACTTGACTCCTAATGTTTGCAAAGCTTTTTAAACCTCAGTGCTAAGAAGTTATATCCTTTAAAGCTTGAATTAGTTTTTAACTTCCCATGTTTTACATTTATTAGTGATTTTTGAGCAAATATATAGTAATTAGCCAAATCTAATTATAATCTAAGCAACTGCAGTTTGCTGATTTCTTTGGCAAATGTCCCTTTATAGTGTCATCGTAAATGAGCGTAAAACCTGATGGTAATGTATTAGGGAATCTATTTAAATTCATATCCTCATTTATTAAACAACAAAGTTTTGAGGAATCCTTGGTCAAAATAAGACCATACTCCCCAGTGCTACTTATTTAAGATATAAGTAAAACTTACATCTTGTAAGATGCAAAAGAACAGAACATTGGTCCTGCTTACAGTTTAGTTAAGCAGAAAAGCATTGGTAGAGAGGAGAAACAGGCATGTAAATGTGTAGTAACACATATAATCTTTTTTTGTTTGGTTGGTTTACATTCCTGTATATATAAATGCTGTCATTCTAAGAAAGCACTGTGGTCAGGAGAATATGTGAAGAACATGCTTTAAAATAGGAAAAGCCCATATTTTTGCCTGTCCCGTCTTACTGATGTGTTAAAGGAGCTTTTTGATTTGCAACTTGATTTTGTCTTGTGTTTGTGTGTCATCTCCTAAATATAAACACCAACTGTAGGGCAGATAAGTACTATTTTATTTTGTTTTTCTCAGCTTCTGTTGATTCACGTAATGCTTTTCATAAAAATATTGTTTCCTAAAAATGGTAGCATAATCAGTATTTGTTATGGTTAAGGTGGTTTTTCAAAGTGTTAGTCATTCTCCCAGATGACTTTTTCCTGCAGTGTCCAATATGACTCACTTCTGGAAAGCCCGTTTTATGAACGATGATTTTCTCATTGTGGTATTGGAAAAAATTAAGTTGTGTGAAGAATTATAAAAAACAAAGTATCATTTGGAGTTTGAGAATGACGTTGGATTGGTTGCTGTTTGTCAACTTTTTGTTAGGTTGTTTATTTCTTAAGAGAACAGTAGATGTGTGGCTGAAAATCCAGAATCACTTCACTTAAGTCAGTGGCATTATTTGAGTTTGTGTTCTTGTAACTAAGATTAGATTTGGGTCACTTACAGTTTCCTGTATTTTTCACAGTTTGAAATACGCAGTTGTCATTTTAGTAATTGTGCATACATTCAACAGGAATTTTACCAGTGCCAGGTCATGTAAGCAGTCTGTTCACTATATTATTTCTTGCTCCAGTGTGTTTAACTGCTGACTTCATCGATGAGCATTTCATATGTTTGTTCATGTCTTTTTTTGAATGATGCATCAATGGTGACACTTATACTGAAGCTTGTAGAGCAATTAATGTTGCTGCTGTTAAAGAAAATATATTTGCATCTCTTTAATGAAGACATCTGGGGGAAATGCTGATCCTTCTGTTTAAAAATCCTTCTTTGAATGTTCAACTTTGAAGACTTACAGACAACATCCCTGTATGTGCAGATGGAAATTATACCAAAAAAGACTAAAACATGACAAAATCTTATTTCGTCTTAGGAGGGACCACTCATTCAAAATTAGATAATACAGATATATTTGACTTTGTCTCTTTAATTGGACAGTAAGGTACACAGAACCATCCTTTCTTATGGAAAAATCACAAAGGGAAAAAATGCATTTAGTTTCCTAAATATTTATTCCTTTGTAGAAAGAATATTATTCGTACAATGGAAACTAGGAGATCGTTCAAGAAGTCTAAGATGCTCAAAAGTTCTGCAGAGAAAGCAAACAGCCATCTGACAAATATGGTAGCTTGGCAAAGTTTCTGCCCCAGTGGTATTCCCTTGGCTGCCTTTCCACAGTGGCATCAGGTATTCCTGAAATCTCTATTTTCTCTGGGGTTTGAGTTTAGCTACCTATTCACACTTTATGAGATGCAAAAGGTATGATCTTCTTCATGCACATGTATTTAAAAAATTGCCATTGTAAACAGAGGACCAGTGGTTTTCCACCACCCAAAGGTGGCTGTAAGGAGTATCACTAAGGTCTTGAGAATGGGTGAGAGTGTACCAAAGCTGCTGTTTCTTCTTCCTAATTCCTCCCTGTGCAGTTCTGCACCAGAGGCATGTGTAACATAGTGGAGCTCTATATGATTTTGTAAACTAAAAGACATGGTTTTCAGTAAGCTGACTTGCTGAAATTATCAAAATTGTTGGATGATCTATAATTATAATTTTCTATCTTCATCAGGTGAATTGCAATTTTTTTTCTTTTAGAGGATGCAGATGCTTTGCAAATGACTTCTGAAAAGGAACTGTACAAAGGAATAAGTTAGTATCTTAGAAGTCTTATGTGTATGTTATGCTGATGTGCTGGTAAATTTCCATTGTTAACAGTGTAGGAAGAAACACAAAAAGCCAAGATGTCCCAGAATACAGTTCAACAATCAGCTATATTTCTTTCTTTTTAAAAGTGGTAAAGACAATAACCTGAACAAAGAGAATGAGAGTTATGCTTGCTCCTCCTGTTCTGATTTTATACTGGTTGTCCTTTCTCTGTTGTGCTAGAAATAGCTATGAAGAAAACAAGATTTGTGACACCAGCATTCTTCTCTGACAAATTATTTTCCTCACATTTGGGAATGAATGGAAGGAGAGCAGCTTGGAAGTACTGTAGCCTTGTAGGGTCAAGATCATTCACAGCTGACTGTAATTTTTTTTGTTAATTCCTTATTTCTCCTGTGTGATTTACAAGATAGGAAAGGATTTGGTTTTGAATTTAATATTTCTGCTTCATGCACACCTTCATTTACACCTGAAATTTGATAATGTATGTTCTTCAGATCAGAAAATAATCTGCAATTGTGTTATGAAATTTGCTACTCTAAAAATTTTGGTGAATTGTTGCAAAACAAAGGGATATCTTTGAAGCTTATCTATGATTGATTCATACACGAGTTATAGTGATATTCATTTTAGTTAAATTAATGAGATAGTCCATCGATGACTGTTTTCCTTGTGAAATTTTAGTTTGTTTTTTTTTTATCTTTTGCTACTTTAAAGAATAGATGAACATTAGTTGCTAAATCAGATTTGCAACATATTAAGTGAAGAATAACAATAAGATTTGTAATTTATGGAGGTGTAATTCCTGTTCTCCTGGTCTCAGGCCTGATTAATTTGCTGTACTATAGTCTTTTGTTAGTTTCTATTTTTCTTTCTGTTTTTTTATATTTTTCAAATTACAAATTGTTCCAAAGTACAGTAAATTAAAGCAAATTGATCCTTTCTCTTGGATTTTTATATCCAAACTTCATTTTAAAAAATAAAATTACATTTCTGCATATATAACTGGGAATGGATTCTATGACATAAAATTACATTAAAAATGGTATTAAAGAATGAAAAATCACCTTCAAAAGTTGATAACAAATTCAGCATGAATTCTGAGAATTGTACTGGCCCTGTCTTTCATTCAATGCAGTGATAATGCAATTTCCAGAGAGCTAGCAGTTGCTCATAAGAAAATGTTTATTTAAAAATATTTTTTATCATTAGATTTTTATACTCACTGAAATTGTTATTATTTATTAGTAGAGAGCTCTACAAGGTCTCATTCTGCTCCAGTCAGTGTTGTAAAAATGCATGGTGAGCCTGGCAGCTGGGAGCATTGATGCCACAGTGTCTCTATCAGTGGCATCTGGATATGAGATTGGCCTCCTTCCTAGGCTGTTGGCTAGCTGCACTGGTGCCTATTCAGATGTATCTGTACTAAAGCATAACAAATTTACATACGTTTTGCATAAAGATTTCAAGCTATTACTTCTATGTTTCAGGTTCCAGACTGCCACACTGAAGATGAATCAGAAAACAAAAGTATTATACCTATCAATCTATTATTCATAAAATATATTTTAATCTCTGTGCATTAATGAGCGACATTAATGAGTAGCTTGGGACTTTTATATTTGTGGTGTAGGTGTAAATGAAAATGGGGAATAGAATGACACATTGCTAAAAAAAATCAGAGAAAATGTTTTTGTGTAGATTGGAGGTTATTACCACCTTCGCTTCATTATTAACAAATATTAGATATCCTTAAACTGTTACTGAAGTGGTGGGGCTTGTGCAGCTCATATTTACAGTGTTTTCTCTTTAAGTTCCTCCACTGTGTTCATTTCAACTGTAAAAAATGACTAGGAAGCTCATGGAAAGTTGTTTCATGCAGCAAGGTTATCAGGTGACCTAAATGCCGTTCACTTATGAAGTGTCTGCATGTGAAAGAAGAGCTCATGCAACAGTTTATGCTTAAAAGTAGGTTTGTAATTAATTAGGACCTATAAATGAAATCTTTCTTTTCTGCTGTTGTTAGAAAACATTGAAATGGAAAACACATCCAATTAGTTGACACAGATGTATGGCCATGAGTCTGGTAGAAGCAACTGGTCAGTTCCGTGTGTTCCAGTAAGGGTTCAAATGACTGTAATTTTTCGTTCTGTAGGCAAGGGTATATATTGTCATTTCTCTCCAGGAACTGATATAAGCAGTAATTTCTTTGCCTTTTTTTCCTTCTCATGCTTTCTGATGTGCTACAGCAGATAGGTCAATCTCTGCACAAACAATATATTTAATCACATTAATGTAATTACTTCTGGAGATATCAAAAATTGTTCTAAAGAAAATACTGAGCTTTATTTTTCTAACAGACCAATCTTAATGAATAACGTATCTGAGCTCTCATACAGAGTGAGGTACTGGTTATATCTGACCAACTGTTAGATTTTTTTTCACGTGCCTATGTTAAAATCTGAAGTCATGATTTCTGATTTATTTTTTTTTTTTGGCGCAGTTAAGGACTTGTTAGAAGACAAGACATTACTTCATGTCTAGATTTTGAGAATGACATGGATTAGTGGTAAAACCTGTGTTTACTTGGCTTTTCTGAGTCCATGTTTGTGTCCTTTCACTTGCAATGCATAGACTTTCAATACATGCCGTTTTGCATAAGAATATGTATTTTACCTAATCAGCATATCTCTAACCGTGCATGAGGATAAAAAATGTGGTTTATGCTATCCAAAGAGTATCATGATATAGCTCTAGTTGTAGCTCAGAATTTGTTAGATTCTACTGTGCTGAGCATAGATCAATCCCATAAGTGGATAGCTTTCATGCCCCATTATTATATATTATAGGAATTTTGTAAGTCTAAATTAATGAGATATTATTGTCCTTCAGAGGAAATCCATGTGTCTTTGATGGTGGAACAAAAGAAATACTGATTTACCATAGCAATCAGGTATATATCATAGCAATGACATAAGAAATAAGACTGGGTTAACTCTTAGAACTACAGGCTTTAAAAATGTATTTGTAAAAGTATATATGTGTATTTATACAATATTTATGTTTTTATCTATGTAGGCTTATGTATGTGTATATATATCTAAGTTCCTTTAAAGAATATTTGGAAGTGTTGTTATGAGCTGGACATAGAACAAAGTATTTGTGACTGTTCTCAATTTGTCTGCAGTTTCAAATTCTGCAAGGTCATCTTGTCAAAACACAATTTTGAGCTCTGAAATAAATGAACAGAAGAGAAACAAACATACTGGATTAAAACACTCTCCCAGTGTTGTCAGATAATTACCAAAAAGAAAGTGCCTTCACTGGAAATATCAATAACTGTAATGTGTGATATTTGTTAAAACACGCAAACTTGCTCTCCACTGACTGTCACTAATATTTATTCGTCCAGTGACTGTTAATCACACCAAGTTTACAGTCCCATATAGCACCTGTCACAGGTGTTGATCATTAATCAGCTATTACAGCAGTTTATTCTGCTGCTGACAACTTGCAATTTTCTACTGATTCAGCTAGTTTGTCAGGTGGGAATTATGGCATAGCGCATGTGACAAAACACATCACACACTTCTCTCTCTCTCTCCTCTCTCTCTACCCCCTTCTTTTTTTTTTTTTCCCTTCCTTTTTTTTTTTAATTTTCAGGCTTCTCTCTCTTCCTCTCTCTCCCCCTTTTTAGACAAACAATATCTGGGAACTCAGAAGTAATAAGGCGGAATGTATAATTAATTACCCAGCTTGCTCTAATTAGGGATGAATAAGTTGTGTCCCTCTCATCATCACAAATGTGGTGATGGGTAATACCAGTTTATGCTGTATTAACTGCAAATATGCAATCCTTCTGAGAGCACTTTTGTTGATGAATTTGATGAATGTGACAATAATTAGCAGAGACAGATGAGAGCTAAATTACTACTGACAATGTAATGCTATCCCGCTCGAGGGTCTGAGAACGTGGCAGGCTAACATGGCAGGGACCGGGGCCTCATTTCTAATTAATAGTCGCGCTTTTTTTATTATTTTCTTTTTTTTTTTCTCCTTTTTTTTTTTTTTGCCAGTGGGGAAAAAAAAAAAAGAAGAGGAACGGTAATTGTTTTCGTCAAAGGCTGCAGGGAGTTATCAGGGTAATAAAGTTAATTAGCAGAACAAACATCCTTTCACTGCCTTACCAGATTGACGAAAAGAGGGTAATTCAAACTGCAGAGAGATATGACTAGATGAGATGATAAGGAGAAAAATTTTACACAGGAGGCTAACAGAGAATCAATTTTTTTTCCTCATTTCTTTTGGCTTAGTCCATGGAAAGGAATTATGCATTCTCTTCTTTCAGCTCATAAAGTTGCTTATGTATAAAACTTTATTGTTATGATTTCTGCAGTGGATGGGAAATGAAGTTAAGAAAGATTATATTACATTGTTCAATTTTTTCAGGGCCTTCCAAATAGCAATTGTTTTGTTACAGTATGTGCAATTTCCTTTTTATTAAAGTGACTTTTCCTAATATCCATGGCACTGTATTGATAGTGTAATGTTCTTCAAAAAGAAACCTGTTTTTACTTCGTCTCCAGGTCTTCAATGGACTCATTGAGTGTGGCCATTGTACTAGGTTCTGAAGTAGCTAGCTTAGAGTATGAATTAGTTGACGGATTTCTTTGAGCAGCATTTCTTTTACTATCCTCTAGTGTAAGTATGAAAAGAAAGTCCTTGTTCCTGCCAGCTTTAATGCATGTGACTAGCTTTATGCATGAGTAGTCCTATTACTTTTGCCCCCATTCAGTTACTTGTGTGAATAGGTAGGGCCAAGGTCCAAAAGAAGACTCTTTCAAAAGTAGTAACATTGAGGTTTTTTGGTTGCTTTGGATGGCAGTTCTTATTCTCAGGTGTTTTCGATGATGTTGCCATTTCTCTTGCAAGATTTGGGCCTACCTCTGTGATATGGCTGATATCGTACTGTACCACGTGAGCACAAGCTATTTGTACATACAGACTTCCAGCAGGTTTTGTAAACCAGAGTGATCTATGGAAGCAAAAATGTGTTCACCTGATAAATTATTGGGAAAATTAGCTATTGAACTGTCCTCTTAAACCATTGTGAAGTAATTTCTGATAGAGCTGGCTAGTATCCTTCTGGCAGGTATGGCAAACTACAGTATGGAAGGTCTGTGTAAAGACTCTGTAGGTCACAGGTCCTCCAAAGAAAGGAAGATTCAACTGTCTTAGACTGCACATTGAAACAGCATCCCAAGCCTGAGGGTGCTGGGGATGAGAATGCTTCTGCTGCGAAACAGCTTCTTCCTTCAACACAAGCAGAATGACTCAGAACTAGAAAAACTCTTGGTGAAATTCAGTTATTTGTTTAGAGTTTTGCTGTGTGATTGCACCCAAATTCCATAGGTTGGCCTTCTGAACCCCATGTAAGACTACTGAACATCAGTAAAGCAGGACTTTCAGCCTTTGTCTCTCTAGATCTCTGTCCTCTTTGATAGATAATAATATGCCCTGCCTTTATTAATTATCTTTAGCCTGCTGAATGTAGATTCACAAAAATTGTGAGGCTTTCAGTAACAGAAACATGTCATATGACCAAGCACAACTACAGGCTGGGCGGAGAATGTATTGAGAGCAGTGTTGAGGAGAAGAACTTGGGGCTGTTGGTTGATGAGAAGCTCAACATGAGTCAGCAGTGTGTGCTCACAGCCCAGAAAACCAACTGTATGCTGGGCTTCATCAAAAGAAGTATGACCAGCAGGTTGAGGGAGGTGATTCTTCCTCTCTACTCTGCTTTCAAGAGATCCCACCTGGAGTACTGTGTCCAGCTCTGCAGCCCCCAACACAAGAGGGGCATGGACCTGCTTGAGTTAGGCCAGAGGAGGCCACAAAGATGATCAGAGGGCTGGAGCACCTCTCCTATGGAGACAGGCTGAAAGAGCTGGGGTTCTTCAGCCTGGAGAAGAGATGGTTCAGCAGAGACCTTAGGGCAGCCCTCCAGAACCTAAAAAGGACCTGTAAGAAATCTGGAGAGGGCATGTAGGGATAGGACAAGAGAAGATGGCTTTAAAGTGAAAGAGAGTAGATTTAGATAAGACATTAGGAAGAAATTCTTTACTGTGAGGGTGGTGAGACACTGGCATAGGTTGCCCAGAGAAGTTGGGAGCGCCCCATCCCTGGAAGTGTTCAAGGCCAGGTTGGATGTGGCTTTGAGCAACCTGATGTAGTAGAAAGTGTCCCTGCCCATGGCAGTGGGTTAGAACTAGATGATTGTTACGGTCCCTTTCAACCCAAACCATTCTATGATAACTACTTACAGCAGACAGGTTCATAATTAGACAAGTTTCCCACAGACTTGTCTCATAACTGAAGAAGACTCAGCTTCTGTAATCAGTCTCTTCTGTCTCTCACGCTGACCTGAGCCAACCCTTTCTCAACCATTTCAGTCAGTGAGTTCTTTCCCCTCTTCTCTGTGCTTATCTATCTTCTATTTTAACTTCCTTCTTCCTTTTTCTTTATTCTGGCAGCTATCACATGGCAACTTGCACTGTCAATAATGCTGGCAAATGCAATTGTCATTGGAACAGCAAATCAGTTTTGTTTGTAATCATGGTGGTGACACTCTCTATGTTCAGAAACAGAACTTGTAAAGAAGAGATAAAATATAGAACGGGGATTAGATAATGGATGGGGTTTTTTAATGGTGCGTTAAGCATGTGTTGAATACTGCAAAGGGCTGCATCTGAAAATGGGGACTAGCAGTGGGTGAGGCAGTTAGCTGCTCTGGATCAGATGCATTTTCACACTCCTTCATTAACAGTCTATGCAGACTCCTTATCAGGAAGTAAAAGCAGCAAACTATGAGCAAAGTATAACCAAGCTACTAAGAAAGAACTGTGCACTATCTCCTTTAATAAATCTTCACTGTAAACATAATTAATTTATGAGGCACTTTAGAGTTGTGTATACCATATATTTGCTTTCTGTTTTCAAATTCTAAATAATCAGTGGAGAAAAATATGAAATTGCAGTGGCCATGGTATTCTACAATCCCACAATTTAAGGCTGACTTTAATATAATCTAAGTAATTGAAAATCTCCTCTTTGCAGAAGACTTTCTGCTTCTGACAGAGAACTCAGTTACTGCAGGATCAATGCTAAAAGCGTTACTGAGTGTGGTACCAAAATGCTGTTGTGAGGATTGTGTTGACTTTAGCTTCTTACTCAGTGGAGCTTCCTAGACATATCAGCCCTTGACCTCAAGTCTTCCCTATCTGTGCAAACCCACTTTAAAGTTCATTCAGTTGTAATGTCTATCTTTGAAACTCTTCACAGCATCGCCCTACACCACACAAGCTTTCTGTCCATGTGCTGAATATTGCATGACTCGCCTTGCCCAGTCATATCCAGTTGCTTCCCCTATCCATTATCCCCTTTGCCCATTTATTAGCTTCTGATATGTAGAGTTCAGCTTCTTCTCTCCCAGTCTTTATACATGATTTTTTTTCCTGATATTACGTGAAAAGTCCCTTCCTCCCCTGCAGTCACACTTCTTCCACTGAAGATTAGAGAAAATAGAACAGTTTTAATATAACATGATTATCAAAAAAGCCACCATCTCAACTACTCTTAGTGGATATTGTCTCTCTCTTTCCAGTACTCCCATGTCATTCCATCATAATGACCTGGAGGAAGGGACCATGTGCTTTTCTTTTTGAAAAGTGCCCAGAGAGTGCCACTGCGTGTGTTAGTAGGTCAGCAACAACAGAATATTTTAGCTCAGCAAGGCTAATATTTTCTTGCAGAATTTTTCATTTAAGGAGTGTGAAACTGCCCTGTTACCTCATTCTTGGTTTTCCTCTCTGGCTACTACACTTGGCACTAACTCCAATTTTCTACCTGAAAAGGGACAGAAGAAACCATCCTATCTAAATCAGCTTTCTAAAGCAGCTTGATATTATGGGGTTCATTGGTGAGCATTTATATGCCTTATCTCGGAACCTTTTTCACCTGGCTTATGAATGGAGTGTCTCACCATGCTTATTGAGCCAGGGTGCTTTATAGCCATGGAAGAACTTCGTTTATGCTTTTAAAATCAGGTGTATGTTTAAAATGTAAGGAAGTTTGAAGTTACTCTAAATGTAACAGTTTGTGATTTCTCAGAAGTCTTTAACGGAAGAACAGGTTTAGAAATTGAACATACTTAAATTACGAATCTTACCTTTATTAGTACTTTTGGAGGTATATTATCACTGCTGAAATTGTGTTCTATTGATTTTTAACTGTTTACTCCAGTGAATAGGGTTTGTCCACAATGTATGGAAGCTTGCTGTTAACTCAGATAAGGATAAGAATATAGTTAAACAAACATAAATGGCTCAAATTTGAAATATTCTTAATGATGAAACTATTTAAATGCTCTTTTTGCAACTGAGGTTCTGTAATGCTGTCTAATTAAATTACAGCACTGCCTGAAATCATTAAAAACTGCATGCAAACAAATACTTGTACACAAGGTGGTGATGTTAGCAACCAGCTTCTTTTTATTAACAACCCACAATAAATAACAATATATTGTTTTGGCTCTGAGGTATCTCAAGCTAACTTTGGGTACTTGTATAAGGACAGATCTGTAATATCAGCAAGAGAACTGAACTGATCTCAAGGTATCAATGAAAAATAACTGTGGAACTTAAAAAGTCTTCATACCTTTCAGGGCTTCTCATTTTCTTATGACATAATTGCACCATGAGAATCATATAAAACTTCAAATATAATGATGGTTAAAGCAACATGTATCAGAAAAGGTAGATAATGCAACCTTTTATTAAAGATATCATTCATATTTTAAATATTTCTCATTCTACAACTAGCTGATTTAAAAATAGCAGCAGTTAAGACTGGCTGGGAAGAGAGGAAAGTCTTTTTAAACTGACATAGAACAAGGATGGGGCTAAAACCAAGGAAAGGGGTAATAAATAATGACAACAGATGTTTGTAAACCTTTTGCTCCTGTGTTCACTGTTTCCATGTGTTTTCTTGTCTTGATGTGCTGTCAGCCTCCTCTCACCTGGGACTAGTGATATCTTATCAAAGCCTAAGCAGTTCCTCTTCACAACAGGCAGATAATAGTGCCTTTCAATTTATCATACTCGAAGTCTAAAAGAACCATGGGAACGATTGGTCAGGTGACAGTTTGATGGACAGTTTGACAGCCCTTAAAGCATCATGGGAAACGGTTGTCACCTGATTTTTCAGAGCAACTGGGGAGATAACCTTCAGCATGACAGGAAAAACAAAAATCTGAATATTTGTGTAGGGTTTGCTAGCAGCGTAATGCTCACTTAAGTGATAATGGGGATGAATTTAGATTACTTGAAATGGAGTTATCTGAGCTGGGATCTCTTTAGCTTGTAAATGCTTTTGACATCTTTAGCTGTTTTTCAACACTTTTACTGAGTGTATAATTCTTCAAACAGAGATAATGCAGGGAGTGCAGATAGATTATTTGGGTTTTATTTTGCCAAACTCTCCACATAGCATAGAATAAACCCAGAAAAATAAAACTCCTGAACTATTTTGCTTCTTGCCTTGTATATTATTGTTCTGATTACCAAAAAATCAGTCCTTAATCAGCATGAAATGAATCTCTCTTCCTGGCACCATTTTAGTGTAAACCAGACAGATGTTTGCACCATAAATCACCCTCAAAATGGCCACTGCTGTGGACTCCTGCTGAGATTAACAAACAGGTCAAATATTAACCTGAGAAAAACAATATCCTACTCTTAGGTCAAGCCTGAGGCTTCTGAAAAGAAAGCATGTAAATGCTGGCATTGCTGCCACCTTGGTTTTACTGCTGTGGATAAATCCAAGATGCAGTTTTCTAGATAATGTAGTTCTGGTACTTCTCAGAACACTGGAAATAAAAAATCTTGATAAGTAAGATCACAACTGTGGGTTTTGAAGGAGAAACTGACTGTCAGAAATGGTTAAGCTTTTTTTTTCCTCTAAACCCTGATATATGTTGTATCTGTGATACATTAAATCAGTGTAGAAGTCTCACTGCTGTCCTCCAAGAGGAACAGAGGAGGTTGAAGCCGTGGGTGGACTCCACCTGTGAAAAAGCCTATAATGCAACTCAACTGATCAATACAATCAGGAAGAGATATTTTGGAAACCATTCCTATACTTATTTTAAAACTACACAGCTTGTTTAAGCAAGTTACGGAAGTTTCTCAGCTTTTTTTTTTTAATTGCACATCATGGACTGCTCTGATCTGAAATCTGTCTGATTCTTCCCACATCAAGCTAAACAAGATGCCACTTCACTCTTCTCTGTATATTAATAATTCCCACACCACCTTCAATCATTTTTTCAGTCTTCCACTTACCTTCTGTCAGTAAGTTTTTGGTTTCAAGGTCCGGAACAACTGAGCTCTTCTTGCAGCCCTTTCCTAATTTTGTTATCTGTTCTCTCATCTCCATTTTCTCTCTTGCCAGAAAAATGACAAATAGAGCTCCTTCTGACTGCAGAGCCTTGTTCTGTGCAACTTTCAGCTAGTACCCTGCCATCTTTCCGCTTCAGAGTCCCTCTTTTAAAACATGCTTGAATGTTTTTTCTAGTGAAGTTTGTAAACCACATATTCCTTCCACAAGAAGTTGCAATAGCAATACTGTTATTCACCCTCTCCCATGCTGAAGGAGAGACCATATAGGCATATATTTATGATCACTGACTGACACAGGATAACACAAAATTAAAGTAAATAAGAAGGATTTTTTTCAGCATTAAATACGTATGCTCTCCTCCTTGTCTTTCCAGAAGCAAATTTTAATATATTGTCAAAAGTTTTAACAAGCTGCAGACACTGTTGGAGTTCTGTCATTAGAAATCTAAAAAGTTAATTCAAAGCATATTTAGTATTTATAATGCTATGTAGAATCATTCTTAAATTATAAATAAAAACAACGTCCAGATAATTTAACATATTCCCTATTATAACTATACACTGATTTTTCATTAAAATTTATTTTGCATGATCTGAAACCAGATTTGTATTGGGACTGGAGTTTAAACATAATAGTTTAGGACATGATTGTGTGCAAGCATGCATAATATGTCTACACACATCCTATTCTACACTGACTGAATATCACTATAGCAAGCTACGAGATAATTGAATGCTGGTTGTGCCCATGGATGTCCACAGTACTCAACGATACACTGGCTTTGGGCAGGCCATGGCAGATGGTGTGTTTGGATGTGGGTTTTTCCAGATGAAGGTAGAGAAATCTCTCTTTAGGCTTTCACAGCTTGCCATGTAAATACTATTGTTCCAGTCAGCTCTGATTTATATCCAAGGCTATGGTAAGATAAAAAAGGGCCCTTACCCTTCTGTCACAAACTCCTCTTTGTTAAAGTTTCTTTTGTCAAATAGCTCATACTCTGATTCATCTTTTTTCAATACTGTGTTTAATTTCTGATCTCAGTACTGTTTTACTCAAAATATACTTTAATTGCAAAGCTAGTATTTCCTGAGTAAAAATTGCGGACTTATCATTTGGTTTAGATTTAGTGTTTAAAATAGATTTAATATAATTTTTGCATATTGGTACTGAAAGAATCATCTAAATTGGGATTTTCTCCATTGTTTTTTTAAAATAATAGTAAAATCTCTTACTGTAAATGAGTTTAACAAAATATCTCTGAGTGTATCCACAGCTTCTACAGAATGCAAGTTGCAACTGAAGGTTTTTCCCTCTGCATTTTTGCAAACAAACAATGTGGTTGTCAGAGAACCTAATCAGTATTTGAGCTGACAAACAACCAAACAAAAAAGGTATTTAGCAGGGCCTCTGATTTCCCTAATGACAGAATACAACCATCAAGGAAACTCAGTAGCAGCTGCTCCATTGTGTTCAAGACTTGAAGATGTCTTCGTTTTGAAAAAGTTTGGAGGGTATTCTTTACTTTCACCAGAGAATATGTAAACAGGCATTTTTCTTTCTTTTTGGTATGGGAAGAGAGAAATTAGCTGATTAGCCAACTTAATACTGCTTTCTGTGACTGTATGTGTTGAGTTCTTCAGTTTGAAAACTACATCTTGTGTGTCAATTGTGATCAGATAATTGCTGATAAGAAATACGACTTGCTTACTGAGCTCTCACATAACATCCATCTAGAATTCCAGCATGCACCTTGCAGGAAAGAGGAGAAACCTCATATTTTTATGGGTGACAGTTTATTTCTCGTACTTTTAACTCTCATCCCCTTTGAATATTAATTATTTTATTGTGTCTGCTTTTATAATTTAGGTCCATAACATCCATTGCCATAATGTGATGAGGCTTCCAGGTAGTGCTAATGAAATACATAAAATATTTGAATGGCTGAGTGAATGTTTAGAACCGGTTTTCCCTTGAGGTGGAAAATTGATCTTGTGTTGAACAAGATAGATATCGATATGAACACCAATATTGAGCTCAGCTGAAATCAATGTTTTCTTGTAACTAATTACAGAATTCTGTGAGTGGCAGCTAAAGGAATTGAGTAATAAAAATGTGAAGACTTGAATCATCTGGGTAAAGAAAGAGTAGGGAGAAGTAGTGAATTGTAAAGTCAGAGGGAATGACTCGAACAAGAAGATGGAATGAAGGATAAGCCAAGAGTAGTCAATAAAGCTGAGACAGGGGAAATAAGAAGTGGTCAAGGAGAATAGAACAGCAGATTAGAATGGCTTCAGCGAAGAGCAGCTGTTTTGGAAGTAATAAGAACAAAATTTCCCAGGGAAAATTTGGAAGTTTGGCTTGTCTGTTATAATCTTCAACCTGGGATTTTAGCCAGTGTTATATTGACTTCATGACTTTCTTGTATTAGAGAGACATAGACAAAGGTTACAGAGGTCCATCTATGCCTCTCTCAAATTGGCAGCAATATCTCATATCCAAAAGAAATAGAGTTTTCAGAGAAGTCTGAGAGAATGACGACTATAATAGCAGCAGGATTTTACCCAGAAAATTAAACACTAAAAGGGATTTCTATGTTACATCATTGTGTCATAAGAAACAATTTTCAGATTGTGAAATCTGTAACATGATGGCAGAATTAGATATGCTTACATTCAACTGTTGATGGTGGCTTGCTGTATTCTGAACTTGCTTTGGAATCAGAAGGTATTTACCTTCTGCAGTATTGATTGCACATATGAATATTTGAAGGAGAAATGGGAGAGTTGTTTACTAAATGAAGTACTTGACCACTTAAGTCTTAAGTGCTGGCAGTTCCTTATAACACTTTCACCAGTCAAGAAGAAGTTCATGCATCTTGGATGTGTATTATTTAGACTATTTGGCACTGGGCTTTAGAAAGTGTAGAAGCAGCATTTGTTTGCTGGCATAAGAGGCATACTCGAAAGAGGAGCTTAGTGAGTATACATATCTACCTGTTCTTTTTTTAAGTACTTCACTGCTGCTTTTCAGTGTTTGGTGTTTTGCTAGTGACATGCAGGCATTTAGCTCTACAATGAAGAATTGTCTTCCACAAACAGCTCAAAGGACTTGAATTTGTACTTTCTGTAAGACTTGATCTATGAAACAATAACGTACAAGCGTGTCTCAGTGTTTGTCTTTGTTTCCTGTTGTTACGGTTGATGCTCCTGCTTCTCTCTCACCATCTGGCATATACTATGGGAAAGTGTATATATATATATATTTTTCATAACTAGAAGTCCCCTAGACTCTTCTGAAAAATTCTTTATAATTCACTATAGGAGTCATCAGGATTGGACTGTGAGTTCAAAGATCTGCTTGAGTGATAGAAAATTCAGAGTGATCTTAATGAGGTGATCCTTCCCTTAAAACATTGTCAGGTCTTGTTTGTTTACATCTAATCGGGAAGTTAGGGTCAAAATTTCAATGAATCTACAGGTTCACTTGTATCCGCTTTTTCACATTAGAGCAAAATGATTGAAGAAGTATCTGAGGAGTTTTTACAGCTTTTGCTTTATCAACATCCCCATCCGTAAGAAAGCATTAGTGAGTTCATTTATGAACTCACTCTTGCACCCTAAAGGGGACACAAAGTCTATATTAACTTATTGCTAGAATGCTGAATTTAAATTGAGTTGTCTTGAGACACCTTTTTTGGATTTGATATTTGAAAATAGGATTAATTCACAGCCATCTGTTATCTTGCCTTATTTCATGATAGGCCCAGCAGTTTCAGGAAATGAAATGAACACGCACAGGGGTCACTGTCATTGTCTGGATTATTTTATGTGATGCAAATTAAGTCAGGTAGATCACTGCAGCTAATATTGCATATAATTTCTTTAGTGAAGGCTCTTGCATTGATTAGGTTTAATTTTACTTCAAAAGGCTCATATTGGTGTCTTCATGGCTGTGTCTTGGTGAGTACCAGTCATACAAAAAATAGTCAGTAGCTGTGGTAGCTACTTTCTTTTGTCCCTTACTGATGCTTTAGATATTTCTTGCAGATTTGGGGTTTGGTAGGGAAACAGACATATTGATCATGGATGTTTGGAAGCGAAGAAAGCTTCCCTGTTAGCCAAATATTGTTATGGTCTTCAATTGTACAACCTCTTTGCAGCTATAACTGGAATTAGGATATGCAGAAAGGTGATTTAATTCCTGCAGTTGTAGTGGGAATGCTAGAAGTACATCAATGTAGGGATGACAATAAAGTGATGTTACACACATTGAATTCAGAAATTGGCATTTGCAATCCACATTTCAACTCTGAATCTGCAAAGATTTTTGTGACATTTTATTGTTTGTTTTCCACTTACTTTCATATTTAGGGGCATTTCTCTCTTGCTTGACCTCTAATACTCAGATTTTTCTTCCCAAAAAATCCTTAACACTATACATAAGATTCTGATTTTTTTGCTTTATTATACTGTTTTTCACCACCTTGGTGATGAGAAAGTATCCAAAAGCCAGTACAAAACACTGCCAGAGCTGATAAATATCCTTCACCAGAGGTGAAAATTAGGCTCTGACATGTTTCTGGCACATGCAGTAACTTTCAAATGATGTTGCTGTTATTTTTCTGACGAGGAGAAGTTGTTACTATAAAACCGAATAACTTTTCAGACATTTCAATTAAAACTTTAGTGCATGGAAAGGTAGAAACCTTCTCTTCTTAACAGAAATGGGAACTGAAAAAATTAAGTGACTTAATCGGTGCCGTGTAATGAGTCTTTAGCAGTTTTGGACTTGCATTCAGGAATTCTGTTTTCCAGTCTCATCTGCTTAACATATTGGCTGTAACTATAGCAGTTCCCTGGCATTGTCCCTGGCTTGCACCTGTTTTTCAAGGA
Source organism: Pezoporus occidentalis (assembly GCF_034315485.1). Classification (NCBI taxonomy): domain Eukaryota; kingdom Metazoa; phylum Chordata; class Aves; order Psittaciformes; family Psittacidae; genus Pezoporus; species Pezoporus occidentalis. The sequence goes on from NW_026916158.1 coordinate 12,718,445, forward strand.
TCAGCTCTAGTTGTGGGTGTTTCATTAGTATGTTCACATATTATTAGCTTTCTCTGTAAATGGCCCATGCAAGTATTGTAATGCTCCCTTTCCTTGACTAAATAGTTTCAGGATAGACCAAATTTATTAATATTATTATTATTTTGCTAATGCACATGTTGCGTATTTGATAGTAAGCAGTTTCACATCTGTGGCTGAATGATAGAAGCTAAAGCTGATATGGATTTTCTATTTTCCATCACTCCGTATCATTTGTAAACTCCTTAGTTCTGTAAAAGATCTGCTTTAAATAAATAAATGTATCCTGACTAATCCTCTTTGAATAAGTGGAAAGCATTTAATCCCATGATTCTGTAAATCCAGGGTAGCTGTCAAATTGTGTGTTAATTTTTCAGTATTATCCAAATCGGTTTGTATCAGATCTTTCATTGACAACAACAATTTGTTATTTGGATTAAACACCTCTCATGCTCTATAACCTTTCATTTAAGAGTCATTTGCATCCCTTTTTTTGGCTGCTACTTCAATCATCTGTATTTTAGCAGGTTTTTAGGAATATTTGCTGCTAAATAGTCCCACTGCAGTTAAAATTGGTTTTGTTTTTTTTGTGGTGGTGTTTTGGATTTTTTTCTCAATATTGCTAGCATTTCTTCAAGATCTGAAATTCAAACTATTTTTGTTTGTGTCACCAAGAAGCTGAATTCATTTATCAGTTTTCAATTTAAGAAAATCAAAATAGATGATTCATGGACTTCATTTCAAAATTTTTTAAAGTGGTTCCTTAATTGAACAGCAGTTGAGCAGGAAAACTAATCAGCTCATTTCAACTGGAATAGCTCGTTATCATTTTGTCTGATGAAATCTTTGAAGCCCGGTTTCATGGGAAATGGGTCCTTCATACAGTTGACCTTCAACTGCCAGTGTCAATTGCCTCCCATAAAGTAACTAAAACTCCTATTAGGATGTGTACTTCCATTTTTTAATTTCTAGGGACAGAAGCCCTTCTGTTGTCTCTGATAATGAAGGAAATGTTTGGGTTCTTCAGGTTCTTGGGAATAGTTTTAATGGTTCAGACTGGGGAATACTGATTTCTAAAACCAGAGTAAATAAGAGACATATTGTCCAAGCAACTGAAATGTCTTTCCACTGGTAAATCTGTTAATTTGGACCATAGGAATGTAAAAGATTGCATCTCAATTTTAGCTTGCATATCTGGAGTTGGGCAAGACGCTAGTTTGGGAATCAAGGAGTTTTTTGAGATGGTGCATATAATTCGGAGCTGTATATTACCTCTTGAACTTTCCAGTCTTAATACCATTGCTTTAGGACAGACATTAACAATGTTTCCCAGTAAAATAGTATAGACTCATAACTGAAAGCAAAAATGGATAAATAAGATTCCTGGATTCTGTTCCCTGGTGTTGGTTGACCTGAAACAAACTTTTGCCTCATTTTGAGACTTAAAATAAAACTTTCCAGTATTATGTTGGAGTTAGGCCTGTTATTTTTTCAGAAGTATTTTGAATTGATTACATGAGATGTGTGAGAGATGTGAATAACTGTAGTAACTATAATTTTAGTATTAGGTTCGTGATGATTTTGCCAGTGATCAACAGTGCAGCAAAGTAACAAAACTTTTAGAAAGTAATATCTAACTGTTCTTTAATGTTAAAATATCCAAACATGGGGGTTTATATTTCTACTAAATGAAGAAAAAATTTATCATCCAACTGTAGCTTTTAACACTTGAAAATAACATAATTATATACTGAAAATCAAAGACCTTTTTTTCCAGTATCTTGGAGACTAAATACATTTATCAAGTAAGATATAAGCAAATGATTGATTGCAGAGTTTCTCGTGTCTATCATGTATCTATGAAGTTTTTCAAACTGTGCACACCAGCATAACATAATCTAGGTCAAACAGAATCATTAGGGCTGGAAGGGAATTCTAGAGATTATCTCGTCCAACCCTGCTGCCAAGGCAGATCCACCTAGAGCAGGTTACACAGGAACCGTGCAGGTGGGTTTTGAATGTCCCCAGAGAGGGAGACTCCACAACCTCCCTGGGCAACCTGTTCAGTGCTCCGCCACCATCAGTGTAAAGAAGTTCTTCCTCAGGTTGAGGTTTTAGTTTACCGCCATTGCTCCTCGTCCTGTTGCTGTGCACCACTGAAAAGAGTCTGACATCCATCTTTGAGATATTTGTATGCATTAATGATCCTCTCTCACTCTTCTCTAAACAGGCCCAGCTCCTGCAATCAGTCCTCATAGATAACTAACCAAAATTTAGACAACCCTGACGTACTGCTTAGCCTAGTAGCCATTTTTATGAATCAAATTTATTGTACATATGCTGTGAAGTAATTGATGAAAGGACTTTTACAAATTGTACAATTACTGTATTGAAAATAACAGCACAGAATGTACTGGAAAGTACTGAAAAATAAATGGTTTTCCTGAGCTTCTACACTGGCCCATACATTCAGTAAGGAAAGTAAAGCTGATTATAAAACTAAATTCTATTTAATATTGTTTAACTCCAGGTAGGATATGAAAATAATCTTCTAGACTTTTTTTCAATCCAATAAGTATTGGATTTCTTCAAAAAGAAAAACCGTATTTAGATTAAAAGCATTTTTTTACGAGTGATTAAATTTCTCCAGGAAAATTTATATAAAAGCAATTGCTGTGGGGGGAAATATCTGCTTTAACAATTATACTGTGTATATGTCTTCTTTTATAAAAGTTGGCAGTGCTGCCAGCACAAGGTAAAAAACTTGAAAATGTTTTCTGCTTCTCAAAATTATAATTTTAGTTAATGACATTTTTCACAACAGCTTTTCTTTTTATTTGCCTTTTAAATTCTGAAGCACTTGAGTTTGGTGGATTATATTTTCTATTTTTCTCTGCCATCATGAGGGTAAAAATTTACTTTTCCAGGACAAGTTGCTAACCTAACTTTACCTAAGAGCTGAGAAGTGGACAGTATTTGGTACGCTTCATAAATAAATGCTAAAACTTTGAGTTGTATCAGTAACATGATTAAATCTAAATCTCTGGTGAAGGTTATTGGCCTGGTTTCCATCTGATTTCCCAGTACTTGAGGGCAAAACCAAGGCTCTTCAGTCTTCTCTTGGAAGCATCACACAAGAAGAGTCAGACTCTTTATCCTGTGCAAAGTACCTTTTCCACCTTCTTCCACAAACTCTAATATGATTCTGCCTTTGCATCAGTTGTTTCAGAGGTATGTCTGATTTACATAAGTAAACAAGAGTTTTTCAGTGACTTTCTTGGCATAATGTCAGGGAGTTTAGTAAACTTAGTTCTCCCCTTATAATTACCTTAATTGTGGATAATTCATGGCTGAGAGCGTCATATTAGAATCAGTTTCGTATTTGATACAAGTGAGTTTTATAGGCATGACTACCAAATAGTAAAAAGACCATATTTAAAATCTTCAAGAAAGAATTGTATCCCATGCCAGTGTTTGTACACATAAAAGCCATTGGAACTGATTTCTTGTTTGCACACAGGGATGTGGCTAACCTAGGTGAACTTTTTATTGTGGATTCAGTGAAATTTAGAAGCTGTATTAAAAGTACTATGCTTTTCCCTATTCCTGCATTACTTAAATCAAACTTTTTTCAGAATTTAAGATATATTACTGCAGGAATTCTATATTTTGTACTGCCTTGGAAGACAAATTCCAAAATTTGTCACTGGCTTGGAAGCCCATAGTGACAAATTGGTAATGGTCATGTGAAAGAATAAAGTAGCTTCAAATGTTGTGCTTATACACTAAATATATACAAATACGGTAGATACTATAAATTTGTTTGAAGACTATTTATTTTTGTTACCTATGGTTTAATGCACCTCTTCTCTTTTAAATGTATGCTAAATTGTCGGTGTAGGGTATCTGTAATGGCTGTTTATTAAGACTGCAACCTCTTTTTGCTTCAAATGCCGTCATGAAACCACTTCGCTGGTGGGAACTCTTTACTTCAAAAAACAGAGATGTTCATGTAAATACTACCAAGACGAAAAGAAGCATCTGATGAAATTAAACAAGTGTGCCCAAAATCTGTGTTCGTGTGGAATTTCAGAGCACTGTAAAAACAAAAGGTTTATATCATTGAATTTCTGTAATATTTTAGTTTGTTTTCACATGGTTGTGTTTTTCAGTAAGCCAGTTTCAGCACTGTGTTTTTCCACGGCATCAGAGGAATCGTTGTGGCTGATGTTGACAGGTTCAGCTTCATGTTACTGGCTCCCGTTACCAGGGACTGTCCCTCATCTGTGGCTCTGCAGCAGCCTGGCAGACCCCCAACCATGACCCCTCCTAGTGCTAGCACAATCACACTGTGAATGTGAAACACAATATGGATCCATGGGATAAAAATGACAGTGACAGATGTAAAGTAGTGACTAAGGCAGTGCAGTGTGATGGCTTCATTAGGTGTTCCACTGGATAAAATGACCTGTAAGGAAGAAAATGGCAGTCTCACAGAGGACATTCAGGAAAGATCCCTGGGCTGAAATATATCCGTATTTTTTATTCATTCATTTGCTCTAGTCAGCATCTATGTGAATGATAAATTCTCCTTCTTCTAAGCTAGTATCTATGTGCAGTCCCTGGTTGCTGCGTGGCCAGGGACAGTGTGGGACATGGCACAGGGGCCTCCTCCAGGTCATACTTGGAACAATGTGATATATTGGATTTTGTGGCTGAAAAAGACACAACCCCCAAATGTAGAAACATAGAATAGATAGGGTTGGAAATGACCTTAAGATCATCTAGTTCCAACCCCCCTGCCATGGGCAGGGACATCACCACAGACTCCTGGTCTGAGCAGTTAACTATAAATTTTAAGGATGCTTATATGCCCAAATGCTCCCCATATTTCAGTTTTTCCTTCATGTTTGTCTACCCTTTGGTAGCCAAATCCATATCATAAAGCCATCAGATAGGAAAATGCATATTTTGAACTGAATTGACAATTCCATGAGAATGTCCTATTGATGATAGTTGAGAAAGGTATGCTCTGTAAATCAGCTCCCAGTAGCTTCTTTAAGCACTAGGTTAAATTAATGTCTCTCTTTCTTCTCAGGTTGCTTTCCCACATTATGTCAGCAACCATACTTTTTTTAATTAAGAATTTTTTGACCCAGTCCTTGGATTTTGTACAGATTAAATTTTGTCGAACCAGGGGATTAATGGACATTTCTGTATTTGAAATAAAAATTCAGTGGGAATCGTTTTGCTGACAAATGAATGCCATGCATTCTCTTCAAGAATCACAGTCTCCCACAGCATCCTCACAGCTAAATTGAGGAAGTGTGGTCTGGATGATCAGGTAGTGAGGTGGACTGCGAACTGGCTGAAGGAGAGAAGCCAGAGAGTTGTAGTCTATGGGGCAGAGTGTAGTTGGAGGCCTATAACTAGTGGAGTGCCTCAAGGGTCAGTACTGGGACCAGTATTATTTAATATATTCATCAACGATTTAGATGAGGGAATTGAGTGTACTATCAGCAAGTTGGCTGATGAACTAAGCTGGGAGGAGTGGCTGACACGCCAGAAGGCTGTGCTGCCATCCAGCGAGACCTGGACAGGCTGGAGAGTTGGGCAGGGAATAACTTGATGAAATATAACAAGGGAAAGTGTAGAGTCCTGCATCTGGGCAGGAACAACCCCAGGTTCCAGTATAGGTTGGGAAGCGACCTGTTAGAGAGCAGTGTAGGGGAGAGGGACCTGGGGGTCCTAGTGGACGACAGGATGACCATGAGCCAACACTGTGCCCTTGTGGCCAAGAAGGCCAATGGCATCCTGGGGTGTATTAGAAGGGGAGTGGTTAGTAGGTTGAGAGAGGTCCTCCTTCCCCTCTACTCTGCCTTGGTGAGACCGCATCTGGAATATTGTGTCCAGTTCTGGGCCCCTCAGTTCAAGAAGGACAGGGACCTGCTGGAGAGAGTCCAGCGCAGGGCAACAAAGATGATTAAGGGAGTGGAGCATCTCCCTTATGAGGAAAGACTGAGGGAGCTGGGTCTCTATAGTTTGGAGAAGAGGAGACTGAGGGGTGACCTTATTAGTGTCTATAAATATATAAAGGGGGAGTGTCATGAGGATGGAGCCAGGCTCTACTCAGTGGCAAACAAAGATAGGACAAGGGGTAATGGGTACAGACTGGAACACAAGAGGTTCCACTTAAACTTGAGAAGAAACTTCTTCTCAGTGAGCGTGATGGAACACTGGAACAGGCTGCCCAGGGAGGTTGTGGAGTCTCCTTCCCTGGAGACATTCAAAACCCGCCTGGACACATTCCTGTGTAACATTATCTAGGTGTTCCTGCTCCGGCAGGGGGATTGGACTAGATGATCTTTCCAGGTCCCTTCCAATCTCTAGCATACTGTGATACTGTGATCTAAAAGTTAAACACATTGTAAGTAAAAAAAAAATACAGTTTAGAATTGTTATTCAATTGGGGGTGGAGAACAGCAAGATTTAAATTTAAAGAAAAAATCAATTTTAATGAGGTATGATAGTCATGAAAAATTGATATTTTATGGAGAAAAAGCCCTCATGCTCTCAGGTTTAGTTAGGAATTAAATTTTTCCAGATATTTTGGGGGTTTTTTTTTTTGGATATACTTCTTTCGTTGTGTTATTTTAACTGATATGAAAAGAATCTAGGCTTCTATATTGAAATAAAATTCATAATTAATAATCTAAATAAAAATTTTGGTTTAAATTCTGAGCATTACAGGTTCATAGTCCCCTTTAATGAATTACAGTCCTTTGGGGATGGAGCTTGTCATTAACACACATCATCAGCTGATGCATTTTAATAATCCATAGAGTTAGAAGAGAGAGGAAGTGTAAGCTACTGAAGCTTGCAAAACCGATCCCCTAAAGCTTTCATGTTTTATTTGAGCATATGTTTTGGAAGTGGTGGTGTTGACACTGGTGGCACTAATCTCCTCTTTATCTTGTTTTGATTAAAAGGATATTTGAATATTATTTTTGGCAAACTTTTATCTAGCCTCAAAGGAGTTCTCTTGTAGCAGCAACAGAGAAATAGCCATAATAAACACATTGTATGGTACACTTACATCATACATTATAGCCACTGCTGGTGTACTCCAAGAATGCAAAATACTCCTGATAAAAAAAAAAAATCAAATGAGCTTGCATTCAATGCCAAGCATGCGAAAACATAAAATTATGCTCTATTTTATTTTACTTTTGTTTATTTTGAGAACAAAGCTGTATGAATTCCTTCAGCTGTGTGAGGGAAAATAGATTATTCAGTAACTCATTTAGTAATATATATATATGGTTAGGAGACAAAAGGTTACAGCAGTTTTATGACAGTCTACTACTTTTTATAGAAGCACACATCCCCTTTTCTTTACATCATTTTTGCCACCTGTCAGATCTCTGGGTTAACATTCCATCAAACCTTACCTTTTTGTACCTTATGCGATATTAACAGTTTAAAACTTAATTTTCAAAATACACAACAAAAACATTTTGTATCATTTTGCTTTACAGAATGTGCAGATATATATAACTGTCCCGCAGATAGAACGCACTGTGAACAACCTCTGTGTTCTTAGTTACTGCAGGAAAACTTATACGGACAGATTTCATCCATTTGACACAATATCACAATTAGGGTAGATACCTATCTTCTGCCGTCCTTTTGCCATTTTTTCCCTTTAAAGCAACAGGGGGAAAGTGCACAGTAGGCCTTCTTTATGCAATTGTGTATGACAAAGCCTCTGATTCCTAAGGTGCTGGATCAAGCCTCAGTTCTCCATTCAACCGTGTTCTTCATCCCTGTGGAATGTGTTTATAAATAATATTGAGTGGTTTTAGAGCTTGCTTTCCAGAGACCCCATGCTGCTTATTTTGGTTCTTAAATATGGATTAAAGTGTTTAATTTCAGGTTTTAAATTGCGTATACAATTTCAGTTGAGAGCAATGGTATTCACAGTTACTCAGTAAAATCAGATCACTTTTTTATGCACTTAATTTCAGACAAGCCATTCTAATTATACAGAGCAGTAACACATCCCCACCTAAAGCCTGCAGTATGGATTTGTTAATACTGGGTCTTACTGCTCAAGGAAAGAATAGAATCACATGAAGTAATATGGTGGAATTATTGGTTGAAATTTATTTTACTTTCCATCCTCTTAACATTGTGTTTGCATGATTTTTCAAATAATTTATAGTTCAGCAGAAACACTAATTTTTATTTCTTCTTGGAAAGCTACAAACGACACTCTTCTGTTAGTCATAGTTTTTTTTCACAGATGGGACCTTCTTTCTGTTATTCAGCTTCTCAAGGCTCAGAGAAGGTGATGTACTTCCACTGGCTGATGCTTCTCTGCATTTGACACCTCTTTCTTTCTGAGAAACTCAGAGTTCATGTAACCTTGTCCTTCTCTTTTTTGTTATTTTTCAAACTTTATGTCTTGGGAGTGGCTGCTCGTTACATTCAGGTATTCAGGTCACATATGTTGCTATGCTTCTCTACGTGGTACCAATGTTAATGCTGTTTCTCTTTGCTGAATGTTTCCTCAAACTCAGAACTCCCCTGATTTTGTCCTTGCTGCTGTGTTTCATAGATTACTTCCACAGGCAAAATGTTCAATTGTTCTTGTCCCCTGTATTGCTCTCTCTTATTTGATATGTTGCTGTAGTTATGCTCCTCAACATGCACGTCCTCAGACTCAAAGCTCACGTGAGCTTGTTTTGGAGTTTCACTAGCTAGGAAGAAAGCACTCAGGTTTTCTGCTTGTATACATTCGTGTTCTTCCTCTTCTGGTACAGAGGATAGAGAAGTCCTGTTTCTCATTAGAAAGTGCATTGTGAGACTCCAAACAAATATCCTGCTATTGGTTGTTGGGGTGGTTTTTTTAATAAATTAATCCCAAGAACAAAACACCAAAGTGTTATGGTCAGCTCTAGTGTTCCAACTGTAGCTGTTCAGTGCTTGGTACCTCAGGGTTTCCTTTGTTGGGTGCAGTGTCAACACCTGCATCCTCATCTTTTCTTGGGGGTTTTCCTGTTTGTTTTTTGTTTGTTTGTTTGTTTTGGATTGTTTTGGTTTTTTTTTAATGACTTGTATACAAAAATGAAGCTGTTGTTGTTCTGCAGGGGGGTAATTGCAGATTTTGAACTCATGTCCAGAAGGAATTTTGAATGAGTGGCAGTTGCAAATATTTTTGTCCCCTCCTCTAACCCACATCTCAGTATCTTAACTATCAATGCCTTTGAACAATACACTGATCACATACCTTCTCACTGTGTAAGTGATCCTTGACTTCATCATTTGTGTAGCAAAGACTATGTCATTCTTAAGAACCTGTGTTATGTCATGAGATCCAATAGGGACTATTGTGTTAAATAACAGCAGCACTACCTTCCCTGAAAGTAGCAGACCCAGTAGGCTGTTAAATTTTCAAACAAGCTGCAGCAGTCCTGAAGACATTCCCTCTCTTCTTTGCTGACAGTTGTTGCTGTCAAGTCCTTGCTACACACACTCTCCTTGTTCATACTCTCAAATACAGCAGAGAAGGAGCAGAATAAACACACTTGTTTGATGGAGATGGTGATATGGAGAAGAGAGTTTAAGGATATATTAATTTTCAAGTACTTTAGTATGATTAAAAATTAGTTCATGTTAAAATAAGATCTATTACTACTGTCTGAACTTCATAGGCTTTCTAGAAGATTCTATTGAAAAACTTTCCATTAGTCTATATCATAGTGGTTGAGTCGATGCCTACAAAACATTAAAAAATCTTATTGATGAGTGTTAGTAAAGGGGTTTCGTTAAATTGGTAGAATCTTCTATAATAACATCTAGAGCAAAATCCTTAGCATTTGCAGAAAAACACCTTGGCTTCGCAAAGCTTCTTTTGGTTTTAGGTCCTTTATGGAAAGCTCTTTTGTTGTTTAGTTATCCATTCGACTTAAAATAGTTTGTTGGTATACTTCTAGGAGCAGTCACTGTACAAGTTTATTTATCTACTCCACAAAGATGCAGTTAAAATATTTAGTATTCCTGCAGCACTTCTCTTCACAAGAAATCGTTGTCTTCGAAATGACTGGATCTTTGAATTGTCTAAATGCCAAATTATATTTTGGCCTAAGAAAGCTTTTTTTTTCCCGTCTCTTTTTTTCAAATTTAACACACACATTGTGTATTTAGTTTTTATATACACAGGGTAGGTGTTTTATAGGACATACGTATGTTGTATATAAATCATGAAATCCAATGAAGCATCCTAGAAGAAAACAAAGTTGGTAGTTTTCTGGCTTCTGTTCAAAACTCTTGTTATATTGTAGAGTACTTACTATGAATGCTTGGCAACAAAAAGGCAGAGGTACTATATTGTACAAATTCTTAAAAGCCTGTATCTAGAGACAAGAAAATAAAACAAGAGGTAGGTTTATATGCACAGTCCCTGCTCTCTGCTTCACCTCTCCTGGGAAGTAGCTATGATACAATAGGATTTGAAGGTTAATCTTCAAATTTCCTTTCACCTTCAAGAGAGTAACCCATGTCATGCATTGCAAAAAGCTGTCCTCTTGACACCTAGTGATGCAAAAATGGCTTGAAATAAGTCTTTCTGTTGGAAATCAGACTTGCAAAAGTTAAAACTTTATTTTTTCTTTCAAAATTTTCAAACCATCATTCAGGTTTAGAAAAAGCTGAACTTAAATATATGTGTGTAACAGAACATATCAGTTTTGAAAACCTCCAGTTTAAAGTTTTCTTCTGTGAAAATTAGTTATTTCTTTCCTTGCTTGCATCAGTAAGCTGTTTTCTTGCTCAGGAGCAAGAATACTGTATTATGTCAAAGCTATTAACATTTAATCTCATATCTTAAATTGCTCAATAAATATTACAAGTAGATATTTGGGGGGGGGGTGGTCCTAGAAATGTTTACCAGAGCTTCTCTTCAGTCTCTGAAAAGATAATTGGTCTAGGAAATATTACTGAAAGAAATAATCTGTTTGAAATTTCTTTGTGAACAAAGATGTTTCCTAGAATTAATTATTAATCTGACAAAATGTATTTTAAGATAGTTGTAGCTGATTTTTGTTACAGTTCTTCCCAGCACAAATTTGTATTACAATTATGGTTAATTGTTTAAAATGCAATTTCAAATCAACTAAATGTGACCCTCACTGTATTTCCTTTTTATTCTGTTGTTCCTTTTCAAATCATACTTACATACATTATTAGTAGCCGTCATCCTTTCATCTAGCTACCACAGCAGTACACTAACTGTAATTTACTGATTGCAGACCATGGCTAGTCTTCTTTTAGGTGAGCTTTAGTCTTTTGTTGGAGAGTAAGTTTTTTAGATCATATCTCTTCTGATTCTTTTTTGCCCATTTCTTTTGGATACTAATACAGTGTAGAGATATCCAGAAGTAATCTTGCTGATAGATTCAGAGGGGAAAAAAATAACTGAAAAGGTTGTTTGAAAAGCATTTGCTCTACTATATAACCTAGATCTGGCATGAGCAGTGTCTGATACAGAGGAAAGTATCCTCCAGTATGGACCCACCTCTTTAGGAAGGATCCATCCAGGGTAGCGTAAGATAAATTATAAGAAAACTCCTTTCCTGACTGAACTAATGAAGAGGACTTGAAGGCTAGATGTTCCTGATGTTTGCTTATAACCAAAATGCAGGAAAGATTATATTTAAAAGCTAGTGATACTGGTCACCTGAAATGCCAAAAGTTCATGAAGCTATCAGCCTGCAGAAAGTAATGCAAGTTTTAAAGGACGTAATATGAGCTGGAGAGGGTCTGCCAGCACTTCTGTCTTGTACTGTAAGCAGGCTTTTATAGCATTAAAAAATCTTTTCGCCACACCAAAACAGAGTTAGATTTCTCCTTTAGTATTTATTTATATAAAAAGAGATAATGAGTCTGTTTTTATTTTAAAGTGCTATCCAAGAAGGAACAAAACCCAATAAATCATTCTCTGTCTTCCTCAGCAGTATATTTAATGCTCTGAAACCTGCCCTTGATTGTGCAGCAATCAAAAGTTTTCACTATCTTTCCATGCAGGAGATAAAAATTCTGATAAAAGTAAGAGGGGTTTGGGTTTAGATAGAATTGCATCTTTTCCATTTCAACATCACTAAAGCCGGCTATGGGAATAGAGCCAAATTCTTATTATTACACTTCAACTATTGCAAAAATGCAAGGACAAATTTTATTTTGTACTGACAAATGCTCTTCCCTCCTAATTTTGTAGGAGTGTTTTTCCCCCTACAAGGAATAAATTGCACATTCTGGAAATAAGTTAGTCATGCTGAAGTTCAGAATTCATGAAGCTGTTCCAGCAGAGAATGGATATGGAATTGCAGCAAAATCTCAAGGTCACTGGGAATATTCTTTGGGGCATTCTTATGTGGCTTATCTATGCTCACATGCCTAATTTTTTTTCAGTGCAAAGAATAGCCACTTGCAGAGAATGGAAGCCTTAGCCCGGCCCTGTGCCATCCCTTATTCAAGTTCTTTTATACTCCTTTTTTTAAAGAAGCTGTCAAGTTCTTTTCTGAAGCTGACAGGAAAGGCCAAATCTGCAGTACAGGAAGAGAGGCAAAAAAGAAACTTTTTGTGTTGATGTTTTACTAAGTGAGCTAAGGAGAATTTTAGAATCATGTAATTTACTCTGGAGGCATTTACTGTACATAGCTATAGTGATGGTAATTTCTTTCATTGTGGAAGTGAAAAGATAACCATCAATCAGTTGTCAATTGGTCAATTGCAGAAGTGATGAAAAGAAACTGGTAGGAACAATCACTTCTGTGGCTACCTAGACTATTTGGGGTTTTAGGGAAAATATGGGAACTGGAGTCCATAGAAATGGAGTGAGGTTGGAATATAAAAAATAATCTGTACAGGGGTAAGTGCATCCCCTATAAATACTGTATTTAAGGGTTTGTGTGGAGTATAAGTGCTGCAAAAATAGACAAAATGGAACGTGCATTAAAGGACCTTTGAACTGAGCATCTTGAGAACTGGAGATGTGATATAGTGCAAATACATGGACTGTTTAAATGGAGGCTTGAAAATGGAAGAGGTTTCTGGAAAAGATCTGCAAACAACTGAATTATTTCAAATATTGTTAAATAGCCAGCAGTAATTGTGGTTATAACTTTATGTGTGAAAGAAAATATGATTTGTGTGGTTACAGAATAAAGGAGTCATGTTTAAGTTGCAAAGTATTGTAAGAAATAATATGAGGCCAGGTATAGAACTGGTTTTAAATATATAATGTAGAAGTTGTTTTTAAAATGAGCTCCATGGCACAGAATGGCATGAATGCTGTGCATTTAACAGTTATTTCAATAATGTGAAAGGCACATATTTCATTATATATGCATATTGCAGTGGGGGGTAAGCTTAGGACAGAAGTAGGAAAAAGATTAAAATCGTTTATTTATGAAAAGAGTTCAAACATTATTGATACAGGGTGGTAGTGTTTTGTTTTGGGTTTTCTTCCCCCCTTCTGTGGTAGGTAATAAAAAGGATTACAGGCCCTCCAGAAGGATGAGATATCATCAGTTTGTAATCCAGCCCATGGTTTCCTAGATACCGTATTGTCTATTCTGTTCCGCTATGTGAAAAATGTTGAATATCAACAATGGGTTTCAGTGCTGTATTGTTGAGTTTTGTATGAACTAATCTAGCTTCACTAAAAAAAAAAAAAAAAAAAAAACTACAGCTTTGGACAAAAGTCTATAGCCAGTGCATTCGTAACTCCCCATGCACAAGAGCTGACTGTGGCTCTGGGAAGACATTTTACTCATTTGCTTTCTTTTTTCTTGTGGTCTTCTTGTCCAGTTCTCAGGTGTTTACCACCTATTAGAAATTCACCTGTATGGGTCCCGTGTTTGAGAAAGTCCCAGGACCTGTCAACTCTATAGGCCTCATAAAAGACAGCTCTGTTCAGGGTTTGAAAGGTAAGCTTTTGCTTAAGTCGTCTGCTGTCTGTGCTTTCAGATGCTAACTTTATTGGCCTAGTTCTGAAACTTTGCAGCTTCTCACTCATTTGGAGCTTTTGTAGAGAGTGAGCGAGGGGAACAGGTTTCAGATTATCAAGGGAAATAACCATTCTTGTCATGAGAGGTGTGGGGTTAGAGAGGGGATGGATTTAAACAAAGTGTGCCTTTCCTCTCATAAAAACAGAATTGTAACTAACTAGTGAAAGTAAGGAGTGTATTACCTGCACAATGAGATGTTTCCAGAGCAGGTGTTCTGCAAATAAGTATGCTCCAAAGATAGGGTAGGAGTAAAAGGAAAAGTGTTTGACCTGTGGGCATGATGTTTCCAGGACATGGGTAGCACAGACAATGGTGTGGTTTTGAACTGCCTTGCCATGAGCACTGGATTGTTTTCTTCCTCTTTTTCTCTTTTTTTCTCTCTCTTTCTCTCTCTTTCTTTTTTTCTTTCTTTCTGTCTCTCCTTTTATCATTCTTCTTTTACTTTGCTCTCAGAATTGTCTTAACGTTTTATGGAAATGTTACTGGGGATGCTGTTTGCTTGCAATAAAGTGGGCAGAGAACAATTGCGGGTAAATACAATTTATGATCAGAAAAATCCTGTCCTTAGTCCAATTTCTGAAAGAATTTGTGGGGGTTTTTTCTCTCTTCAATTAAGTTTTTCCTAGATTTATTAAACCAATTCAAGAAAAAACAAAAGACTGTACAACGATAAGAATATACATGTATACAAGCTGTGGTGAACTAGATTAGATGCACAGTATATATCTACTTGTGAATTTAAAAGTGTATTGTTAAATGCTTGACTTTAATATATGCATTTTATGTTAAAATATTTCTACATTTTTAATTACAAATTATTTTCTATATATCTGTATTTCTATTTAGAACTTTTCCATACATAAGATTGTGAGTTATTTTAATTCCTTGGAAAAGTAACCTTATAGGTAAATACTTTTACACGTACAGAAATGTGGGAGGATGTCTTTTATGGAGTGACAGAATCTCACAACTGCTTTATTCATTTTAATATGGATAATATACCGATATTGCGATTAGAGACCAACTTCCAAAAATCCTCAATTTTCTTGTCTCTGTTGAAGAATTTTGCAGAAGATATGCCAGCTTTCAAAATCTTCTCTTTACCCAGCTACAGTGTGGATGTTTCTCCCATCCCCTTTTAACCTAGGAATTAGAAGAAAGTACAGACGATGCTTGCTTAACCCTGCATTTAGTGCCAAGCCGTGATGTGCTCCCTATGAAACCATTCCTGACCCTCTGCTTGCAGTGGTGAGCCTGAATTTTTCCCCTTCCTTGCCCATCATTGTCGGTCAATTATGGGATGGAACTGAACCAGAAAATCTGGTACAGTCTGGCAATTAGTACAAAGGGTTTCCAGTCTAGTGTGAAGACAGAGATGCAAGAGCCCCAGCAGCTAGAGAAATAGTTTTGATTGGCCATGGACATTGCCTTTTAGTGCTGCTTGGTTACTTCCTAAAGATGCTGCCTCTTCTACCCTACAGGTCTTCTCCTTAAAGTACTGCATTACAGGCCTACTTTTTATAAGTCTTTTGGGAAGTGGGGGGGTCTTCTTTTTTTAGTTCTAGTTTCTCCCATTTGCAGACTGTCATTTTAACCCATCAAACAGACACATTTTGACTTGTACAACAAAGAACCAAGTTATCAACATTCACAGAAACTGACATTTTTAATTCAGGCTTCATTATGTCTTCGGTTTATGACAGTGAGCTACAAAGACATTTAAAGGTTTTTTCTTTTTTTCATTTTAAATTCAGCATTGGGATGTTTATCTTTTAATGCTCATATTTCCCTTTCTACCTTTATTCTTTAGTAATATATAATTAGCATTATCCAAACCATCAGCTATTATCCACTGACTTTTGACCTTTGTTTTTATCTATCTAGCATTTCCAAAATAACTCGCACTACAAATTTTAACTGTTTATGTTACATCGTTATAGTAAAATATAAATAGTTAAGCTCCCTAATAGGTTCATCATAAAAATAATCTCTTTGGATGTTACTAAGATTTAATGAATTACTACATAGTTGTAAACTTGTTAAATAGCTAGTATTTTAAGGTACAAATTAATAGTAAAAAAAAAATTGCAATTCAAAAATAATATACAGAAGACAGGGGTTTTCATATCTAACCAGCATTTTCAAGAGTTATTGCTGAATCTGTGCCTGATATTTCCTACTGTCCTAAAAGAAATAAAAAAAAAAGAAAAATCTGGTACAAATTTGGCTGCAGTTTAGAAGAAGAGCTGGTTATGCCAAATAAAAATTTTAGACTGTTCTTTCCAGGAAAGCTGGTAACTTTGCCAAATATATGAAGACAGTACTCAGTCAGATCATGTTCAAAACTAAAATTCAGTATAATTAGATAACATGGCAAGCTGTTGCCAAAGTAATAGGAACATCAGGCATTCAACCATAAGCATAGTGTTTTGTTTGTGAGTTTTTGTTTTCATACGAGTCAGCAGTTTCTGGTTTATGCTTGAATAACTGTGTATTTCAGATGTTGTCTTTTGTAGTTGTATAAAAGTAAATGTGTGATCTAATCCTCAGATGTGTATGGGAAATATTACAAATATACATTCAGAGTTTATATTGTCATTTTTATTTCATTCTGTCTGTCTCTGCACAGTGGTACTATGGGAGTCCCTGAAGGTGGCTTTAGGCACATGATAGCAGAATATTCCATTCAGCAGTTAAATACTCTTTGGCTATATTGTTGGCAAGAAATACAGTAGTGGGGACTGAAAATGTGATGACTGTGATTAGCACACTGCCCACTTCAATCAGGTACCTCTTGTTTTCATATTTATCACTCATCTTTCCCAGTTGACTGATGGCTGTCACTCAATAACTTTCTTTGGCTATGAAGAGAAAGAGCTTTCTTTAAAGATATCAGCAATGCTGTTGAGTTCTATAAAAGGTCATTTGCACTGAAAGTCTACATACAACAACAAATTAGTAGCTTCTCTTGTAGATCTTCTGATAGCATACATGGGAAATGATGCAATAGTGTTGTTTGTTACCCCAGGAAGACAATAGCATAGTGTAGGTCAAAAATCTAATCTGCTTGCCCAGAAACATATTGCCTATGGAGGCACTGATGATGCTTTAGACAGGAATTATGTAGAATAATTATCCATGTATTATCTGCCGATTTCTTGCTTGCTTATCAGAGAAACAAACAAATGCTAACTTGCATTCAAGTGCAGGGGAAAAGAAAATGATAACTGTGTCTTGGGCTAAAGAATTTGTTTAAAAAGACACAAGAGCAATTGAAATTTCTCACCACTTGCAGTGTAACAGGTAACCAGTAATAGCCCTGAACAATACATACTCCAAATGCACTTTAATTGTATTTTTTTTCATTGCTTTTAGTTCTGTTTGTCTTCAATGACCAAGAAAATTTGACCCTGAACAAGGACTACCCCATCTTTATTTGTAACTTTTCAATCATGTTACTATGGCCTTCAAGTTAAGTACTTACACAAACATGGCTGGTCTGTGAGCTTTGATAGTGAATCACTGGGTCAGACTGTTTAATTTTGAAGGTTATAAAGATCTGTGCCTAGTTTTCCGCACTTTTCTATCATAAAATAATTTTAGATCTATGCAAGTGTTTTCCTCTTTCCCTCCAAATGAGTCTTCTAAACACTGCTGTGCCTTTTAAATATTTACATATAAGTAAAGTTTCAAAGTGCCATTTTTTCATATGGGAAAACATAGCCATAGAAGGGCTGAGAGACAGCATTACATCTTGGTGTGGTTTACTACTCTGGCAGTGTGTTTGGAATGTATTTAAGATCTCCCACTCAGTGCATTGCAGTACCATTTTCCAGTGATGAAACCAGTTCATAACTGCCTTCACTTTCTTTTTAGTTTGTCCTTCACCTCTTAATAACTGCCACCTCCACAAAATGAATTTGGGTCAAACTCACCAGCTGCAGGATCCATTCTTACCACCATCAGTATTGCAGTTCTATGATTTCAGTTGGTCGATGATCATATTTTAATGCTAACCCCCACAACAGTCCAGCTCTTGAGCCCCATTGGTTGATAGTCTGTCCCAAACTGAAGAAGTTTGGCTCAGTTGTTGCTTTCATTGCTGTTCTAGAAAATCAGGAAGCACACTCGTAAAGCTCAGCTGGGAGGTAGGCCTGTGCCACAAGTGAAGTCATGGAAATAACATCTAAGTACCCTTATTTCATATACATGTATATATAATAACATCTATTACATCAGGAAACATCTGTTCTTAGCTTCTTGATTTCTGTTAGTCTGGTTTCTGAGCTTATGAGGTCTCAGGGAGAAAAAACCAAACAAAACAAAACAAAAAAAAAAAACACACACCAAACAAACACCTCGTCATCATCACAAGGGTCAGGAGTGTGTAGCAGTGGTGTAAATTGGCTCATGTCAGTTTTTGTATGCGCCAAAGAGCAGATTGCAGCCCTGACATGCTGAGGACCTTCAGTGAAACTGTAGGAGTTTGTCTCCTCAGAAAATGAGTCACACTCAACAAACTAGTCTCCAGTTTGTCAGCTGCACTCTTCATGCATACTGCTTTTGTCCTTCCTTTGTGGTTTAATGTATCTGACAACTCACTGCTGGGTCTGTTGATTTGGAAAATTTGTAGGGCTAAATGTACTAGCAAAAAAATCACAGAGGATTTGTCATACGGGAGAGAAAGAGAGATCAAGCCCATTGCCTGAGCAGTGACCTACCAGCTTTTCTGCTCCTGGAAATGTTTCCTTTCATGACAGGTCCTCCTCAGCCCTTCTCATGTCTGTTCCTCAGGGTGGGAAAAGCAGCTGAAAAACTCACCCACAAGTTTTATAGCCACGTAACAGGGCTCTATGCTCCCAGTTCCCGCTGACTTTCAGTTCAATTATCACTTAGATGAAATTCAGTAGAAATGAAGTACCTACTTTCTTTATGGCCTAGAGAACCTTCTGTCCTGAGTCTTATGGAATGAGGCTGTGGAATGAGTGGGCATTGGCTGTTAGTGGGATGTGACAAGCAGTAAGAAATAAGATATTGGATCAGTGTATTTCATGGGACTTTCTACAAATCCAGGCAATTGACACTTCATATAAAACAACTGGTTTCACAAAAAGAAGGGAAAAATGACTAGTAGAGTCATGGTGATAGCAGTTTCTCAAGAACAGATACCAAAGGTACAAGCAGAAACTATGCCATTGCAAGGGATGGCAGGCTGTGTAGAGGCACACCTTTTGTTAACACATCAGCCTTAACCAAAGACTCAGAAAGGAATTTTACAGGAATTAGGTTATTAATGACAAACCTAAAGGGCTAACATGAGCCTACAGAAATAGAATTGAAGTAATCAAGACTCAAAAATGAGATGCAACCACCACGATGCATGAAACTTCATTGTATGAGTATTCAAAGCAGTAGGGAACCCAAGGTATAAGCTTGGTAGTCAGCAGAGGGAGGTGATGTCATAAAAAGATGAGGCTGAAAATGAAGAGGAACCTAATACCTGCAATATATAACAGTTTACTTTTTAAAAAAGTAATCTATGAGGACATGGCTAGCACAAATTATATAAATTACAAGAGGATATGGATGATCTATAATTTTTTGTAAGTCATCTTCTGGTATCTTACATGTTGCATGGACACTCAGCTAATCCACTGAAGAAACAGTAAATGACATGACAATCCAAAGTCCCTTGCAGACCTTTTCTATGATTCATTATTGGCATTGTAATGAAGATATGAATTCTAGAGGCAGCCTTTCCCTCACTTCTGTTTCATCCCTTCCTAGAATAAATCTTATATTTTTCATTTACCTTCTGTGCCTTAGCTGTACAGTTCGTTGATATTTCTTTTTGTTTCTTTCTGTACTTGTAATTACCTTTTAAGTTGAGCCCTATGGATGTTCTCTTTTCCAGTTTGTTAAATTCTTCAGCTTACTCAGTATAATATTCATTGCTAGCATCCAGCCCCTATTCATTAGAACTTTTCTTACACCAATTTCTGAATCAAGGAGATAGCTAGAAAGTGGTGCTAGTCTGTGTTATGTTAGCACTGACTAGAGGAAAGATAAAGTAAGCCTTGGCTTTTGAGAGGTTCTGTGTATCTGTAAACTTAAATATGTTGGTGAGGATTAAGGAGAGATTTCATTCCTGATCTATGTAGCTATTCTGCCAGATACCTCAAAGGCAGACACAGGTACTTCAGCAAAAACAGCACTATATGTTTTCATTTTGCCCTTTGTACTTTTTTAATGGAAAAAAACTCAGAGATGCTAATAATTTCTTGTAATCAAATGCCATTTTCAGTCATTTTTATAGTCTTTTGGCTAAAAATGTTCAAGTAATTTTTAAAAATTCAGAAACACAGGGCTGGAATTAAAAAAAAGAAAGCCACAACAGTTCCAAACTTTCCAAAACACTTTAAAATGTCCTTTTTCTTTTGTTGGAAGAATATTTAATTTGTCAACTACTGCTGCCAGGAGAAGTGTTAACTTCTCTGTGTTAGAGCCCTAATTAGATTAAGTTGGATCTGCACTTTGCATGTTCTCCCAAGCTAATTGCCATGATCACCATGCTTTAAAACCTTTATTAGGGGATTTTGTTAAAGATGCATCACTTTACTGTTGTTATTCATCTGACAAGAAGAGTGGATTCAAATGTACTCTTCTTTCAAAGCTGTGTTTGTCACTGACCTCCGATGTTGAACTGAGAAGAGAATTAGTTTCTAAGCACTGTGTGTGCAATGCCAAGAGAACTGCAGAGTTCTAACTGGCATCCTTCTACGAGAGGTGATTCAAAAACCTTATTGTCTTGTATATTGCATCCATTAGAGCCAAAAATACTTGGGTGGTGTTAAAAGACAGAGAGATTCAAATCTGGTTACTGTCTTTAGCAAGGAGTTGTCAAAATGAAATGGGGGCAGCACTGAGAGAAAAAAGGTCTTGGAATCTCCTTTTGAAAGAGGAGGTTATGCCTAGAGATGTAGAACCTTCCTTCTTTGATTCATGAGGAAAGTGGAAAGAGGGCGACTAGTGAGGTGGCAGTCTGTTGATGATACCAGGTTTTTCAGGACAGTAAAAATGAGAATTGGCTGGAGGATCTTATGAAACTCAGTAAGTAGTCCTTAAATATCCCATGAAATTCAGTTTAGGTAAGAGTTAAAGTGATGCATCTGGGAATAATCAAAACTTCCCAAATAAAATTATGGGCTTTCAGCTGTATTACCATCAAGGAATGAGATGTTGGGATTATAAAAGACAAGTCTATGAAAGAATCTGCTTAATGACATTCAGTCAATGCTAGGAATAAATAGGAAAGGGGTAGAAGATAAGTACAGGATACTTACACCAGTGTATAAATATATGGTGCACTGACTTCTTGCATATTGCCTGCCCCTCCCTTTTCAAAAGGTTCACAAAAGGGCAACAAGTGTGATCACAGAAGCAGAGAGATTTCCATTAAAAAAAAACTGAGCAAAGCAAACTCTTTGTATGCCCAGAAAATAAGACTGTTAGGAGAGATGCTAAAGTTATCTAGTCTAAAGCATCATAAAGAGGGTCCCTACATGTGGTTTATGCAGTTCTTGCCAGGACAAGAAATCAAGGCACATTGCAGATATGACAGCTGGAAAAGAAGCAAAGATCTTTAGACATAATTCAACAGCAGCAGGGTATTCTCAGAGTTTCAAGTTTGTATCAAGGGATCAAGGGAAGCTTGAACAAGTTCCCAAAAGAGAGATCCCTAGAGGTTAAAAATACACATGAACCTTATCTGGCTCAGGTAGTCTTCAAGACTCATATTTGTGGAAGCTGGAAGAGTACCTGGGGGAGGTGTTATTAAATGCCTGTTCTGTTATCCTATAGGTGCTCATTTCTGGCTGCAGAGAGAGACAGTGTTTGGCTAGATGGACATTTGCTCTCACATAGTACAGCCATTTTATTTTCTTATCATACCATTCATTTAGGTCCTGAGCTCACACTTCATATCCAAATGAAGGGCATCCCAGAAACTGTAGAAGTAGCGTGGGCAAACAGTTTGAATACTGGAATCTCTATATTTTGCACATATCTTCCTCTTCAGCTAAGCTAAGAAATGGTCCATCTTCCACAGTGCACCTCTTGGCAATCAAAGGGAAATACTGACAATCAGAAGCATGTCTTTAAAGCTCCCAAATTCAGATTAATATGATTTTTTAAAATGTGGAGAAATCCATGAAAAATTTATTAGTATATAGTAGCTGAACAATCTGTCCAGCAGACTTTAATTTCTCCTTCTAATCTCACCTCAGTCTGCTGGGTCAGCTTTGCGCTTCTTGTGTGCACAATGGGGAACAATGTTTAGCTGATGACAGAAGTGCAGGATGGGGATTAAGTACCCCCCCGACCCCAAGCTCTCTGTATTTTAGTAATGGTATTGAAAGTTCCCTAGTCCCTGATTTTTCTTCCCTCCTACTCTTCCAACAAATTAACTTCTAAATCCAAAATTCAAGACATAACTTCACTAGGCAGGGAAAATACACCCTGCATGTTTTCCTAAATACCCCTTTAGAAAAGGCTTAAGTTTGATTATTGTAATTGATTATCTTAAACCCTTGAATGTCAGAATTCTGCGTTACGCTCAGCATGTAGTTTGATGTGAAGCTGGATTTGGCAGCGGTCTTAGGGGTCCTCATTTCACCACTGCCACCCACCTACTCATTTCTGGCCCATGTTCCAGGTTTGTCCCCTAACCTTAGATACAGATTCAAAATTAAGTTATAAATTAACTTATTCGTTGCTGTTAAAAGCACCAGTTACAAAGTGAGCTTAATCTCTGTCTTTCATGTGACAGCACAAGTGCCATAGGACCGTGTGGTTAGAGAAAATAGGTAAGTTTCTTACAAGGGTTAGTTTTCCATTGGAAAAAAAAAAAAAAAGCTCATTAATATAATTGAGCACTAGTGCCAGCATATAATAGCTGGAAGAAACACATGATTTTGGAATGAGAGGGTGGCCTTTTGCTAGGTGGTAGCTCAGAGTTGAGAAAGCCTACCATGAAGTTGCACCTCCTGTGGCGTATTGTTTTAAGGCTGCATGGTAAGCCTGAGTCCTGAGTCAATCTAGGTAACAACAAACAGTCTCCAAAAGGAGTTGAGAAACAGCTTACACAAGGAATAAAAAGCAATAGTAGCCTTTGTTTTCAAATACATCAGGAGCATGATTACTGCCAGAAAATCTGTAAGATACTCAAGGCATGAAAGGAGCATTTTAAAAAAAAAAAAGAGAGAGAGAGAGGGAGAAAAAGAAATCCATAGCAGAAAAGCTATGATTTTGAGATAATTTTTTTTTTTTTTTTTTTTTACACCTGTGCTTACCATGGAGGAGGTTGAAGAGACTTCCATCTCAGAATCTTAATTTATGGAGTGCATTTTGGGATTGGTTTCAAATTGAAGCATCCATAAATAGTTTAGAGAATAAATGGACAAAACAAGCTATAACAACTCATCAGGAACAGAGACATCCACTCAGAAATTCTAAAGAAAGTCAGGAGATTATGGAGTACAGCTTCTCAGTTCAAATCATTTTGAGCCAGGGGAGATCTGAAGGAAGATCCAGAAAACTGCAGTCCGCTAAATCTGACATCTGTACTGTGAAAATTAGTAGAAGTTATAACAGATAATAAAATAATGTAATCTGAATAATTATGACATATTGTGAAGAGTCGATGTAAGTTTTAAAAGAAAAGTCCTGGCTTCAAAATATGTTGAAATTCTCTGATGGAATCTGCAAGTAGGAGAACACAGGAGACCCAGCTGATATCACCTGCTTGGGTGTTCAAGAGGTGTTTAAAAGGGTCCATTCCAAAAAGCCTTTAAGGAAATAAAATGTGCTGGAACAAAAAGGAAGATCCTTACACCAATAAATAACTGGTTGACAGTAGAAAGCAGAATACGGGTCAGTTTTCACAGCTGTAACCACTGAGAACTCCATGGAGATCTGTGCTATTCAACATATTAATAAGTGATCTGAAAAATAAAAAGCTGAATAGTGAGGGAACAAAATTTGCGATGGGAAGTTACTCAGGGAAGTTAAAAGAAAGACCGGCTATGCCATGTTAAGAAATATCTGGCAATAATGGGAGAAAAAATGACATGAAATTCACTGCAGACAAATGCACGTGGGAAAAATATCTTTACCTATATAGTGGTGGGCTGAGAATCAACCATCAGTTCTCAGAAATTAGATCTTGAAGATAATTGGATAGTTCTGCAAAGCTGTCACATCAAAAACATTTGAACCAAAATTTTAAAAGTAGAGAACAAAATAAAAGCCATAATTACAACACTATATAAATGCGTAGTACACCTGCATCTTGAATACTCTGTGTCGTGCCAGCCTCCTTGGCTTAGAAAGAGCAGAGTAAAACCAGATGAGGTTGAAAGACAGCTGACAAGGATGATTACCATGACAGGGAATATGACAAGGAACCAGCAAGCTGGAAAGGATATGACCAATGCTGTTACAGGTTCTAGATCCTGACCAGTTCAAAAGCTTGTTTTACAACATCACAACAGAAACAGATATAAGTGAAGAGTTAGTGGAGGAAAATGGGAATGAGAGAGAAGTCCTAAAATGAGTACCTTGCCGAGCTACATCAGAAAGTTAGAGGAACAGTGCTAATGCTTAAGAAACTGGGCACATAGAAGTATTCATGAAGCAATTAATTTGTCTGGTTGAGTCTCATTAGATCCTTTAGGCTTTCTCTGCAAACAGTGGAGAAAGTCTCCCTATTTGGGCAATGAAGAGCATCTAAATTAGGATCCTCTTCTGAGCTGGGCCACAAAGGACTGTCTCTATCTCCATTAAGTAGAAAGGTAGCGCAAGGAGCCAAAGAGATGAAACTGGATACCTAACAAAGATACTATGATAGGTCTGAGTGGCTGTACTGTTCCAGTGGATGGGTATATAGAAAGTAGCTGCTATCCTGTTATGACTCCTGTTAATGGATTGATGTGGAGGATAAAAAGTTCCAAATCCTGTCTACAGGCTCTTCTCATGGCATATTTACATACCTCTGGTCAGGAGTTGAAGATCGTGTCCCAGGAAAATAACACTGTAAAGCTAGGTAGAGGTGTTTAGAGTCAGTATTGTAATAAAACCACCAGTTACCTCTACCCTATGCTAGATTGTACCTAATTTGTCCCTACTTTTAAAAGAGTATTTCTGCAACTCAGCATATATTCCGTTCTTTAGGGATTGCTTTTACAAAGGCATTACAAAGTACTGACATACTCCAGATATGGCACATTCAGTTTTTTGTTGTGTCTGAGCACTGTGGCAGAAAACAACCTATTATGAGACCCATGGAGGTTGCCTGGAGTTAAAGGTGTGGCAGCAATGTCTGAAACTGTTTCATTTTGAAGCACTCACCAAAAAAGTGTGAGGTCACTAATTTCTTTTACCCATAGTTTTAAGCTGTGTATTTTTCAAAGGAGATTACTTTTTTTCTAAGTTTTTTTTAACTGAATCAGGAAGCCTATAGCACTTATTGAGGGAGTACTGTCTCCCTAAATCTCCAAATACACTGATGCAGGTAAATTGCATTTATTTTTGAGTAATATTTGCCCATTTTCTTTTTTTAAGATTGCATTCCTCCAGTTTTTTCCATTCATTTCCTCTCATTATTTTGGTTGGTAGTTTTTCACTCCTTTTCCCTTTAGTCCCTTTACTACTCCACAAACCACAACCCAGGGCAGACTTTTGAACCATGAAATCTGAGTGTTTAATTTAGTGCACACGATTTTGTATCTCCCTAGTAGCTATGCCCTTCTTATATATTGCTTATAATTTTGACATTTTCCTGAGTTGGAAGCACATATACTATTTAAAATTACACTAAAAAGACAAATATGTAAATCTTAAGGCTTTAAGTTATGCATAAGTTGCCAACAAAATTCAGACCAATTCTTCCTTTCTGCAGCAATACAAATAGAAGGTAATAATCATTGGTCAACATTAGCATAAAAATTTATCATCAGTCTTTGTTTCTTGGTCATTATTTGGAGGGTTCTAGGGCTTTGGGTTTTTTTTAATCCTCAGAAATGGTAGTGAAAAATGTTGAATTTGGAGAAATTAATTGTATTTTTAATATAGCTATACTGAAGTTTTGCTATTGTAAAGCTTCTTCTATGGTTTGCTTTATTTCTCACACATAAGCATTCCACTTAAACTTGCTTTGCAAGGTAGGTCCCTTTTTTAAAAAGTTTTCACTATTAACAACATATTTTTTCTGATGGTGCATATTTTAGGTTAGCTTTTGCAGTGGTCTAGGAAGCAACTTTGAGACAATAAATTAGCCGCTATCTGATTTATTGAAAGAATAAATGACTTGAAGAGATTTTGTTAGCTGATTTTTAGAAACTAGATGGATTGCTGTCGCATTGCACACCTTTACTGCAACTTGCTCATGTTTTATATCTGAGAGAGGCATGCCCTGACAAAGAAAAGTCTTTCATGGCCATGCATTAACATCTGGGATGGCTTATTTGAGTACCAGATAATTTTGTTTAGAATTCTCTGAATCATAATTAAAACAGTTACTGAAATAATTTAAAGTAGATGAAAGTTATGTAAAATTCATGCATGGTGCCTTTTTAATAAACAACAACAAATATCATGAAGCAATCAGCTCTGGGTGCTTGAATTTTCTTTTAAAAAGTTTAGCTAGTCTTAACTTACTGATTTTGAAGACGCTATAATAAAGAATTAGTGGAGGAAATATTGCTTTTACTGTTTTCAGATAATGCTTAATGTTGTTGCAAATTATAAAATGTAATTAGCTATATAAATGCCTGAGGAGCAAATAATGTGCTATTGTCTTGATATCTTTCCAGAAATTAGTCTTTTAAAACAAATTTGCCATATTAATCATCTAAAAATATTTTTGATCACTGAATTAATAGTTTGCAGCCTGTTTTCAGGTATTCATTGCCATAGGTGATTGCCTCTTAATTACTACATGGGCGCTTTCTATTCACTCTTATTAATTCATGTTTTCTGGCATAGTCCCAAAAGGCAGCCTTGCCCTATATCTTCTAATTACTTCTATAATTGAATTTGCCCACTTTTTCTAACCTATTTTTTAAACTGACTGTGTTTGTTCATGGTTTATTGTGTCTTTTTTGTGTCAGTTCTCTGCAAGCAGAATGTACATTGATTCTTTCCTCATTTCTCATTAATTTTCAAGAGCTTTGCTGCATGTCTGTTTTTTCAGCCTGTCAGACCTATTGCTAGACCGAAAAAAGATTCTTATTATTAAAGGTTAGGTAAAATAGACTGAAGTTAATTAATTCATTAGTAACTCTGAGCCAATTACTGAAGCCTTCTCTTATTTATATACTTGTTAACAAGACAGAGATGAGAAAGGCCTATTATAGGCACATGTCCTTCAGAAGTTGGTCAAATCCTCTAGAGCATATGCGTTTAGTTCCTCCAAAGAAAAAGAATTGACTCCAAAATGAAGACCTGAAGATCTAGCTGGCAAATACTTCATAACCTGATGGACCTTCTTGTGGCCATCAAAATGCTATTTTGCATTCTATCTATCTTTTGATCACAAGGAATAGGTTTTAATGATCAGCCTTATGAAGTGCACACATAATGTTTGAATATAAACATATTGACTTGCCAACTTCCCTAGAATTATTTCTTGGGACACATGGAAATAGTTGAACAAAGAAGAACTAAGCATGCATATCTATGCAATTAAGACATGAGTTGCTGATTGTGACTTCAGACAATTTTCTTGTCTTGACAAATGCAAGGAGATATGTAGCTGAAAAAAAAGAAAGAAAAGAAGATTATTTTTTAAAAAACACTCTGTATGTGATGAACCTTACAAGAAAGCTGAAGTCATTCAGAAGCTACAGTCTTAAAATAGGGAAGCTATCTAGTGGGTCACTGATCAAGGTCAGATCTGTATATTAATGGCATCAACACTTATTTTAAACATTGTATTCAATACTTGACCTTATATTTCTTGAGGCTAAAGTATCACAAAACACCATTCTCTCTCACTGAGTTCATAAGAATGCAACTCAGCTCTCAACATCAATACAAGATTGTTGGTTTTAAACAACTTACTGATACTTCATTGGAAAAAAATAATCAAGAAAATCTTTGGAGTTTTATTTTCTGAGAATTCAGCAGGTTGATCAGAGCTCATTAGAATTAGAAAGCACTTACCACAATTCTTTGTCAAATGTCTTGCAAACCTGGGCTGATATCTAGATTTAGAGAGAAATTATGCTAAGACTGAGGAATATTATATGAGCATTTTAAGAAAAAAAACAAAGCATGGATTTAGAAACATCTTCTACTTAGTCCTTGCAGAATATGAATCCAAATAAATTTAAACAGGCAGAAAAGAGCATTTGAACCATTGAGGACCAAACAGCTTGGCCTACCCTAGTCAATTACATTTGGAAGAAAAATTGATAGATCTAAATTTAGAATTGTACAAGAAGGGTGGTTACTAAATTATCTGGAACTCCTACCCCTGTGCTAAAAGTAACTTCAGGTTAAAATCTTCACATACCACTGTAGGAATTATTCTCTGATCCGCAGTTATTTCAAGCTTGAAAGACAATAAGAAGAAAAGGAATAAACTAACACAGCATCTGACAACGTGTGCTCCTCACCTGCACCTGGTTGCTAGTATAAGGTCTGGCTACAGTCACCATGCTGTGCTGAAATGTCTGTCCATTTGCTTCTGCATACCTCCTGGAGCACACAGCTTTCTCACTCCACTTGCATGCCATATACCTCACTGCAGAACTGGGGTCTTTACTCTTCAGTCTTGTTCATTCATTCTCTTCCTGAAATTATTTAGGAAATAATTGGCTGATAGGAACTGATGATATCTTGATCAGATCATTTTTATTTCTGGTATGAAATAAGTAAGTGACTAATTATGGAAGTGCTTAGGAGGCTCTGTAGTTAAAATAGCTTTGAAATGTGCTCTTAAAACAGATATTCACGTCATCATGTGTGAATTTTGTGATGTGTGCTTGCCAAACTTATATTGTTTATGTGTGGAATGGAAAGTTACAGGTTTTGAGAACTTTTCAAGTACATCCTTTGATTTATTTCAGTTATTGGCAGTTACCCTTAAGACTGTGTGTGACTGATCTGGATCCTTTAAGCAGAAACAATACAAACAGGTTTTTGAAGATTTCATTAGAAGAAGGGTACATTTAGACAGTTCAGAATTGTAATGAAATTAAATGAAAGAATTTCCATTAACACTTCATTTTTCTATTAATGACATGTTATCAGAATGAGTCCTATTTTATGCAATAGTATTAAAATAATTTTTGCCACTATAAAATGTATGTTATGAGGAGTGGGTCACTTATCTGCCCCCCATCACTCTCCCGGTAACACTTTTTGTAGTTCTGCAGAACTGAGAGCTCTCACTAGCTCCATATAGACAGACCCTTTACTAAAGTCAGTAAGGTTTTAAGAAAATGTGAGAAGCATTTGTGTGTCATCAGCTGTGTTATCAGAACCAGGGTTGAAATTCAAGCTGTTCATCAGGGTATGTTATGGGCTTTTTGATAACATGCATTGACAGAGACAGTATTATCAAAGCAAAATAACAGAGTTTGTGGTGGCTACTTTATAGAGAAGAGCAGCAGACAGAACAGTAACACATTTTTCATTTTATAACTCTAATATTATAAAAGCAGCAGTAAAACAATAAGAGTTTGCTGTCTGAAAAGTCCCTCATTTATCACGATTTTTGTAGTTCTTGCATATAAATTTATTTCTGTCCTTATGTACATTATATTGTATTTGACTCTACTTCTGTCATATATACTTTCATAGTTATTCTTACTCTTCTTTACTCAGAGTACCCTCTAGCACGTCTTAAAAACATTCCCCCATCTGCCATTATCTCACTTAATGTGACTTCATTTCAGCTTCTGCATGCGCCACAGCAGTGCTTTTACTTAATTCCATATCCTTTCAGTAACTTCATGTAGTCATCAAGGAACTTGTAAAGAGTGGATTGACTTCTTGGAACATGCTTGTTTCTTGTGGCATTTCCTTTAATTCATTATTGGTTCTACTTTGTAGAACACCCTGTGATCACAGCAGGTGACTAGGCTGAGTTGAAGTTGTAAAATCATAATCATAATTTACATACAAGGAAGCAGGGATGCTAAGATTTCATGAATTTCCATATGTGGCAAATGAGGAGTGTGGCAGAGCCAGCAGCATAGCACCTATTGCCTGGTTAGTGTGCTGGGCTTTTACCATTGGACTGTCTTTCCACTCCTTTCTGGTATGTACTGTGATGATTAGATGACTAATATGGAGATACTAAAACATATTTGTGTTGTTATAGTGAGTAGAACCTTATAATTGTCAGTGGATTTAAAAAAAAATAAAGGAAACGTGATAAATATTTTCTGTTACTTTTTATTAAACTAGAGCTTAACATTGTTTAGTATCTTGGATATTGGAACTTTTTACTGTGTTTTAGACACTTACCTGAAAACAAGTCATCAGATTGGGTAAAACAGTGAATGTCAGCAATGTTGATCAACAACATTCCTGCTTACCTGACTGTGTGCTTTTTACTGCCTTTCAGTCTAATAGTATTTAATCAGAATAAATATACAATAGAAAATGAAACTGTGACAGAGGGAAGAATAAAACTGTGTCCAAGGATTTTCTTGATAAACACAGGCACTTTACACAAGGCTCAGATATAAGGTAGGGAATTCAGCACCCCGTGCTGGCCTTTGGCCAAAGCAGGGTGATTGGGCACTTGGGGTTGTATGGTGAAGCTGACCTTTCTTTCTGGATCTTGAAGGAAGAAAATCATTAGAGCTCCCCTCATTCAATGCCAGAAGCACAGTATTAGCGAAACTTATATCCTAGTTTTGCTCAACACAGGAGGATCTTTTCTTCTGTTCCTAGCATCTTTTTCAGGACACCTAGGAAAGTAATGTGTTCCTTATGGGTATCCAAACTGCTAATACAAACCAAATATGAGTAGTTATTATCTGCATTTTGATGTTATGTATTTTGCATCTACAGTAAGTGCCACCACTGAAATGCCAAACCTGTGCTTAACATTGCATCAATAGGCCTCCTCGATGATAAACCTTGACAGTACATTGTTCTCTTGTCAAGTGGCATTATCCTAGCAATTCAGCAAAAAATTTTCTTCATTTGGACAGTACATCTTTCAGACATTCTCTTCTTCTATTGATTTGTTTTCTCCTGTCCCTTTCTCCTTCTTTTGTTTTCTTATCATAGCTTCAGGTTATTAAGTGCAAAGTATTGATGGGAATGGGTGGTTTTGGTCGATGGAGAGCTAATGCATCCCTAATCCCGCCATTGTTATAGAGTTATGCTTTACTCTGGTTCCTGATGGGGGAAAAGGTGCAAAGCTCTTGATCCTAGTTTTATTTGTCAGAAACCCATCCATCAATCAAGCACAAGCATGTCTGAATGCTGAATGACATGTGGGTCTCAGCTGAAAAAATTCGATAACACTGTATTGTCAGGTTGCTCACTCTCTGTTTTTTTTTTTTATTTTGATAAGAAATACATTTGACTGAAATAGATAAGCATGCAGCTACTAAAGACTTGATGAGAGAGAGTGACACACATGGCACCAAAGGTTGTTGATCTTTGGTATTAATGATACTTATGAGTAAATAAAATAGAGAAAAAAAATCTCTAGACATGCAACATGCTTCAATCCTGAAGGGTTTTTTTATTGAGTTGGGGTTTCAAGTTTTTAATCTGAACATATCTTATAGCCTGCCACCTAGGTCCAAATACAGATTGAATCTGTGACTGAATTTTTTTTTTTAATTATATTGGTTAATATATCACATATTGATGAATGGAATTTTGTTTTAATGTACATTGAGAAATCTGCTCATTTATTATTTCTGAATAAGAATGAAGATCTATTGATTAATATATATGTATTACCCTTTTAATATTTGAAACATTTTAAATATATCATTACTTATACATAGATATTTTATGCTACACAAATACATATGCATGTAATTTCAAAAATGTCTTTTCAACTGTAATTGTATCCTCAGATATGTTTTTGGTATCCCTTTATACTAGTTATTGTGTGATGTACATTAATACATTGTTGAAATCTTATCCCCTTGCTTATATACAATTTTCTATTCATACTTAAGATAATTGCATTTAGGAACTGCTAAAATGTGCAATATTCCTTCTGTACGCTGTAAGCTTGGGAAAAGTAATCAAGAGATCAGAACAATTTAGAAAATCATTTTTCTTTTCTTGCCGTAAGAAGTAGACAGTTTAGAATAGAGAACTGCATTAAATGACCTAAAAATTCCATCAACAAAGGTAACAGAAAGACAACTTAAATCACAGGCTCTAAGATAAATATTATGTAGCCCCAAGTACTAGCAGACTCTATGAGTAAGCCATTTTTTTTTTCTCTCTATGGCTAGGGGCTACAAAACTGCAAAAATCAATGTGGGAGTGCTTTAGATTTGTTGGGTAAATTACATGTGCTTGGCTGCTCTATTGTATCTGGCCCATATTCTACAGCAGATACTTTTAGATGGAACCATCACATAATACATATAGTCAATATTGATTTTTATAGATTTAACAGAGCTTGAACTGAACTTCATGGTAAGCAAGGAAAAACTTAAGAAATGCATCTTATCAAAACTGGGATGAACACATAAATATAGAAATATTATGGAATGTTTGTATCTGGGAATCTCCTGGCCCAGTTTTAATTTGGTATGAGCAAAATCAGCACAACGTAATTAAAAACTCCCGGTGTTAAATATTTGTTGGTTTATCTCCAAATTATTATTTTAACAGTAATTTGGTTATATTTGTTTTATGTCATTTTTGTTTAGGTTGTACCAAATGCATGTGAACATGAAGAGTTATAAAAATTTCTAAAAGACATTCTGGGTATTATCTGAATACCAAATGATGACAGTTGAAATCCAAAACAGCTCTGTTAGCACCAAAAAGCACCTTGGGGCCTCAATATGTATCATGAACACATTATTTTTAGAACACATTATTTTTATCAATTTTAGTGTACAAAATAAAGACCATGACTCTCAAATGCAGAACACCTAAGTCTACATTAAGACATTTCAAGTTGCATATAACTGCCTATTAAAAAAAATAAATTAAGAACATGATAAATTCAAATGCCTAAATATGAAATATGGAAAATTGGCTGCCTTTGAAAATCTGCGTGTTAATTATCAAATACGAGGTAATCAAATGTAAATATTTTTCTAGATTTTAGGTCATAAGCTAGTGTGACAGGACTGGTAACACTCCTTAATAAACCCAAGAATACTCATATTTTCTCAGGGAAAAGTGAAGATATTTGTAACTTTAAACAGCAAAGTAAAATTGAAAATGTTACTTTGCCTTCAACATTATTTGTGAACAGCATATTGCTAACCATATGTGTTTAAAGTAATCACATTTTTAAATACCAGTCTCAAGAGTCATTCCTGATCAAGCAATAGTTGCTGTAACCCATAAAGATACACAGTTATAATTACTTTAAAAATGGATTCTTCTGGTTTCACATCCAGCCAGCCATCAGAGCCCCCAAAACCCCGCCTGCACGTCTACAGTCATGACCCAGCCTGCACTTAACCAGTATTGCTTGTAACATAGTTACAGGAAAAACCTAAATAGGGTGTGGGTCCTGTAGTGAAGGACTCCTGATCACCTCTGCAACAAGGAATTCTGAAAATGTATTTGTAGGAAGAAAACAGGTTTTAAATTCCAGGGGAATGTTTTCACATAATGAGCACTGGTTCCTTACCTCTATCGTAACCTACTGGCATGTGATCTGCGTGGGGCTAAAACTGCAAGGTGGCTGAGACACTTCAGCTAATCTGCCTACTTATGGCTCTGCATGCACAGAGGATAGACAGCATGTGGTCCTTGGGCTACAGGCATCCTTACAAATATCCAGCTTGAGCCATCTGCAGTTCAGAATCCTACTTTTAAACTTTATTAATCTCTTTACAGTTTTGCTGTATTTAAAAATTGCAGGACATGTCCTCAGCTGGTGTTAATTGACGTAATTCCAATAATGTTCTTGTTAGGACAGCAGGTTCCACTAATGAATATCCAGCATTGTATCTCCATTAACATTTAGATGTGGTAATCAGACCAGCCAGCCACTAAGAGTAAAGCAGAGCCTTGTCAGGGGGCCTCCACTTTAAAACTTTGCCTCTTGGTCTGTCATTGCTTGATTTTATTATTCTAAGGGCATTTTGATAACATCTCTGTGTTTGGGTCTTCATCGTGAGAAGGTCTAACTAAATAATGAGGGTACTTTCTCTTTTATCTTTAGAGAGAAGATTTACTTATTACTGCTGATAATATGGGTCATATTTTCAAAGCTGTTTTAACTTCACCTCCATGTTTGTACTGCATAAATACTTGCAATTGCTTTTGTATCCAGTCACTTCTACAGATGAGCATTTACCATTATTTTGCTATGTAAGTGATGCTTGTGCATGTATTCTTTTATCTTGTTTCTATAGATAAATATACAGAGGCACAAGTGGATGTCACGCTTTTATAGGGCATTTTGCAAGGCTAAGTATTAAGTGGACAGGACAGTAATACCATTTTCATTCCCAAAATATATGAGCTTGTTTTGTACATTGGGGGTGGAGGGGAGCCTGTGAATTCAACCTTTTCCTTTTTCCTTTAATTTTGCACTCTGTCTTATGTGACAAGAGGCCATGAAGAATCTATGATCATATGTGAAATCCCCAATAGATGAAACGCCTCTCTGTATCCTAACATTATCTGCTATACTACCTTGTAGTACTAATCACTCATTTTTATAAAACATGAATTAGTCCTGTGAAAAGGAGCATTAACTTTTCTAAAAGTGTATCTCTGGTCCTCAGACAATAAACAAAGCCTTACAGAAATGGTAGTTACTTAGCTCCTTTTGAAAGAAAAATACATGCAAATAGGGTGCCATCAATAAATAGTGCACTTTATGTTCCAGACTTTAATTGCACTTATATAGTTTTAGCCATTTAACACCATGACTTCTGACTGCTGTCTGTCTCAGAACTGGATGCCAGTGAAGGAAACACTCTTTTGTACGTTGGTAACAGCTGTGCTATATTTTCCATTTACTCTTAGGCGCTACAATAGAGTATGATAGTATGCTTAGATGCAAATCAACTGCTGAAGTGAATGACAGCAACGTTGTTGACATCCAGTATATATTAGAAGTCAGCACAAGTGTCACATTGGTCTATGTCTAGTGGACATCCGGGACCACTCAAGAGGTTAAGGACATTGTTCATCAACTGGGAATGCAACTTGAGAAATGTAAAGCCAACGGAATTAGAAAGAAAGGGCAAAACACCATATCATTTGTCCACTTAAGTGCCATATGGCATCTCTTTAAAATGTATAGTACTAGGAAAAAAAAAAAAAAAGAGATTTGTGCAAAATGTAAGAGCTGCTTCACAGAGCCCTAAGGACCAGCAGTTCAAAATGCTAGAATATCCAAACAGCCTCTCCTGCATCTTAAGGAATAAATTATGTCAAGCTACAGAAAACGATGCATGCAGTATTTCTTGTTAGCTTGACACATGTCCCAGAGTGGAATGATCAGTACAGCACTGTTGCATGATTGCTACATGTGTATGTTATACTGTACAGCTATAGCTGTTGTACAATTGTA
The DNA here is from genome assembly GCF_034315485.1 of Pezoporus occidentalis. Classification (NCBI taxonomy): domain Eukaryota; kingdom Metazoa; phylum Chordata; class Aves; order Psittaciformes; family Psittacidae; genus Pezoporus; species Pezoporus occidentalis. The sequence continues at coordinate 12,754,301 of NW_026916158.1, forward strand.
CAATTCTGCTGAGCTAGCAAGAGTGTTTGTTAATCCTCTGCTGAAGCCTACAGCTGAGGTGGCAAGCAGCAGTATCTCTCTAGTGGCTTGCTACAAAGAGAGGTTACCAAGATCAATTACTGTTTTCATAAAGTACATCAAACTAAATTTTAGCTGTTATAGGTAGGTGTTATTACTTTACCTCTTTATGCTAGTTTGGTGTGATTTCATTTATAATGAGAGTAATTGCTGGTCTATACACTTGCAGCTCTGTCACATATTGTGCCGTTGCTGCTCTCCAGGCAAATACTAGTCACCTGCAATTGGGTTCTCCTCACTGAATCTCACACATTGCAGGGGCAACAGGACAGGGTCCTTGCTCTGGATCTCTCAAGAGTAGCAGGATTTCTACTGACTAATCCTATGTCTGGCAACTTTATTTAGAGATGAGATAGCATGGATAAAACAGTATTAAATTCTCAGTTTCTGAGACAAGTTCTTCCATTTTCATTTACTCGTTATAAACAAATTTAAGAATATGTCAGTAGAGCAAAAACGTAGAGGTTTGATATTTTGCAAATTTATACACATTTGTCTTATTCTTAAAACATAGCACAAGTCCCTGACAGTCAGTATTTCAGCACATTAGTGGTCCCAGATCTGTTTTAAGCAAAATAAATATATTTTTATATATTTATAGATATACACACTCAAATATATATTTTATATATTGGTTTTCATTTAAAACAGCTGAACTTGCAGCCACATGAATGTAAAACATCAAAAAGCAGGTTCTGATGTCGAAGTGCATTTGAAATCAATAATTTTGAGACTAGTAATCTAGGAGAAGACCCTTACTTAATTTCCACACATCGATTTAATTACTTTTTAAGAACAGGAGGAAAATCATTGGCTGGTCTGGATTTTTCTAACATCTTCAGAGTATTACATTATGAATTTCTTTGCAGTACTAAAAGAGTTATTTCTTCATTTAGTATATGAAAAATTTTAAAGCTCCATTTATTAAATATGGAAAAAATTCTATTTGAGAAAGCTACGAATTATTTTTAAAAATATTTAAATAGTTGTTCTTAGCTGTTTGTGGATTTGTGGACCTGATGTTCTGTGTCCTTTACTTTTCCTAATTTGCCAATAATTCCTGCAAGGGAAAAGAACTCAAAAGAGGATCTTCAAATTGGTCCCTACAGCTGTAAAACTTCAGATATGAGATAAAAACTCACGGAGTGCTGTACAGCATTAACTGAGAAGAGATGAAATTGTTCCATCAACCTGAAGCCCCTGCAAGCTATTCTTTTTCCACCCTTTATTCTCATGTAAGTCCCAGTAATGTCAATGAGAGCAACTTGCACTCTCAAAGCAAAAATCCACCCACAGGCAACAACGCATAATGAAAAAGAGGGAAAAAAAAAAAAAAGAAAAAAAAAAGAAAGGAAGCGTAAAAGCCCAGGAACAAAAAAAAATCCATCTTGAATTAAAAAAAAAAAAAACAACCTTCACCACATATGTTGGATTCAAACAATATTTTGTTGCCTGTAAATTGTTTGCAAATGGAATGTTTTATTTTTGAAGGAAATAATCCAGAAAAGCATTCCACCAAACTCATGATAATTTGACTGCACAGTCTACATTTGGAGCATATTAGCATATTCACTTGTGTGTACAAATATATAAACTGTCATCTCCCAAGCAACGAGAAGAAAATTGACAGAGGAGGTTCAAATGGGGAAGAAAAGAAAGAGTTGCCAATAAGGCCGAAGGCTTGCCAAAATCCTGTAAGTGAAGGAAACGAAACAAAACAGAGAATAGACAAGGAGAATGAGTGGCTAATTACTGTACATCCCACTCAGCTAAAAATGAAACATACAGGCACGAGACATCAGAGAGGCACATATTGCATAGGCACATCCTGACAGCAATGACAAAACAGTGTAATCACAAACAGAAAACTAGGAACCTTTTCCTCTTTGTTGGCAGTGTTGGTTGAATGTATTCGAGCAGAGAGGCTGTTATTCTCCTGTCACTTCTGGTCCCTTTTCTTTCCTGTGCAGAAAGAAATGGCTCAGGGAAAAGCAAGACTCCAGATCTGGCAGGTTTCTTGTGCTTGCAGCATCCAATTTATTTCCCATCAGGCCAGTGCTTTTCCTCACTCTTTCTCGACTCAGGTGGCAGGTATGTTTTATGCTCACACTGGGATGTGTGTAGGTCAAGTCTTGATACAAATTACCTGTTAGAAATTTGGGACAGCTGAGAGATCCCTATTTTCAGCACGATTGATTGTGTCAGTGTGAGCAGGTGGCTCCTCTTGGTAGTGAAGTTTGTTATGATTTTAAGATGTAGCCACTGGGTAGTTTTTTTAAATCATTTGTGAGCCCTGCATAAAAGACACAATACGTGGTGAAAGGCTTATGATTTTTCAAACATTTAGCTGATAATCACCATACATTTCTGTAATTCACCAAACTCATGCTTCTTCAGGTTGCAGTGAGTATGAAGTGTTTAGTAACTGGTCACTTTATTATTTTAATCTAATCAAACCAAATACAGACAAATGAAAGTATTCTGAAAGATATGACTGTAATTCAAAATTGAGGAATCTGAACACCGCAGAAAATCATAAAAGGGCTTTTGTATGTACTCATCTCCCTCCACTGGGAGCCTGGCTCATACTTAGAGGTGTGGACAAACTGGAGTAGTCTCTGTGTATGGGACTTTATTCTCACACTCGGCTGTATAGTGCTTACGGTCATAAGAATTGTCCATATGGACAAAACAATTCATTGGTGTGCTCAAAGAAGTGTAGATTTGATGAAGAAAGGAAAGGAATTGCATTGCATTTTCCAACAAACTCAAAAAGAGTACATGTTGCCAACTGAAACAGAAAGGAATTACAGCTGGAAGCAATTAACTAGATAGTTGCATGTGTACAGGCTGATGAGATTTGTGAAACTCATTGCAAATTGCTCCATTCCCTCTCTGCTGCAAGTGGGTCAGCTCCTTGGTTTGCAGTAGATACAGAAAGGTACAATAGTTCCAGGAGAGCAGAGATGCAGCCTTACACAAGTTGATCCTGGCAACAGTTAGTTTGCACTAGAACAGTGACTGCACCAACTTATATGAAGGTGCTTCACAGAGACCTGAGTCTTCTGTTTAAACACCTTGAGGGTGATGTGAGAGTGAAGCAAGTAACAGTGTCTTAGCAAACAAAAATATTTTAGTGTCCTCCTTTTTATACCAGACTAGCTAGAAATTGAATAAGGACAGACATCTCCATACATGACCTCTTTCCCTGGGTGAATGCCATGCTTTCCCAGTTCTGTTTACATGGATGAAAACCAGTCCTCCTCTCCTGAGGCTCCTTCATTCCCAAGGAGAGCCCTGTGGTGTGCTCACAGAGCAGCCATCTCCCACATCCATCAGGGCTTTATGCAGAAGGCTTATTGCACTTCAGTGTGGTTTTCAGGAAGAAACGCAGTTTGATGGCCCTCTGCAATTGGACAGCTTCCCCAGTTATTTCATTCAGATGACCACTTCCCATCTGGGGCAAAGTAACTTTTTTGTACATTAATGATAAATGTCAATTCTAATGCAGTGAGAGGTTCCGTAATGTGGACAGATACCATTAGTAAACTGTGCATGGGTCTACATGAGATGAGATGTTCTTGGGAATATTTTGTGGTATTACATTCAAAAACTAAACATTTATTTCTGCTTAAGGACACTGTGACTTACAGTTTTTAAAGGAGCTGTACTCTGTAGCTATGAAGTGACTATAAAATGTTCTTAATACAGGGCACTTTTCAACACTGGTTTGAGCTCAGCATTCTGTAGCACTTCTAGGCTAAAAAACCTATTATAGTGCTGAATTATGTCTGGAGTTCTGACAGAGGTGCTTCTCTCTGGTGGAGAAGAGTATGTGATCGAACTGAGTAGTATAGCTGTTTGATTGCATTGGGTGAATAATCTGCAATTCAAGATTATTTAGTGAAAATATGTTTCTGAATAATGCTTTCTACGATATTCACTTGGGTACAGTAATGGTCTGTTGTTACTTAAGTATGCCTTAATTGCGTCCCAGTTGTTCTGCAAACATGAGTGTAGAGAAAACTAATGTAAATGTTTCCTCCACATTATCAGTTACTGACAACCTTAGGTCTGTCCTCTGAAAGCTATACCAAAGACAGGCTACCCAAAAAATCAGATGAAAATTATTAGTCTTCATGTCTGTGTTTCTCAGTTATCTTGACACAGGATAACTTCAAAGAAAATCCCTTGAAGTTCTTGGAAAACATTGGAAATTAATAATCTCAGACCTCATGGAAAGTGCCATGAGAAAAAAAAAGCTAGACCATACAGAGGGCAATCTTCCCAAGGATTAGTCTGTCATTATGTGAGAATTTCCAAGGGTATCAGTCAATAGCACTCCCCATTTCAAAAGAAAGGATAATTTAATAACAAAGATAGCATTAATAAATAGAAGTGGCAGAAGTTTGGAATATGTTGTATGTAGTAAAGCTTCTTTAAAATTATTGGAAGACCACACTACAAAGAAATATTATATCTGATTATACTCAAACATATATTGTGTTTGCATCAAAATCAAAAATAAATATGGGACATAAATTTACAGCTGTATTCTGTTCTCATTAAATTCCTGGTTGCATTTCTAAACTAAGTAAAAAAAAAAAATCTTTTTAATGAAATAATGTTTTAACATGGGACCTCTAAGACAAAGAGAGAAGTCTTTCAAATATCATATATTAGGCATGAATAATTTTTAATTTTTTATTTGATAGGCTTATAAACAGCAGAGTTGGTCATAAAAATGAGATCTTAAAAACATCTGAATCTCTGGGGAAAAAAAAAAAATAAATCAGTGGCATTAACAGTGTCACTTTTACTGTTGTCGAAGTAGAACTCCAGGAAAAGGTAACCTAGAAAAAATAATCCAACACCAAACCTGATCCATTGGCTGGAGGGAGCATTGTTGGCTTCTGTCTTGACCTGGGATTGAGAAAAGAGGACAGAGAGATTGAGTAAAGCTGCCCTTCAGGCCTGTAAGGCTGTAGGACTCCAAACTTCTTCCCTGGCAAGCTGCTATCACTGGAGTACAGTGATTTACTGTGGAGGAGGGATAAACTAAGTTTCAGGCTGCTGCCTGCACTGCCTCACAATCCTTGTTCAGAAAGGGAACCTTCACAGTGCAAACTCCTCTAGCTTTCCGTAGTTTATACCAGTAGAGTGTCTACTAAATCACTACTGTACATGCACAATTTTCCTTAAGTGAGCAATAACAGCTAGTGAAAGCAATCAGATTAATTGGTGAACAGCATATAGCAAGAAAGTACCTTTATAATTCCATTCCTCTCTATTACAGATTCCTTGTATTTTGCAAGTGAAAAAAATCAAGGCATTGTGTAGCAGTCAGGGAAGCTCTGAAGCACAGGATGTGTTACTGCAGTGCTGGTCTGCAGATGATACACCCTGCTGCTCTGTAAATTTAAATAGCTTAATGGTCAATGCCATGTAAGCATGTATTCTGGATGAGAAATGTTTTTATCTGGCTGGTTCAGAGCAAGACCAAAGTAGACACACAGTTGTCCATACCAGTCGGTACAAACATGACCAGCAAGGGGAGGGTGTGCTCCACACACCTTGTCTCCTAGGATGTCTTTTCAGGGTGAGGAAAATTTTCCTTTATGGGAGAATATTTGTATTACATGATTTGCACAGCAATAATCTTAACAAAAACAAGATTTATTAGAAAAAGTAACTAACTCAATGGGGCCGAGATACAAAGTAAAGCCAGTTTATTCTGAATAAAAGTAATCTCACAGGAATTTATTTTATTTTAACTAATGCTCTAAATTTGAGTTCATCCTTTTGCTTAATTTGACTTATATTGTCAAAATGTTTCAAGGTAGGCATGGCTAACTTTCTATCAAAAAAACATAAAAAGATGTGTGCTACTGTTGTTTTCAACTGACAGATCGTCTTGTTTCAGAATCCTTTATGTTCTAGCAGGTGTTGGCAGGAGAAAGACTATCTCACAGGCTGGAACATAATAGTAAGAGGAAAAAGACAAAATACTTTCTGAAGAAAGACTTGAGAAAATGCTACTATATCACTAAGTGGTTTTACCATTCCGACCACATACAAGGTTTTGGGGGTTTAGGTTGCTTGTTTGGAGTTTTGGGTTGTTTTTATTTTTCTAATGTCAAATGTCTATCCCAAGCTTTAAAAAATACTTATTTACTGACAAAGTATAAATCCTGCAACATCTCATCTCCAAACCCAAATGAAGAAATGGATGACCAAATACAAATAAAAGTGAAATCCAAGCCAGACACTCTGTTACTCAGAAATGAAAGCTGTTCTCCTCCTCTGTTCCAAAGGCTTGAACAGATGATGAACCAATGATGGATAATTTGATATACCCAAAGGCTCAGCAAGCTTTGAGTAATTTGGAACAAGGATCTGAGAATTTGCACAGTGGCTTCTGCAATACCCTGTGCCCTAGGCAAAGAGCTTTCAGTGGCTTTCTCAGAGTTAAGGCTATTAAGTCCCCTGATGGAAACGTTAGATTCTCTGTCAAGTCCAGTGGAAACTGTTTCTATATCTGTCTTTATTGCAGGCAGACAAGTCATTTCTTTCCAATGACAAGTAAACTAATTTTTTTTACCATTTTTGGCTAGCCTTTTTTTCATACATTTTTGGTACGTAACAGTACCCTGTGAAGCTAATCCTTCAGATAAAATCTTCCTATTGAAAAGGGGGGGGGGGGGGGGAAGAAAAAAGTCAGAACCCTCTCTTTTAGAGCTGAAGCAGAGGCCAGGACAGTTGAGCCGTTTCCATTTACTTGTAAGGAAGAACTGAAGACCATCTTTAGTGGGGGAACAGTCACATCATACTCTTCCTGACAGGCTGTTGTCAGGATTTTTATGGTTTTTCTCTCCAACAAGCTTCAGATAACCACTTGTAGACTACTTTTCCCATCCCAGCATGTTTCCATGCAAATTTTCACTTGTAGGCAGGCAGACATACAGACACAGTGATATAGGGATTTCTATGCGATTCCTACAGTCACGAGAACATGCATGTTTATATGCGGCTCCTCATGCTAGGAATATGCTGCTGAAATGGGTAAAAAGTTGCTGACCACTTCCTGTCCCTTATTACTTGTCCCTTCTGTTCCTTCACCATCAAACTTTGTAGCAGCTTTACATGTGCTAGCATAACTGTATGTGTTCTGTCAATGTGATACAGTTAAAAAAAAAAAAAAGTAAAAAGCCTTGTAAACTAGATAATTTTAACAGGACCTGTACATAGACTGAGTATACGTGTGGTTGTTTTGAACTGGGAACTTTTGATGGGAAGTAACGAAGAAAAAGTGGCAACAGTATCATCCTAGATTGAATGAGGAACAGTCAGAGCAAGGAATGAGGGCAGCAAAGAAAATGATTAGTTGGGAGGTTAACAAGAAAAAACAAACAAACAAAACAAAACAAAACCAAAAACACAACAAACACATAAAAGAGGTATTTCACGCTGCCCATAATTCACCTGTGAAACTCTGTCATGGAATTTTTATAACACAATTAGAAAAAAAAAAGGTCAAATAAAAGGCAGAAAAATATGTCAGAATCCTTTTAAAAACAATCTTAGACTCAGAAAGTTCCTGAACTTCAAGTTGCTAGACATTGGGTGAATATGGCAAGGAAATAAGGAACACTTTGTGCTCACTCGGTCCTGACACTCTTCTCTATACTTCCACTGACCTTTGCTGTTGGAAGATGCAGGGCTAGATGCAGCTGTAGTGCAACCATTTCAAATTCCATGTAATCAGGTCTTGCAGGCATGCTATGTGAATCACACATACTAAAACCTGTGAAGTTCTTAGCTTTTTCTGAAGCCTGTGGAAAGTACTTGAAAAACCTGGTTACAGTCCTGAAACTGCTAACCTAGCTTATACAGACTGGAAATAAATTGTTACCCCCTCCCCCGAGTAGAACTCTCCCATTTCATTTTATAGTGGGAGAGTAATTTATCTTAAATGAGGGCTTGTGTGATTTCACCGTTTAAGTGGCTGACTTTTTTCCAATCTGCTATGTGAGTGCATGTATCATTGTGTCTGTAATCTGGCCTTTTAACAATATGGAATGTTTGGAATCAAATGTTTATTTTTTCTTTCCTTTGAGAAAAGTAATGTGAGTTAAGTAGTCTACAACAAGTGTCCAGATTAAGAAAGAAATAGAAAACTTTTACTTTCTTAGTAGGACTTAATTTAATCATTCTGAAGTGTAGACTAGCTACTTCATCTGTTAAACACTGTACTTTCAGTTATCATCCACTGAAATATAACTTTTTCCAGAGTTGTAATGGAAATACAACAAATGGAAAAAAAAAAATTCAGTGTAAAGAAAACGAAATTTTGCTGAAATTGAACATTTTAATGGTAAGAGGTGAGGAGAAGGTGTATGTTGCAGAGGATTTTTCACTTGGATTATAATTTTTTTCCAAAACTGGAACATCCTTTATAATGTTATACTTAGTATGTGTGAGATTAGTTTATTTACATGAGTAGATGTAGAAAAAGGACGCTGACAAATTTCAAATGTTTGACACTGGAGGAGCAGTACAAACAATACAAATTGACTCACCAAGGATCCAGTACAACAGTTACCAATGTGCTTAAGTTCAAGTAAGTGATTTTTTTCCTGCGTAGCTGTTTATAAACATCAGGCTGGACAGGATCCTAGGATTTTATAATACTGGCGCTAAATTAGTCTTCTACAGAATTCTGGTTTAATAATTTATCTTAATTCACTACCTGAGTATTGCTACAACTGGTTTATAAGGGAATCTCAATTTCTGAAAAAAAATACAAAATTAACAGCACAGTTCCCTTTTGCTCCTCTGCATGGTAAAACTTATTCTGGACACTGTCAGTATGCACCCAACAGCAGTGAGGGCCAACAACAGCCCCACATGGTACATGTGCGTTACAAATGATTGATAAAAATCAAAGATAGAGAAATCATATTGCTGTCATTTGATGATCAGCCAGCATCATTTCAATCTTACCTAGAGACCTTTGGTAATTTAACTCTGTTATGTGTCTCTGTTCCACAAGGTGTAACATTTAAAAGAATAAATCAGATACTCAAGATGCAGGTTTGTATGGACAAATGCATTGAGGAGCCCAGGGCTCTTGATTTCCCAGTGCCTTTGTGGGTCTGAACTGTGATGTTGACTATCATCAGTTTATTGAAAATAGCACGGAATATACCTCTTCGCCAACAATTTTATTATCCGTAAATGCCTACTGCGGAGAAGAAAAGACAAAATAGATCCCCACAGAACTCGCCATGGAAACACTGAATCTGGGGGGAAAAAGCCACTCAAGATCAGTGCTGTCCACTCTACACAAGTACACATACATTCTGGTGTATTATATGAAAAAAAGGTTATAGGTGTAAGCTTATAAGAACAAGTATCTGCCTGATCATGAGCCAGCAACAGGGTGAATGTGGACATTAACTAATTAGCAACAGAATTTGCATAGCCTATAACTTTCAAACATTTTTATTAATAAATTGATGGTCATTCAAATACTTGTAAATTAATTAATTAAAAGAGATATAGGATTTTTTTTCTCCTTTTTATTTTCTCTTTTATCTCTTGATTGTGCCAGTCTATCCAGCGTGCAGAAAAAATTAATGCATTAGCTTATTAGAGATCAGCTTCTTAGACAAGACTTGTGAAAATTTACAGCATATAAAATTCTCCAGCTGGCTGCTACTGTCTATTTTGAGTGCTACAATATTCACTCGTAGCCCCAACATATTTCTCTTGTCCTTCAGAAATTAATATGCTAAAAATGCCAAAGAGAGAGGAAAAAAAAAAAAAAAGAAAAAGAAAAGAAAAAAGAAAAGAAAGAAAAAATCCCTGTTGCCCTGGCACTATTAGAACAGGAGCTATGAGCCTCTAAAAATTATGAAATAGCTTATTCTGTGTTTAGAGTTTAGAGCTGATTGTATTATTTGGTGGTTGTGGCCTTGGAGTATTTTGATTTCATCTTAGAAACAGGACTGATCTGGATGAATTCCAGCTGAAGTACAGGATTTGAAGAATTAAGCTACAGAACATAATGAAATGATTCAGTCCTGTGCAATCTGATGAACATCACTGTGTGTAATGGGGGTGTGTGTGGTTGTATCTGAAGCTGGTTGTATACAATTGATTACAAAAGTACCTTTTACACATAGTGTAAGATAATTACTTCGTATGAAAAGCAGACTATTTTAAAGCATTTATTTTAATAAATACATTTAGCACTAGTTTTCTGTATGTGGGTATATTGTTAGTGGGTAGTATTCAAGGCTAAAGCCCTTACCTTTGTGCTGATGTTGAAAACTATCAATTATAAAACACCTAACAATGTTCTGCCAATGAGCGCTCTCTGTTAGCATCACGTTCCTATTCCTCTCTTTAAAAGACAGATATTGCTGCATGCAGGAGCGCCAAGACTAGGGTACCATTGTTAGGGCTGATTAAAGGGAGGAGAAACTGTTCAAATTTTAGGGTTCTTTTCTTATCAGACATCTATTGAACTGAATAGCATTTTGTTTTATACCACACTTTTTATGGCCTAGGTATATCAGAGCTCTTTACAAAACAGTCTGTTTCAATAATAAATATTACTAGTATAGTGAATGTGTAGGCATCTATTATGTGATCTGCAATAGCTCATATACTCCTTGGCATTTGAACAATGCATTTAGGTAGTAGAGTGATGGGAATACATAAGATAGTTTTATTTGCAAGTGTTGAAATTAATGTTTAAGAATCTTAGCTTTGAAACTAAAAGTAGGAGAAAAACATCCTGTGGCTTGTAATTTGGTAAAAGCTGCTTAGCATCCACCTGGATACAGAGTTGTTGTAGACAAGAAAAGCCAGAGCAGTAATTGTTCAGTGGAGGGACGGAGTTCTTGAAAGAAATAGTTCAAACCTACAAACATCTCACAAGTGGCTTAGGACTATAGTAGAAACTGTCCTTGTAACTGAACTATCTTTTTTAGAGTGGTGGATCTCAGACTGCATGGAGTAGGTTCATGATTTCAGCTAATTTTGACTGTGTATGAGGAGAAAATCAGAGGCGCCATGTAATAAACGCTGAGGAAGCAGTAAGAAACAGGGAAGGGAGAAATAAGAAAGCAAGACAGTAAGTAAATCTCCCAGAATTGCTGGTTCAGCCTCAAACCGTACTGGCACAGTTGTCTTCTATGTCCTCAGTAAAATTACTGCATGGCTAGCAGAGGTTATGAAAAAAAATATGCATCCGCAGCTACCACAGTTCACAGTCCAGCAGAGTTGAAACTGGTGGAGACAGTAGAATTAGTAAAATCCTCTATTATCCCCAACTGTATAGATAGTCTTGAATGTGGTCTTTCTTACAGGTACAGATTCAACAGGCATACAGCTACATGGATGCCTTTCTCTGACTGTGCACCCCAGATGCATTTTCTCTGTCTTTTCTCTAGATTTCTGGCTACCTGTGCCCTAGCTATCTTTTCCTGTAGTCAAGGTCTCTCTCTCTTCTTTCCCAGCCTAAATCTGCTCACATCTCCCTTTCAGCTCTTCTCTCTCCCACTTCCTTCAACCTGGACAACACTGCACCTCTTTTCAAAGCATTTATTTTTATGAGAAAATAAAATACATGAAATCTGAATGACTTCAAAACCATATTCTGGTGCTTTCTCTTGCTTCTCAATCCACTATTGTTGTTCAGACAGTGTATAGAGAACTATATCAAGTAATTGGGTATTATCTTCTGGACTGTAGTTCAGGCACTAAAAATAACATATTGGTGACCACTTTGTTTCATATGTCTTCTTTATAAAAAGAGCTAATGGCATTTTTTCAGATTTTCATTGTTGTAACATTAACTTCTAGCAGAGGTGCTATTCTTTTTGTAGTAAAAGCAAAATAAGTATGAGCTGGATATGACAGTCACTTCCATGTAACATTGTAAAACTCGTTGCCACATGATTATTTTCTGTCACCAGGCTCGTACTTGCAAGTTCAGACTAACATGGTCTCCACCACTGTTGTTTGACAGCATTGCTTTTTTCTACCATCCTTTATCCTGTGCTCTAAAAGACTGTGTAAGGGCACTAACAAAATTGCTCTCATTAAGACAACCACCAAGTGGGCCACTGTTACCAAAGGCGGCTGATGATTTTGATTTTTAGCTAACAACAACTCACAGGAGCCTGATTATCACAAATTATAAGGAATTGCCTTCTGCAAATCATGCTTTTATGAAGTGTATCACTTGAGCCTCCAAAACAAAGGAACCCAAACCACCTGGTCACTTTTTGAAATCTCTGTGCTGCCCACAGTCAGGTAGATGATTTTCAGGACTGGGCAGTGGTTTCTGTCTCTTGGTGTGTAAAAGAAGCAAATGTGGTCCTGGAAAGTTGGTTTGAAGGCCTATTTGAAGCATCTCTACCTGTGTAGCCCTTTCTGTTCACCTATTGGCAGACCCCTGAAATGCAGTTTTATTTCTGAAGGTACTGCAGGTTATTACCCCACCCACTTCTTCATCAGCCGGTGAGGCTGAGCTTTTGTGAATCACTGCAAGGTGATCTCTTTTTCTTACTGCAGATGTTGAAAAGAAGGATGACCAGCTGACAGTAAAATTGCTTGGTACTGATGAGCCCTTGGCTTTGTTAGTGTGGTAAAACATACATCATTTGACAGCTGCTTGTGCATGGAAAAAAACATAGATGATTAACGGTTTCCTATCTTTTCTTGCTACTGATCTTCTTTGCTTATGACAGATGAGACTCAGATGTCTTTTTTTAAGAGACAGAGAGAAGAAGCAAGAATATTTAAACTTGTTCTCACCTAAGTCTTTTATGTTATCCTAAAGACCTTATTTGTAGTAGAGATTTTTTCTGAATTTCAGCTCTTCTAAAATGATTGGATCTGTCATTCATCTTTAAAAAGGAATGTATATTCTTCCCCTCTGGATTTTTTTTTTTTTTTTTTTGGCAAAAGGGTATAATGCTAATTTTACTTATTCAGAAATTAAAATAGCAAACAGTTTATATGAGGTGTTGATAATTACCTATATTACTGTAATGCTGTGACAGATGTTGGCAAAAAGAGGCAGAAAATGCCTACAGCTGTGCACTCCATGACATCCAGTTTATACTCAGACAGAAGGCTAACAGATGTTCTGAACTATCACTTTGCCTAAATGTTTTTAAAGTCTAAGGACCTGCTTTATAATTCACTAGGGCCTTGTTTGGTTTCACAGAGGTCCTCAGAATTCCCATCTGTGACAATTAATGTTGAAGACTTTTTAAAATCAACCCCTGTCCTTATTAGCCCTCTGCAAATAGATACTGTGTATCTGTATACTCCCGAGACGTCTATTTTTGTGACCTAGTTATTAATTTCTACAATTTATATATAACATAACTCTTGTTTTGAGCAGAAAAATCATTCACTGACATGAATACAGACTGAGCAACAGGGTCAAAAGATTGATGATGTACTATTGACTGAATTTAAAATACCTATCTCAAAACATTCTTTATTCTCTTCCTGAAAGTTGCAGTCATCTGTAAACTGCTAACAGCTTCAAACTGCTTGTTTTCCCAAAAGAAATACAAATTCTGGTGGTGTTAAAGTAGAGCATTTAAACAGGCATGTTCAGCTGCCAGAGGTATTCCTAGAAAATATTTTCATTAAAAACTAGCTAAGTCATTTAAGGGATACTTTAAAATACAAATCAAGTTTCATCAATTATGCTCTTTAATTTCAAAATGGAGATGTTGTAAAAGTGATGTGTATGTAGTGTGAGTGTAAAAAAAAAATGAGATTTAAAAGTCTTCTGTCTTCAAGCTCCACCCAAATTTTCCAGCATACCTTTAGATAAGCAAAAAATGTCTCTAGTGTAAAGCAACTTAATGCTTTATTGATAGTTGCCATTTCTTTTTAAAAGCTGCATTCCTGTTGTACAGTAGTTTAATAGTTTAAACATTGTACTAGCATAATCAGTGTTTGGTCTTTTCTGTTCCCCATTCCTGTATAGAAACAGAACTCCAAATTGTACATCTTTCTGCGTTTGTTTCTAAATTACTCCCCACACTTAATTATGAGGATGAGAGGGATGCCTTATTCCTCTTTGTTATAGGCTAAGCTCTCAGTAATCCCAAACAAAAGAGCCAGTTCTGGAAGATATAGGATTTGCTAGCAGGATTATGGTCTCACAGATAATGATGTGCAGTCAGCAGAAGCGAAGCTTTATTTTAATTCAAATAAGCTAGTAAACAAACCACTGACAAGTCTGCTGGTGAGAGTAACTGGCTTCTGTTGCCACATTGGCAGCTAAATTATAGAAAATCTATTATACCCTGTTCACCATATGTTTAATTTAATACAGATACAAATTAAACTCTCCACAATGCCTATTAAAATAGCAGTGCATTTTTTTTTTTTTTAATATATGAATGTTTAAGATACATTCCCCTGACCTTAAGAAGGGCAATACTGACCTGGGAGACTGCAGCAAAACACATGCTATAGTCAACAGATTCTCTTCAACAACAATAACTATGATTTGAAAAACCCAGAATATTAATAGTTCAGTTTTGTAACAGATAATGAGGTTAATTGAGGTGTTTTACCTTCTAAGCATCTGCTCTTACACACTTCCCTCCCCCTAGGTTCCTGGGCCTCAGGTTTGATAGAAGTGGTTGATATCTAATCCCTTGTACAGTTTTTAATTCAGTGCCAGCTACAGTATGAGGTTTTTGCCCTTTTCCTGATGCAAATAGCTATCCCTCATTTCTGCTCATTCTCACTTATTAATGCTCTTTCAAATAGTCTGGATTTCTTTACCTTGGGATCACTACTCTGTAATACTGGTGGAGGGTTTCAAATTATGCAGAGGGATTGTTGCTTAGGGCCTATGTTGTTCAGAAAAGAAAGTGCTGAGTACAATGTGTTGTTGCCCACTATGGGCCCTGATTGTTGTCTTGAGTTTTATAATAGCCAAATGAAAACAGGTCTGGGGAAAAACTGATAATAATAGGAGACAAATACTGTGAGTGTCTATCTAAATCTAGGTATTTCCAAATACACTGAACATATCTTATAGAGTCATTTAAATCACTGTGGTTTATGAGGATCAGTAGATGTTACTGTGATGAGATGGTGGTGGTAGACTACTTGAAACCATACAGAAACCACAGAGGAAAACATTAACTTCTCCAAATTCACAGAATCATGGAATCATAGAATAGTTATGGTTCACAAATTATAGGTTTCCATAGAATGAAAAGGAAGGGTTCATAAGTTATAGGTTTCCATAGAATGGAAAGGACTTTAGGATCATCTAGTTCCACCGCACCCCACCCCACCCCCCGCCATGGGCAGACACACCTGTGTCTTAAATAGATGATGATGAAGAAAGTGCCAGGCAGAATATTGCCAGTGAAAAGCTCTCTGGACTTCAGTGGGAGTCTCCTGCCAAACTGGCTCTGTCCCTTGCAGTTTCAGTTAGCTAACAGCAACAATAATCCCGTAATGAGAACATAAGTTTTGAGTGATGGCCTGCACATTGTGGATAATCACCTTACTCCGTGGTAATATATTCTGAATTAGCATTTTAAATCATTTTAAGATGTCAGAACACATGCAAACTCCATATGCATGTATGGAAGTACGTGTGAAAGGAGCCTCTGCCTCCTATAAATGTGCAGTATTGTACTCCATGTATGTACCAGGCACTAGATTGTAGATTCACATGTATAGTGTAATAGTGTATAGCATGTGCATGGGCATGAAATGTACAGTGTCACATGTATACATACTGTGTGCATATGTATGCACATTGTCTGTATTTTAATTACTGTTGTGATTTACCAAAACGTTTTCAGACTCAATATTTATTTGTAATGCAGCCATAAAATACATAGGAATTCGTTACAAGTTCCACTTATTTGATAAATTCATTTGATAAATTTGATAACTTCATCTTTGGTATATAAGAAAGTCCAGTTCAAAGAAAGTTGACATCTAAAGATTTGAAGGTGTCAAGTGCAGAGGTATTTGGATAGAATGCTTACAGAATACTAGCAGTGCCATACTTCCTGCTCTTCTTCCCCAGAGAAATTTATACTATACCATGTGGTCATCTTTCATCACGTAGCAAAATTATTTCACTAAATGTTGAGGTGATAAATGAGCAGGTCTTGGGTTTCTTGTAGCAATAATGAAAAAAAAAATGTTGAAACATCTCCTATTCTAGGTGTCATATGTGAAGTTCTTACCTGCATTTCTGGACCGTGAAAGGCCTGCCTGCTACACAAACCTGCACCTCCTCAAGAGCAGCTCTTGTAAACTACAGATTCCTTGCTTTTAAGTAACTGGATTTTTTCCTGTCATATTGTGGAGGGGTTAGGGAACAGCCAAAAAAACCTTGCTACCGATGTGTCACAGATGTTGTTGTAAGGCTGGAGGGTGGTGGAAAGCCTGTCCAGCATTTCCAGCGACCGTACGTGTGTGTACTGCAGTACATGGGCAGCATGCCAGAGGTCTCACACGTAGCTTTTTGGTTAGAAAAGCCTGAATACTGTTGAAATGAAACGAGAGGAGGAGAACTGCTGGAAATTATCATTTCCCCCCGGGGAAGGAAACCTCCGAGGAAACCGGCACAGCCCCGCGGGCGACCCGGCCCCCCCTGCTCGGTCCCGCGTGTCAGCGGCAGCCGTGGGCAGGAGGGGTTGACTCGGGGCAGCGCTCTAGTGTTAAACTTCAACCCTCCTGTCAGCGACCCTGAGTGCGAAACGAGGGCTTGTCCTGTTACGTGTGAATCTCAAACTCTCCGAGGCAGGTGAACTCTGGGGGCGGCTGCGAGCAGATCCGTGCGCGGCGGAACCGGCGGAGGTTGCGGCTGAGCAGCTGTGCGAGGCAGCGCGGCCACAGCAAGGGCAGCAGTACTGGCGGGGAGCGAGAAATGCTGCAGCAGCATGGCTCTTTCCCCCTCTTTCAAAGCAGGGTCAGCGGTTTGTCCTGGGTAAGAACCCCAAAATTCAGATTATTTTTTTTCTGGACACAGCCGTGGGTCAGACACTTGTGCTCATCCCCCTCTGGCAACACTTTACCGGTCTTTTCTGTTTGGATATGCAACAGATAAGTTTCGCAAATTGGGAGTGATCCGTTATTTAATCTATGCACCTGGGTGCAGGTGTTGTTTTTTTTTTTTCTAGAGGTTAAAATGAATCGTGAGAGCCACAATCTAGGGCATTGATTTCCTTACTCCATGGGATCTATCTCGGCACAGAGACTTACGGGTGCCGATGCCCATGTGGAAGCCCAGCCCTCCGCAGACCAAGGCGAAAAATTAATTCATGTTGACATACGAGATGCAAGTTTCTTGTAGAGTCCTTCCAACCTGTAATTCACACTTTTTTCTTTTTTTTTTTTTAAGCTTCCCTCCCTCCCCCCCCCCCTTCCCCGCCTTCCTCTTCTCTTCCACTCCCACCCCCCCCACCCCCCCCCCCCCCCCCCGAAAGTCTTAGAAATTGCTGCAGAGCGTTAGAAAGTTGCAGCCACCTGGTCCACGCACTGATGATTCCGGTTTTGGTCATTTGCAAAATGAGCCTTAAGCCAATTTTGTGCTTCAGGCTAACCAGAAGGATTCGCATTTCCCTCCTAGATGCGTGGCATTCCTGGAATCTCTTTGTCAGCTTGCCGTAGGATGCTGATGTAATTTGCCTGGAAACTCTCCCCAAAATTTGTATACAGCGGTTAAGAACGATTTAAAATTTCTGAGCCATCGGGGTGTTTTGCCTGGAAAGCAAAAAAAAATTTCCATCATAAGTAGGTATTAAACTGTTCAGAGCCTGGCTCCCATTTAACCCAAAGAACCACCGTAGGTAGCAAAATGCGCATTTCCTACTAATCCCTTTCCTTCATTGCTCTTCAGGGGGAGCGGTACTTTCTTCGCCAGTCTTACCAGTTTAGGAAAGTTCTGTTTGATTTCCTGAATTTTGTCACGTTTGGATCTTTTATGCCATTTACGATACTTAAGCGACTTACACACACACCCTTCGCATATAAAGGCTATTGCAGAATGACAGGAGGTTGAGCCGTGTGGGTGGAGGCGAGCTCTGCCACCTTCCTTGCATGCCCTCTCTTGGCGTTAAGCCTGGAAGGAAAAGCTCCCCCCGTCCCCTGGAAGCTCGCCCCCCTGTCCGGCAGGGACGCAGCCTCCTCTCCGCAGCCGCCCAGCGGAGTCTCTCGCACCCTCCCCGCCCCGGCGGAGAGAGATGGAGCGAAGATGTTTATCCTGAGATGGAAAATGGGTTGTTGAAAAAACAAGCCATGTGCAAATAGTTTAATTTTCCGTTTTGATGCTTATCTTTGTCTTCCGAATTTCATCGGAGAGGCTTTAATTGGTGTGTGGGTAATAGTTCCTAAATAATCCCTTATTAGATGACTTCAGAAGAGTTGGGAACCAATAACGTCTTAGTCCCAAAAGTGAAAGTAGAATTGGAAGGCGCGGGTCAGTTTTTGTCAAAGGGCTCATTTGAGCATCTTTTAGTTTGCTGAAAAAGCTAATTAAAGTATGTTTGAAGGTTAAAGTCATTATTCCGTGCTGTTGTCGTGCTGCAATTGAGCCGAGTTTTGTGAAAACACAAAGGGCAGAAGTCACGGAGGTGGATTACTGTCAGTCCGGGCTCAGAGGCACAGCGAACTATGGCATTAATTCCTATAGAAAGGTAGACAAACACAGTCACTGACTAACAACTGCCCCGCAGAGCCCTATTGTCTAAGCTCTTTCTTTTGCTTTGGGGCTCTCCTCGAGTTGCCACAGCCGTAACCAGATCCAAAACTAGGTACCGGGGAGGCTTTTGGCCGCGGAATTCTTGACTTGTGAAACCATTTCCGAGACAAAAATAGCCGTGGGTCTTGGCTCTTCCCTCCTTCGGCGGTGCTAATTTATTCACTACTTAGTAGAAAGTTACAACGCACAGGAACTCTGCTCGAGTCCCCGCAGCACCCTCGGCGCTGCCTAACGCCCGGTTGCAGCTGTTCAGTGCGCTCCGTGGGATGCGGAGTGGGGCACTGGCTCCCGCTTTGCGCGGTTTGCTGGGGAGACACCGAGGAAATTGTGCACCGGCCACGCTGCGCAGCGGCAGCGCGACGCGGAAAGTGCTTGGCGTCCACGCCGCGTGGCCGCACGCCGGGAAATCCTGGGGGCTTGTCCCGGCGGGCGGTAGCCCCCAGTTTGCGTCTTTGTGCGTGTGCGTGGACAGCAGATCGCAAAAGAAGGCACACAAAGATGGGCGCCTGCACGGTGGGGCCGGGGTCCCTCGGCTGCGGGCCGCTCGCTCTTCAAGTCCCGATTTGGAGGTCTGGCCGCGACTGCAGATCTCCCCAAATTCAAAGAAACAGATGTTTGGGCTGATTAGGGATGAGGCGCTGGGGGAGAGAGGGAGGGATCCCTGCAGCTGCAACTCAAAGAAATATATTGATAAAATATTTCAGTGGTAATAAATAAGCAGAGATCAGCTCGACCTTGCGAGCTCTTTATTTTATTTTTTCCTCCCATATACAAAAATCTTTATCAAACCTCTATTCTATAGCTTCAATAAACAGAACCCATTACCTCACGGCAGCTTTTGTTGGCCTGTATACAAGCGAGAACAAAATGGTTATTCAGGAGAACGCTTTCGATTTTTATTGTGTGTAGTATGCACAAAGAACAGTGTTATTGTATTAAAAAGAACCATCTGTAGCAGAAACAATGGCATCAAATTATCTTTGAATACCCACTGCAAAAATATAAAGCTTTTTTATTATTCTTCTGCTGTACGGTGGGGGACAGAGAAGTGACTTTTTTGTTGTTGTGGTGCATTCTTATAACACACACAAAATCAGCCATTTGGATTTTTTAAGCCATAAACGATTTTCTCCCGCTCTTGTTCCAGGGACTGCAGTTAAAAGCTAGGGCTAGGACTTGGAGGATGTGTAGGCAAACGGAAGGAGAGCCGGGGGAAGAAAAACCGAAATGGATTCATTCTCTGTCCTGGATGGAGGAGGAGAGGAGAGAAGGGGACGTGCGAGCTTCCTTCAGCTGCCTCTGTCCGGTGGAAAGTGCTCAGACCCCCGGGGCTGCGCCGGCCTCAGGCTCCGCACGGACTACTCGCTTCAAGCTGCCAATCAAGGCTCTCACTAGCCACCACCCTGCTCTGGCACCGACACGTAAGTAGCTGCAGCACAACTTTGACATTCACAGGTTTTGCCCCCTCCTCCCCCGTGACCTTTAAAACGATCTAGAAATGTGGCTCCCCCCCACGACCCGCCGTTCTGCGCTCCGCAGCGTTAACCTCGGGCACTCGTGTGCGCGTTTCGCCTCCCCTGGGATTGCGCGGGAGCGGATAGGGGCCGTGACGCCGGACAGGAGAGCGCCCCGTCCCCCGGCTGCCGCTTGCCCGCCCCTCACCCCGGCGCGCACTGCCCGGGGTCACCGCTGCGTTGGAGCGTAGCCGGGACACTCCCCCGCCGCCCCGGGGTGGTTCAGACGGGGCAGCTCTTTTGGCGTTCCCCCATCGAGTGAGCCGCGGAATGGGGGGTTTCAGCTCCCAGCTGCGCAGCGCGCAACCGGGTCGGCAGCAAACACGAAGCCATCTTGCCGCTTGGAGAGACGCACCGCCGGTTTCGTTTGCCGGGAGGTGCCTGCGGCAGGGGTGCTCTGCAGGGGCGGGGGTGGCAGTGCGCGAGGTGCTCTGCAGCGCCCGGCGCCGGGGTTACCTGGGCGCGCAGGGGCGCTGAGGGCCGGCGCTGCTCTCGCTCTCTGGCGCCCCCTTTCGGCGACGCAGCGCGCAGCCCCACCTCCCTGCCGGCTAGGCGGCTGAGCTCCCGCCTGCGCCGCGGGTTGCCAGCCTGTTCCCGGGGGAAAGAGGTGGGGGGGCGAGCCCCGGCGGGGCCCCCCGGGCCCCGAACGCCGAAAGAGAGGTTACACCCACGGCGAGAGGCGGCGCAGCGCCGGACGGGGCTCCGGCTGTGCGGGGGGCTGTGCCCGGGGCCGCTGAGAATGAATCAATGTATTTAACCGCTTCGGTCTAACGCTGCCGTCTGTGGCGCGAGAATTGGACTTGGGTGATCGAACTTGACACTTTGGCTCATTATAATACCATTTAAACGGAAGCCCTTTTTAGTTATAGTTATCGAAGTTGAGGCTGGATTTTCACCTTCTTCTCTCCTTCCCCGCCCCCCTTCTCCCCTTCCCCCTCCCCCCCCCCCTTTTTTTTTTTTTTTTTTTGGTAAGAATTTGGTAGATAAAGGTTAATCTTGGCTGAATGATAGAGCTGTGATTGACAAGAGAAAAGGTGTTGAGGGCAGGTCGAGCTGTCTTATTTACAGCCTACTGCTTGCTATAGAGCCTTTGTTAGGACTGGAAAGCTAATTTAGTGCTGATCAAAAGCACCACAGAGTTAAAGGACTGGTAATGACTGCTAATTTCATTTCAGCCTCATACATCCCCAACTGCTGTAATTAAAGACGTGCTATTTAAATACAGGTGAAGAGTTTTTTGTAGTAGGGGGAAAGTGGGTAGCCGGTTACAATTTTATTTATGCTTAATACGGGAAAAGAGCAACATTTGATTTATGATTTTGGCGATTCGCTTTTGTACGGTTTTCCGCCTCGCCGGGGTGGGGGTTACGGCGGGGCTGCCCCGGCAAGCCCCCACCTAGCCCTCCTTTATTCCCTTTTTAATTATTCCCATCAAACGGCCGTCACGAAACATCGGGAGCGTCAGGGAAAGGGGAGACGGAGGGGCATGTGTCAGCTTTTAAGTGCCTCTGCGGAAGCGAGGGTCCTCATATTATTATTATTTTTAATTAAATTATTTTACCACTCCGCGGCTCGTTCGCTGGGTCTGAAACGATGTAATTTCACAACCGGTATAACAGTTTCTTTCTGGGAAACATCAAAGGATAAAAGCTCTACATTTCCGTAGTTGGTTAAAATTGATATTAAAAAAAAAAAAAAAAAAAAGAAAAGAATTTAGCCTTTAATCTCTTTTTATCCGCGACGACTGAAGATCTGTACTCGACCCCGCCAGGCCCCGGGCTCCCCCTCTCTTCCGGCAGGCGGTGCCGAGCACGGATGGCGGCGCCCCCTGTCGGCTGCGCCGGGGCTTCCCTGCTACCCGCGGGAAACTTCCGCGGGAGAGACGACGCCCGCGGTGAGAGCCGGGGCGCGTGGAAGGGATTAAAGGGGAAAAGCGAGAAGCCGGCGCCTGGAAGTGGTTCGGGGTCGCTGAAGGGGGGGCTGGGGGGACGTTCAAGTAAGGGCGGAGAATGAGGGACTGACATAGTGAGCGGAAATACCAGCCCAGAAGCCACGGGAAGAGAAGCTGCCTCCGGCTTGTGCTGCTTGCTCCGGAGTTACACAAACCTGAAATAGTAACTATTAAAAAAAAACCAAAACAAAACAAACATCCACCGGTTTGTTTCTAAGCAGAGGTCCCCGAAAGGTCGGGCCCTACTGAAATGTCGGTATCTGCTGCTCTCCGCACCTCTAGCAGGGATGCTGCTGACGGACTGCGCCGCCAGCTCGGCTCCTGTCGCCGGACAGCGGCGCACCCTCAAAAGACCAACTTCTTTATTGGGAGCATCAGGCACAAAAATAAGGATGAATTTTATCTCGCTCTCTATTTCTGTGTTCCGGTGCTGTCAGCAAATGCCAGCCTTTCAGAGGCTTGAGCTTGTGTTTTGCTCCCAAGGTGTCTCACGTAAGTCAGCATTGACAGCGCTGAACGTTTGCCTTTCATTAAGAAAAAAAAAAAATCTAAAATGCATAGCATTTAAAATCATGTTTAAACCCGAATAAACTCGTCTCACCTCCCCTCCGTCCCCTGAAAAAGAAGCAAAATGAAAAATCCCACCTCTCCTAATTCTTCCAAAGGGAAGAAACGCTCTCTAAATGAATGCCCGGAAAGGATTTTTCTTTCTTACTGTGGAGATGACAGATTTAAAAGAAACCTGGGTGATACAAAACGATTAGCCAAAATATGCAAAGAGCTCTATTGTCACCAACTTTTTAGGTAACTTAGTTTCTTGGTTTATAGGCACCTGCCTAGCTCTTGGTGAGGCATTTCCTGGCGGTGTTTGCGAGTTGCGGTAATACCCAGCACGGTTTATGCGTCTTGCGTGCGAATAGAAACACTAATGGAAACCAAATTATTTCTGCTAAATTGGGGTTATTTTGTATCTCATGTTGACTGTCTGGATGGAAGTCACAATGCCGCAATTTTTCCTGTTAAATGAATTCTATGGTTGTTGGTCTCACAATAACTTTTTCACTTTATTAATTATATAATAATACATTTTTAATGAAAGATTATTGTTTGTCACGCTGAGTGTACTTTCTCCATTCTCTGAGTTTGATCGCCACTTGAGAATCCTGGTAAGGCAATTCTCTGGTAAGAGCGCCCAAAATAAAGACATAGCATTTTCTATAAATAATAGCAAGAGCCCTGCGCAGATTTTCTGCCCAACGGAATTCCCAGGTTCCCAGATCCCTTTACTGCTTCTGTAGTTAGCATGCGTCTGGTATATATAACACTGAAATGAAGGAAAAAATATATCTGTATAGATCTGTCAAGCTAGCGACAAACAGAGATATTATATGACAATTACCACAGGAAACGGAAGAAGCACAGGGCGGTTGGCGCACATAGTTTAACGCATTTTACAGGAGGCACTTTACAAAAAATTCGGTGACTCCTGCTGAAAGGTGAATGATTAACCCGGCTTCAGGAGAGGGGCTGTTAGTGCTCCCCTTGCAAAAGGAGTTGTGAGGGGGCTGTAAAGGAGTCGTAAACTGCCCCCTCCTGAGGGCAGAAGTTGGCATATCAAATCCAGGGATTAACAAAAATGAGGGTTTCCTGGGCTCGGTCCGCAGTTGAGCTGCGTTGTTTTATTCTGCGGACGTTACTCAATGGAGCAAACGTTGTAAATCTGGGATCGGGTCCCAGGCTTGGTAGACAGCTGGCAGCAAGGGGCAGGGGGAAACTGTGTTAGTTCTCGTTCATCCCCACTTGGAGAAAAAGTGCATTTTTAGTTTATTTATGTCTTTTGGAAGGAGGAGGGTTGGGTGCCGGCATTTCTACAGCTCTCTCCCGAGCGGTGGAAAAGGAGATTTGAAGAAACAAGCCAGAGTAACAACCTCAAATGCCAGTTTCTCACTTTTTCTTTCTTCTCCTTCAGCTGCTCCCTTGCACCTGACTTCCCCCACATTCAGCCACCTCCCGGGAGGGCACACCCGTGGGCCTTTGCCCCGCGTTCATCCCACCCCACCAGGAAGGCTTCTGCGGGGATTCAGTGTTTGGCTAATCCTCACTCTCCCGTGATTTCCCCGGAAAAAAGGCTGTGGCACCCCCCAGCCCCCAGCCCCAACCCAGCGGTGCTCCGCATTTTTACGTGTCTAAACCGCTTCTCTCGTCGCTCTGGTCCCTGGCCTAAGCCTCTGCGGTGGATACCGAGGTGTGACAGGGCTCCCCGCCTCTCAAGGCACCCTCGCTTCCCTCCCGGGCTCCCTGCGGGAAAAGCTTCAAGGTCTTTGGATAGAGGATAGTGGGTAGACACCATGGGAAGTGGTGGTGTTATTATTTATAACACCGTCTCCCTGCTCCGATTGAGCGCCGTCTAAATAGGTATTCACAGTATAAGATAGCTAGTCTATAATTTGAATTAAAATCCCCCCAACGAGCCCGTCGCTGGAGAATTCTGAAATCACAAGCCTAAAATGACACAATGAGCCCATGGTGTCAATAAACCGTGAGCGAGATGGAGAGATTGTCACTCCAGACCGTAACAGTTCTGAAAGTGTCATTACCGTCTGTCCTGTCAATGAGCTCCAAATTAAGGACTATGAGAAACAGCGAGATAAAAGTCACCGTCTTGGCTCCATTATGGGCGATCGTGTCAGTGATCTGAGAATCACTGGAAAGCGATTCTCACACACCCCCCCCCCCCCCTTTTTTTTTCCCCTCTAATGTACTTTTCAAGCCATGCCTCGGGATGCCAGGGTTTGAGGTGCGCTGAGAGGAGAAGCAACCTTGAAGTACCCCAGGCTGTGCCTCAAGCTTTCCCATTGAAACTGACGGAGCTTCTTTGGGAAACTGTGTGAATTCAACGGAGAAGCCAGAATAATTCCATCAAAACTGTGCTGGGGCCAAAGAGTACTTCATTTGATTTGGGAAATACGTGTGATCCCATGAACAGACACTTTTCTAGACCATTATTTTCTTAAGTCAACACAAAGACGGTGAAGGGAAAGATGGAAATAAAATAGAAGCCTCAACTTCAGCAAAAGACAATGCATCTCCATTTGAGGTAGCCCCTTCCAGGCATTAGGACTTTCAGAAATTGTCACCAGTCTCTCTCTCCTGCGAGCCTGAGAGAGTTAAGGGGACTTATTCAGGAATTGGAAACATTCAGTTCTGGATTTTTGTGCCTTTGTGGGTTTAAGCAAAGCAGTTAGCGTTCTTCAGGAGGGGTTTTGTGTTTAATATACATGAGTTCATTCGACTACAATGGGAAAAGAAAACTCATTTGTTCTTATAAAAGTAGTAAGGAAAGGTAACTTTAAATAGACTGTCAAAAAGGATCCCGCTCGAGGGGGTTGCCTTCCCGCTAAAGGGCCTACATTCAACTGTAATTTCACCCCGTTATGTTGTGCAGTAATTCCTGAGTTTATTCTCGCCACTGGTGCTTGATTTTCTGATTTATTTTTAAGGTCATGAAAGAAAAACTGTGGGCTTCGGTTATGCTGTCCTCTGGGAAGGAGGTCGGGGGAATGTTGTTTTAGATGCAGGAAAAAAAACTGTGAAGAGTTTGGGGAGACTGTTGGCTATTAATGAAGAGTCCTGGAAGCATGTTTGGACAATCGGTTTCTCCATTTTTCGAAAAGCCTTTTTAAAGAGATTTTGATAGGTGCTGCATGCTAGCCGGCTTTTCTGCTGTTTATTGTCTATGTTAAACTAGTCCCAGAATCCAAGTTTTATTTATTTGTTTCTATTTCTGTTCTCGTGGCCCTGGAAGAAAGCTGGCTCGGGTTGTTTTTCGTTTTTTCTCTGTCCTTCTGGTTTTTTGCTCTTAACCTCCCCGAGTTTTGTTTTTTCAAGGCCCCAACCTCCAGCACGTTCATCCGTGCTGCGGACGCCGCCGGAGGGGAGGTGGCAGCGGGGCCGCACGGAGGGCACTGCGGTACCCGCGCCCGACTCCCCTGGGGTCCCCTGATGTCACCAGGGTCCCCGGTCCCCGCGGCCCGACGAGGGCGAAGGCCGTGTGCTGGCCGCCCGGCCGCACGTGTGCTAGCCCGGCGGTTTCATTAGGGAGAAAGACGATGAAAGGGGAGGCCGGGAGGACCGCGGAGCTCCCTCTGCGTTCCCCGGCTTTCAAGGGTCCTTAGAGCCCTTGAATGAAATTACTGGGCGAAATGGGGTCTGGCGGGAGCTGTCGTGTCTCGCCCCCCTCCTCGGTTTGTACGTGTAATGCCACTTCTGAGAGCGACAATCGGGCTGCTTGCTGGACAGGCAGGGACAAAAAGGAGATTAAACCGTTTTAAATAATAATAAAAAAATATCCAAAACGTAAGCAGAGTGGATTACACTTGCTCCAGCGCCTCGGTTCCCCCCACATTCCCCTAAGAGCCGTCCTGGGGCCTCGCAGACCGGTGGTCGCTGGCCGGGGCAGAGGTGGGGACACGAGGGGGGGCACCCGGGGAGGCCGGGCAGCCCTCACCCGCGCTTGGCTCCGCCGAATTTGGGAAATTCTTCTGAGCTTGTTCTGTTGCCTCTGGGTCTCCGTCCGTCGCCGTGTTAGATGTTGTGGCCGAGGAAACCCCGCACTTTTCTCCACTCAGGATCGTGCAGGATGCTGGGGAATGCTGCCCAGGCTGGTCGGGCTGAAGGATTCCCCCTGCCCCCTCCACGCGAAAGGTGTTCCTCATTCTAGGGCATTTCAGGGTGTATCTCCTCAACTTTTCCTCGGGAGACTACCGTAAACTTACCGTATGACATCTGAATTTCTCAGAGATTGTCAGTGTGTTAAAACTTCCCTGGCTAACTTCGGCTACCGAGCGTTGGGCTGCTGCAGCATCAGAGGGGGGAGAGGGATTTTCTCTCTACATTTTCGTCTTTGATTTTTTTAATTTTTTTTTTTAACGTAATGAAATTAAAACTTTTGGAGCTCATAGTTGACATTTTGTGGAAAATTGAGTTATCAAGGCAGTAATTATTTCACAGGGAGATAAAACTCTCATAGCCCTAACTGTCAAATAAGGCCCTTTTCAGATTTTAATTACAAAATAAAATTAGTCTGCTCTTCCTCGGAAGGGTTTGTGAGTGGCTAAACAGAGGTTTCCCCAATACTGGTGGTCGTCAAACTCTGCTAATTAGCAATGCTGAGAAATTCCAGTTAACAAGGACATTCTCTAAGTCTCTGCAGGTTCCCTGCCGTTCGCCTTCATTTCCATAAGAAGATTAAGAGTGGAGGGGAACACACTCAAATGCAGATGCAGAAAAGAAGCGTTTTTAACAAGCATCATAATAGTAAGATGCTTGGCTAGTTCTCACCTAATTACTGCAACTTAAACCTCTATTTGCAGCTAAGGACAAAAAATGGGGTTGCAATCTCCCATCTCCACAAGGCTGATTTATAGTTTGCTTTAGATTGGTTACTAGCAGGTTCAGGGAAAAAAAAAAAATAAAAAATCTGTGTATTATTTCAGATACAGTTAACAGGATAGGTTGCATCCTTGGAGCTCTTAGAGAAATTGGCGAGTGTTAGAACAATAAATACATAAAATCCAAGTAGTTAACATTCATTTTCTTTTCAAGACAATCATAACCTGGAAATAAGTGTGTGCGGCAGAGCCCATCCCTGGGAAGGTTTGCAGACTATTTGTTTAATGTAGGCACTTTTCATTTCCATAAATTATACCAAAGGCAACGATTTTTTAAATCCACTCGGATTAAACTGTCCCTCTGCAGGCCTCCCTTCCAACGTGGCTATGTTCTTCTAGAGAGTGGTGGTGTCATTGTTATCAGTACCGAAAATCAGGGACCATTTCATGTGTTGTTTTTTTAATTTTATTTTATTTCATAGCCAGCATCTCCCTCTGCTCCTGCTTCTGCCCGGTGTGTGTGGACATATCCTCAACCAAGCACAGCTCCATGCCCAGAGGAAAGGCAGGAAATGCCCCAAAAGAGCCACCCCCTCACCTTATTTTCTGCAGTGCATTATTATGTATATGTGCCAGATAGTTTATTGCATCGATAATTAAAACTGTTAATTAAAATAGAGCTGTAAATACTCCCGATAACACAATTGTTAGGCATTTCCCATCCTTTATCCTTATGATAAATGCAATTAGGGAAGCGCCAGGCCCCGAAAGGCCCCCGGGGTGCACCCATAGCCCACGTCGCCCTGTCCGGCGTGGAGCACAGGGCCGCTCACCCCCACCTTACATCACCCCGCACCCCCCTCCGCTACAGCCAGAGCGAAACGGCACTTTGCCTGCTCACAGCCAGCACTCATCGGGTTATTATTACGATCAACACCACCCTCCCTTTTATTTTAGAACTTAAATATACCTAAGCTTGTTTTGGGTTGCATTTTTCTGATGCTGTTGTTGGGGGTTTTTGTTTTATTGGGGGGGGGGGGTTGGTGGGTTTTTGGGTGTGGGTTTTTGGGTGGGTTTTTTTGTTGTTGGTGGTGGGTTTTTTTAAATAACGTTATCAACTGTAGACCACAGGGAGAACAATAATAAAGTAAACAGCCACTGTGCCCTCCGGAGTCTCTGGGCAATCAGATTTCGTTTATATCCTACATCTCGTAATTTGCACCTATTTTTCGACGGTTTAACCTATCACTTATCTAGGGGTTATATATACATTTTCGAATTAGATTGAACCCGATAGGATTTATTTGAATAATCCACCTGCAGGAAAGAAAAGATGCCTCCCTATTCGTTGGCTGGTTTTTTATTATCGTTATTATTATTATTATTTAGATTGGATGTAATTGCCCGGTCCCTGCCCCACCGGCCCGGCTGCCCGTCCCTTTCCCGG
Organism: Pezoporus occidentalis; assembly: GCF_034315485.1. Lineage (NCBI taxonomy): Eukaryota > Metazoa > Chordata > Aves > Psittaciformes > Psittacidae > Pezoporus > Pezoporus occidentalis. The sequence goes on from NW_026916158.1 coordinate 12,783,468, forward strand.
CTCCCCGCGGCACCTCCCCGCCCGGGGCAAGGCCTGACCGGCAGGGGGCGCCGCAACGCCGCGGCTGAGTCCGTGCGGGACACCAGGGCGCTGCCCGCACCATTCCGCGCCCGCCGAGCCCCCGCACCCGGGCCCCTGCAAGGGGTCCCCCCCTCCGTCCCGATCCCCCTCCGCCTTAACGCTGTGAGGGGGCTGGAGCGAAAGGTGGAGCAGCCCCACTAGGGCGGGGGAGGCGGGGAGCAGCGCGGGGCACAGCGGATGGGGCGGCGCACGTGGAGCAGGTCCGGGGAGCGGCTCCCCCCTCTCACGCTCTGCATCCCCTCTCCCTCCTTCCTTTGTCGTCAAGTGCGTTTTAGCAACAAAGATTGCAACAAGAGTGTGGAAGTAAACTTAGCCGAGGCTTTGTGCGGCCCGTGTAGTGACAACAAGAGAAATAGCAGGGCCTATTTGTAGCGCCCGAGCACTTTCCTCCGCCCCACGCTGAGCCCCTCTCTACTTTCTCCCCCGCCGCCCGCACCAGGGGCACGGGCAACGTTAGGCCGCCCGGCCCCTGCCCCTGCAGAGGGGGTCCCTGCCTCGCTTTGTAGATCTGGGGGATCCGTGTTTGCACTGGACAAACCCCATCCCCTGATGCCGTAGGCTGGAGGGAATGGCTTAGTGCGGTGCGCCACGGCCGAAACGGAGCAGGGCGTGAGAGGGCACAGCCACTCCCTGGGATGTGCGGTGCAAACTCGGCTCCCGACAGCGGCAGGCAGGGGAGAGACGCTGTGCAGAGCCTGGCTCCGCTTCCCCGGAATCCTGGCGCCGGCCGGCGGTGGCCTGCGCTCGGCGATCCGGGCCGGCCTGGAAGGGGAGAGCGCTGCACATGCCGGGCCCCGCGCAGCCGGGGGGGATGCTTCGTCCCGAGAGACAGGGGCAAAGAGGGGTGGGGGCAGGGGAGAAGCCGTTCCCTCTCCGCTCGCCCCATGACTTCTCCCAGCCCCAAACCAAAGCCAAATTTAAAAAAAAAAAAAAAAAAGGGAGGGGGGAACCCCACGTAGCAACAATGCTGTTTACCCACTTCCTCCAAAAGGCGTGTGTGACCTGTTGCTGGAAGGGGGGGATACAAAGGCTTCCCAGTGGCTGCCTGGGCCGCCTCCGGGCCCGCCTCCCCGCCGAGCCGGCCCGGCGGCTCCGAGCCCCCGCCCCGTTTCATGCAAAACCGGGGGTAGAGACTTGTCCTCAGTGGCGGAGCCGCCGCGCGCTGATTGGCCGGGGAGAGTACATTTATTCCCTGACAAGCCCCCATCACATGGATGGTTGTCTATTAACTTGTTCAAAAAAGTATCAGGAGTTGTCAAGGCAGAGAGAGAGAGTGTGTGTGTTTGCAAAAGGGGGTAAAGTAGTTTGCTGGCTCTTTAAGACTGAGGTGGAGAGAGAGAGAGAGAGCGGCGGGCAGAGAAAAGGGAAAAAGGAGGAAGAAGTTTTTTAAAATCGAGGCTCCGGCGGCAATAATAGCAGTTATTAGCATTATTAATCCATCAGTGAAGAGGAAGATCCTGATCTCGATCCAAGCGTGGTTTTGGGGAGTCCCCCTCCCCCCTTTCCTACCCCTCCCTAGGAAAAAAAAAAAAAAAGTCCGACTCGGGACTTCGCTGCGGCTGCTCCTCGCTTCTCTGCTCAAGGCTGGTTCCAAGCAAAAGTAGTTTGAATGTACAACATGATGGAAACCGAGCTGAAACCTCCCGCCCCCCAGCAAACTTCGGGGGGAGGCACAGGCAACTCCAACTCGGCCGCCAACAACCAGAAGAACAGCCCGGACCGGGTGAAGCGCCCGATGAACGCATTCATGGTGTGGTCCCGCGGGCAGCGCCGGAAAATGGCCCAGGAGAACCCGAAGATGCACAACTCCGAGATCAGCAAGAGGCTCGGGGCAGAGTGGAAACTTTTATCCGAGGCGGAAAAGAGACCCTTCATTGACGAAGCCAAGCGGCTCAGAGCTCTGCACATGAAGGAGCACCCGGATTATAAATACCGACCCCGGAGGAAAACCAAGACCCTCATGAAGAAGGATAAGTACACGTTGCCGGGGGGCTTACTGGCGCCGGGCACCAATACCATGACGACCGGGGTAGGGGTTGGGGCCACCTTGGGAGCTGGGGTGAACCAGAGGATGGACAGTTACGCGCATATGAACGGCTGGACCAACGGAGGCTATGGGATGATGCAAGAGCAGCTCGGCTACCCGCAGCACCCGGGCTTGAACGCTCACAACGCGGCGCAGATGCAGCCCATGCACCGCTACGATGTGAGCGCCCTGCAGTACAACTCCATGACCAGCTCGCAGACTTACATGAACGGATCCCCTACCTACAGCATGTCTTACTCCCAGCAAGGGACCCCGGGCATGGCCCTGGGCTCCATGGGCTCTGTGGTCAAGACGGAATCCAGCTCCAGTCCCCCCGTAGTCACTTCCTCTTCTCATTCAAGGGCTCCTTGCCAAGCTGGGGACCTTCGGGACATGATCAGCATGTATCTACCAGGTGCTGAAGTACCAGAACCAGCTGCCCCAAGCAGACTTCATATGTCCCAACACTACCAGAGTGCACCTGTTCCTGGCACAGCCATTAATGGCACACTCCCTCTATCACATATGTAAGACAAAGGGGCCGGGGGGCGGGGGGGGGGGGGGGGGAGGGGGGGAAGAAAAATTAAACAAAACAAACGACAAAAAAAATCCTTTTATTAGAAATTCTGGACTTTTCTTTTTTTTTTTTTTTTTTTGTTTTTGGACTATTTTTGTACAGAGAAAACACGGGGCGGGGGGCGGGGGGGGAGCAGAAATTAAACCGACAAGGAACGTGTATAGATCTTGGAGGGGAAGCAACTACACTAAACTTTTTAAAAGTTCTAGTGAAAACGGTAGGAACTTTGCAGAAAGTTTGCAAAAGTCTTTACCAGTAATATTTAGAGCTAGACTCAAAGAGCGAAGAGGAAAATGTTTTAATATTTGCAGGCAACTTTTGTACAGTATTTATCAAAAGTAACATGGCAATCAGAATGTCCATTGGTAATAGAGAGAAGGAAAAAAAAAACAAACTTGTGAATTTGCCAATTATTTTTTAAAAATGGACTCTTACTGGAGCGTTGTGGCTTTGGCAGCTGGATTTGTAGCAGCTGCAGGAGAGGAGAGGAAATTATTTTACATCATTTGGACATTTTAATTGTTTTAGAAATTGTACAAAAGACACAAAAGGTAGGATGAGTACTTGCGAACCATGGGCTTGGTTTGCCATGGGCAAACGTTTAGATTGTACTAAATTTTTTTATTTTTTTTTATCTTACTCTTGTTAAAAAGCAGAAATTGCCATGCAGGTTCATACGCCGTTTGTTAATTTATAATAACTTTTTGTTTCCAGACTTCATTCTGTTCAAAGAAAAGAAAAAAAAAAAAAGGAAAAATATTTACCAACCTGAAATTACTGTGTTTGAAATATTTTCTTATGGTTTGTAATATTTCTGTAAATTTATTGTGATGATATTTTAAGTTCTTTTTTTTTTTTTTTTTTCTTATTTTCCGTAGTTGTATTTTAAAGATTCGGCTGTATTATTTGAAATCAGTCTGCCGACAGTCCATGTATATATTTGAACTAATACCATCCTTATAACAGGTACATATTCAAGTTAAGTTTTTACTCCATTATGCACAGTTTGAGATAAATAAATTTTTGACATATGGACAATGAAGTTCCGCTTGAGTCTTGGATTTATTTTTGTAACGCAAGATGTTTTTTTTTAAATAATTCATGCTGTGGAAGGTTTCATCGTAGCCAACCGAGTACGATAAATAATTCAGAGATATATGGGACCCGTGAATATTTTTATATGGCTGGATAGAGAAGGCGCGATAGCTGTAATGGAGTAACGGCCGGCGTCTCCTGCGGGGGGAAGGGAAGGCGGAGGGGAACGCTCGTTTCCCTGTTCCTTTCCCTCCCGAGCCTGCGGGTACGGGGGGTAACGGGGGCTCGCAGTCGCCTGCTTTTGGACACTTGTTGCCGCCGGCGGGGCCGAGAGGCTGGCGGGACTCGGGAGCGGAGGCCCGGGTCGGGGCCCTGAGAGCGGCCGCCTCGCTGGCAGTTACGGATCATTTACTTCTCTTTTCCCCACGGTGCCTTCTCCCCCGGTCTCTGAGGGGCCCCAGGCCTGGAGCTGGACTGAGCGCTCCCCGCTCCCTCCCTTTGTTCCGGACTTCCCAAACTTTCCTCTCCTGGCTCCTGGGCAGCTCAGGAGGTGAGAGGTGCGGGTAGAGGGGGCACTTGGCCGGACAAAGGTGAGAAACAGCAAAAAAGGAACAAACAAACAAACCCAGTAGAATGCCAGAGACTTTCACGCTCTTTTTTGAATCCTATTTCTTAAATTGCCAGCGCGCGGTAGTCCCGTTTCGGACACTTTCCACAGCCGGTCACAGACCAAAAAACAAGCGGTGGCGCCCGCCAAATAGGAAGAGAAATACGCCAGCCGTGCCAGGTAGAGTGTTACTTTGTACAGTTGTAACCGCAATCGCCGAGGAGGCGGCTCCGCGATGCTCCGCGGTGCTGCGCGCTGGCGGCCGCGGGCTGCGTTCTGCCCAGTGACTGGGCCCATGGGCCGGTGTGCTGCAGAGCTGGGCAGCCGCTGCAGCAGTCCTCAATCCACCCCTGAAGCCTAGGGTTTATATGGGACTCTTAAGGCGGCTGCGATTTCCCTTGGGAAACGCACGAGGCACAGATGCAAGTAATAATTTTTTTTTTTTTTTTAAGGGGTACGAAATTGGGAGCACTGTATTAGCAGACAGGTCCTGTCTTCTGCTAATGGTGCGTTGTGTGTGGCAAGGAAAGGATCCGATGGTTGGCTTGGCGCAGAGTGGGCATTCCAGAATGGGGGGCAAGTGTTAATCAGCTTTTTTCTCAGGGATTTCACTTCAGCTCGGGGAGGAAGAAGGCAGGGAAAACAAAAAACCAACAATCCAAAAACCCCACACATACACAAAAAGAACCGCTCCCCACAAAAAAGTTTCCTGACTGGCTCTGGTTCTTATTTGGTAGTGCCATTGCCTCGGCTCAGGTCTGGCCTCCATCCTGGAAGCCTGGTGTCCAGCTGAAAAGCAGCATCGCCAGACGAGATGATGTGGAGTACTGCTCATTGCCTGGATTTGTAGTTCTGTTTCCTTTGTGCCTTTGATTTCTGCACCGTCCCAGTACTTGATCAGCACAGCAATTTTTGCAGATTCCCAACCTTCTCTACTTCTTTTACATTAATGCAGGGAGTAAAATGTTCTTTTTCAGAATGTGAGCGTTTGCTATGCGTCTGGGGATTATTCATGTGGTAATGAGCCCACAACCCCACTCTCGCTTGCCTCGCTGGGAAAAGAGAGCAGGAATGAAAACTCAATAGATATCGCGATTCCATTTTTTTTTTTTTTAAGGGAATCTTAGCCAATTAACAGCAATAAAACCTGGCTCCTTTCTGAAGTGCTAACTAAAATAATCGAGAGGGGTAGCTGGAAATGTTGGTCGTTTTACAATTTGCATAAAGAAGGCAAGTTAATACCACTAAACAAAAGGCACTAAGCCACATATTCAGGCTTAGTGAATTCAGCAACTTTTTATATGGGCAATTTGTTTAAGCTTAGATTTTGGAGTACATTGGAATATATGTGGTTGAAACCTGATCTCCTTTGGACAGATTCCTTGCATCCATCCATGCATCCATCCATGCATCCATCCATCCATGCATCCATCCATCCATCTGCTTAGAGATGAGAACCCAAAGTATTTCACACGTACAGCTGAACGATTTCATTTTTAACGTGTTACTTGGAACGCCATTGCCCACTGGTCATTTTAAATTCAACGCTTTCAATAATCCCTTTGACACCTGAGCCGTTATCCTGAGTTTTCGTCTAGGGCAGCTGAAATGTGTAGCAGAGTTCATGGATGTGTTTTTGTTTTGGTTATTGAAGACCTTTTGGGTTCTCTGTGTGTTCCTTCTCGTGAATTGTGTGCTCCATAGCCCGGGTGATACTCGGTCCAAGAGCGCCAGCGTAATGTTTTGCTAACCTTCTACAGAGCCGAAATAAACCCAAGGATAAGATTATATTTTCCCTTGTGAATTTTTTTTTTTTTTTTTTTTTTTTTACGGCTTTTTAAGGACTGGGGTGTTAAAATATTTTGCGGAACCGGAGAGGTAGATTAGCAGAGTTTCTTGCCAAAGCTGGGAAGCTGGTATTACAGACTGTCCCAGGGGGAAATCGCTCACATTAACCACTAAATGAATATTTGACAAGGGCTCATTCGGGGGTATTATTACTACAAACGGGTCCCTACTGGACTTTCCAAGGGTCAAAGAGCAATGGTTCAATTAATTATTTAGACCGTTAGTAGATTTGGTTGTAATAGCTGTACTTATTTCTGCGACCGACAGCTTCTTGCGGTGGGGAGGGAGAGCCGGCTCCACCAGCGATGGGCGAGAGGCTGCTGGCTGCCATCAGACTTTCCCTGCCTCAAAGGACGTTTTTATTCCGTGAGATGCCCACGGGTGCTGTTGTGGGACCTCGGGGTGGTGATGAGCCCAGAAGCAGCGTGTTCTCTAGCAGTATTCATTCCTCCTTATCCCAAACTGGCTGTAGCCCTATGTATCTGCCTCCGAGAAGGAGGTAGATAGCCCAGCAATTTAAGTAGTATATAATATAGGTCCCACTGAAAGAAAGAGGGCCATTACTGATAGGTGTGATTAGATACACTTAAGTTATTTAAATCCTGATCTAACTCAAATAGTAAAATCTAAAGCCCGCTGCGGTGCGGACGAGATTTCCGAGGATATGTGCAAAATGCTGACTTTGAGATGGCAGGAGAGCCTCCTCTTTGCGTTTTTTAACGCCAGCCAGCCTCGGCTGACACTGTCGTTTCAACTTTTTTTTTTTGTTTGTGGGAGGGGGGGCGAGAAAAGGGAGGATTATTTTGTTTAATTTCTACAACAAACATGTCCGTAGCAGTAGATACTAAAAAAAAAAAATTGTTGGGAGTGTGCGATTAGGTGACAATAATATATGTTGAATGAATAAGAGATAAGCTGCAAGGGGGGGAGAGGGAAGCAGTAATTACAAACCCAATTCATTCAGCTTTTCAGGACTTTTGTTGTGGGAGCTCCATTGACGGGCTTCGAGCTGCCAGTTTTCTCACATTAAAAAGAACTGATCAGCGCCTCAGGGGGACAAGCAACACCGCTTAACTGCATAGTGATGGGGTCCTCATTTAGAGCCATTACAACAAGAAAATTAAACAGAGCCTTTGTGTGCACCAGGTTTACTTTTCAATTGCTGACAGTTTATAGCTAACTGCTCAGAGATTGAAGTTTGATTGCGGTTTGATCGCCTGCTAGTTAGCACCACCGCTATTTTAGTTTTGGTAATTAAAACCCAGTTTTTTCTGGCGATGGCACAAGGAATTGCAAGAAGTTTTGATGCTATTTTGCTTTTGAGGAATCAGCTCGCTTGGCTAGGACGTACCGCGCTGCAGTGAGTGTGGGGAATCTTTCATTTCCAAGCTGCAAAGAAAAGGAGCCAGGGGACGGGAATCCCCGGAGCTGCACGTTCGGCTGGGCGAAGCGGCAGGGCGAGCCCCGTCCCCGGGCAGGCACCGCGACGGGGGTCCGACTGCTCCGCCAGAGGCCAGCGTTGCCTGCTCCGCGTCCGCTCCGCGCCCGCTCCGCTCCTCGCAGCTGGCCGGCGGAGCCGCCCGTGCTTGCAGGTGCCGGCAGGGCGATTGGGAGGAGAGGGAAGGAGGGAGAGAACAAAGCAAAACCCCGAGCCTTGCCGTGACGAGTTTAGAGCTTCGCTTCTGGAGTATGCAGCGGATTTGCTGTGGCTGAGCCCTGTGTATGAGAGCGTGCATGTGTGTGTACATGTGTGTGTGCATCCGTGTGCGCCTGTGCGTGCCAGGGGAGGGGGCGCGCTGAAACGAGTTGTAATTTTTCATTATAATTTAGAGAGGCCGGTAGAGAGCTGAGGTCGGACACTTGCTGCAAGGAAAGGCCCGTCCCTGCCGGCCCAGGTCCTCCCTCCGGAGCCCCCTGCACCGCCGAGGACCTGCTGGCGGAAGCGGCGAGGGGAGACCCGCTCAGGGTCCCCGCATGCATAGGAGTAGGGCCGGGGAAGTTTCTCACGGAGCTTGGTAACTCCGGCTGCAGGAACCAGTGCAGTGTATTGCTTCGTGACACCTCTACCATGTGAATATGAGGTTTTACAGAGGAGTTTTAGGTCTTCTCTTTCCTTTTAATTTTCCATTTTTAAATTCTGCTAGGCTTTCTATGTGTTTTGTTTCCATACCCCTCCCCCGCTAAAAGTACCTCTCCCACCCCCCAGATGAGGTTCAGACTCAAGTCACTGAGCGATTATTCTAAGGTGGTTTTCTTCTTCAGAGGAGAGAGCGGCCCAGCAGTTCGAGGGGTTCCTCGGGGCGCCCCATGGGCAGAGGGCTTTCAGCCCCTTCCCGAGGAGTCCGGTGGAGCTGGCTGGGGCCAAAGCGGCCATGCTGCCAGTTCCGGGGAGCTCCGGGGCAGCGGGACCACAGCAAGCCCGAGGCACAGAGCTGGCCGTGTCTTCTAGGCTCCCCAAAGCACGTTACTCTCCCCGGAGCGTAGCAGTGGGCATGGGTCTGTCCCGGCCGGGATGTGCCCCCACTCCTGGGTAGCTGCCCCGGGGAAGCGAGAGGAGAGGCCCGGCCCCCTGCTGGCACCCCCGCCCCGGGACAACGGTGACCCCATCACCTCTGCAGCAGTTAGGGCTGATGACGTCATGTAAATGCTTTTTCGCACAGAAAGTTGTGATTAATGGGGGGGGGGGGGGGAGTATAGAAGAGGGGGAAATCCCACTGGGTGCTGGAAAGAAACAGGCATCTGCAGATCCTCTCGCGCGGAAAGTCTCCAGAGGAGTGTCTTGGGACACACACTCACACACATCCAGGTCTGCGGGCCTGATTCTACCAACTTGCCTCCCCTCCTACGGGCAGCTCCCGACCGGGCGAGTGGAGCTTACTCGGGCGAGTAAGGACGCCCGGGGCCGGGGCCAACTTCATTAGAACTAACCCCTGCCGTGCTCTGTGGGGCGGCCGGGCAGGCGGGCTGTGTGCGCGGCAGGAGTGGGGGCTCTGGAGGCTCCGGAGGCTCCTAGAACAGCAGCTGGAGTTGGGAATGGGGCCGGGGCTCCTGCCGGGGGTGTGGGTACCACGGGAGAAGCTCTCCAACGTGTTCCTCTGGCATTTCTTGGAATGATGGTTCCTTTAAGCTCTTGCAAATTGCAAAAAGTTGCGGAAGACACAGAAATAATTAATGTATTAAAAAAAAAAGCTGCAAATTCCTCAGGAGGCACCTTATCAACTCCAGCCACACTGGCTTCATCCCTCCTCGTATGCTAATGCCCTGTGACGTCACCGGCGCCAGATTGAATGTGAATCAGTTATGAAATTATTAGTTTTAGCTCAAAAAGGAATCTGGCTCTCCCGTGAGTGGGGTTTGCCTTGCTGCGGGTTCTTGCTCCATGTCCTTCCCACGTTATGCACACATAGTAGTTGCAACTTCCTTGTCATATGAATCCTCATTTCCAAAGCACACATCTGAACGGGGGGTGATGTAAAGAAACCCATAGATTAATTGGGTCCCATTTCTGAGGCGGCTGTGTCTTCCTTATCGATACACAAATTACATCAGAAAACACGCAATCGGATTTCCTCCTCCTTTGCAGGTAGGCAAGAGCTCCTTGTGATTTATTTCTGTTAAGATCCCACTGAGGGGGTATGATTCTTTGCCAGTGTAGGAAAAAAAATACCCAGGAGTATTGGCTTTTGCTGGCGATAGAGGAAAGTGGGCCAGAACGGGGGAAAGACAAATCTTTGTTTGCTTGTTTGTTTGCTTCAAATAGAAAGGGTTTGATCTGGGCTTTGGAAAAGGAGAGTAGCCCAGTGGTGCAGAGCCAAGGGACCCAAGCGGGGAACAATGGGCATTAACACCGTTTCATTCGCTGAGGCCACTCTAATTAGATGTCTGGATCCGGCGAGATCAAATACCTGAATCTAAACCCCTCGGGTCGGTTCCTTTCGCTTGTAAATGCTTTTGAAAAACGGTTGTGGAAGAAACCAAACTAACCCCCAAATTCCCCGGAGTCCCTTTGGTGGAGTTTTGCCTAGAAGAACTTTCTATCCGGGGAAAGGGGCGCCGGGCGCCCCTCTCCGCGACCCCAGGCCCCTTGACGACCCCTGCCGGCCCCCCCCCCAGTGATCTTCCCTCCAGCGCTGAAGGCCACTTCGGTCTCTTTGGCCGTTTCTTTCTCGCCGTCTCCTGAGAGCAGCCTGCTCCCTTACCATGAATTATGAATAAACTTATAGGTCTGTCTCTTGGGGGGGGGGGGGGGGGGGGGCGATGTCGGGCCCGTGTCCCCAGGGCCACGGGAGCCTCGGGGTGGGAGGTGGCCCCGGCCCCACTCTTTTCTCCACAGTCCCTCGAGCAAGGGGAGCAAGAAGAAAGGGAGAGAGAAAAAGTTGTAACTGGACGAGAAGTGAGTTTTCTGACTAATGAAACCCAAAATGAGTGGCGAATATAAAGTATTGTGAGATTTCTTCCCTGTTCCCTCGGCACTGATTGGCAATACTCTTTTTTTTTTTTTTTTTTTTTTTTCTCTCCTTGTGTGTTGGTTTGAAAAGCAGGAAGAAATGTAATGAATTGAGTGCTGTCAGAGATGTCTTCTCTGTTGATGTGGTGAATGGCAGTAGCTCCCTGATCCAGTGCAGGTGCAGTAGAGCTGGGGAATAAAAGAGGGGGGCTCTCTGTTCAGTGGAAAAAGCACATTCCCTACAATAGACCACACACTGCCAGCCAGCACGGCATCAGCTCACACTCTCAGACTTTTTTCGTCTCTTTTCCACAGTCCTGAGCTCACAAAATGGCTATACACTAGCACTAGTTAGGGTTTGCTTTTAATGAACAGTTGTGACTCCTTTTGACCAACATTTAAATCTGCTGTGCACTCTCTGAAGACAGATCTGTTTTGATCACAGGTTTTAAAAAATGGCCCGTTTCCTCACAAGGCAGTTTGCTCAGGGCCACCAGTTACATCTGATTGCAAATGGGTAAAAAAAACGAGCTCTCTCGATTAATGAATTACGTTTTCCAAGTGCTCCCAACGGAAAAAGTTTTGTTGTTGGGGTTTGTTGTTTATTTGTTTGTTCCTTTTTTTTTTTGGTTTAGTGTGGGGTTTTTGTTTGTTTTTGTTTTGATTATATATATATGTATAAAAGAAACTGTCTTGAGGAGGAAGAGACACTGTTTTTAAATGGATGAGATTTGCTAATCCTATACGGGAACGTGTACTAATCCTGTTTAGAGATAACCTGTCTCCCTGTCTCCTTTTTGGTTTAATGTATTACCCTTATACAAGGATAAAAACTTTGCTTTCCCATTAATTCGGTCTGGATTGGGGTTTCTTGGCTTACTTCCACCACTTTTTTTTTTTTTTTTTTTTTTTTTTTTTTGTGTGTGTGTGTGTGGTGTTTGTTTTGTTTTTTCCCCTCCCCTCAGCGCCCTGCTCAGGGGAAGCTCCGTGGTTACACTTGGTTATTCAAGTTTTAGTCCAAATTATTTCCAGAGTGAGAATTCACTTCCCAGCAAAGGGTCTGACTGATTCTGTCCCTCTCTGCCTTGCATTTGATGTGGCTCGTCCTGTCGTGGCGAAGTCAATGAGCCTGGATTCTCGTGGCATCCCGGAGCAGCCTTCTCTCGCACCTATCCTGGGAGAAGTAGATTAAACTCTTTTGCATATACTTCTGATGAATTGCACGGAGGATAATTTTTCGGCGTTTGCTTATAAAAACCCATGTTCCTGTGGAAGTTCTTTTTTCCTCCTAATTGCGTTAACAAGTATCATCAAATCCAGGAACAGTTTGGCAAAGCTATTCCTTGCCTGAACACTACTAAACTGGAGCAGCTGACAGCTAATCAGTCATTACCTGAGCTCCGACCCACACACACTCACCCTCTTCCCCCCCCCCCCCCCCCCCCCAGCTGATAACAAAACGTATTGAAAATAAATGACATTAGCAATAACAGTCGGATGCTGGTGGGTGCCTAGAGCACGTTTCCAGGGGTCAGATCATCCCGCGCACAAAAGAGGGATCTTGTCTACATAGGACAGAAGAGATTCTATGGATGTGCCTATTGGAGAAATACAACCCGTTTACACTTTGTTGTCGGGATGTTTCAAACACGCCAGAGCATCATCACCTGACAGCATCTTATTTATTGCCAACAAGTTGGAGATCTCTCAGCCCCAACCTTCGCCCCGTAGCAGGTTGAACAGTAAAAGGAGGAAGGTCGGAGCTTCGGGGAGGTGCTCCCCCGCCCCTGGCTGGGTGTCCTCAGGGTGCCGGGCACCGCCCGGGAGAAGGGGGCGCGACCGACCGCTGCTCTCGGTTCCCACTCGACAGCCTTTGTGTCCCAGAGCTGCGCACACCCAGAATTAATCCTCCTTCTTACCGTTTACAGCCCGGACCCAAGGGGCAACTCAAACCTATTTAGATCGCCTTGGTTGGTTGCACAAATTTAAGTGGCAAATGAGTTATAAACCTAATAACCGCTTTAATAAAAATAATTATTTGATTATGGCAGAGGAAATTTGCTGGAGTGCAAGGATGCGGCTAGGTTTGCTTTGTGGTGGCAGTAAGCTAGGTTTTGGATTGAAATCAAACGCCTTTTAAAAACATTTCTCTGGAAAAAAAGAAAAAAAAATCCCAAACCAAAAAGCTCCCCAAACCCCGATCCGAACCCCAACCTTACAGCAACGAAAACCCTCCCCGATTAGGGAGGCGCTGCAGAACATTTTTCATGCTATTCCGGAGAATTGATTTGGAAACAGAAAAATCCAGATGAAAGTTGGGTGTCTTTGAATTAGTTGAAAACAATCAAGACGGGAAACAATTAATCACAACCTCTGGTACCTCTCCCACTTTTTTTTTTTTTTTCCCGTTAAGGGTGAAGTTTCTGCCCCTCTTTCAAGTGAATTTACGCTCCTGGTTTTACAAGGAAAAGTGAGGATGCAACAAGACCAGTCGCGTTGTGCTCTCTATACTTTTAATGCTAGCATATTGTTTGATTACTAATTCGAGTTAATATGATCTTTATGGCAACATAACAGTGGATAATTGGCCCTTTTTCTAAACAACAATGTAAATCACAATCGCTTTATTATTTAATAACGTCAAACGCTTCGTTGGATTGGCCCCGACAGAGAAGACCTTTTCTTTCGAGGCAGTGTTGTTGAGAAAGAACAATGCAGATCTAATTGTGGAGATTTCAGAAGTTGGCTCCTGTAAATGAACAGCTTAGATATGGAAGTTCCAGCAGATGTCTGCACTTTTCCCTGTGACAAACCTTGTAACCCCCCTTCCTCCCCCACTGCCCTGTCCTCCCCCCTCCCCGACTTATTGAAGATTTTTTGTTCTCACATCCTAGCAACAACCTAAATCTTCGAGTAGCAAATACACCCCTTTCCCCTCGTTGCTATACAGCATTTCACATGCCAGGCTTAACCGTACAGACCAAATTAGAGCCTGGCCCGAGCCACCCCTCACTCTCTCTTCATCCCGCCCCGCCTTCCCCCCCGCCACGGCTGCGGGCTGGGGGGGGAAGAGTCGGGCCGGCGGTGGGGGCGCGGGGAGGGGTTTGGTCTCCCAACTTTCAGCTCCGTAAAGGTGCCGGTGGTTTGTGCTGCAACAGTTTGGAGGCGTCTGCAGGTTGCGGACGCTGGTCTGTGGCAGGAAACAGGCCAGGACCTGCCAGCCCCGGCGGGGGGCGGTGCGAAGGGCCCCCATCGGAAACCCCCATATGCCACCCACTGTCCCGGAGGGGTGCACCCAGGGGGTGTCCGACTTCCTTTGTCAGGCTCAGCTGACCCAACCCGCACGGCTCCAGCGTAGCATGAACAACGAACCTGTCCTGGGGCGGGGGATAAGGCTGCGGGGACAGGGACTCCCTCGGGGCGGCTCAGAGGGAGAAGCTGCGTAAATTCTGGTTCGGGGGGGTACGCGCGTATCAACACACATCCATTCTCCCTGCCGTGGGCTGGGCGCCGCTCTGCGGAGCGTCCCGCACTTCGGGCTCTGCGCGGGTTTTTCTCTTGCGCTAGAGGCCCTGATCAGCCTGTCGGGGCCGCGAACCCCGCTCCCCTCATGAGCCGCCAGCCCCTCCGAGGGTAATTCCGCGGAAAGGAGGCGCTTTGGCTGAGGAGCCGGCAGCGGTAAAGCAGCGACTCGCCCCCAGCCCCGATAATGCTGTCTTTGAGGGCTGCGCCGGCGGGGGGAGGCGGGGGGAACAGCGGGCTGTGTGTACCAGCTCTCCGCGCAGCCCGGTTTCAAGGACCAGGGGTGTCAAGAGATGAGGCAGAGTCCAAATTCTGCTTTTTTTTTTTTTTTTTTTTTTGTCACAAACTAACGAAATCCTTTACCTCACCAGCTGCGGCAGAGCCTCTTTCTTCCTCCTCTCGGGGTCTCCCCCGGCTGCCAGGGGCAGGAGCCACCCAGTCGCAGCACTGTGCTTCCTGGTGCTGGGCCTCTGGGCTCCCCTGTAGGGCACAGCCGGCCCCCGGCCCGGAGCACCGGCCTCACACCTGTGGCGGGGTGCGATTTCTGTTGCAAGAACCCACTCGAGGAAACGACTAAAAATGCAGACCTGCTCACTGAAATTCCCCGAAACAATTCCGGGTTCAGTAACCCCGGGCTGCCTGCCCTGCCTGCAGCTGCGGGAAGCAGTTGACCTTTGAGCCTTTTTCTTATCGAGTGGGTGGAAAATCTTGGAGTTTGGGGTTTTTTCTTTTCCCTCTTTTTTTTTTTTTTTTTTTTTGTCCAACCATTCCATGCTTGTTTGTTTGTTTTACAACTTTACTTTTCCTTGCTGATATCACCTGGCGGGGGGAGCACTGCCCCCGCTGAATGCTCCCCGAGGAAGCGTGGGGTTCCCGCGACTGTACCATCCGGCAGTCGCGGTGTACCAAGGGTTAACCGCCCCCGCTCCCCGGCTCTGCGCAACCATGGGTGAAACTGCCACGACTTGTCCCAAAAAAACATCACAGGGACAGGGATCATCCTGAGCGCCGGGACAGAGCAGGCCGGGCCGGGCCAGGGAGGCCTGGGCAGCTGCCACTCCCCCCCCTAATGAGCTCATTTCCATGTCTGCGCCTCCCGCAACTGTGAGAAAATCCGCTGGGAGATGCAGCGTGCCGATGCGGCCTGGGCTGCCCCGGTCGCCCCGGCGACAGAGCCGCGCTGGCTGCGGGGGAAGCTAGATAAATAAAACAACATAACCCACAACTTCTCCTGACCGCAGCATCTCGGGGGTTTCCACCGGTGGAAGGGGGTACCCCACTGCCATGCGTGTATGTCGTGGGACCAAGCTCCCTGAACACCCGCTGGAGCTGTGCCCGGGGGGTGGGTGATGCAAAAGTGCCCGGGGACAGCCCAGGAGGGGGAAGGGAGCACTGAAACAGCCCCACACTTATCAATAACAAGATGTATAAATATCAAAGTGAAGGAGCCCGAGTAAGTCTTTCTAGAAGCGAGGAGGAAGCTTAAGCAGCTTTCTTTAATGGTGATTTGTAGCTCTGTAAGGGGCACGGATAGCAAATACCCTGCAGGTGCATGTTGTAACACTGCCATCCGGACTTTAATGTAGATTACTCTCCAACTCGTTTGATCGGTCCTTTGAAACCCTTTACAATTGCCTGTGACGAACCGCCAGTCTCAGGGTGCTGTTTTTTTTTTTTTTTTTCTTTGAATAATGCCTTAAGGGTAAGTCCTCGGGGCTTTTCAAGATTTCCAGCACATTTTTTAAAAACCACATTATTTTTTTTTACTTTAGAGCATGGGTCCGTGTCTCTCAACTTGGGGCTGTTAACAGGCATCTTTTAAATCATTAATCGTCTAATAGCCACCAACTTTACTCTACAAGGAAGACACGGGGAGCTTCTAAAGACTTCCAAACATTTCTATTGCTTTGGGGATTATACTGGTTGAAATTTAGGAGTCGACGCTCTACCCCTTCCATTCCCCCCCCCCAGCCCCCCCTTTCCTGATGAAGCCCTGGAGCTGTCAGGTCTCCGGTGTTTGCTGGGTGGATCTGTGCCGAAGGCCTTATCTCTGGCCACTGAGAAGCCCGTGGTGTGGGTTTAGGAAGCAAACCCGAAGTGTAATGCAGGGGAGAAGCTTGGTCGGAGGGCGGAACGGTCGGTGGGGGAGCGGGCAGAGGCTGGTGGGACCCTCCCGCACCCCCACCCTGCTCTGGGACACCTCCGCACTCCAGCTCTGCCGTGGGTGTGTGTGTGCCTTCGAGCAAACAATGAGCTTGAAGGGGGAGATAGGGACACAAGACGAGAGAACTCAACAAATTCTGCAGATGTTTTGTCTCCACTCTCTCTGCAAATAACATTTAATCTTTAATATTTATTGGATACTATTAACGTAAAAAAATATTACTGAACTTTTCGTCCTTCAACTTCTACAAGTGGCGCTTTGTTTCTCTAAAATAAACTTGGGAGAAGCGATCCCTCCATATCCAAATAGGGATTTGAATTAAAGGCCCATTTGGGACACTTGAGACTACAAAGGGTTACACATGAATAAATGCCACATTTGCCTATTGCAAAAGTTTTCTCTGTCCTTTCTCAGTCACAACAGGGGAGGAAAAAGCCGTCGTTTATTATCTAGCGCTGGGCAGGACCAGCCCCTCCAGAATGTGCCCTTAGATTTGGCCGGCAGAAGAGGGACTCTTCTCTCCCCTCAACAGCAGCTCCTTTTGTTCTCCAGATCTCTTTCCCAATTTCAAGCTTCACTTGCAAATCCTAAGTTTGTTTGTTAATGACGCTATTACCATCTGGCTCGTCCTACTTTCCAAAAGATATAAATCTCCCTAGTTTCATTGCCTACATTATCATTTAAGTGCCACGATAGCTGGAAGAAAAATATGCTTTCAAGGCTGCAAATTCTCTTGCACGGAGCGAGCTCCCGGGAGTGGAGCCGCTTGGCAGAGCTGCACCAAATGGATTTCACCTTGCAGCGACGCTGGGAGAGGGGGAACAGAGCGATTTAAGTTTTCCACCAGAAACTTAAGTGAACCTTTCTACTCCCCCCAACCCCTGCCCTTTTTGTAACTGTTTAATGCATCTCGCTACTTTGAACCGTTATCTTCGGCGGGGAGAGGGCAGGATGGGTCCTGCCCCCGGCCAGCTTCTCTTTTCCCCTCCTTAGCGTGACCCACTCTCTGCCCTAACTACATATTCCATACATGTGAAAAGACCATTCCTACAGGGGTCGTACAGTAAAGTGAAGAAAAGTTTAGGCTCCTCTCAGTGCATAGCGGTTGCATATTTGTGTGCGTTTAAGCATAAAGAGACGGGGGGAGGGCGATAAGGGATGGGGGAGGGAGCTGGGTCGGTTTGTGTATGGGCTCCACAATGACTCTATTTATTCCCTGCAACCAGCCTAGGCAGCTTGAATAGGCGAGAGAGAGACACTCAGCCTTCTCAACGCGTGGGCTTTGTGCGATCTAGTCCCCACTAGCAGACTTCGACTGCTAATTTCCCATTCTGCGGGATTGTCCTGCGAGGAGACATGGTCGGGCCCATCCGCTCTGTCTCCCCCAAACACCGCCTGGGTTCCGAAGTCCCGGAGTCTCTGCGGAGAAGTTTAAGTTTAAAGCTTCATCGGTTCTTTGCTATCTTCGCACTTCTCTGCCAGGAAAAAAAAAAAAAAAAAGAAGAAGAAGAAAAAGAAGAGGGAGAAAAAAAAACCAAAACACAACATTCTGTGTGTATGTGCACACATACGTACACATAATATTGTTAAGCGAGGGAAAAGCTGCTCCATTAATATGGGGAAGAAACCCAGGCTGAGGGTTTTTTTGGGTGGTTTTTTTTGGTGGTTTTTTTTGGTATTTTTTTTTCCGAGGGATCCAATTATTATAAATAATTACGGATGAAAAGAAAACTCACTTATTATGCACTTCTAATACTGTGACTGCATAGGAGAGAAAGGGGCCAAGCCAGTGATTAATTAATATCGCCCTGGCGTAGCTGTTCTCTCGCGAAAGGCCTTTTCCCCCATCGCCGCTGTTATCATGAAGCTCGAGTCATGTGTAGCCAGGAAGGGATCTTGTTTATAAATTTATATGACGACCTTTTCTTTGTGTGTGCTCTAAAGTTGATATGGACAAATTGCAGAGGTATACAATTTAAGTAGATGCACTTTTAATCACCGATCATTAAAATGGTTATGTTAAATATACTCAATTACATGCATGACTTCACCCTAACAGTACTTTCTATTCTCCCAGCTGCTCACGTATTCCTTAACTATAGTCAGCAGAAGAAACTCGATTATGCTGAATCCATACATTTCTATGGATTTCATCAGCCTAATTAATGCTTCAGTGTGGTCCATGTGTCTGAATGGTCCCTTTGCTATTACTTGGGTAAAGAGGCAGTGCTGGAATGCAGAGGGTCTTTCTTTCAAAGATACCCATGGGGGTCACTCTAGGACTCTAATGGCAAAGGTAGCAAGTGTTAAATAGCAGAAACATGCAGAGAAAGGGAAGGCAGCGATGTAAAAGGGACATTGATACTGTAGGTATGCCCAACAGGTCAGTGATGATAATTAAAACGCTTCAAGAAGAAAAGGTAAATGGAAAGCTTCCACAATTCGCATCATGCCTGGTTAAAAGCAAACAAATCAGCCCACCAGCACCTTGCTGGTCCTGCGGAAAAACAAAAGGGGGGGGGGGGGTTGGAAGGGGAAGAAATAAAAGAAAAAGAAGTTGACAGCAGATTTTTAGCCTGAATAACTACCAGGGCAGCCTCCTCTGGGAGCACCGCGCTTGGGTGCCCCATCTCTTCTCTAATTTTCTCGTTGCAGAAGTGCAGGCTGTGAGGGGATAAGGGGAGGAGGAAGGTGCTCGGCCGGGCAGGGCGCGCCCCCGCTGCCACCTCCTGCGCGCTCCCTGTCTCCGCGCCGCCGGGGGCTCCCGCACTCCGGGGCACTGCGTGTGCCCACGGAGGTGTGATAAGTAGCTCTGCCCTCGTCTCCCCAGCTTTCTTCCGAAATGAAGGAGAGATTAAAATAAATGGAACGCATCGCATCTTGAACGCAGCCAGCCAATAGCTGCTTATATCACTCATCTTCCCGTTTTGGCGTTTAGTGCATCTAAAAGGCAAAAGAGCTTCCTGCTACTTAAGCAACATTTTAATCAATCAATGAGATATACATCGAGATGTATTTACTTCTCTGTCCCCACCTGTTGTAGTCGAAGACCATCTGATCACATCTTTCTCTGGCTGCTAGGAGAAGTGAGGGGAAAGCAGACATCTTGTCACCAACCGCACTGCCAAAAAAGGTGGTGATGAAGCCCGCATCCCTTACCTGTTCTTCCACCGTGCAATCTGCAAGTGACTTTGTCCTGACTTCGAGTCAATGACTTGCTACAGCCTTCATCCTTCAAGTGGAGAGAGAAAGCAGGAAAGATTTCAGATCTATAACCAAATTATAACCTAGGAACTTTATGCTTGTCATGCTAATTTAATGACTTTCATAGTAAGTGTAGACTTTCTGTCTTTTGAAATTAGCTCTTCAAAACGCTTTGTGTAATGACAGACACTAGACATTAAGAGACAAATGCACAAGCAATAGTGGGATAATAATCTGGCAAACACTGCTCCATTTAATATTAAAATGGAGAACAAAGTGCATTAAATCTCAGCAGAAATGTACTTTGTTGCCCTGTGCCATGGGCCTGGGCTCTGAGTGTCCCAAAAGGAGAGTGTCCTCCAACAGCTGCCATGCCTGGGTTCATCTGGGAAAAGAGCAAATACCAGATGTGGACTGAAAAATAGTACATCCCACACTGCAGTGCCCCTTTGCTTTCTGGTGGTGCTCACACGAGTCTGAGTGCTGTAAGTATCCTGATTTTGACAGCCCAGTTCTGCTGGGCCTGGCTTCTTGCTTGGGTCCCAGTGGGGGAATATACATTCTACTCTCTCTTATATGGCTCTGAATGTACGCATCCCCTACATCCTTAAAAACGTTTCTGTGCTCCCATGTTACTCTTGAGTGGTCCAGAAATCTGTCCAAGAGATGGTATTGATAACAAATGGGGGGTAAACCCAAAACTATAGGTGTGTTGCAATCTGGACAACTCATTGCCTATAATTGTAAATAAGGTAAGTTCACACGATGATCAAATAACCAGGGAACAAGAGGCCTATTTTAATCAGGTGGTTATCTCTCCTTGGTGGAGATCAGAGCTCCATTGCTCCTGGCCTTCTCATTGTGTCCCCCCTGCTGGAAATGACAGCTCCTTCAGAAATAACTAACTTGGTCCCTGGGATGGGATTTCAGCTCTTTTACACTACACATGTACCAATTGTCATTTTACAGCTACAGTGATACCTCTGAATTATATAAGTGTATAAATTCAGCCTCATTAAATCCCCCTTTTTGGATAGCCTCAAGAATAGAGAGTATATTACTGTAAGCCAGGAGATACTTAAATTATACCCAAATGGGGATGGAAATGTAGTGGTACTTAAGTACACTCCTTTTCTCAGCTACAGATGCTTTGTTTCCCCCCCCCCCCCCCCCCCCCTTTAGAATGTTATGATATTACAAATGCAACAGTTCCCTTATGTCAAAACAAACTATCTGAAATCCTATTTCTTGGCTCAGTCTACGGGGGGTCCCTTTGTGGTGGGGACAAAACCACAAAGATATGATCAAACACCACAGCCTAACCAAAGAGAAATTTATCGTTCATCTGAGAAAGCTTCCCAATTGGATGTTAAAGCCCTCCCCTTCCAGAAAGCATCTCAACATGCTCTGTAAGTTGTTTTCTTGTGCTTGTGCCTGTGTGTGCAGATAAGTCGGGGTGTGCAGAGGGACAGGAAGCTGAGAGCAGCGATTACTCTGCAGCTTAGAGCACTCCCTTTCCACGGGTTTATTTTTCCACCCAAGCCGATCTAAAAATAAAGGTTTCAGTGGGAAATCTGTGCTCAGGCCGGCTGCTGCTGCCACTGCGGCCCCGACCGCTGCCGGGATCACCCCGCGAAGCTCCCCAAAGCTGGGTTTGCTGAGAGGATTGGGGATGTCTCCTTCCCCTCTTTTCCAGCCCTCACAAGAGGGTCAGTGGTTTAACCAGGCGTCACCAGGACTTCATTTTATCCCCGGCTCACTGAAGCGTGTGGCTTTTAGTGACTGATTGCCGCGGTGGCGGTGCGTGGCACCGGGACTCTCACTGTGCGGACTCCAGATGGGCACGTCCCGCCGCTTCGGGGCGGGGGGGCACGGTCGCTTTGCAAAGGCCACCGAGACACTGAGATTTGTTCTGGGTCAACCCTCCCCAAACGCCAAAGTTGGGAAACAACTTTCGCAGCGTGTGTCGGGGTGGGAAGGAGGGAGGGAGGGAGCTGTGGGTCCGCAGTGGTGAGGGGCGCCGTGGCTGGGGCCGCCGGCCGGGTTTCCCCGCCTCCTCTTTCCCCCACCCCGCCCCAGCGCATGCCCCCGTCCCTCTGTTCAGCTCTTCCTCCCCGAGCCCCGGACGCGCAGACAGCACGTTTCCAAACTTTGAAATGCCAGATCACGTTATTGCTGTGGCAGGAGGCTGCTTTCGGATCTGTGACAGCTGAGTTTTCCCTATCGATTATGTGACATTGCAGTTCATTTATACAGCTCGAAAGCTTAAAGACACTGGAGGAGCCCCCGGTTTAACCCGAAATCCTAACAGAAAGTGAATCAACTTTCTGGCCAGTGTTTAAACTGATAGATCAGAACTTAATTCGGAGAGACAGAAAAGGAGAGAAACGACAGCACGGATTTATCTTGGACAGCGTCCTTCGCTGAAACTTCAGAAACTGCGGCGTGGAAAATCCAGGGCCGAAATGCTAATTAGAAGCAGGGCGCCTAGCGCCTAGATATGTTCTGTGGTTTAGGGAGCAGGTGGCAGAGCTTGGAGTGTTGCGCAGGTGCATGAAATTCGTGCAAGGGTCACGGCTGTGAGCCGGTGGCCGGGCTCGGGGCGTCTCTGCCCGCCGGGGCCGGGCGGCAGCTCCCGGAGCAGAGACGGCGCCTTTCGGGAGGGCTTGGCGTAGGAGAGGGGAGGTTTTCCTCTCCCACATGGGGACAGGACTGGTTCCCTTAAGCTGCCGGGTCCTTCCTTTGGCTTTTTTAATTTTCTTTTTTTTTTTTTTTTCCAGGGGCCAGCCCAGGTCCCGGTCCCTCCTGCTCCCTCCCCCGTCCTCGCCGAGGTTTCATTACTTGCTGTTAGTGCCTGGAAACAATAAAGGATGTAGGACTGGGCTTTTATTGATTATTTGTCACCCTGTATTTGTCAGTTTCAATAACTTTTCCTGAAGTTTTACTTACGGGCACTTGAGCTTTCGGATTAGGCCAGCTCTGCGGATTGCAGTGAGGGGTAATTATCCACTGGCCCGCTTCCCTGCAGCTGGAGAGAAAAGAGCATTAACTTATAGAATGAGCAGGATGCGGCCCTAGTCCTCACCTCCCCGCTAAGCGCTGCCCTGGCGCAGCCGGGAAATCTCCACGGCCCCGCCAGACGCCTCCGGCCCCGCTCGCCCTGCGCGGGGGCAATGGGCCTCGGCAGCGCTCTGCCTCTCAAGAGGATTGAGGGGGGAGCTCTCCCAAACTCCCGAAGCCGCCCTCCCCCGCCCCCCTCCCCCTTTTTGGGGATGAGACATCACTACTGGAGAGACGCTCCCCGGGACACACACACACACACCAGGGACCCACGACACTGGTGCACGAATCGGGGCTTTCGGCTGCGGCCAAATCCCCGGGATTCAATTAAAAAGCTGGCTCGCGCGGCTGGCGGGGAGGCGAAGCTGGGGGATTTCTATTATGAAGATCGACTCTTCAAAACTGCCCGCCTGGCAGCCCTGCCGCGCTCCCGTCGGCGGAGGGGACTCGGCTGCCCCGGGAGCCTCGGCCGGAGCCCTGGCAGTGGGGAGAGGAGGAGCGGTGGGAGCTGCGGGGACCGGGGGCGAGGGAGTGGCCCCCGCATCTCTCCTTGCCTTTGCAGAGAGGGAGGGTTAAAGCTTCCTCTAGAGAAGACCTTCTGTCTGGCTATCTTCCTTCTCTCATAACTTTAATACATCTCCCAAGAGATGCGTACTGCCTCAGCTATACTCATTTGTAAGCACACTAAAGACAAGTTAGCATAATCGTTCCCTGGGCTGGCAGGGTGCCTATCGTGTACAGTGTAGCGTTTGATGTACTGTATTTCATACCACTGCAAGCTAAGAGACAAGCGAACACAGAGTGCCCAGTTACACAGGATTTAATTACAGCGGAATGCATTCTCCATGCTGATTAGGAGAAAAATCAATCGGGGGCTTATTTGCCACAATGAACTAATAATAAAAAAAACAATTTATTAAAGCAATAATCTCATCCCAAAACGGTCTAAATATTATTGTTTCAGTTGCATTGAAAGGGAATTCAGACTGAAAGTGTTGCACAGAGAGCATCAGGGAGTCCTTCTCTATGAATTCAGTAAGTTTCCAACCTCTTTCCAAGGGCTCACTTGCCGGCTTAGAGTCTTTGAAATGGGGATCCGAGTTCCTCTATTTCAGGTCTAGGTGTGTGGGTTGCTGTAGAACCTACAAGGCAGGGTCCTCTGTGGTCTGCAGCTGTCTATGCTGAGGCAAACAGCACACAAGCTTCCCACTGGGTCTTAAAAGATTTCCTGCTTTCCAGTAATTTACATGTGAAATTCCTAGAAGAGGGAAGGCCACACAAAAGATCCCCAAGCCATAGGCTGAGATAAATGACTTCTTGTAGTACCATTAGAAAAACACCATGCGATGTGCCAAAATTTCTCTGATAGGGATGAAGGAAAAAAACATTCCCTTGGGAGGGTGCTGAGCACCAGGACCGGGCTGGGCTGCGTGGGGAGGAGGAGGGGACCACAGTGCCCTTGCTTCCTTTCTCCCATGTAAAATTGCTCCCTTCTTCTCATGACAGAATTGCAGTTGGCTGGGTGCTCCCCTGGGGAGTCAGTGGGAGGCTGGAGGGTGTGCAGGCAATGCAGCGCTGGTGGGCCACGTTCACACAGGGAACTGTGGGATCCCCATGAGCTTAAAGTCTGTGACTCAAGAGATGCTGATTTTGCTTTACAGCTTTCTGTAACTCCAGTCATCTCTGTCCCAAACCGGAGAGGACCTCATTTCCTGCTCAGTCCTCTGCCAACCACAAGGTCTTTTCATAAGGCTGCCGGGGTGCCTGGCTGCGGGAGGGACAGTCAGTGTTTGTCACCAGGGAATGAGCTGGCATCACAGCTCTAATCTGAGTCAACAACCTGGCGAGCCCTGAACATGACTTCATAAATCATGCTATCTAATTGAAAGGCACATGCTTATATATAGTGTTGTCCAAAAAGGATGCAAAAAAACCAAAATAAACTGCAGCAAACACTTATATTCTTCCCACTAGCCTATTAATCAGTCACCTGATTGTTTCAACTGACTTTATTTCATGCAGAAAAAAAAAAGGGAAAACACAAAACCATCCTGTATAGCCATAATAAAAAACACAAATGAAAACATTCATCTCTTAATGAGAGGCTTACCCTTTTTCTAACACCCCTAATAACAGAAAAACAGTATTTAAGTGTTTTTAATTTAAATTGTTTCCATGTTTAATTCAAAGTTGTGGATAATATTATCATCTGTCTATGTATCTATTTAGTATTGAAGCATACGATATTTCAAAGAAATTGAACCAATTTTGAATGGAGAAAGTCCTTCACCATGACTGGATTCACTTTTTTAAAATGCTGGTTAATATACAGTCCTGCCTTTTCTTCATCCTTCTAGCAGAAATGAAAAATAGATCTGGCACAAAGGATTGGTTATGTGCTTTTTATTTTTTACACCCCACTCTCCTACTTTATTTTTTTCACCTGCAGGATCTCCCCCTGTGAGATGCAACTCAGCAGCTCTGTCCCCTCTGCCCTCTCAGCGCTGCCAGTGGAGAAGCCCAGGAGGAGCACAGAGCAGTGGCTGAGCAGCAATTTGAATATTCGTATTTAACTCTTCAAACAACAGAAGATACTTCAAAACCATGCGTGAGACAAAATGCCATTAAACTTTCAATTATTAAACCTCTGTTTAGCTGTACTTCAGAAATGAGCAGTTCATAACAAACGGGGAATTCTGATTGACAGTTTGCCATCAGGAGCCCTTGAGTAGGATTTTTCCAGCTATAATGCAGTGTACTCTTCAGTGCTCCCTTTTGCAAGATGCTATTTCAAGTATAGGAACATGACGAAAATTTACATAAAAGCTTTGTCTATAATGTGATTGCTTTGAAATTAAGAACCATGAGTTTTCCCCTTATTGTTTTAGAAATCAAGAGTGCACTTCATTTTCTTGTTTACTTAGTGTGCTCTCTGATCCCTTGATTTGTTTCAAGTGTTTTCTGTCAGCATCACGAGACCTTGCTTACCTGGTAAATTTTATGTGTGAAATGATGAGTGTTCGAAGTGCCTGAAAAAAACACCAGTAACGATGTCTGACAAATTTTCTTTTTTTAATTTTCCTCTTAAATAATACTTCATGGTACATTAAGTGGGTTATACAGTCTCTTCTTAAGAAATCAAAGCAACGTACTGCTGCATACGTAATGTTTCATCAAGCAGCTAGTTTTTAAAAGGAAAAAAAAAAAAGAAGGCGGCATGGAATCCTCCCTAAGGCTTTTCTCAGTTTGTCCCAGATTTGGTAAGGAATGGTAATAACCTGGAGTCAGGTACAGAAAGGAAAATAAATATTATTTTATGATAAATCTCTCAGTGTGTCATTTGCAATCACAGGCAGATCTTAGAAATGCTACTTGTTAAATCCATCGAACATCACTTTTTCAGAAGTAGAAATGCTTTTAGTTAAACAGTTTTCTTGATGTTCACTTTGCATGTACCAGTCAGAGCCAGAGCAGCCCAAGGAGAAAAGCAAACAATTAAAACATTTATGTATTTGATTCTTGATAGACATCCCTACAAGGTAGGCTTTAACTTTTTTTTCTTTTTTCTTTTTTTTTTTTTTTTTTCTCAGTAAGAAGGATAAGCTTGGAGTGCCCAGTCACCGTGGTAACTGCCAGAAAAATTCTCCTGAAGTTTGAAGAGGTCAGCTAACGGGGTCAACAACTCTGGCCTCTCTCTGAGCTGGGCCTGGCAGGCTCCATCCTGTGGCTGGGGTGTCAGCGCAGGCTGAGCCCTGGGAGGTGGACCATTCCAGCTCTGATATAAATTTTTTGAGTCAGTTCACGGCCTGGACTCTCCAGGTGGCCTCCAAAATCGATTGTGACCTTGTAACCCTGTCTAACGGAGTCATAGCATCCAACCTAAGTAAGGATTTAGCCAGGAATGACAGCTTTCCACTGAGTGTTATTGGGGACAGTACAAACAGTTTTGGAAGCAAGGAGGTAGGTACAAGGAGCAGAGGTCATTAAAAACATATTAAAAAACAATTTAAAAAATCCTTGTTAATGGAAAGTTTTTATTAGCAGTAACTGTTCCTCAAATAAACTCTTCTGGCAACTATTTTTTTCTTCCCCAACAATATTGTATCAAGTATTTCAGTGCACTAACATATGAAAAATAGTCACTTTACATATTCCAAACCAAGCTAATATCTTATATACGGCTGGATTTTGAACTTGTAAATGAAGCTGATGGACATGTGTTAAACTAGATGTCTTTGAAGCAATCTTTTCCCCTTAATGTCATAAAACCCAGAAGGCAGCTTATTAAATCAGGTTGTTTATCTTAGGAAATAACTTTTCTAATATGTGCATTCTTTTGAGATTCAAAAGGCTCTTAATCTGTGTAATTTTATTTTTAAACTAGGAAATCAAGTAACATTCAGAAAAGCATGGCATCAAAGTGTGAGAGTTTCACAGGCCAGTTCCTTTGCTGATTTCTAATACAAATAGACAAGTCACAAATTTGGCTATGTATTTTTGTAGAAAAATCCTGTAGTCATACTGAGATCATATTTATAGAAAATATTATGGTTTATCCTATAAGATTTTAAGCAACAAACTCTGCGGGGGAGGAAGAGGTTTTGGCAGAGATCTGACTTTGTTATCAAATCTAGAAATTTGCCCTTCTACAAAACCTCAGCTCCCCATGCATTGATCACATGAGTAATCGGTACTCATCCGATGAGTAAGGGGAACTACACTGAGGAGCGAAGTCCAGTCTCTCAGGTGGAAAACACTCTCGGGCTTTAAGTGACTTTAAAACTGCCCTGAAGGAAGAAAACTGCGTTAACATTTGCTCCCAGTCTTAGAAAAATTTTGCAAACTTCTCCCAGTGGGAATCTTGCCCAAATACATTTTATGTGCCTCGCAGGAGAGGGTCCGGCTCTAACATCCTTCCTCCCAGTCACTTACCTGTTGAGCAGTTCCCCTGAGGTTGGAGGGGCTGCACAGAGATGGGGATGTTAAATATGGTTCAGAATGAGAGTCTGAGATGCCCTACATGCTAAATATCATTGTACTGCTGGGAAGTCCCATAGCTTACAACAGCAAGAGTCTCTAACTTTTACTTGCAGTAACACCTTGCTCTGAAGAAAGTCTCCCCAAATCCATGGATGCCTGTTGGTCAAGGTTCTACCTCTTACAGGGTTGGCATAATCTGCTTCACTGGGACTATTTAATGAGCAGGAGCTTGATTTCTAAGAATAAGAAGTGGGGGCAAACTGCCCTAAAATAATTTGGAGCCCAGACTTGCACATGCAGATATCAATGGTGACACTCCTCTATATAATTTCACCCTGAATACTATTTGTAGCTTGTTGTTGTCAACTTTTTTTTAAACAGAACTGTGCTGAAAACAATTCATTCACATTAGCAAGTCTGTTGATTCAGGGGAGTGCCATGTGTGACTAAACTTGGCAAGACGTAGCGTACAGCCCTTTGGTGAGGACCAGCACATTTGCTTGGCTTTCAATAAAAAAAAACAAAACCCAAACAACATTTAAAATTAGCAATGGTGAGCAGCTGGAAGGTGCTGCAAGTCCAGGCTCTTGAGGTCCCCTTGTTGCTCCCTCTGCCAATGATTCCTGATTCCAAGCCTGAAACTTTGGAGCAATTTTGGTCTAAATGTTCCAGTGGAATAGTTACATCATCTGTTTTAGCAGTGATCCCTTTTGTCAGGTAGAACTGGTGTACTGTAGGCCCACATTACAAAGAGATATGGATATAAAAATAAATAAATAAAAGCTGCTAAAAACTCTGCAAGTACTTTTCAAAACACTGAGGATTCATAGAATAGTTAGGGTTGGAAAGGACCTTAAGATCATCTAGTTCTAATGCCCCTGCCATGGGCAGGGACACCTCACATTAAACCATGTCACCCAAGGCCCTGTCCAACCTGGTCTTGAACACTGCCAGGGATGGAGCATTCACAACATCCTTGGGCAACCCATTCCAGTGCCTCACCACCCTAACAGTAAAGAATTTCTTCCTTGTATCCAATTCAAACTTCCCCTGTTTAAGTTTTAACCCATTACCCCTTGTCCCATCACTACAGTCCCTAATGAAGAGTCCCTCCCCAGCGTCCCTATAGCCCCCCTTCAGATACTGGAAGGCTGCTGTGAGGTCTCCACGCAGCCTTCTCTTCTCCAGGCTGAACAGCCCCAACTTTCTCAGCCTATCTTCATATGGGAGGTGCTCCAGTCCCCTGATCATCCTCATGGCCCTCCTCTGGACTTTTTTCAACAGTTCCATGTCCTTTTTATGTTGAGGACACCAGAACTGCACACAATACTCCAAGTGAGGTCTCATGACAGCAGAGTAGAAGGGCAGATTTATATGAATGGTCTTACTACAGTGTAAAAGATGAACAGTCAGGATCACCGAAAGCTCTGGGCTTGCCTCTATCCTATGATCACTGATAATCACTGATAATCCATGAGACCTTGGCAAGTTTGCTGCATGTGGTCTGTGGAACTGTATTACGTAATAATGCTCATAGTCTTCAATTAAAATTTTTATGAGAAGAGTGTGTGGCAAGAAAATCTGAGAGAAATCTACTAGCCTGAATATTCTAAGGATGCCTGGAATATAGGAATGTATCTCAGCCTATGGTCCATGAGGCATTAGTATTTTGAGAATGTTTTCAAATTAAATACATGTCCAGTTAAATGAACACACTTTATTACTCGTGCAAGCAAGCAAAAGAAAACCATCCAAAAGTCCCCACTTCAAAATGATGCAAAGAAAATAAAAGCAATAAACGAACAACGAATCCTCAGCCTACTCGTGTTTTCTTATATCTAAGCCCCATGGCCCCAGCACTCTGCAGAGACCAAGAAGCACTGCTCTAGAAAGCAGCATGTTGCCACACCCTGGATGAGGGCTGGCAAACGTCTACGTGTTCTGGAGGAAGCAAGGAGGGTAAGTGGCTGCTGGGACTTAGAGGTGCCCTGGCAGAAGGTCTTGAACAGGAGCCACATTTCCTTCTCCTTTTACTTTTCTCTGCTTAGAGTGTATCTGCATCTGCCGTGCAGAGGAAAAGTAAACCTAATTCTGATGCTCTTCTCTATTCTGGGTGGACTAAGTCAGAGAAAGCACTTGCAGAAGCTTTGTGGAAGGGTTACAATATAGGTTGATACTTTAGGAGCTATAGGAAGTTCTTAATCCTTTCCTGCCTATGGGACTGTCATTTACAGCACTGCTATTGTCTCATCTTTTATAAGGATGTTTCCTTACCTTAAGGTTCCAGGAGCAACTGGACTTTGCCATTGTTCATAGCTATTTCAGTTTCTAGCTTAATACACATCTAGTATTCTCTTTATGCTTTCACTGCTCTCCTGTGCAGCCCACTGTACCTACAGGCTGGCTTAGATGACATTATTCTCAAAACATTAATTTCTGTGTTTCCTTCCCCCCCCCGATTTTTCTGTGCATCTTGATTTTTCATTAACCTAGTTTATTACAGGTAACATGATAAAGCATATGGAACTTTATGCATTTAGTTGGTCATGTTCAGCTCTTGTTTGATGAACAGGCACACTTGTTTATAAAAAAGCTTTTCTGTGTTGTTTTCCCACCAAGTTAAAAACTTTATATATATAAATATATATAAAAATCAATCTCTTACTATATAACAAGAATTAATTCAGCCATGAGCAGACAAAATGGAAGTGTAGATCATTTTGGATGTATAAAATTTAGCTTGAGGTTAGTGGTGGTTTAATTACAGGGTTTTTTATTGCTATTCTTTTTATTGCTATTCATACATACATCCATTATTTTATGCATTGAGTTATCGCCAGCTCAGCCCTCTTCAGAACCCCATTTCTGGCAATCTCAGCAACACATGGGGGTCTGGCAGCTTCTGCAGACGCTGACATCTTCGCTGCACTGCACCTTCTTCTGTGCTGTTACACCAGCTCCACAGGCTGTCATTTCTCAGAAGCCCTTAATGATGCCTTTTCCCCATCATCTGTCCCACGGGTCTTCCAGAATCAGATGCTTTTGTCAAAGTTTTTCAAACCAATCTAGAAATAGATACTGAAATAAAGGCAGCTGATCTGGTGATCAGGTGACATTCTGCCACTGCCTTCCTGCCCTGCCTTGGGCAGATTACAGACCTTCTCCAGGACTCAGCTCTTTGTCCACAAAATTGGAATAATAACAACTCTGCAAAGTGCTTTTATATATCTGAGAGATTTGATGCAAATTAAAAGCTACCTAGTTTTTCTCAAACCTAACTACCTAACATTCCACCTTCTCCACTGCTGTCTTTAGCTGCTGAAGATTTTATGATAAGCCTTTTAGAGTCAGGCTTCTGCTTCATGCCTTGCATATAGTGGCATTTGGGCTTTTAAATCGCTCTTCTGTTCGTAACGCACCTAGCAGCACTGATATATTTTTTTTTCATTCTCGCTTTGATGAAAAAAAAATGCAGCCCAGAACAAACTACAAACAGTCTGATTATTCTCAGTCTGGAGTGCCCCATAACCTTTGTGTGCTCCAGGCAGTGCCCAGCTTTATCATGGGCATTAGTGGACCAGCACACATCAAAATGTGTGATCTGTTCCTCCCTGAGCCCCAGTTCCACCTTGCTTAGCAGTTCCTCTTGCTGGTGAGCTGCTCTTGTAGTTTCCAGTTATGTAACGCATCTCACTTTGTGAATATGTGAGTTTTACAGCTGTCAGTGTCAGCAACGGCTGGGGGTTGGGGGGTGTTGTGTGTTTTTTTTTTTTGGCAAGCTGGCATTACTCATCAGTCTCATGGTAGTTTTGTTTGAAAAATGCTTGTGTTAGAAAAAGTGGATTTATCAGCTCAGCACTGTATGGTGCTAGCATGCAGCACAACAAAAGACAAGTGCTCATTTCAGTAACGCTTGCAGCATTTCATGGGGCCCCCAAATAGGCTGAACAAGGCTTCTCTGGCAACTAACCCCAAGTACAGTGGGAAACTGTTAAAGTGGCAGTGTTGCTGCCTGGAAAAGTGATTCGGGTTTCTTCCATCATTTATTGCTACCTTTTTTTTTTTTTTAATAAAGATCATGAACTGCATTAGGAATGTCACTGAATATTGGTGAAAAAAGAGGCCTAACTGAAAATGTTGTGCTCTTAGAAGTGATCTTTCTCTCATGACCAAACTGTCAGTCTGTCCTTTCCAACTGGGCTCTGTTTTATCAGGAAAAATAAGATACTTGCAGCTTTTCCAAGTAATACTAAGAAGCCAAACATGCTGCAGCCTTTCAGGGAGAACTCATTCTCTGTTTAAATTAGTTTATTTTCAGAATGATCTGCTGCACTTACACTTTCTTTTGTAGCTGTAGCTTTTCCAGAATGCAAATACAACTTGGAGAGTTTTCTAAATTCAACTGAATGTTTCAGATGGTTAAAATCATGTTTTAAGCACAGTATTACATACTGCAAATGTGTCAAAACCTTTGCTCACATATATTAAAAACAAATGTACTTTTCAGTATTTATTTATTTATTCTCTCTGTTTATACTCCATACAGATGGTGAAGATAAACAAGTAAGTTTCATCTCTGCTGAAAAATTGTCTTTTACATTTTCAGGTTCTCACATACTGGCAAGGTGCTGCAAACCCCGTGTGACAAAGATCAGAGGGAAATACTTATTTGAAGAAATCTTTGCCATTAGCTGTAAGTTTTAGAAAAGGTTCAATTTTTAAAAAAGCAAACTGTTGACCAATTGTTCTTCTACAAGCCTTTACGGTCTCTGTAGCTGCATAGTTAATGTTCTACTCACCGCTACTCAGGTGTCCAGCAGAAGTCAGCGCTGGGTAAAACGTGTCTTCACAGAACAGTTACATCTATTTTTAACTTTCATTTGCTAAAATGTGATTGCTTACCATAGCTTGCATCCAGACAAATGTATTTAAACAAGCACACTTTTAAGGCTTCACAACAGGAAAATGCATCCCCACCCATGGGAGCGCACACAGACACAAACGTGTTCGTATGTTCACCTCCTCTATGTAGATGTGCTCCAGACACTGCTGCAGCTGGGTGGGAGGAATGGATGCACTCAGCTCCTCTCTCATCTGACAGTCCACTGTGGAGAGAGGTGGCTACGTCAAACTGTTTCTTCTCTGCAAGAACAGAGGTTTGCAGTTACCAGATGCTGGAAAGTCTGTAACACCTCAGAGACGCAGAGGACAGTGACGTAAACGCATTCTGCCATCTCATTATGTCTGTACACACAGTAAACAGGCCCTCTAGCCTCCCCATACCTGATGCAGTCTTGTGCATTATCGCCTGAGTATACATGAAGCAGCCACCTCTGGATACCAAGACCTTGCTGTGATTAATCTGTTGGCTTTCAAACCTATATGAAGACAATGCTGTGGCAGCCAGTATCACGTCTGCATTTCAATTCAGTACCCAGTAAATTAAGTACTTACTAGAGTGTTTCAAAGTAATGTGGCCAAATCACAGACCCTTGGTTCTTAGTCAGACCAGGCACAGATAATATACCAGAATGATGCTTCAGGGAATCATGGAAGTTCAGTCCTTTCTTCACTGACTGGAGAAAATTTGAAAGGTATGGAGAGGCACCAAAACCAGGCTGCAGAACCAGGCTTTGAGGGCATGAAAACTGTTGAAGACCTTTCATCACTGATACTCCAATGCTCTCTATCTTGTTTCCACCTAGGGCAAAGCTGTGCAGAGACTGCTCACTGTCCCACCAGGGATGTTAAGTGAATGGTGCTTCCTTTATGAGTCACTGTACCCTCACATTTGGAGCTCATTCTCTGATCATCACCTGACAGAGCACTCAGGGCCAGGTACACCGCAGGAACCCCGTGTACTTATGTACAGTGTAACTAAGAAATGGAGAGACCAAGGAAAGGTTATATCGTAACTGTGTAAAGATGGTTGGGGTGTGTTTTGGCATGGAGAGCAGGTACGGAAACATTTCTCCCACACCTACCACATCAAGGTGGTGGTCGTTGACTTGAGTGACAGGGGAGTGGAAGACTGGGATATTTCAGCCCAAACTCCCTTAAGCCTTGGCTTGATGAGTGAGATCGTGAACATAGCCAGAGCCTGTGACATTAAAGGCTTTATAAAAGCAACAGTGCCATTTTAAAATCAACCTCCCACGTTACCAGCAGCCCCAGCAGGTGTAACGTGATCCAGGCAGCCCAAGCCAGCAAGTAAACAAACTGCTGCTTTCTGAACAAGCTGCACCAGAGAAACACTCCTAAGTGGGAATAGCACTAAGCGAGCTGCGCTGCTGCTATTGAAAGACCTGTGAAAACGGGCAGGCTCCTGTGACTGTCAATTCTTACTCCACACAGGTATTCCCTCTACACCCAAAATAAAGTAGGAGAAAAATTTCCCTAATAAGCCTGTAAAGGTTAGTGTGATTTGTCCTGATCTAGTTCCTTGAACTTCAGTGCAGTCTGTTGCTGGGTTTCCTTAAGCCAGAGAAAACAATCCTACTGCTTTGATTCAAACCTCGTCAGCAGCATTTAATATTGTCCCCAAGGAAGCTGCTTCCCTGCTCTTCAGTTGGGTACCCAGTCCACTTCCAGTCAGTAATACTAACTTAACGGCCTTTTTACTTAGCTGCAATGTAAGTCACTTTTTCCTCCTTCAGTGCCAACACTGAAGCTTTCTGACTATGTGTATTCAACCTCTGTAGACAGCCTCACTGCACCCGGACCTTCTCTGGCTGTTCCCTTGGGTCCAGCTGAAGAGAGTCTGAATGCACCATTTAGATCATCTTGGTGTTACTGCCTGGCTTCCTACCTGGGAGAAGTGCACAGAAGTAAAAAAGATGCATCTGGCCAAGCAGAGTCTGGACCTTGACAATTATTATGGGCTTGGCAGGCTCCAAGATTTACTGCAGTGTCTTTGAAGCGTGCAGACAGTGGGCACACTACACTGAGGTACCAGCAGTCCAGCGCTACCCCAGTGTTTCTGCCTCCCAGCCTGTGTCTCATCCTGACCCAGAAAGCCTCTCCCCCTCCTCATGCCCATGCTCTACTTACTCATGAGTTATGATAACATATAAGCAGCTTAGAGGATTCTTATCGGAATATGTTGAACACAATACAACATTTAACTCTTAATGACAGCCACCTCTGACTGTGATACGTTATAAATTATGTTTGACTGGATTTTTTATTTTCTTTTTTTCAGAGAAAGATACTCCCTCTGCCACCCAGTTAGCCCTGTAACGTTGCACTTGTGGCCTTAATCCCACTTGGATATGTGCCCTGCTGCCTCCACTTTCCGTCACTTGGGTACTTCAGTATTCTTGAACAAGTGAACAATCTTTGTTTCTGTACCTTATTAGGCCAAAGACCATAGCAGCTAGCGATGGCATCAGCAGGCCCTGCAGGCAGGATTCTCTGCAGACACAGCCAACCTCCAACAAACCCCTTTTTATCCTCCTGTTTCTAGGAAGAATTATGATGGTGGTGCCCTGCTGTTGATCAGTCAAATCTGTGGTAGGCCTAGAGATAAGTCCTGTAAGTGTGGTGTACTGTAAAACAGCGGCTCCCATTCATTAGTAGCTTGTGTGTAATAAACCACCCAAAAGATGGGGGTGGGGAGGGAGAGGGACGAGCAGCTGCAGTATGCAGGAGCAAACAACACAACTCATTCTTGGGAGCCAAAACTTTCTAATTTGCTGCTGGGAGCACTCAAATTCTTTTTGATAATACGCTCGTGCCCTCAGTGTCTCTCCCTGAGTTTCCCAAGTCCTGGTCTGTCAAGGTCCCCGAGTTTTGGATAGTTTTCACTTTGAACCCAAAACACAGAGGGTAGTTGAATAGGGAGGAGGGGAACACATTGACTGCCCAGTGTTTGCAGGCTCCAGTATAAGAAAGCAGTGGTCTCAGAGAAAAGTCATTCTGCTGGGGAATGGCTGTTGCACGTATCTGCTTGTGTAGTGAATAAACAAAGCAGCACACGGGTTGCAGAGCAAGCACGAGATGTGGAGAAAACCCATGCATAACTGAGGCATGCAGAAGGAACAGAATATCTCAAATGTTGTTACTGGTTAAATATTTAGAAACTTGTATCTCCCAAGAAGGCAAAAATCCCCAAATAAATCTCAAATCAGGAATACCTGAAAATTATCTGCCTTAATTTCTACTTTTATTTCCCCCCCCCGACAAGTTTCTGTAAATATTTCTGTGAGTATAATATTTCCCCACTGAAACTGCTTATAGGCATGCGAATTTAAATGGAATCTGTGTGATGTAAGATGTTGCATGTGTGGAGATGTCACTAGTTCCTAATATTTGCATAGATGTGAGAAAGTTGGTGCTTTAAGATCTTAGTCTTGGACCCTCCAACTGCCTGTAGAACACTTCGGACCAGGAATTGAAATTATTGCATGTTGCACAACTGCTCTCACAGACCAGACCTTTGTGCTAACATTTGTATGGTCACAGGAAAATTAAACTATTTTCAGATAGATGCTGCTCTGGAGGACCGCTGTACCCTTTCAGGAGATGACAGTGGTCATTTCACAGAGATGTGCCAGGCTGTGTTGGTGCTTGGACTAGCTCCTAACATTTGTATAGACAAGGGCTACTTTAATGGCAAATTCAGGCTTGGGCCAAACAGCAAATACTCTTTATGTAGAGAAGGAAAAATTGCATATTTGATGTTTTCTACTTTTTTGCAAGAGATCCATCTTTCTTTGTCCTCTCTGGGAGGGGCTGTGCTGTGAGTTGCCTGAGTCTTAAGCTCTGAAATGAGAGTTGCCAGACTCCTGCTTGGTGAAGTTACCGAATCGATTGAGGTTAAAACATCCTGAAGAGCCCCTGCATGCATCTACAAAATGGTGTTAACTAAACCTGGGCATGAAATAGTTTTCTTATATTCTGAAAGTTTAGGTAGTACGGTTTAGGTAGCCTGCCTGCCACTGTGAGTTCCAATTGTGGCATTTTTTGACAAAATCACAGTAATTTGTACTTAGGTAGGTAGGTAAGTACATACATACCTTTATAATCAAAATTTATAATAAAAAAAATGGACAGTGCCCATTTCCAGCATGGACACTGATTTCACTATGCTGTTTCCAGGATTTCCAGCTAGAATTACAATGAGGAGGATTTTATGGGAATGTCTCCATGACTTTTCAAAGAAAACTGCAAAGGTAACACCTCTGGTAATTGCTGCATGTCTTCACTGTATTAGTAGATGGGTCTGTAGGACAGAACTATCAAATGGAAAACTCAGGACTCGGCACACAGACCTGCTCCCCTTACAGTAGGCAGCACACAACAGTCACCTGTCTGTGATCATGTTAGCAGAAGGTTTGAAGTTATGGATGAGACCAGCAAATTGAGTGAATATGTTGGGTAGGTATGAAAACAGGACAGAGATTTTTTCCTGAGGGTTTTAGCCCCATTTCTAGCACAAGCAAAGCCATGTAATCCTTTCCTTTGCAATTAGAGCTGCAAATCAACCCCTGGGCCAGAACACTCACACAAGGAGCAATTAGACAAGCTAGACAGTGGAAAAAAGCTAAAAATAGTAAATGTCTCCACAAAAATACCTTGAATCATTAGAAAAGGACGTTTTATGAATTTTTTGAGAATCAGTTATTGCTTTCGTATTTTCATAGTGTTCTGCCAGAAGGGCTATATTCTAACTGTTGTTTGACAGAGGTAAACATGAGTAACCCTACTCTCTTCTTACACTTGAGACACTGAAAAAAGCTGAGTAAGACCTGAGATTTTTGTATCTGACCAACTGAAATCAGGGGAAATTAATTGGCTCATATTGAAATGAGCTAAAACATGCCTTAGTGCTCTTTTAAGAAGAGCAGTCTAAAAATGTGGGGATAAAAAAATGACCTTTTTTTTTTTTTGTTATCTAATGACTCAACACAGTTTTCTTTAAAAAAGGATGTATGAATCAATGATATTCATCCATTAGCTGAATCCGAACTATTATAAAAAACTCTCCTTTTAGAAAGTATACTATTTGTGAAAGGATGGCAACTGCTGACTTATTTTGCAGCACTCCTGAGCTGGGTGAAATGTAAAAAAAAGAAAAAGCTGATCAGAGCAGAGTATTTTTAGTCCTTTTCAGGGAACTATGTATGATGCTATTTAATTAAGAATGACTCCTAAAGGATGATTTGACTGTTTCTGATTAAGTTTATGATGCAGGTTTTTAAATGTAGCATAACTCACATGTGCAGCTTGTAAGTAAAAAAGGTATGTTCAGAATTAGCTGGTTTACTGATACATGTAAAAAAGGGGTTACAGGTTGCTATGATTTTTTTTTCTTTGCTGGTAACTTGTGTAATACTGTATGAAAAATGTTGTGAACACTAAATTACATTCTGTTCTGTCTTCTCTATCTGCAGAAGATAATTGAAGAGGAAAAAAACCCTGTATAAAATTGAACAGCAAACTCTGCGTACATCTGTGTGCACATACAAGTGCGCATACATGTACTGTTGCTGGAGTGCTTATTTTCAAGTGGAGATTTCGGTGATGGATGATTTAACATAAACTTGAAGTGTACAGCAGATTGTTTGGTGTGGCCTGCTGCTTATTTCATGAGCTGGTCTTTCCTATTCCAAGCAAGTGTAACATATTGCAGTGCTGTCAGCACCCCACCATCCTCGTGATAGGGATGCAACACTGAAATTCCAGGAGCTCTTTTCCCAATGATGACTTGGAGCAGAAGCAACTCTGGTGGCAAAGGGCTGCACTGGGGCTAGCTGGGCTCTTGGGGTGATCAATGGCAGTGAGAGACATCAGTGGCCCTGGAGTTCCTGCAGGTGTTGAAAATCCAAAGGTCTCTGGCAGTGTTGCATCCCCATGTGTCATGTGCATCCAGCTGCATGAGCCCTGTGGTTGGTTGGTTGTCTGGCTGTCAGACACATGGTGACTGAGGCTGGGGAGGGCAGCTCTGGATGCTGGAGTTGCTGAGATCCACCCCATCCCTATGGCTCTGCACAGTCCCCTGGCCTGTGTGAAGCTGTGCAAAGTTTCCTCTAATCATGAATTTAATATGCTTTCAGATTTGACAACCTCCTTTTAAATGAAAACATTTATGTGGAGCAAAAGGCATGTTAGCCTCTCCAAATAAATGGAATTATGATTCCAAGATCTGACTTAATCCTGAAGCTCTTACACTGTACAGTAAGTAGAAAAGAAGGATTGCTTATTGGAGGATGAGTTAGCAGGATCAGGCTCCATTTTATATCATCTCACTCATTTTCCTTCTGGTATTTAAACTACCTTTTTCAGAACTCCCACTGGCTGTTCAGAACAAAGTCAAAGTAACTTCACATCTATTACAAATGGCAAACACTAATAATCGAAAATAATGAGGGGTGGTACAGAGAGTGAGTGCCCATCCAGCTTTCCTGATAGGAAAATTTGAGGATTGTTAAACAAACCAAAAATGCCATTCTTTCAGATGCATTTTTATCATAAAATGATGTCCTTTAAAAATTTCTTTTAAGATGTTTCTCAAATGCATTGTAACTATTTGTTCTTTTTCTAATTGTTTTCTTTGTGAAACTGTATTTTAAATCTACGTTTATGTTTCAAAGGATTTGAGAGAAGATGTTCGTGCAGCCACCTCTGTGTGTTTTATTTCTCAAAATGGAATTTCTGATCAGATAACATTAAAATATTTTTGTATTAGGTTTTGTTTGTTTTCATGACATTTATATATTTCTAGTTATCATTTCGGTGCCTGATCCCATGTTACCAGGCTAATTAAGTGGGATCAAATGTTTTATTGTTCCTGCAAGTCAGTCTGTTCTGTGATCCCACTGCTGGTCTTGTTACTCTCTGAATTCAGTGATGTGGATTTTTATTTTGATCTTTTTGTTTCTGCTAAAGCCCTGAGGTACCTGTATTCCAGTTGGTAGATTGCATATCCAGGACACCTAAAGCTGAAAAAAACGAGTCAGGAAGAGTAGTTTGTTTAGTGGATTTATTCAAAGTCTCCAACAAAAACTAAAATGAAGACTGAATGAAATTTATTATGGCAAAGTTTCCTTTGTGGGTTGCAAAAAAATATGTAGAGATTTGGACAAAGAAAGTTTTGCAGATTTCAGTCAAAGATGAACCTCTTTTGGAAACAAAAAAATACTTAAAAAAATCCTCCTGAAAGATGAGACTCATTTTTTTCTGTGCAAAAAGGATACTTGGCCCATAGTTTGTACATTGCAATACTTGTTTCTTCCTTCTGCCTAGGCTAACTGGATGTAAAGGGCAGTTCCTACAGTCTCCTACTGTCTGCACCTCCTGTCCCCTCATTCCTCTCTCCATCCTACAGAACAAGGGAATGGCTTTCTGCCAGCTCAGCCTGCAGACCAGGCTCCGTACAGGACCTGTCTGGGGCTCCCACCTGCCAAAGCCCTATGGGGAGTCCAGGGACACCCTCGGGGTGTTTGAGCAGGTTAGAGCTGGTGAGGCCCTTGGTTGTCACTGGGATTGGGTGGGTGGTGGTGGTCTGCACCAGCCCACATCCGACCTGACCCGTCCTACCTGCATGAGTGGGGTGGTCTTGGGCACACATCGCTTTCTTGAAACACGTTGATCAGTTTCTGTGTACAGAGCCAATCCGAGACAGAAATACAGGGGATTTCCAAGCAGCATCTCCACCCTATTTCAGGATCTGGCTCTTGCTGCTGTAAATCTGGAGTGAAATGAACAGCCCATGGTAAGAAAATAAAGCAGTGTTTTAACCTTTTTCCATTAAAAA
Source organism: Pezoporus occidentalis (assembly GCF_034315485.1). Classification (NCBI taxonomy): domain Eukaryota; kingdom Metazoa; phylum Chordata; class Aves; order Psittaciformes; family Psittacidae; genus Pezoporus; species Pezoporus occidentalis. The sequence continues at coordinate 12,823,776 of NW_026916158.1, forward strand.
TGATCAAAAGCAACATTTAGAATTAAAAGGAACTGCCTTTTTTCTTTTTTTTTTCCCTGACAGAAATGTTGTGTGAAACATTTTAGCCAGTTCCAAGTTGAAACCAGCTCACTTTTTAGATTCAAATTTAAACTAGCTTCTATTCAAAGTTTTTAAAGGGACATATACAACATCATTCTTTAGCATGACATTTGAGTCTCACCTCTTACCAGGAAGGATACCTTAACCTCCCTGTTGCTGAAAAGATGAGAGACGAAAATAGGTTGGTTTTTTGTACTTTGCTTCACATGGTCACTTGGTACTACTTGGAGTAAAGTGAATTTATTGTAACTCCCCTGCTTTGTGTTTCACCCTTCTGTTTGTGTGGGACTTTATGTAGCTGTATGGACATAGAGGAGAAAATGAAAAAGCAAGGAAAAGTCTGCCCTCAGAAAAACCACAACATGGATTTTATGGACTGCATGGGCTAGACACAGGTGGGCTATGTGAAAAGAAGATTGTTTTGTAGATGATTTTGGGGAGCAGCAGCTTATCAATATCTCCCTAAAAAAAAAAAAAAAAAAAGAAAAACAAGCTAAATCATCCCTGTGTGCCAATGTAACTGTACTACAAACTGGTTTTGCAGAAACTGCTTTAAACACAGCTGTGAAATTGACGTGGGCATATCTGTTAATATTTTTCTCTTAAGTGTTTTTTAAGCAGAAATTAAGGAAGCTTTGTTTTTATTTTTATTCTTGTTTGGGTTTTGTTTGTTTTGTGACAGGGAAACAGACCACAGTTATGCAGAACAAATATGTTAGTAAAGTCATATCCTCTACATATTCCCACATCTTTCTCAAGCCATTCCAACCAAAAGCTTTCGTAAGCGTGTGGGGGCAGCACTGACCTGTTAATTCTGTTTATATGATGTCTAGAAAAAATAAATCCCTGGTCAAGGAGGACCTGAACTTGCAAGAGTTGCCTCAAGACGTTTTAAGCAACTATAACTTGAGCCATTTCTGCTGGCAGCCAGCTCTGCTCCAGCCCTCCTGGTTGGCAGTAGGCACCTGTGGGGTTGCCACTGGTTTGAGGGAGACACAAGGGCACAAGCACTTGTTCCAGAAGGCCTGAGAGGTGGACAGTGCTGAGGTCCTGTGCCTGTCAGCACTTACACACAACTCAACATCTTCTCAGACCTAGTTTTGCTCGTGCCAGCACTGGAGCCCAGTGCCTAGGCTGGTGGGTGGATTATGGGTGCTTGGTGCTTGCTCACCAGATCTGGAGCAACCTGTGGGGGTGCTCCACCCTCATGGCAGGTCCTGCCCACTAGTGTGACTCAAGTCTGGCAGCATGGAGTTTTGTAAGTTGGCTGTTTTGGAAGCACCCTCTGTGGCACCAGCTCCAAATGCCCTCACTGCTGCCAGCCATCTCCCTGCCACAGCATGCAGACAAGCAGGACCCAGAGCCATGCATGCATGCAGGCTGGGCGTGCACCCCTGGCTGGGACACGGTTCGGTAACCTGGGGCTGAGGACAGTTCTGCAAAAGTGCTGTAGGTTGTTCAGTGGTGTGACTGAGGCATGACTGGTCCGGAGCTCCCTCACTCTGAGATGGCTGCTCACCCAGCCCCACTACTCCGTTTGTTGAGTGTGCTTTCAGATGGTTTTGCTCCTCAAAGCACATCTTGTGGGAGCCTGTCCTCCTAGAGACTGCTGTGTTGCAAAACCACATGCATTGAGGGTGAGGATCTCAATTTAATGCAGAGCAGCAAAAGGAGAGAGGGAAATACAACATTGCACCTCTGAGATGAAGGCTGCAGGGCAGCCCATGGGTAGGCAAGTACGGGGTTGATGTTAGTCTCTGTCCCTAGGAGTCAAAACGCAGCTGTCAGCATTTACATCCTTTTTCTTCCTTTTTTTTTTTTTTTTTTAATCTTTGATTTTATTTTGCCTAGCCACTTGCTGCATCACTGCATGAGGATACGGAAACACAACCAGTGCAAACCCACAGCCACTACCCAGCGCTGCCATCCCGTGCGGTGCTGAGCGCCCGCATGGAGCCACCCAGTGCTCGCTGCTGCCATCAGGGCCGGGAGAATTACGGGCATTTCGCAGCTTTGAGGCACAGGAACAAATCGTAAACTGTAGTGTTGCATCCATGTGTGAACGCACACACACACACATACAGAGAAAGCCGGCAGCAGCTGATGCTTCACACTAATCACTCTTACAAATGCCTCTAATTAGACTTATAAATACCTCTAACTTTCCTACAGGGAACAAAATGCCCAACAGGCGTAATGCAAACTCGGGGGGAAAAAAGAGTTAAAAAGATGAGCAAAATCTATTTTTAAACCTGGCAACTCCTACCCCAGCACTCTTGAAAATTCAACCAGTACTACAGAAACCCTAAATTGCAGTGCCCTGCACCCCAGCGGAGCCCTTCAGGCTGCTGGAGGGGGGGCGCAGCATGGGCAGATTGGGGGTGAGTAGCCGGGGGAGGGGCTGCAGCCCTCAGCCTTTGTAGCCGGAGGGCGAAACATTGGGATCCTGCAGAGAGGGAACACAGAAACCCTCAAGGCAGAGAGAAATAGGCCTAGACAAAAGCCCGTTACATGGTTGCAAATCACCCCACTGCTGTTATTTTATTTACCGCTGTCCGCAGGAGGATTGTTTTCTCTTGCAGAATTTTAACCATTTTTTTTTTTTTTTTATTCCTTTTCCCCCTTCTCGCTTCACAGCAGCGGTCACTTGTACCACAGTGCCACATACAGACTGAACTCACCTCCGCTCCCAGGCAGGGACGGGTGCTGCCGGCAAAGACCTCCGAGCACCCACGCCCGCCGCCCTGGGTGCTGCCTTGATGAATGTAACCTTCTTCCCAGGAAACAGCTCATGGCGGCTTATTTCGATGTCTGGGTGAGGAACACAGCCCCGCCAAGCCACCCTGGGTGTTCGCTGATGCCCAGGCACTCACACAACCCCCATGACCTTCCCTGCTGTGCCCGTAAAAGCTCCAAATGATTATCATAAAACTTTTTTTCATTAATCTTTTTCAAAGGATCTCTGTATGATTTTTGAGGGTGTAAGAGAAGAACAAAGGCCTCTGGGGCATCACATTCATATCTTGGCTGTTCGTTTGGGAAATAAATTTCCTTTCGGTGTCTCTGCAGTGCCGTGCAGTCATGCTCGTCTTCCCCATCCTATTTGGGCAGGTCAGGTTTAGGACTAATGGATCTTAACCATCGTGGTGAATATGAGTCCTCAGTCAAAACAACTCGTAGACTTTTGCACTTTGAAAGAGGTGCTAATATGGACTAGGATTTGCTGGTGATTCCCCCACCTTCAGTCTTAGGATCTGTGAAACATCTTTTGGACATTAGCTGCCATGTGTATGAAATCACTACTGGGGGGGGGGGGAGGAGGAGGGGGAAGGGAAGGAGGGAATGAGGGAAGATGGGAAGGAGATAAGGAGGCTTCAAGGAGGGCAGGAGGGAAGGGAGGAAAGAGGTTAGAGAAAAAAGGAAGGAAGGAAGGGAAAAGTGATGGCCCTGTGAGGAAGAAATTATGAGTCCTGCCCTTGCTGTAAAACTGCATGGGGGTTGCCTGGGGGACCTCAGCGTGGTCCAGCATGGTCCAGCCAGATCCTCTTAGCCAGGAGGTGATCTTTCCCTCCTCTGCTAGGTATTTACAAGGTGTTTGAACAGGTAATTAGTGCCCAAACCAGGCTGCAGGAAACCCTCCTGGTCATCCTGCAGCCAGCACAGGCAGTGAGCTGGAGGGCTGATTTTTGACGGCTGATTTACGCTGAACAAAGGCTCCAAACAAAACTGAGCCAGGACTTAGGGATGGTAACTTTAGAGCCAATGGGCTCCTTTCCCATCAGTTTAAAGCAGTGTTTTTGTTTTTTTTTTTTTTTTTTTCCAAGCTGATAACATTTTAAACATATTGCAAGATGGAGTTTTCTTGGGAGGCAAGGAAACCCGTGAATTTGCTATAGAAGAAACTTCTGTGAATAAGGAAACCCGTCCTGTGAAGTCACCTGTTGCTAGCCAAGGAGAAATGTTTGGTGTTTTGTTTCAGCCAAGAATTTACCGCGTATCTGCTGCTTTATCTAACCTCACTCTTCGGAAGATTTGATGTTACACTTGGCAGAGCTCTCGGGTTCAAGCTGCTTTCTTATGCCATGCTCTGCGAGTTTTAACGTTTTAGACTAGTGGTACTGTAGGAATAAAAATATAGCCTGCAATCCTCACAGAATGGGCAAGATGCATTTAATGTGGCCCAAATGAATCTTGACCTTTTCACTGTGAATTTATAGAAGTACTTAATGCTGTTAAAGAAAAAAAAACAACACTCCACTTTATTTATTTTTCTTTCTTTTTATAAGCAAAGTCTTAGAAATGTACAGTATGTCCATGGCTATCAGAAGATCTTTTCTGGCCTTGACTAGCAACAGGATCACCTACAGATCCTCCTCTGCAGGTGCAGAAACTCAAGAAACCCTGCTTTACCAGCTGAGGAAATTTGCTGTGGTGCTTCTAGTATAAATCTTTGTTACATCCTCAGCATTGTTTTAAACTTTATCAATTCAGAGCAGCTATCCTGAAGTTTGAGCAATCCAGTTACTTGAAGTGGAGCACAAGGGCAGAGGGTGCTGGGCAGAGCATTTTGCTGCACAGAAGAGGTTTGTGCCTCATACCCCAATTTTTATCAAGCCTTGTCCAGTGGTATTTAGTTTTTAAGTTTATACAAAGACAGAGCTGTCCTATAGCAGCAGACTTTGATGGGTAGTCTCAGCTTCTTGGTGTTTTTATAATGCTATTGACTACATAGACCAATATCTGTAGCTTTGACCACTTCCTTCAACCCACCGCATTTAAGGGAGTCACTCTTCTGTGGGGTGTGCTAGGTGCTGAAACATGTCCTCATGCTCTGACCATTCTTATCCATATTTCTTCATCTAAATCTGCTTTTCACAATATGGGGTGTTTGAACTGCAGCATATAGGGGTGCCCTTTGTCTCACGTGGTGGCAGCTCCCAACAAAGGTGCAACATCAGATAGCTGGGGACATAACAGGTAACATTATCACAGCTGGAGCCACTCAAGCTGTGTCTGTCATAGCACTGAGATTGCCCATGTACAAAATGAATTTAGGATTACTTCAATTCACCAGTCAATGTGGGGCATGGTCCTGTTACAGTCTGTAATTATGTGTGGTAACATCTTGAGCACAAGTAGAATTTTGTTCTTACGATGTTAAATGTTGGGCCTCACTGCTTGGTACATCAGCAAAAGCTGCAACGGCAAAATGTTTTCTACAGAGAAAACCCTACTTAGCTCAGCTTAATAGGTCCCAGTTGTGGTTTTTTTATTAGTAGAAAATTCATTCCACCTACTTGCTCGCAGTTCCTCCATGTGGGTCTGGTTGATGCGCAACCGTTGCTGCTTCCTCTACAGGTAAGGCTTTTGCTTTTACTGCAATTTGTATTTTTTTTTCCTTATGATTTGTAAAGTTTGTTGTTGATTTTCTGGAGAATAGGAAAACAATATCTCTGCTCTGGAAGAAGGATAGGGATATAGTACTCGTCAGTAATATGTAGTTAATTTATTTAGCATTGTTGTAAGTGTACTGTGTGTGTAACCTGCAAATTTGGTAGTATTTTTCTTGAAACAGTTGAATTTAATGGATAAGTTCATTCTGAGTTTGAAAACAGTTAATGTATTTAGCTTCAAATGGCTGCAAATTAATTCTTTGCTCAGAAAACGTGTATTCTTCATCTGGGATAGCAGTGCTGTGTCATAACTGTAAGTGGAATAACACAAAGTTTTCTGCTTTGATAATAAATATCTTCTTAACCACTGCACTGCATCTTGCTAAGAAAAGAGAAGTATAATGGTGGCCTGTGTTAGCACTGAAATAGTGAGTGATTTTAGGAGTCTCAGGAATCTTCTGAAAAATAACACAAGGAGTAAGTTAACTTTGTAAATAATGAGGAATAATGTAAGGAGCTGTGTTCTGGTCCTTCTGTAGACAGCAAAGTCTCTTAATGCTAGGTACTGGAAAGGTGTATGGTAAGAGATGGTTGTGTTGTTCACAAAAATTCCTGGGTCTGGGTTGTATACAGAAAATGTCATTATGTTAATAACCCTTGGCTTGTTTGTCTGCTTATTTTTGTGCAGTTGGGGAATGTTTTCCATCTTTGTCTTTCAGCCTGGGGTTAGAGATGTGCTTTTTATTTATTTGTACCTTGCAAACATTTGTAAATGCTGGTAAGATTCCTGACAGCACTTGGTGTTCCTACACTGAGCAGTGGAAGAAAAAAAGGGGCTATGGAGAAGCAGTGCAGGTCATCTCCAGGGCTGTGTCCTCTCCCAGCAGCAAGGGCTGGAGGACAGCTGGTGGCTGAGCTTTAGTGGAGACATTGGGAATGTGGGAAACTAATGATCAGAGAGCAGAGTTCTTACTAACTTCTGTAATGACTTTAATAATGACTAATGCAGTGCTATAACAAAAATGTAGTTATTGCTGTGCTAAGTCTTCAGGAATAAATCGGAAAAAAAAACATTTCACTCACAGGAAGGTTTTAAATATCTTGCTGAAAGCTACTGGCCCCTAGCTCCCAGATCTCTCTGCAGAGCACACTTTAGCTTTGGACGTACTTTTAAAGACTTTAAACAGCTTGAGACTTCTAGTTTGCAATGGGAGCTTAGAGCAAATTCATGTTTCTAGGTTTTAAATCCTGAGCTGGAATACAAGAGCCCTGATCAGGAAGGTAAGGGAAAGCATAACAAGGTCATTTTGAACCACATATGTTCAGGTTGGACCTTTAAAGTCTATTCTAAATTTAATTGAAAGCTGAGGGCAAAGGAGGCAGGATAGCACTGATGTGCTGACTTATTTTCAAGCATGTGAGGAGCAGTGCTGTTCAATGCTCAGTGAGCCACAATCTTAATAAAATGGTACGGATCAAGTTGGCAGGAAGAGGGACTGAGTGAGATGAAGGATGAAGTTTGGGATGGTGCATGGGGACGTCTGTCTGTGCAGCCTTTTCCCAAAGTCTGGTGCTCTCTCAAGTTGGTGGCAGCATGCGAGATTGTGAAAGATGGCAATGAAGTCATATATTTAACCAAAACCTCCCACAGAAAATTTTGGAGGGGGTTTATTGCACTGGCAAAGGATGGATGAACAAAGCCAACCAGATACGGCTGTTTGAAAATGGAACTGGAAAAGGCAATAATTTCACTGAACTTGTGCTCAATTTAATAACACTTCTCCCTTCAATTTTGAGATGTTCAAGAGATCCACTGGTAAAGGAGGTGACAAGGTTTCACCCTCCTTACGGATGGAGATGCTGAGGTGTTAGGGGGTGTCTCATGTCACCCAGCAGTCAAGGGGCAGCCTCACTCTTTGAGTAAGGAAGTAATGTTGCCTCTGGTGGCTTTACTGGCTGACAAAAATTTGCAGCACTGTGCTGTAGAAAGAAGGGTGAATTTGTGGTTGCTTCTGCTGCCTTGCTGGGCTGATTCGTGGCTGACCAGTTGACTGCAATGGTTATGTGAAGCTTTGCTCTCATGGAGTCCAAACTAGAAATTACATAGAAATCTGGTGGGTGTGATGATAGACACTGAAGAGAAGTATATCTGACAGTACATGGCCATCTCTTCAAGCTTTCAGCTGTTACATTTATTAAGTTGCTTGATGGTCTGTGAAATTGCATAATTGGGTCATCACCAGTGGTAATGGTGATGTCAACTTTTTGACTGTAATTTTACCAGCATGTTTCCTGTCCTCTCTGTTTTGTGGTTTTGTGTGTGTGTGTTGTTATTTTAATTTTTTTAATTTTTTTTTTTTTTTTTTTTTTTTTTTAAGAAATATTCTGTAAGGACTTTAACAACAACCACCCTTCCCAATCCATACTGGGCTTTACTAAAAGCAGGCTGAAGTTGTCTTCTCTAGTGTAAAGTTGCGTCAGGTTGCTTCCCAAGTCCAATTCGGGAAGCAAACCAACTTGGCTTTGTTCACCTCTATTTGTGGAGGATAAAATTAGTTCTTTCACCAGTAGTGCATATGAATTCCTCAGTCTCTTTAAAAGAAGACTTGCATGAGTTAGTCATGTGTTCACCATTTGCATCATGTCTAGACCCAAATCAGTAGTAGCTCATGGGGAATTAACTGAAATGCATCAGGCTTTTAAAGCACATATTTTTACACCAGAAATGAAATTGTACTGAACTCAAAGACCTTGTGCTGGATGCTCTCAAACATTGATAAGAAGAGGTAAAGGTGTAATCTCCTGTCGAGTGGCTTGAGAGAGGACGCCTGCCACACCGGAGCGGAGTGGGGCGAGATCAGCGTCCAGGAGCCTCACCTCAGAGCGACAAGAGCCACCGAGGGGGTACTCTCAAGTCCTCAACAGGACTTGCTCAGGAGCCGGCAGCTCAGCTCATGCGAGGAGCTGACTCACCGGGGGCGGAACCAGGAGGAGCGGCACCAGCCCTGAGTGGTTAAAAACCTGCCCAGGGAGCGCAAGTGAACAGGAGCGCGGCGAGGTAGTTTGCGCGGGCGGGCGAGCGGGGTGACCGCCTCGTCAGGAGGACTCGCCTGGAGCGCAGGAGGAGGAGGAAGGACTGCTTGCTTGTGCGGGGAGATGTAGACAGACCGATCGACCAGATAGATCATGGTCACCACTCGATCAAAACCTGTAGTGAGGAATAACGTGGGTACCCAGACTGAGCCTTCCTGCAGACATGCGGCCGTGCAGGTCTCTGGCTGCAGTAAATGCCTGAGCCCGGCGCTTGTACTGGAGAGAGCCAGTGACACCGCTTGTGTGCAGTGTGAGTGAATAAATGATCTGCTCAGGCAGGCGGCTGAACTGAGGGAGGAGGTAGAAAGGTTGAGAGCTATCAGAGAGTGTGAAAGTGAAACAGAGTGGTGGAGCCACAGCCTAAGGCAAGGGCAGAGGGAAGTGGTTGAACAAGTGATCGATCCCCTTCCCTCCTACCATCAGATAGAAGGAGTGAACTTAAGGGACAAGGAGGTATGGAGGGAGGTCCCTCCTTGGAGAGGTAAGCAAAAACCCTTGCAATCCCTTTCTCCCTCCCAGTTGCCCTTGAGTAACAGGTACAAGGTCTTGGAACTACAGGGCCAGGTAAATGGAGGTGGAGGGGTAGATCCATCTAGTGAGTCACCTAGGGCTTGTCACTCATCCCCATGCCTTAGAACTTCCTCAACCAAGAAGAAAAGAAGAGTAATTGTGGTGGGTGACTCCCTTCTGAGGGGAACAGAAGGGCCCATTTGTCGACCAGATCCATCCCACAGGGAAGTCTGCTGCCTACCTGGGGCTCAGATGTTAAAAGGAAGCTCTGATCTGGTGCAGCCCTCTGACTACTATCCGCTGCTGGTTTTTCAAGTTGGCAGTGATGAAATTATTACAAGGAGGGCAAGGGTGATGAAGAGAGACTTCAGGGCCCTGGGACAGCTGGTTAGAGGGTCTGGAGTGCAGGTGGTGTTTGCCTCCATACCTGTTACAAGCAAGGGTAAAGAGATAAATAGGAAGAGTCTGCAGATTAATGTATGGCTGCGTGACTGGTGCCAAAGGCAGGGTTTTGGGTTTTTCAGTCATGGGCTGCTATATGAGACACCTGGTTTGCTGGTGGCAGGTGGGATACACCGGTCCCAGAGGGGGAAAAGGTTTTTGAGGCAGGAGTTAGCAGGGCTCATTGACAGGGCTTTAAACTAGGTAGGAAGGGGGAAGGAGAGATAACTGGGCCTGTTAGGGATGAGCCCAAGAGAAACATGCTAGGGCTTGAAGGATGGCGGACTAGGGAGGACTCTCAATCTATTGTTTCATTTGAGGGAAAGGATAGTTGTTTAGATCCTGCTCCTCAGGGGAAAAAGGGTACCAGGGCAAGAGTTAGCAGAGCTCACTCACAGAGCTCTAGGTTAGATTCAAAGTGCGAGGGGGGTGTAGCTGGGTTTGAACCAGTGGGGCATTGTTCTAGTATTAATGAAGACTAGAAGGCCTCCTGCCTCCCAAGGGTGCCAGTAGCGTGCTCAGCTCGCTCCCTGAAATGCCTGTACACCAATGCACGCAGCATGGGGAATAAACAGGAGGAGTTGGAAGTCTGTGTGCGGTCTAAAGGTTATGATCTGGTGGCAATTACAGAGACATGGTGGGACAGCTCACATGACTGGAATGTGGTCATGGATGACTGTGTCCTTTTTAGGAAAGATAGGTCAGCAAAGCGAGGTGGTGGAGTTGCTCTTTATGTGAGAGAGAGACTAGAATGTATTGAGTTCTGTCCAGGGGCAGATGAGGAGCAAGTGGGAAGTCTGTGAGTACGAATTAAGGGACAGGCTGGTACGGGTGATACAGCTGTGGGGGTCTATTGTAGACCTCCTGATCAGGACGAAGGAGTTGATGAGGCTTTCTACAGGCAACTGAAAGCAGCCTCATGACTACATGCCTTGGTCCTCATGGGGGATTTTAACAACCCCGACATTTGCTGGAAGACTTGCACAGCCAATCATTCACAGTCTAGGAGGTTCCTCCAGTGCATTGATGATAACTTCTTAATGCAAATGGTGGACAAACCAACTAGGAGAGGAGCGCTGCTAGATCTAGTACTCAACAACAAGGAGGGTCTGGTTGAAGCGGTGATGGTCAATGGCAGCCTTGGCTGCAGTGACCATGAGATGGTGGAGTTTAGGATCCTGTGTGGGAGGAATAGAATACCTAGCAAGGCCACAGTTCTGGATTTCCGAAGGGCCAAGTTTGGCCTCTTCAATCAATTGCTAAGGGAAGTCTTGCGGGAAAGGGTACTAGGTGGTAAAGGGGCTCAAGATAGTTGGTCAGCATTCAAGGACCACTTCTTCCAAGCTCAGGATCAGAGTATCCCAATGGGTAGGAAGTCAAGTAGGGGAGCCAGGAGACCAGCATGGTTAAACAAGGAACTGCTGGGCAAACTCATGCGGAAAAAGAGGATCTATGGATTGTGGAAGGAGGGGCTGGCCACTTGGGAGGAATATAGGACAGTTGCTAGAGAATATAGGGAGGCAATTAGGACAGCTAAGGCCTCTTTGGAACTTAATCTTGTGAGTTGGGTTAAGGACCATAGAAAGGGCTTCTTCAAATACATAGTGGATAAAACTAACACAAGAGGCAATATAGGCCCACTGCTGAATGAGGTGAGTGCCCTGGAGACAGAGGATATAAAGAAGGCAGAGGTGTTGAATGCCTTCTATGCCTCTGTGTTTACTCCTGCAGACTCTCCCCAGGGGACCCAGATTCCTATAGCTCCAGAAGGAGTCAGGATAAAGGAGGAGTTCGCTTTGGTAGATGAGGATTGGGTTAGGGATCAGTTAAGCAATCTGGACATCTATAAATCGATGGGTCTGGATGGAATACACCCGCGGGTGCTGAGGGAGCTGGTGGAGGTCATTGCTGGGCCACTCTCCATCATCTTTGGTAAGCCGTGGGAAACAGGAGAGGTGCCTGAGGGTTGGAGGATGGCAAATGTCATGCCAGTCTATAAGAAGGGCAAGAAGAAGGACCCGGGTAATTATAGACTGGTAAGCCTTACCTCCATCCCTGGAAAGGTGATGGAACAACTTATTCTTGACACCATCTCTAGACATATCAAGGATGAGGGGGTCATTAAGAGCAGCCAACATGGCTTTGCCAAGGGGAAGTCATGTTTGACCAACCTTATAGCCTTCTATGAGCAAGTAACTAGGTGGCTGGATGATGGTAGAGCAGTAATGTGTTTTTTTCTTGATTTCAGTAAGGCATTTGATACTGTCTCCCACAGCATCCTCATAGATAAGCTAAGGAAGTGTGGGCTTGATGATCAGGTAGTGAGGTGGATCAAGAACTGGTTGAAAGGAAGAAGACAGAGAGTTGTGGTCAATGGGGCAGAATCTAGCTGGAGGTCTGTGACTAGTGGAGTCCCTCAGGGGTCGGTGCTGGGACCAGTGCTGTTTAATATTTTCATCAGCGACCTGGATGAGGGAACTGAGTGTACCCTCAGCAAGTTTGCTGATGATACTGAACTGGGAGGAGTGGCTGACACACCAGAAGGCTGTGTTGCCATTCAGCGAGACCTGGACAGGCTGGAGAGTTGGGCGGGTAAAAACTTGATGAAATTCAACAAGGGCAAGTGTAGAGTCTTGCATGTGGGGAAGAACAACCCCATGTGCCAGTACAGGTTGGGGGCTGACCTGCTGGACAGTAGCGAAGGGGATAGGGACCTGGGGGTCCTGGTGGATAGGAGGATGACCATGAGCCAGCAATGTGCCCTTGTGGCCAAGAAGGCCAATGGCATCCTAGGGTGCATTAGAAAGGGTGTGCTTAGTAGGTCAAGAGAGGCTCTCCTCCCCCTCTACTTTGCCTCGGTGAGGCCGCATCTGGAATATTGTGTCCAGTTCTGGGCCCCTCAGTTCAAGAAGGACAGGGACCTGCTGGAGAGAGTCCAGTGCAGAGCCACAAAGATGATTAAGGGAATGGAACATCTCCCTTATGAGGAGAGGCTGAGGGAGCTGGGACTCTTTAGCTTGGAGAAGAGGAGACTGAGGGGTGACCTCATCAATGTTTACAGATATGTAAAGGGTGAGTGTCAGGATGATGGAGCTAGGTTTTTTTCAGTGATGTCCAGTGATAGGACAAGGAGCAATGGGTGTAAACTGGAGCATAGGAGGTTCCATGTGAACATCAGGAAAAATTTCTTTACTGTGAGAGTGACAGAGCACTGGAACAGGTTGCCCAGGGGGGTTGTGGAGTCTCCTGCGTTGGAGATATTCAAGGCCCGCCTGGACAAGTTCCTGTGTGATGTACTCTAGGTTGCCCTGCTCTTGCAGGGGGGTTGGACTAGATGATCTTTTGAGGTCCCTTCCAACCCTTGGGATTCTGTGATTCTTGCAAATCTTTGCTTTGTTACAATAAACAACCTTAACATTGTAATTCAGGAGTATACATAATTGCATTATGTAAGCACTGAGGGCCACTGTTTTCTGGAAGCTTTTGGCAACAGTAAGTTGTGTGTTGTTTAAGCTTAAACCAGTGTTACCACTCTCCAAAGTCAGAATATCAATTTCAACTGCAGTATTCATGTACTAAAATCAGTGGAAGCCAAAAGTATGTCTACATATTTATTCAATAGCTAGAAAGGCATCCAAATGTGAAGATGATCACACCCATCTTTGTGAAATTCTGCTTGCCATTATTACTTATGAAGTCAAATTAGTCCCATTCTGAACTTTATGAATATATTTCTGTTAAATTCTGCTTTGGCTTAGATCAATTATACTGTTATCCTGGAAACTGCAGTTACTGTTTCCATTCTTACTGAAGAGAAGTATTTAAATGCAAGTCTGGATGTTTGGAAAAGCTAAAGAAATCTTAAACTGTGATTTTTTTTTTTTTTTTTTTTTTTGTAAACTATAAATCATTAGAACAAGATTAGCCTTTTACTAGCTCTCTCCCATTTTCTCCCTATGGTAGCTTTTTTGTCACTTTTGGGCAGAGGTGTCATGGGAAATCGTTTGCTCTTCATGTTGCTAATATATGTGCTTCATCATCCATATTTGAAGTTTAGAGAATGAATTAAGAGAATATTTAAACTGCATTGAATAAGTGAAGTTACTTGGTGGTACTGGTCTAACACTTTCCCTCTTGATCCTGTTCTGTTCTTGTGATCCAATATTGCTTAAATCAGAGTAATTGCATGTGTTACAATGGCTAAATCAATACATTTTTCAGAGGTACAATTGACTAAACGTGTAATTCTCCAGGCTCCTGGTGACATACCCAGTCAAAAGTGTTTTCTTTATCTTAAAATGGCTCCTGTAGGATTATATACTCCACCAGTTAAAGAAAAATCTTGCATGTTTATTTGAAAAATATCTTCAATAAAAATGTTTTGGCTGTGATCTTTCAAATAGTTAAGCAAATACTTAACATTAGAGTGCTACTTCAGCTAGATAGTAACTGGGCTATGCAGAGGATTGACGGAGCTGAGAACTAAATTCCCACTGCTTACTGGGAACTGTACTTCGCAATCTCCTTTTTTGGGGGTCATGTAAGGCAAGTGGGGAGGAAGGCTAAAGGACGGTGGGAATGGAGTTCAGTTATTTTCCAAATCACTTGAATTATATAAATGAGATTCACATCCATTTCTGCAGTTCAGATGAAGTCAGAGAAACTGATCCAAGTTGTGTCTGGCTACTGATTTGGCCCTTGGTAGCAAACACAGGTGAAAAACACTCTCTGCAAGAAAACTGTTTTTACTCCTGTAGGTGTTATAACCTCACAGAAAGTGACATTTGCATTTTTCTGTTGTGTACTGTGAGGAGCAGAGAAGGCTGCTTTGCCCACAGAGAGGTGAACCAAGTGAAGAGCATGCATCTGGGCTTAGCATCTTGATGTTTTATAATCACCTACAGGCAAATATTAATGCTTTGAGCTTTAGATTTGTAATTTGGGTTTCAAGTATTCTTTCCTTAACTGATGCATAGCAGAGGAAACCCTGAAACCTGAAATGATTTCTTTCACTTTTTAAATATGGTGTTAGTCCCCACCATGTCATCTCAGTTTATTCCATCTGGTGAAGTGGTTTAACAACTAGGTAAGTAAAAATTAATCAAATCAAAGCTGTGATAGGGACCCTTATCTATTCCATGCAAACTCTCATCATCCAATGAAGTATCACAGGCAATTTCTCCAGTTGAAAAGTCAGTCTGATTAATTTATTCTACAGGTAATGCTTTGCGGTTTGCCAATTAGTAAAACACTAACAAATTTATATTAGACATCGAAAGTTTTAGGCTTATGGGGCATCTCTATGTCTACATTACTTGTGGCTTTTTTTTTATTGGTAATAATTGCTGTGATCTTTCCTTTAGTTTTCTTGTCTCTGGCACCTCTAAGCTAATTAATAATAATTAATATAGTCATCTAACTATCAAATGGTGTTGCAATCATAAACACATTGTTAAACCTCTTAGTACTGAAAGGAAGACCTAAATAACTTTTAAATCTGTGAAACAATGTCAAGAAATGTGCTTGCTTAAATTTAATCCATCACTCTGTGCCAGCAACACATATAGCTGAAAGGTCAGAGAACCACTGAGAGGGAGAAAAACAATTAATTTGGTATCAAAAAGGTAATAGGATAAGGCCTCACCAACCCTCTCCTATTGTTCTGCTGCATTAACTTCAGCAGGTCAGATGCCACTGGTTGTTGACCTCAGGCTAAACAGGGTCAGCCCAGGCTGATTACAAAAGAGATGTGTTTGCATTTACCCAAGTGTGTCTTAAAAAAATTGAACCCACATCTGTGTTGTTCCTGGGGAGGAACACACAAAGGGTAAACATTTTTTAATGCAAATATCACTTACAGAATCTTCTGTATAAAAAATGGCATCTCCCATCATGGCATGACCCCTATGTGTGAGTCCTTCCCAGCACCATGACATGTTGTAACCCCAGACCTGCTGGTAGGTGTGGGTCAAAGAACTGGTGATGCACTGAGAAAATCTGCTGTAAAAGGAACTGGTAGAAAGACAGTTGTAGTTTCTTCCCTGCCCCTCCAAGTTCTGCTGCTGCACATCATTTCAGTGGGAGGTCTGCTTTAAGAGGAACTGCTGATGTTTTTAAAACAGAAGAGACAGGTGAGTTAGATAATTCTCTCTTGGAGGGAAGGGGAAAAAAAGGTCCCAACGTTTTCTATCCCTACAACTCTGTTTTCATGCAAGTCATGAGCTTTTTATTTAAAGCTCATCCCAGTGTAGTGGCCAAGACCTTGGCCTCACCAAGTCTTTTAAATTCATGTGTCTAAACCCCTGGGATCTGCTCTGTGCTCTTGCTGAGGTCATGTGGTGCTCCCCTCTTGGGGATGATTCACACCACTGCTTTTAGGTGCTTAGCTGGAAGGAATTGTGTTTTTGTTGATGCTGGATTGGTTTCATCAATGCTGTGTTGCCCCACAGGTTGGTTTTCTAGTACAGCTCTGTGCAGTTAAGGCCAAGGCGAGGATTCTCTCTGTTTCTGAAAACATTCTGATGCTTTCAATTGACTTCAGCCAAAGCTCACCGGCTGGTTAAAAGCTACAAGATTTGTGACAGCAGACTACAAGTAGGGCAGAGAGACTCTGGAAGCATCATATTTGGAGATGATGAAAAATCTGTAATGTCAGCTCACTTCTAATAGTAAAGGAACTGTGGTGGGGGAAGAAACTGTTTGGTTCAGACACAGAGGTTGTTATACATGAGACAGTGAAAAATGAGATGCAAATTGTGTAGCTCTTCAGCTTTCCAAAGCTAACTTAGACCCTGACTAGATGCAAGTACCTTATTTCTGTACCTTATGCCAGATTGTCCCACCCAAGCCATCCATCTTGTAGGTCTGGAGTTCAGACAACTTTAATAATTACAAAACTGTAAATATTCTAGTTAACAGATGTGAACTGGAGTATCACTATTTTGTAAAAACATTGAGACTCTAGCTCCGGGCTACAGACAGCTGGTTGAAAAACTTTCCTACTTTCATATGCTATCTATCTACTTAAGTTTTAATAGGATTTCTCCCGTAAATACACTAATTTACTCTACTGATGAGACCTTTTGGAACTGGTTAAATTATTACCTTTGTTGCTGGGTTTGATTCTGGAAAGTGCTGGCCCTTTCCTGCCTTTGTTGGAGAGCAGAAGTTACAGGTTTGATTTTAAGCTCAAGTGTTTCTAATGCAGACAAAGGAGGATTCTTAATTCTACAAATGTTTTCCTAGGAAAGAAACAAGCAAAAACGAGTTAAAAAGAGCTATGGTAATTGCCAGTAAATATATAGTGCTTAGTAAAGGTTGGATGAAGTGAGGGGAGGAATCAAATCCATTGTAGGAAAATTTTCTTCTTTAAAATATTTAACTACAACAGTGCTTTTCTGCTTGGGATCATGCTGATTAAAAGCATTAATTGTGAAGATTTCTCATATGTTCTTGAGTGTTGCTAGGCTTTGTTTTGTGTTGACAACAGCCCTCTGTGTAGTTCCCACATTTCAAGTCTTCCCTCACGCTGTGCTTCCATATTTGAACATTCATTGGTCATGAAGATAATATTGTAATTGTCCTGATGGCTAAGTTGGTGGGTGATGGCCTGCTGTGCTGAAGGCACCCAGATGCAGGTATTTCTTCATTAGGAAAGAAAAGAGCAAAGCACATGTGCATGCATGCACTTTGCACAGATGGCTCAGAAAAGAAGAAAAAGGATGGGAAATAAAAGTGCTGAATGAAGAATAAGTTAGATAAGTGGAAAAGTAAGGAGGATTTTCCAAGCTGAGACTGTCCTGTGGTGTCTGTCACTTAGAAACCCAATTGCATGGTCAACTGCTATAGCATGAAAGCCCATCAGTCCAGTAATCTCCAGCTTGTAATTGATTCTGTTTCTACAAATGTTAGCTAAAGCAAAAATCTGCATTAAGGTAAGTGCTAAGCATCCATCAGCCTGACTGACTAGTCAACGTAGGAATTGCTGAAGAAATGCATGTTATTTGCCATCAGATTAAGTGAAGTTTCTTCCACAGTCAGGAAGCTAACAATTTGTTTGTGATGGGATCGGTTCAGTTTTCAGATCCACTTGCTATATGAATTTCAGTGTTTGAGGGCATGTATCTTCAGATCACAGATACCTCAGAAGCAGATAGGCAAAATAATTGCAGATTGAATAGATATTAAATTATGTTGGAAAAAAAGCTTGAATTAGAAAGATTGAACAACTAAACTAGACAATAAACAGGCCAGACTGTATATAAAAAGACTGAACTGGATTTGTTAATGCATTGTCTAAATCTTCTTTGATACTGCTTCTTTTTGTTTTAGATCTGTTTTCTTTGCTGTTTTCTGCTCATAAAGCATGATCATCTGATATTAGTTTCCATGAACTTGTTGATGTAACTATGCTTTTGTGAACTGGGCAACTATATTCCATACTTAAGAATGCATATAAGGTATGTATATTTTTACAAAATAATAAATATATTGACTTAGTGAGGAAATAATACTGAATTTGACAGCTTTTTTTTTTTTTCCCTGTAATAATTGTGTGTCCATACTAAAATTATTCCTGGTCCAACCAAATTCTGCCATTTCCTGACACCAAACAATTACATGGCAAATGGCATTACTTTCCTTTTTAGCTTATGTAACTCCATGAGACATCATGAATTGTGAGTTTTATGATCTTGTGCTCATGCTTTTATTGATCATTCTAGTATCTAAACTTAAAATTTGCTTACAAAAATGTTCTGTAGTAATCATAGGACTCTAAATCTTAGTGAAAATGAAGGCAAAAGTGTTATAAAGAGATCAAAACTTGGCTTTCTTTATATTTAAGCAAGCACTTGTGAATAACTTTTTTCTCTATTTGCGTATCTCCAAGGTCAGTATGTTGCATATACCTCACCATGAAATTCAGTACAGAGCAACTGCAGTTCAACAGCAGCCCTTGACAAAATGCTATGGGATTTTTAATGACCACTGGTGTCAGGGCTCTGCTTTTGACACCACCAATGATCATCTCTGGCAACATGTACTGGGCTAGCAGGTTTGATGTCAACAGAGCCCATTTATCTGAATCAGTATTGTTCCTTCCTCAAAATACCCAACACTTAATCAGCTTGGAAAGCCCTCTCATTCCTAAATTCTCAAAAAATGTTCGCCCCCTACATAGTGATCATAAGACTCTTAGCCCTGTGATCCCTGACAGTTATGTTATTTATCAGCAAGATGGGGGACTTGCCCTGGCTATTATCCCATAAGGCTGGTCCCACCAGGCACCCTGCAAGCCAAGTGATGGTGGTGCTGAGATCATAATAATGGCTGAAGATGTTTGACTGATTAGCCAGATATTGCCTTAGATGCATCCTAACTTGGCAGCATAACCTGGCTCATCCTAGGGAAAAAAAATAAGCAAAATGAGAATCCCCAGGAGCAGAACGAAACTTCTTGTACAGTGAGACTCCTGTGGGGGTCTAAGCTCTGCTAAAATGCTTCTTGTAGACAGGGTGAGTTGTGAGGTTTATCTGCTGTGCAGGTGCTGTGGTTTGTGTTCATGCTTCATCATTTCTAGCTGCTGGGGGATTCTTTGTAAAGCTTCTGTTTTGAAAAATCTCCTTCAAACTAGGGTGAAACCTCCTCTCAGGCTTGAAAAGAGCTACTGACAACAGGAATGCCTAGACTGGGTTCCTCATGCTTCTTTGTGATATGTTACGCAACTAGGAGTGTTGTTACTTCTCAGACTTGCAAACAAAATCTCTCCACAAGGGCTTTCCCTTCCCCTGTGTGTAACTTGCATCGTATGAGTGTGTGGCTGGGCAAGCAAACCAGGAGCAGGGAAATTCAGTGGCAGGGACTATGCTTAAATATTTCTGTCTGCAACAGAAGTGGGAAGAGCTGCAGCCTCTGTGAGATAACTTCAGTGAGATTTTCAGCTGAGGTTTTTGGCCCAAAAAGGTTGATGAGACTTTGTGTAAGTACCTAAACATTTAGATACATGTGAACTAAATAAACTCACCAAACCATATGCAGTTTATTTGAGGTTATGATAGCTTAATTTCTTAAGCATCCCCGTTAAAAAATGAGCAACAATTCGGCCTTTAATACAATATTGAGCTGTGATTCATGGTTGGTGGTAGGATAAAGCAGTGAACTAATTGCTTGGATCTGGCCAGCAGACAGTGAAGCAGCTCCCTTGTCTGTGATGCTATGCGCCTTCTTTTTCTGATTATTCACCAGCAAACATCCTACAGTCCCATTCATAAAGTCCAGTAATGACACAAGAAATGTCAGGAGTATCTGCTGAAAGAGTGGGAAGCTGACAGAGCAGCACATTGTGAGCCTTCGAGAGCAGCTCTGCGTTTCCTCTGGGGTTGTTTTCAGTTCTTTTGTCAGCTGATTACATGCTCTTTTATAATTTCTAGTCTACAGAATAGAGCTATTTGCTTGTGGATTCTGTGAAAGTTGCAGGCTCATGCAAAAGAAAAAATAATCTGAAAGTGGATTCTGTTGGCTAAAGTTAAACTTTATTTAGGTGGTTTTTATCTAAAGGGGCGTTTAATCTAGGGGGGTGAAGAAAAACACCACAAAAACTTCTGTCAGTCTTTGAGATTCCAGCTTTATGGTGTTAATTCACCAGTGCCCCCATACATGTGACTTAAATTACTTGTCCCTATTCAGAAAAATGTATTTAAGATTGTTTAAATGTTGAGTTTGTGTTTTGGTGAATAGGAATCGTATTGAATGTGTGCTAAAGTGCTTTGTTTATTTCATGTCTGTATGCATTAAATACTATAAACAAGCTTATTACAGGAATAACACACACATATCCTGATGCATTTTTATCTAAGTCTGTGGAAGTGGGCACTGAATCTTTGCAGAAAGAAGGAACTGTGAGATTGGATATAAGCAAAGTGAGCTATGAGATGTGTTAATATTGGTCCCCAAACTTCTCCAGGTAGATCCGAGTTTGCAGCCTCAAGTGGCGAGTCTTAATGGAATGTGTGTGTATATAGATATATAACAAGAAGGAAGTGGTGAAATAAGTTGAAAATACTACTAGGGAGCTGTATAGTTTCTTGTAGATCTCAAGACTGAAAGAATGGCCTTGAAATGGGATATGGTGGAAACAAGGGAGGTTCTTGGCAAGCATTAAGAGCTGATCTAGAGAGAGGAATCTGAAATTCCAGCAGGGATGGAGGAGGGAAGGGTTTGTTCAGCTGTATGTAAAATCTCACTTGGCTCCTTGCAAAGCTTCTGTACGACTTGCAGATGTGACAAGGTGTGTGCAGATGGCTGGTGCGATATGCTTACGATTTATCAATATGAACTTTGGAAGCTGGTTTAAACTCCTCTCCTTAGCACCTGCAGCAGGCCCCCTGATACCTGCTGTGCAAAGTGGACAGATATCTATCAAAGAAGCACACTTTATTTTTCTTGGGTCAATATTTCACATGAAGTTCTAGCATGATAGTTTTGTTTGGTTTTCATTGAGCCCCTTATTAGCATACTTCTGTTAGGGGTGTGTGTGAATAGTGATGCCAAAATAATAGGATCTGCAGCAGAGGGCAGCGTGCTGATACCACTGAGTTTGGCCTCCCGAGAAGCCACTCTTCTGCTCCTGCAAGTGCAGTGTCAGAACAAAGTTGACCAAACAAAAAAGCAGCAGTGTACATAATGTGCCAGTGCAGATGCTGGTGGTCTTGGGGATAGAATTTGGCTCTAACTGAAATGAACAGACGCCAGCCCCAAATAAAAAGCCTTCTGATACCTTGTTTTGCTGTGAATCCTCTAAAAATCGGAGTAAAAGTTGTCTTGGCTTAATAGCTATTAATGAAGTATCTTACAAGACATCTCAGTGCTTGTTGGATTTATGGTTTTGGAGGCATTAAAGAAGCTTCTGTATGGTAAAGCTTGATTTGATAGAAAAATTCTCTCTTCTGGTTTATGGTTTTCTGGCTTGAAAAGAAGTTAAGTTTATAAATCAAGGTTTCTGCTTCATATTACAAAAGCAAGTACTGTCTACTTAGTATCCATGTTATTTTGCAGAATGAATGCTCTTGTATCACTAAAATATGGATTTGATAGTTCTGTGACTAGTTCAGTTAATTTGGAAATAGGGGATTTTCCCAAGCCACCTAGATGCCTGTCCTACTTGTGCATTAATTCAGCACTCCAGTGAGAATGTTGTGCAATACAAAAAAGCACTCACCTTGCAGAAACATCATACAAAACATTTTCTCCATGATTGCACTTCGGGATAAAATTAAGAATAGCTGCTTGCTTGGGGATGTGTGTGACTTCTTTCACTGACTTAGAATGAGGTGTTTGGCTTCTAAAGGTACGAAACCCCAATCTGTGGTATATGTTCTGCTTGCACTTTACTTGAAATGCTTCCCGCAGTTTACCACTTATGTTTAACAGTAGGTTTTTGTCTCCAAGATTACAAAGTGGTTTACAGACTGTTTGTGTAGGGATTACTTTATTTTTCTCTTTTCTGCTTCTCAGAATGACAAATGTGTTCCACGGTAATGCATGATTTTTTTGTTAAAAAATAATCTGCGTTATGAGGATCTAGCTCACAAATCCAGACTCACCCATGTTGTTTACATGATAATGTGTATTTGGGTAAGAGTTTAGACTCGAGTCTGGAGCAGAGAAGTCTATGCATGTTTTGTCCCAAAAGTGAACTCTTGTTCCCCACCCCGCCCCATTCTTTTGCCTCCATAGCCCACAAGGTGTGGAGGTGTACAAGGTGTAGTCTTAAGCCTAACTGCAGTCCAATTTCTGGCAGACTGTTTGGGCCAGATCCCTACTAAGCAGATTTTGGATCCTAAGTTTGACTGGCAGCCAGAGGCATGGTTGGGAAACCCAGCGTCCAAGAGACTCAGTAGTTTTTGTTACTGTTCACTGTGCAATGTTGATAGACTTTGTGATTGTCTAGCTGTAAGATAAGAAATGCACATTTCATTCCTGTTTTCAAAACAGATTTAAAGTAACAGGACGCACCATTGCAACCAGCCCTGGAAGCAGGTTGAAAAGTAGGAGAGACTTCAGCTCTTGTCGTGCCTGTGACCTTACAGGCTTTGCTTCTGGCTGTGATCCCATACTTTGTGGCTCATATATTGATTTTTGTACACAGCTAAGCTAAAACCTAAACTAAACTCTCAGGATGGGCCCAGTTGTGAGAATAACATTGTTCTTCTGTGCCAGAAGCTTCAGAGAGTTAAAGATTTTCTACTGAATTATTGTGGTGAGGATGATTATTGGCTTTGATGCCAAGTTAATTCAATATAAAAATACAGCTGCAAAATATCAGTACATTTATATAAAGATACTTACATTTACCCATAGTGCTCAGTTACTTGTCCTTAATCATAAGACCAGGTGTTTTTTTTTTGTACTTGGAGCTGGTCATTTTGTCTGGCACTGTTCCTGTACAGCCCTTGTTTTCTGTCCTGCCAGTCAACACCGTCTTCTCTCTGGTAACAACTGTGAGAGCATGTTTCATTCCCGAAGAAGGTCTACCCTCAGAGAGGGGAAAAGTTTGCCCTGCTTAGCAGAAGCTGCTCTGCCCCTTGTTTTCATTTGGACTTGTCCTCTAAATCCGAGGGATATCAAAGGTTTCCCCCATGTGATGGCGGTTCTCTGACCCGTTCCGAGATGAAACAATGGCTTCCCTATATTCTGGAATCTGTGCTTGAAACACGCCTGTCTGCCCAGCTAATGGGGCTCGGACTGTTTCTGTTATAAAGGACTGGTTGTCCTTTGCGTAATGGCCTTTGATAGATATTCTGGGTGGGTACACCCTAACGTACAGTTTAAGGAAAGAGGGTACCAATTGTAGCTGTGAAAGTTTTGTTTATGATGAGATTAAAATCACACACAGTATTTGAAGAAAAAAAAGCAAACAACAAAAAAACAAACCCCAAAAAACCCCACCCCACCACCAAAACCAAAAAAACCCCAACCAAAAAATAAAAAAGAAAAACACAAACCCAAAAAACCCACCTCCTAAAAAAAAACCCAAACCAACAGAAATTGCAAACAAAAAAAGAAATAGAAATGAACTATGAACTATATTGTGACAGTATTGGTACAGATAATGTTTTCTGAATTGCCCGAGGGTGATATGCAGGTGCAAGTATACAGTGTTTGTTGAGCCAACTTCAGCTGGACCAGGTAGCAAAAGCATTGAAGAATGTATTTTTTCAAAAGTGGGTTGACCATCCAAATGGAGTCGGTGGTCCCAGGTGGGCTTGAAACACATAGTTTTAAAACTTGGAGAATAAGCAGGGATGCTGCAGCTTCATTGGTTTTTGCACTTGGAACACATAGATGAAGTTTGCTTGCAGACATCCTGCTGGCACCGTTCTCTGCTCTGTTTCCAGAAAATCATGCAAGTCCTATTTTTAAAAAGGAAATCTACTTTTGAAAATCTAACTCTGTATCACCGATAGATTGTGCTGATAGAAAATTCTGTTATAAGCATATCCAGGAGGTAGCTGGTCTTTTCTCTCAAGTAACAAGTAGGAATGGCCTCAAGCTGCACCAGGGGAGGTTTAGATTCGACACTAGGAAAAAATCCTTCACCAAAAGAGTAGTCAGGCATTGGAATGGGCTTTCTGAGGAAGTGGTTGAATCACCGTCCCTGAAAGTATCCAAAACCAGTGTATATGATGAGGCCCTTAGTGACATGGGTTAGTGGTGGAGTCCTAGGGTGACAGTTGGACTTGACCTTAAAGGTCCTATTTGATTCTATGATCTGATCATGCTCAGTGTCACATATTCTTGCTGTCTGACTTCTACCTCTCGAGTACAAATGCGATAATCAGAAATGTGGGGAAACTTGAAGGGGAAATGCAGAACTAATCTGAAGACAAAGGTGTCTTGCTTTATTTGAATTACTTTCAGAAGTTTTGTCAGGATATTTGGAGTTTTGCAGAAAGGGAGTTTGCGGGGAATTTTGTGTTCAAGTATTAATTTTGCAGGGAAACTAACCATTTTGCATGTTTTCCACCTGAAAATGAAAATAATTTGGCTGAAGCTGAATGAAGTTAAATCTGAGGAGAGAAAATGAGAGAATAAAATTGGAAGAGAATGTAGTATCTTTTGCTGTTTGAGAAAAGGCTTTAATAATGAGGGTGTCTTGTGCATGTTCCATCAGAAAGGGATGTTCATGGTTGAGGCTCATGCCTGGTATCAGGCAGGTTTGCATTGAGGTCTGATGTTGGATTACTAAATATCCTCTCTTGTGCTAAGCTCTTGCCTCATCTGTGCCTGAGGTTTTCTATTAAACTGCAAGGTCATTGTTTCCTCTGTAGCTTGGGTTCCTTCCTGTAAACAGAGATGGGCTGGCTGCAGGGTGCTCATGCAGCCATGGCCATGTAAGCTGGGAGACAATAGGTCACATCATCACATAAGTTAAAAGGCAGAACATTCCTGCTTGGCCAACTCTGGTTTTGACAGCCATTGTTCTGTTTCTGTGTGCAGTGTAGTATCACATGCAAATAAGGAAAAATGGCTTTTTATTAATAACTGTATGAATTGAAATGAAATAGTGTCCTAATTCTATTTCAGTCAACCTGAAAAGAAAATACCTTCTGTCAGGATATTGACAACACACTCAGCTAATGAAATACAAGATGCAAGGGTTGCGTCACGAGAACATTCCTCATCAGCTAAATACACCTGAGGGCAAGCTAGAGATACATAGCTACTTTTAGGAGCTCATTAATTCTCTAGCTGTGTCCTTTAGGCTGTTACATCCTGCAAAAGTATTTGTTTTCCTATCATTCAGCTTTGTTTTCAGATCACTTTCTAATGATGGCACTTGTTTGCTGACTACAGGACTACCTGGAGATAATTTAAACTACTCCCGCAGTTTAAATTATCTCCATCCACCTATTTATATCTCACATGGGGAGCACTATCTCAAGTTATTAAGAGTTACTGTCATAACTTGCAGGAGAAATGTGCATTAGCTTTGGGGTGTACTGTCTGAGCAGATATGGGAATGTAAATTGCCTGGCAAAAACGCTTTCTGAAGGAAAACAATTTTACGACACCTTTTACTGCTTTGATTGCTTCTTTTTGAATGCAATGATGGCAGCTATTCTGGAAATCAGGTTTGAAAGACAAAAATCAATGAAGGTACCCCCCTCCTTCCCAAGTTAAAAATGAGAGGTTTTCTCTCTCATATTTCTGAGTTATTTTGTAGTGCTGGCTTGATTCTTCTGTGGGTTTTAAAGCAAATCTCTGTTAGGTGACGCAGCCTTGCTGCAGAGCAGCTCTAGTTTTGTTTTGTTTGCTCTTTACCGATAGTCAGAAAGAATAAGAAATTATTGATGTGGGACAGAAGTGGTTGATCGTTGCTTTAGGGAACTGGCCCTTTCTTAGTGCTCAAGATAAATGCCATGGACATCTCTAAAGCCCTGCCTTGGTCCAGTGAGCAATATTAACATCCTTGTGCTACATGGCAAGTCACCAGTGCTTAGCTGTCTTCACGGTCTAGTGGGCACAAAGGTAGAAGCAGTATGGGCCATTCCTATCTAAACATATTGCCATCTATGACTGATATCCAGAAGGTCAATCCAAGCTATCAATTTTAGCTGCCTAATTCTAATCTCATCTCTTAAAACGTCTAACAAATAGGGAGAGGTAGAGAATGCCAGTCGTTCCCAAGCAGAGCAGATTAGGGCAAGATAGAGGATTAGGATTTGGAATGATGTGTTGTCAGACTGTAAACCAGATACCCTTCTCTCTTCATGCTGCTTGATAGCAACTTTGTAGAACGCTTAATAGATCTGACTTGAAGTTTGCCAGCTTAGTGTCATTCTTGTTTCCCTGACACTATATACTGATGTGATTGACTCAGGTAACTGGAGATGGCATACAGCACACTTCAGTTTAGCCACACAAAAATTAGGAATCTTATATCAGGGAGCTGGATGTTGTCCCCTGGCAGTTCATGATAAGGACTGACCTCCTCTAGAGGTTGCTTTGTCCCGTCCTGTAGCAAGTAAGGTGAGGTGAGTCCTGCTCTGATACTTCCTGTTGCCAAAGAGTTTGTCTCCTCCATTACTGTCTTCTGGGCTCTGTTTGTGGTTTTGGAGGTAGGGAATGGCCAAGGGCATATTCATGGACTAAGTGCAGTCAAAAGCCAAGCTAAAACTGAGCTGGGGTGAGAGTTTATCTAGGGAATTGGTTATCTCTTTACTTTTGTGAGAACAGTCTTAGGCCAAAATGTTTGCTGTTTGAAAAAAAATAAGTTCTACTCTAAGCTTTTATCATCTGCTAGTGTAAACCTCTATAGTCCTAAAGAGTGTTTCCCCCACAGCTTCAGCTTCCCTAAATGGTCTCTCTTTCACTTTCACCACTGTCTCTTCCTCTGTACCCGTCTTTCTGCACCTTTGCTCTGGTGTTAGTGCTTGTGTTTGAACCAGCTTGTCATAGGGCCAGAACTAATGTGCCTAGAAACCAGCCTACCCCAAAAGGTGCAGGGACGGTTGTGTAGCAGCATTGGAAACACTGTGTGATTTGAGAAGAGAATCCTTGTCTGCCTGACTTTCAAACACATGAAAAAAGCCCTGAGGGTGGATTATTGGAATCTGAAAAAGTTTAGTTGCCAGTACAACCACTGCTGTAAGAAGCAAAAACTTGCTTGCTGCCTTGCCTGGACAAAGGAGTCTTTCAGATGATGCTAACAGCAGCATGTCACCAACAACCTGCACAGTGGTCATAAGGCAAGTTGGTCCAGTGTCCTGTGTCACTCAGTCTGTGAGATCAAAATGGTCATTCTGCCTTTTGCATGTAGAAAAGTGAAGAGTCTATACAGGTATTGTGTTCCCTTGCTAACTAACTATTAGACTGTGTTTATAGACACGTTTTTCTTTCACTGCTTGACTCTATCATGGTGTTGGAGTAGTCCCTTCTAGTCAGTGCTGAGGGGTAAGGAGGAGAAGGGATGGAGACTTAATGCCTTATTTGGATTGGTCACTTACTGGCCTGGGGCAGGCCAGCATGCAGGCTTCCTTAAATGCAAGCTATTTGCCAAAGTCTGGTGGGGCTTTTTGTGGACTGGTCTAGATAAGAGGTATTTTGTCCCAAGGAGGAGGGAATGAAATGCATCTGCAAAGTCTGCAGGAACTGTTATGGAGGCCTCAACTTCAGATCTGCCTATACGTGTCAGAGGGTAAACAAAGCAGCCTGGGAGGACTCGGGGTTATTCGAACACCTTGGTCACACACTAAGCAAACTATCCCCCAGGTGTGCTTGCAGAACAGACTCTCCATCAGCGTCCTGTCATGCACAAAATGTTTATCCAATTTGTCAAGATAATCTTTCTTCAAATAAGCTCAGGTCCTAGGCCTCTGAACAGCCCAATTTCATGCAGTATAAAGTAACTCTTTTTTTTTTTCTTTTTCTTTTTTTTTTTTTTTCCTCCTTCTCTCTCTTCTTCTTTGCTTGCCCTGCCCCCCTCCTTTTAATCACTGTGTCAACTTTTCCTTGGCTTTAAGCAAACTGAAAGTAATTATATCATTCTCAAGTGAGTTATCTTTTGACTGATTTAGCTGATTTGTAAGTTACTTCAAAATGCTCCCAAGTTGCTGTGTTTAAGCAGATTGGTGATGTTCTATTTGTTGTTTGTGAGGGGGAAATAGTAAAATTTGCCTCTGCAGCACATTATGAATTGGAAGAGGAAAAGAATACTTAATTCCTTAAAACAACCATGTCCATCTGTTCTCTTTGCATGGATCCCAGCCGGATTTATTTGAACAACCTTTCATAAGGTAGCTCCCCTGTGTATCTCTGGCAAAGCGAAGGAGCTATGATGTGAAGTTTTGGTACAATGTACTCTCTCCCCCCATCAGTCTGTTCTAGATGTTCATAAAAAATCTTTAGACTACAATATGAAAAAAATAATAAAAAATGTCTAGAGCTGCTATAAAGGTAATGCTTGGTATATTTACATAGGTAAGGGATGTGATAGCCAATAGAACTTTATTAATAAAGATTGCCATTCTGCAGCTGATGACCTTGAATCCCTTAATTAATTAAGCCTAACAAGCTTTCTGGGTTATTGCTAAGTGTTGTTATGATTATATTCCTATTCTACAATAGGTAAATGGAGACCCTGCGCACTTAAGTGAATCTTTTTCTTCAAGGTCACATAATGACTCTACAATAAAATTCAGGAGTCTTCACATCACCACCTGAGACTGGTCCTTAGAAAATACATTTTTGACATGGAAGGGGTTTGGGGTGGGGAAATATATTCATGCTGGTGTCAATACAGCTCTTTTGTCTGAGGAAACATTGTCTTTCGTTCATGTGGAGTACGTATTATATGTGCTGTTCAGGTTTTGTTTTTTTTTTTGTAAACGGTAAATTTGTCTTTTCTATTGCATTGCCAGTCAACTAATTGCTGTGTATGCAGCTTCAGAACTCTAAGTTCATTCTGTATAATTTGATTTCTGTTCATGGTCTCTCATGCTTTTGTTTGTCTAACTTGGCTTGCACATTATGCAGTGCTTGTCGGATTCATTTGCAGGGAAGTAACTGAAGAGTTGTGCTTCATAAGTGAGAGTGAGAAGTCAGTCTTCATCTGGTTGATCTGCTAGTCCCAGGAATCACTTTGCTAGTTGCCAAAGAGTGTGATACTGCCTGTAAATGAAAGTGAATAGGCGCACACTAAATCTCAAAAGGGAAATTGAAAGAGCAGCATGTCAAAACTAAATCTAGATTTTGCAGAGCTAAGTTGCATATTGCCTAATTCATCAAATGTAGCAGGAACCTATTGCTTTCAGGTAAAGCAGAGGCAACATTTTCCTTCACAGGTATCTCTAAAGCTAAATATAAAAAGCTTCTGGGTGGTAATATGGCAAGATTCTTGTTACTCTCTGTCAGACTCCTTTGTTGGCTTCATGCACAGAATCTGTCCCAGTGCCCTGTGAAAATAATTATCAAGTACTTCCAGAGATCATTAGACAAGAACTTTTTCTGGCGAAGAGGAACCGTTCTCTGAGCCTATCCCTAGCCAGAAAAATAGCGAAATACATACGGACAACCCCAAATGTTTATCATGTATGAACCAGATCCTTCAAATCTATGAAACTGAATTAAAAACTACTACTTTATCCACATCAGTGAGGACTAGAAATATGCCCCTTGGAAAAAAATACATTCTTAAATAATGACAAGATTCTAGGAACTGGGGCCCTTTCAAAAATCTTGTGGTTTTCTATCAGATTGTCACAGGTAATGTGGTAAAATGGTAAGTTTTGAAAACAATAATGTTGCTTTGTGACTGCTTAAAAAAAAAAAAGTTTTCAGACCAATCAGATCTTTTAAAATTGTGCATTTTTTTAAAAAAAGCAAATCTCTACTTTTGTGTGTTCTTTTTTTTGCAACGGACCAATCTATGCCACTTTGACATATGAAAAACCCAGCTTTTTTCCCAGATATTTTCATGTTACGAAAGGTGTCATTTTAATTTCCCTTAGTTTTAGAATCTGAAGGATACTTTCATACTTTGTATGTTTTTCTTGCTAGCCTCGATATAATGTGCCACTATTGGCCTATGCTAGTTAAGACTGCACATTCAGTATGGACACGCTCATCATGTTGTAGTCATGGCAAAACCAAAGCTCACATTTGCCATGTGCAAAAAAGTCATGCAGTTGCCAATTATGCTGAAGGAAAATCATTGTGACCTGTTGGCTTCATAAGGGAATCAAGGGTTATGAATTAGTTTTTGCTCTAATTGTACATGGTCAAGTTGCTAGTACTCATTGCACAGCTTTGGACAAAACACTGAAGTACAAACATGGAGCTTTGATCCTTAGACCCATCTATATGTGTAAAATCTAAAGAAGCTGCGGTTTCTCTGAAGCATTATGTCAGGAAAGCATCTATACTTTCCACTTGCTTATTTTTTTTCTAGGGATAAATTGACTTCTGTCATTTAAGTTTAAAATTGTCTGACACAGGAGGTAGTCATAATATTGTGGCTGTTACAATGTAGGAAAATGTACATGCTTTTCAGCCTTGTTTTCCCCTTCTCATGATTTATTAGATGAATGTGATTTTCCTAGTATCTTCTTATATTTTGGGAAAAATCTATATTTCAGGTTTATTTTTTTTTCTTTTGCTGAGAGTATATCACATAATCAGACAGTGGTGGTTCTTGTGGAAAAGTTCAATCTTATTTTGCAGACTAAGTGCAAATAACTCTGATGCATGGAATTGTGGGTGCTTAACCAGGAATTACCTCTGAACCTTTATGTTCACTGCTTCTTGATTGAGTATTCATGTTGTTGTATGGAAGAAGAAAAGGTTGTGAGATAATTCCTTACCACTCTAGCAAGCTGTGATCTTGGGTGTGGAGGGAATCATCTCTCTTACTTTATCAGTGCTACTTCCTTGAACTCCTGGCTAAAAAGCTATAATAAAGATCTGTCTCAAAAGGAAGGTCATCAGGCAAGTGCTGAGACTTCAGGAAGTCTTAAGCAAACCTACAGAGTCTTTTTGCCATTCAATTGCTCCATCTTGAGCCAGGCCCTTCCTCACTGTTGTGTACTGTAATGAAAATGCCAGTGCTGCTCGAACTCCTGCTGCTCTAATGTGCTTGTCCCTCGCCCTTGCACTGAATGCTGATTATTCCCTCAGTGGTGGTGCCCTGTGCATATGGTATGTTGTGTAGAAGTAGCAATGGATAGTCACAGTCTGAGAGAAAATGTGCCCGAGTCTAATCCTAGTGGCAATTGG
Source organism: Pezoporus occidentalis (assembly GCF_034315485.1). Taxonomy (NCBI): domain Eukaryota; kingdom Metazoa; phylum Chordata; class Aves; order Psittaciformes; family Psittacidae; genus Pezoporus; species Pezoporus occidentalis. The sequence goes on from NW_026916158.1 coordinate 12,855,068, forward strand.
ATGCTGGATAGTAAATAGTAGGTTGGGGAAGACGAAAATATGTGTGTGGGGAGAAAAAAACAGGTAAGTTTAGACACGTATTTCAAAACCTGAGAGTTGTCAGCTTTTGGTATGAGCACTTCCCACTTTTAAATAGCATGTTCTGGTACTTCCATTTTTTTTTTTTTTTTTTTTTTTAACCTAGCTATTACTGTTGGGGGCTTGTTACAAGCACTGTGGGGTGCACAGGTAGTACTGTGCTACACCCTGCAATACAGGATACATAACAATGGCTGGTGTAGAAAGAGGGAGAGCTGCATGTGAGTGTAAGTAAAAGTGTTCCTAGAAGTCCTTTTCTTGTTAATTGCCCTAAGGGCTCCAGCTGCTTGAAAGGTGTGTCCCAAGGGCAAACTTATTCTCTAAGAAGACAACAAAGACATTGGATCTTGGCAGACTGATGTGTAAGCTCTCTAATGTCTGCATTAACTCTTGAGATGCTAAGCTGCTTTTTTTTTTTCCTTCTTAAATGTTGTTAATGTCATCTTTAGAAGAAGTTGACCTAGAAATTGAAGTCACTTGGGGAGTTTGGTTGTGAAGCTCAGCTGTGCTATTAGTGAAATCTTAGAATTGACTGCACAAGGCTAAAGCATGTTTCTTCTGGGTGAGAGTTTTTGCTCTTATGTTCTCCAGTCAAATGCAAACACACAAACTGTAAAAGCTCATTGCAACTTATTTCATGTGTTGTTTTTGTAAATTGCCCATTGGCTTAATGGTTTTCCAGGAACTATTTGTTTTTCTGTTATTTCCATGAACTATTGGACAGTCAGTGCTTCAGTCAGAAGAGTTAAAATTTTAACTTTTGATTTTTATATTCCACCCCCATCTCCTTTCCACTGTCCCCTGCCCTCACCACCTCCCCCCCCCCAGTCTTTAGGAGCTTGTTCAGATATGCTTGGAGCTCAGTATTCACCATCCTATGATTCAGATTCTCAGAGATCTGTGGGGTGTGTGCATGTTGGTGTTTTGGGTTTTATACATGTATATATATATATTTAAGTAGAGAGTCTGCAATGTAAATCAGACACCCACAGTTATCACGGATGTCAACAGAAGCTCATAATGATTCTAGGGAGTTATTACGTCTTGAGGATTGATCCTCAAATGACCGAAGAAAAAATAATTTTGAAAAATAACTGTTTCCATTTTACTGATAGAAAAGTTTTAGTTTTGCAAAAGATGAAACAGATGTCTAGTTTGGAATCAGTAGGTACAGTTCTGCCCATAGAGGAAGGCCTAATGTGGCCTCAACAAGAAAAGAAACCATGCAGTTTTAAGCAGATTAGATAATTGAGATTAGTCCTCTGTGATCTTGCTGTGTTTTCATTTATTTCAAAACAGTCTAACATAGAGCATGTTGAGCAATCAGTTGAAAATCACGTGCAAACACTGCTTAAGTACTGATAAGAATCGTTGAGGTAAACAATGAATTCCTACTAATGGCTAAGTCACCAAGGTAAGATCGAGTCTAAATACACACCCTTAGTTAAATATAATTTCATTAACTCAGGTTACTGGCTTTGGTAAAGTGTGGGGGTTTTTGTGGTTTTTTTTTTTTTTTTTTTTTTTTTGTCTCTCTGCTTTCCACTTTCAGATGCTTGTCAAGTGAACTGCATACAACTAATCCATCATTTTCAACTGTGCTTGTCTGTATCAGAGATGTGTTTGGAGCTGAGCAGTTACTCAGCATAGTTCTGTAAATCTTACAGCAGATCCACACTAGGTGCGTGTGGTAATGGTGGTTAGGAAAGCATGATTTCTGTGCATTTTGCATGACACTTCTATATGTCAATTTTTAGGAAACAATAGCTTATACTAATAAAAAAAAAGACCATGTCCTATTATAAATACCCAAATGTCACAGTATTTGCCATTTAGAAAACACAGATTTTGCTGGCATGTTTTTATTGTAGGGGCTAAAAAGTTTCTAATCCCCTGTTAACATGATGCATTGTGCACTATGCTCTTGTGATTCACTCATTCCTTTTCATCCTCTCCTATTTCAGAATTCTACATAAATGTGGGTGTTGGTTTGTTTAGGTTTTTTTTGTTGTTTTTCTTTTTTTCGTTGGGTTTCTCTCATTTTTCTTTTTTTTTTTTTATACTCAATGAGCAAGTTCAGGTATTCTAAATATAACATGTTTATCAGTGGTTTAACATTTCTGTGGAAAATCATAAGTTGAGTATCTCATACTTACTTCTCAGAATTTAACTCTTTGTGTAACACTTGCTTTTCCTTTTTGTGACATCACATGAGCTTTGCTTTTTTTCTCCCATGCAGCTATTTGTCTGAATCAGTTGTCTTTCCTACAATGTGAGCACCACCTTTTCTGTAGGCAGTTCTTCCTGCCATGGAAAATGTCCCTACTTTAATATTCCTCTCATCCTTCCTATGAAGTTCTACAGAACCCTTTTTTTTCCTTTTTTTTTTTCTTTTTTCTTTTTTTAATGTAACAGAAGACTTTTCACCCTGCTCAGTACTGCCAACTGATCCAGTCCCAAGGAAATCGTAAACACGTAACAGATGACAATAAATAATAGCAATAATTGCAGCATCTACGGCAGTGGATTTAGAATTTATTGGCTCGTTTATCAGCCTGCATAGAAAAGCAGGCTTCCTTGCTGCCATAATCAGCAGCCTGACAAGGGCCAGTAATAGATTCTTCAAGAGGGAATATAATAAAACCCATCATGGGAACATATGGGCTCTCCTGACCCAAAAAAAGAAAAGGTGTGTGTGTGGGGAAGGCTTGTTTATCTGTTGATGCATGATTTTCTCTATTTCCTGGAGCCATGGATGTTCTTTATACCAATAGTATCTTGTGATGATGAATACTGTAGGTGCTCGTTATTTGTCCAAATGCTAGACCTCTTTGTGTTAAGCAAGCAGAGAACAAAGCTAATTGCTGCCTCAAGATGCTTAGAACCTTGGAGAAGAACTCAGGATGGATAGAAATAGATGGAAGAGTGTTATGAGACTTTATGACCAACATGAAAAACAGTGGCCACAAAGGTGATGTTTGTCAAAGCATCGCCTGTGATTTTTGGTGAGGTTGTTGGGAAAGGACGTGAATGAGCTAATAGGCTTGCAGGCACTTGCAAGGAACTCTAACTGAACAGAAATGTAGTTTGATTGAAATCATGAAAGTTTTTCTGTAAATATAACAAGTGTGTTTCAGACTGGTTTATTGAGATGGTGATGATACACAAGACAGGGTGAGGGATAACTTGTGAAAGACCTTGCCAAGAAAGGTAAGCTTATGTTCACTGTAATAGAATCATAGAACAGTTAGGGTTGGAAAGGACCTTAAGATCATCCACTTCCAACCCCCCTGCCATGGGCAGGGACACCTCACACTAAACCATCTTACCCAAGGCTCTGTTCAACTTGGCCTTGAACACTGCTAGGGATGGAGCATTCACAACTTCCCTGGGCAACCCATTCCAGTGCCTCACCACCCTTACAGTAAAGACCTTCTTCCTTATATCCAATCTAAACTTCCCTTGTTTAAGTTTTAACCTGTTACCCCTTGTCCTATCACTACAGTCCCTAATGAAGAGTCCCTCCCCAGAATCCTTATAGGCCCCCCTTCAGATACTGGAAGGCTGCTATGAGGTCTCCAAGCAGCCTTCTCCAGGCTATCCAGCCTATCTTCATATGGGAGGTGCTCCAGTCCCCTGATCATCCTTATGGCCCTCTTCTGGACTTGTTCCAACAGTTCCATGTCCTTTTTATGTTAAGGACACCAGAACCGCACACAGTACTCCAGGTGAGGTCTCAAGAGCATAGTAGAGGGGCAGGATCACCTCTTTCGACCTGCTGGTCATGCTCCTTTTGATGCAGCCCATGATACGGTTGGCTGTCTGGACTGCGAGCGCATGCTGCCAGCTCATGTTCATTTTCTCATCGACCCACACCCCCAAGTCCTTCTCCACAGGGCTCCTCTGAATCTCTTCTCCACCCAACCTGTAGCTGTGCCTGGGATTGCTCTGACCCACTTGCTCCATGCACTTGGCATGGTTAAACTTCATAAGGTTGGCATCAGCCCACCTCACAAGCATGTCGACGTCCCTCTGGTTGGCATTCCTTCCCTCCAGCCTATCAACTGAACCACACAGCTTGGTGTCATCGGCAAACTTGCTGAGGGTGCATTCAATCCTACTGTCCATGTCAGTGACAAGATGTTGAACAAGACTGGTCCCAACAGTGATCCCTGACGGACACCACTTGTTACTGGTCTCCAGCTGCACATTGGGCCATTGACCACAGCGCTTTGCATGTGACCATCCAGCCAGTTCTTTATCCACTGAGTGGTCCATCTATCAGATTGATGTCTCTCCAATTTAGAGACAAGGATGTCATGTGGGACAGTGTCGAACACTTGCACAAGTCCAGGTAGACTAAATCAACTTCTCTACCCCTGTCTGTTGTTTCTGTAGCCCCATCATAGAAGGCCACCAAATTGGTCAGGCAGGATTTCCCCTTAGTGAAGCCGTGCTGGCTTTACTAAGAGAATAGGTGAGCTAGCTGGGAAATGAAATGTAGTCAAAGAGAGGAGCTAAGGAATGATCTCTGCCCCATGATGGGTTAAGAGCAAAACATTGTGGTGTGAAACTGTGGTCAGAGGATAGTCACAGGAACTGATATGAGATGGCTTACCTAAAAGCTAGCTCAAATGACTAATGTTATATAGACGAACCATGGAAATTGTCTATAATATGGCTATGGGACTCCAGAGGAAGCTCCAAATCTAAGATGGCTCTGATTCTGGTGAGGTAAATATTTATAAATGTTATAAATATTTATTTATTATTAAATTCCTATCCTTTATGGATATTGTAGCAATGGAAAAAGATCTAATTTGGAACAGCAGGGGTATCTGGAGCAGACATGGATTTTTAGAGCCTCTAAGGTGGATTTGTGAATAAGATCACCTGTGTAAAAGGGGCACAGGGAGGCAAGACAGGATAAAACCTCACCTGGTCCCTGTGTTGCTGTTGTGAAAGACAAGGGGGAGCGAGGACAGATTTTTCCATAGGGTTCAGTACAATATGCATTTAAACACGTTCTGTTAAGGTATGCTGCCTTTTTAGATACACCGAGCATCTCCCTGTTGTGTCACAGGTGTTGTATGAAGTACCCATTTTAATCCTTTTGAGTTCATAATTTCTTCATTTTTTATTTGCTCTTTCTCTAAAGAGCAATTCTCTCAAGATGGCAAAGTAAGAAAAGTAATTGTGAACACTGTGACACATAAGTAGCACATAGAAATGAGCTGAAGGCATCCATTCTTACTGTTAGCTTGATTTACCTCTTTAATCTCTTTCATCTCTATGCACTCAATGCCCTTTTCTTCCTTGGGAAGCCAATAGTTTAACTTTGTTCTTAGATTTATGCAATTACATATACAAATATCTGCTGTATGTTTTGTATTCATAATTCTGGCATGAGTTAGAAGATTTCTAGCTGTGTTGCTATTACTGTGCATCTAAACTTCCAGCGATTCCTGTATTTCTGTGAAGTGTGGTTGAGCACAGCTTATTTCCTGCATTTTCACTTGCAGCCTTTAGTCATTGAATCTTACAGTTTGTGTTTGGATCTGAAACTCTGTGGTGTGTTGTGTTTTGGAATTTTTTTTTTTTTTTTTAGCCTTCTTTACTGGAATAGGGAAGTGTCCTTGCTACCTTTCCACTGTGATAGTTCAGGGTTCCATGTTAAAGCCCATTGGAGATGAATCTCCTTTGAGATCTGGCACAGTACCTGTAGAGTGCAGCCTCAGCTGTATGCTGACCTGTTCTGCCTAATAACAGTAGTTAGAGAAATGCACAGAGAGTTAGCAGAGATCTGGATCAATGTGAAAGAAATGATGTAACAGAATGTCCCGTCTTTTGCCCTGAGTTGTGTTGCTCCACCTGCGAGAACAGTGGAACAATACAAATAAACCACTCACCTGCTTTAAGGCATCTCAGTTTACATAGTTGTTGCTCTGCTGAGTTAGCCCTTATCTGGATTGTGATCGAAGTCTGCTGTTCCAGGTTTTACTGCCTCTTTGTGCTAAACCTGCCTCAAGTTTTGGGAAAGCAGAGAATAATACTGAGTAGGGAACAGATTATGGGAAGTTTCCTAGGAAAACAAAGAATCCCCAACATTTTCTGTTGAAATTAAAACCTGTGTCTCCAGAGCAATAAAACCTCTCTCTCTAAATTATGTCTGGGGGTCCAAATCTGATCATGTGAAACCCAGCTGCTGGCTCTACAGCTCATCTTTTAGGACAAATGAGGGGAGGCAGTGTGGAATAGGAAAATTCTGGCTGACAGGACAAAAATGCGTCTAGAGATGGAAGGAACTACACTTTGCCAAGTGTCAGGTATCTAATGTTGTGCAGGAAAATATCAGTCAGCAGTGTGTACTAAAAGCAACATGACGGCCATGTGATGTTATATCTCAAATTGCATTTAATAAAAGTCAAGGAACACGTTTGTTGTACCAACAAGCTTGTTGTAGTCCAAGCCAAGCAGGTGGTAGCTATGGTTAGCTCACTGGGTAGATGGGACTCTACCCTGATCTGCACGATCACAAGATTGAGGCTGGTTTGGGATTTGGGTCTGAGTTGGGAAGCAGTGGTGTAGTGCCTTATGAAGTTTGACCTCCTGGTTCTCTTCAGTTTAGGAAGTGTGACTGATCTTACATGTTGGACTGCAGGGAAGGATTTTTTTTAGTGACATTTTTAGTACCTTTGGCTGGCATTGGGAAAGCATATCTTTGGCAACTAAATCCAACCCACCAGCACAACGGAAAGATTTGAGGTTGTATTTTAGTAGTTAATGCCACCTCTGATGTCAGAATGACTAATCCTCTTTATAAATTCCATCTGTTCAACAGCACACAGTTGCACGTTGCCCAAAACTTGATACCTCAGGACAGTCGGGAAGGGGGACAAGAAATTTTGAGGCCAGTATTGGATATGTCCAGAATGAGATGGTAAATGAAATGGAAAATTATGGCATTTTAGGGCAGCTTGTCAATTGAATAATTATAGCCAAGTCATTTATTGGATTTGAAACTATTGGCCAAGTAAGTTTATTATTGTGTCAATGAGCAATTCTGCATATATGCCTGAGCCTTGTCAACCTGAGGCTGTGGAAGTAGGAAGGGAAAGTTAAACACCAAACAGCAGCCAGGTGCTGTTGTTAGCAAATGTTTCCCCAACAATTAGATCACCCTGTGGTGGGGACAGCAGAGCCATGTGGTGCAGGAGAGTTCACATTGTTAGAAACTGAGAGAAAATGCACTTTTACAATAGCTCTCATTTTCTATGTCTGTTAATTACAAGATTTCTGCCCCCCCCCCCCCTTCTGTGTTATCTTTCTTCTGATAGTTTCCTCTTTTGAAGTATTTTCAACATTGCATAGCTGTTTACTTAATATGCATCTATTGTCTCAGCAGATAATAGTAAGTCAGAGTGAACGTTTACCTTATTTCTGAAGCACTATTCCATTCAGCACTTCCAGCACTCTGGAGGTTTTGAATGAGCAGTGTAGCATTTTAATTTTTCTTTACTTTGGGCATTCAGTCACTCTAGAACAAGACTATTGCTCATGTTCTTTCTCCCATTATCTTTTCTTTCTCACAAAATTGTAAATATCTGCATTACATCTTTTCACTGACACACTTTCAAATTTTTGACAAGTCCAAGTGACCTCATGGAAAATGGCAGTTCCTCTCACCCTCCCCAGAAGGCTGCAGAGTGCTCAGGGAAGTACCCCTGGTGTTGTTACACCACTCCCAGCCCTGTACCCATTGTACTCCCGGTACCAATTAGCTGAAAAGAGAATTGAAACCTCTATTAACATAAAGAAACCCCAAATACTACTTCCTGGCTGTGAGAAAACTAAGCTGTATTTATTTCCCCACTCATCACGGTGTTGGTTTAGGAGTGGGTTCCCAAAACTTCTTAGCACCACTTCTGCCAAGTGATAAATATCTAATAAAGTTCTAGTGACCACTGAGAAACCTTGAAAACCCTGTCCCCAACAGGTGCCTATGGAAGGAGTCAGGGAGAATGTTCAGCACTTATTTTGTACTTGTGCAAACTAAGTCACTGAACAATTAAAAAAAAAATCCCTACTATTCAGAATAAAAGTTACATTTGAAGCTAGAGTGTTTGTTTAACATTATTCATTTTCACTGCAGTATGCCACAACACAATAGGTTTATATTGTATTTAAGCATCTCTTCATTTGAACCAGATCAGGAATTCTCTGTCTTAGAGGATCGGTAGTAAGGGAAATATTCTTCAGATGGCAAAGGTTATTTTTGTACTTAGTTTTGATAGTGCCCATTACATCAGACAAAGCACTTCTATTAAGGTTTGCCAAGTTCTAAATTTTCAATAATCCCACTTCCTTCTCTTAAAATTGAAAAGGTAGTGACTCCCCTGGGAATGCATGTCATTTCAGCATTCCCGTTGACTGTGTATTCTGAAATGCTGCAGTCTGTTTGCTTAGTAATCCTCTTGTCTGTGTAAGTTGTTAGGGGTAACCAAAGGCAGCTGATTACTTAATTGTATAAGGCAGGAAATGGGGTTCTTTCATTAGTTCCCATAATGTTCTCAAGAGCAACCAGTATTCTGCTTGACTGAGTTTTCGATCCTTTAATTCAAAAGATATACTTTCCTTTGGCATACTCAGTGACCCTTTATCCTGATAGGCTATTTAAAGAATAAACTAAACAGTTTAGATTAAAAAAAAAAAAAAAGCCTAAACTTTCTAAAAAATAAACCAAACAATTACCTCTTATAATAAGACAAAACATGTTGCAGCCAGAGGAGAAATATGACATATAAGGTCTTTGCGTCACTTTGCACTTTTGTAGGATTATTGGGTTTCGTGTGTTTGTTTGAACTGATGGCCCCAAGTAGGAAAAGAAATACTGCTATCAACTTGTGACAGCCTTAGAGATCTGTCAAGCTGTTACAAACACAGCACTTGCCTTGCTCTTCAGAATCTGCTTGTAATTTTTTTCTCTTGCCTTCTTTCTTTAAAACCCAGATCAGTTTGTGTCAGGTCGTCCTTGTTTTCATGCCATGGGAGTCAAAGGGAACTTTGCTGTAGAATTCGGGGTGCTCATGTTCATTTTCTATGCGTCTTCTTCAGCTTCCCAGGCCTAGTATGCTCACGAGAGTTTGCTATGAGGAGAGATTAGTTTTAGTACATTAAGTGGTGGCAGGTAGAGGCTAGAAAACAGTATCAGAATGTTTCTGATGCTTTTGGGTAATCTTTGTTTCCATAAGTTATGTTAACCCTCAGGCGTGAATGCTTCTCCCAAGATGTCCCAGTAGTTCAGCTGCTGAAGAATTAAGGATGTGTTTGCAATAGCTGCTTAAACAGTGTGCTGAACACTGTTCCTGTGTATCAGAAAGATGAAGTAAGTGCACTCATGACAGCAAGAGTAAGGCATGCTGCAGTTCTCCCTGTCAGCATGCTAGGGTCAAGCCTTGATTTGATTTGCATAATACAGGTTGTCTTAGAAAGTTTCTCCTACCCACTAGAGACAGCTGCTCTGCCCTATGCTTCCATGCAATGGAGGATGCTGTTGACTGTGTTTGGTAATGCAGAAATAGTAGGGGAACATGGAGACATCTGTGTCTGTTATCACACTTGAAAGCGGCAGTGCTGTTCTTACACCTTAAATGTCAGTAGAAAGACATAGCCCCCCCCCCCCCCCCAGTATCCCATACTCTTGTCAGCTGTAATATTTTCACCTATGTACAAACCATTTCAGATATCGGATGCTATCTTCCTCATTCCCCTCTGAAAACTGGGTTATAGAAAGGCTTAGCAACTCATGGAAGGTGTGCAAAGAGTTAAATCAAGCTCTTTCAATTCTTAGGCAAGTCTGCCAGTAGACAAGCCTTAGCTAATGTGAATAACAATCTGTTCTAAAGTTGATTTTCACTGTCTGATAGATCCAGAGGAAGCAGGAAAGTTGTTCTGATGAACTTCTATTTTGGGTCATTACTGTACTGCCTGTACTAAAGGGAATAAAATGCTTATGTACCAGACTGGGCAGCACCACATCCTAAATAAATGAAAAGCTGATAAAACCCAATGAGGCTATGTGGCTGAAAGCAAACTTAACGAGGAGTTTGTAAGACAGCCTTCTCCTAGAAATAATGGGGACAAACCTAGAGTGGTTAGAATTATTTGGTGTAAAAAATAAGTTCTTATAAAACCCAGCTGAGGTTACAGTAACCTCTGGGAATGTGTGACCTGCTCTTCAGGCTCATTTTTGTTCCTTGTAGCTACTATACACCTTTATGGAAGGGAATGGAAAGTGGGAGGACATTGCTCTGGTTGATTGAGCACCAGCTCCACTATAACCTTGAGTCTTGCCTACTGTCACGCATGTGTATTGGCAATTTTGTAGTCTTTAAATAAAAATGTGGTAATTGTGGAATGAAAGTTCTTATTGCTTTGGGTGGGAAGAAAGGCAAATTCCTGTCTCCATTATTAGTTTTCCCTAAATTTTTAGTGATCATTCTCCTGTGCCTTGTTGCAAACTCTTCAGTACAACTCTGTGTCCTGTGTTTGAATGTCAGTGGGGAAGAAAAAGTAGCAACCATCCTCTGCTACTGTTTTCTGGGTGTAACCCTTTATGTCTTGCTGGTTCAAATAGAAAAGCAAGGTGGAAATTTGTGAGGTCCCCACATGGCTGTAGGTAATTCCGGTGCTAAGTGGCCTCTGGTTCATACTCCTCAGCAGTGAGTTGGTTCAAAAACATCCCCCCAGACCTCTTCTACCCCAAGTCCTCTCTCCATCTCTTCTCTATTCCCTGTAGCTAACACTGGGGCTTGTCCAAACTAGAACTCAAACAGTCTGTGTGCCTGCCCTGCTGCTTGACGTGAACTAAGACATTTTTGGCACAACTTCAGGAGGAACCAATGTTTCCTTCTACCTGTCACACACCACCTGCGTTACCTGTTTCTGTCACTGAAGGAAAACATTGTATCCATAAACTTGTAGACTCTTAAAGCTTAAAACCCTCCAAACAGACGCAACTTATTAAAACTTCATCTGTATAGGCAAAAATATCCCTCATGAGATATGTATTAATGCTTTGGATAGTTGGACAGCACGTCAGAACTGTGCAGGTGGGCTAGTTTTGCAGGGTTATTTCAGATAAAGATGAATATAGTTTGCAAAGAAGAGCCTTAATCACTAAGCAAAGAAGTTCACTGAGTCTGGACTGATCTAGAGAACAATTGTGTCTGTATGCTGTGCATCTTAGTGGATGTGGAAAAGGTGAAATGAACTGTGAAATGTTTGCGAAACATGCATAATTTCAGTGGACTGTGGTGGCAGTGCCCTTCTATTGAGTTTGTGTGTTACTTTCCCTGGATTTGTAAAAGGACACCATTGCTGGTCATTGGCCCATATTGACATAATGCAGAAGACCTATCTATACCAAGGTGTTTACTTTGGATCTGATTTAACACTCATGGCAGTTGATGAAAAATCATCAGGTATTTTACATGGCCTTTATATAAATAGAATAGCCATTATTTTTCTAAGTAAAATGTAGGGCTGCTTAAAGGAGTAAAGACTTTAGAATTATATGAGCATACTTAATATTAGTCTAATAATTTCAAAAAATATGTGACTCAAATTAATTGGAGGTTTCTGCTTCTAACTGTAACATTTCTTATCGTGTAAAGTGTTAAGGCAGCATAACATTTATAAAACAAATATTAAACAAAGGTATTATGAATGGGAAATTCCTAATCTAGCTATGTTGGTACAGTGGAAGTTTCTTAATGCAATATCTGATGAAGGAACAAGGAGAGAATTAATTTACTGCACACTAATTACTGAGGAGTGTGCACTGTATATACAGTGAAAGGCGCTGAAATGAATACTTGATAAACAATATCTGGCAAATTAAAAATCTGAAATGTTAAATGAAATGCAAATTAAAAATCTGGACCGTTAAATTAATTGAATGCAAAAAAACCCTGACATTAACTATCATCAAGGGTCGAAGTTATATCAGCAAAAGCAAAGCTATTCAGAGTTAAATCCTGCTTCTCTCTCTGTGATTTACTTGTTGTGAATGGGTGAGTATTAGAGGAGCCCCAAAGATATGGATGAATTTGCATACATGAGGAGCCATCCTTTCTGCCTGCTATGCAAAATACTGTCCTAAGAAATGATGTGGATGGTTTGCACCTAAAAGAAGGTCTGAAATGAATGGTCCCTTGATATGCCACTGAAATGAATAGGTCCTTTAGGTACAGGTGAAATGCAAGACCTGTGTTGTGGTGTCTGTATGAACTGCAGCTAAACCAATGGTGTACAAATTTTAATATAGAAGAGACTTGATTTTTGTCTTCTGCATTATATTTTAAGCCTAATTTTCTCTGTGTGTCTCATCTTTTGGTGGAATGGAAACTGTAAAACACTACATTGTAAGGGTGTAAGATGTTTCTAAGAGGTATTTTACAGAAAGTTAGTTAGGGCTTAATACATACTCAGATATGCATAGTAAATCATGTTTTTCCAAAAAAATATGCCCATTGAGGATCTAATATTAGAAATACATATATAAACTTCTAATCCAACTGAAGCAAGTGGAAATGTGTTGTAAGGATCATGCTGCTTATTCCAACTTGGTCAGTGAGAGACCGAAAAGATGGGGGGAAATTTAGCATTTATCTCCAAGCTCTGGAACATACCACAAACAGTGTGTTAACATAGGCTTTTTATTTCACCAGTTTAAATTTTCACTTGCTTTCCTCTATTTTTCATGTTTGTTCATGATTATTTGTGTAGGGTATAATGTCATATAAAACACTGAATGTGAGTATTGTTCCAGATGAAAACTGTTTCTTCATGTCCACCAGGCTGGGAGTAGGAGGAGGGGGAGGTTTGGGGAGGGCCTGGAAACCTTGGAAAAGTTAAAAAGAAAGCTAAACCCTCCCAAACACACACGCATACATGCACACTAGCCCTTATAAAGTGTAAGGGAAACAAAGCCACTCCCAGATTTAAGGATGTGCATAGTCCTGCAAGGGTCAAGTGTAGGGGAAACTGATGATTCAAGCTCTCTTTTGGAGGGGCAAGAGCCAACCCTAACAGCTCTGAGACAAACTGTTTAGGCCACAATTAGTGTGAGGCTCTTTGCAGGTGCTTACTTGTATCATCTGGTTGCAAAGTAAAATGTGTTACTACTGCTGGGTGTTAGACTTGAGGTGACTTGAGTGTGTATGTGAAGTGGGCAGCACGTGTTCTGCATCTTTATACCAGTTTCTTCAAGTGCTGGGTGTTCTTCCAACTAAAGAGCCTGCTAGTGAGGAGGGGGATTGATTTCACTGTTTGAAGATAATGCTTTCAGAATGGTGGTTTTCATTAAATGAGGGCACTTTTCAGAGGGAAAGTGATTGCAGCAAATTCCAGGTTAAACTGATATTAGTATCAGAATTATAGGCAAGTATTGTAATGGCTAAGCATTAAGAATTTGTATTGAGAGAAGATTGATCTGGGAAAGAGTACTGATAGTAAAAAAGCATGATGTATACATTGCCCTTGAAATATAATATCGTGACCCAATTTCAGTGTACTACCATTTAAAGACTGGAAAGAACACAATGCAATTAGCTTAACATTTTAACAGATCTGGACTATAGTCTAGCACTATATTTCTATTAATCTTGGTTTGCTTTAATAGCTCTAGATATACAGTAGTAGTTCTACTGCAATTAAGAATAAAAGTTCTTATGTACTAGTGGCATTTCCCTGGAGGTCTAGTCAGTCTACCACAGTAATGAAGATACAATTATACTAATGTAAATCGCAGCGCTGTAACTAGAAGGGATTGGCCTTTTCCCTCCCTGAATTCATTGAAAGATTTTTATCTTTGACAGATGCTGTCAAACTGGGTGGTAGGCTGGAAGGCAGGTTGTTTATTCTGGTAACTGATTTGCTTGGGTAGAAAATGTGGTGGTGTGTTTTATGGTTTTGTTTTTTATTTTTTTTTCCTGTTTGTTTGGCTTGTTTTTTGTTTTGTATGTGTGTGTTTTTTTATTATTATTATTTTATATATATATAAAATACACACACACACACACATAAGATAGCTTGAGTGCTGAGGTGATTTGCAAGTCCTGCTTCTCCCATTCTGGGATAACAGCAATTCCTGTAGTCTTCCTAATGAAGCGTGGTCAAGATTGGACTTTCTGCCCTGACTGTGCTGTTCTAAGCCAGAGAATAGGAAAATGTGTCTGCAGGTAGCTTGAGATCACCTTTTGGGTTCCAGTGTAGTAACCTCTGCAAAAAGCCTACCTGGCTTCTGCTGTAAATAAGAAAAAAATGGCCTTACAGCTGATTTACTTAGCTGATTTATGCTTTACTTAACTGTGATAGTCCCAGACATCTATTCTTTGCTGTGAGAATAACAGAGCACAGGGTGCTTAAACCATAACCTTTTCTCCTTTGGTAGGCTTCCAGGTTATACTTCCTATCTGTCAGGTGGAGCAAAAGGCTTCTTTGACAGCTTTAGTGCTGCCTGAAAAATATCCATTGACTTAGGTTTTCTTCTGCAGGTTTGTTTCGACTTTGCTGCTACCTGACTACTATAAATGAGCCACAATAGAGGGAGACTCCTGCCTGTTTAATTTTTCCTGGCTATCAAATATGACTTCCCCCACCAAGCTGTCAGCTTCTTAGGAAAAGACTAAATTAAAAAATAATTATCTTAAAGTGAAATAACCAAACCAAATAACCAGAAAATAACTTAGAATGCCAAAGATTTTGTAAGGACATGTCAAGCCTACACTCACCTCTGACTTTCTGTGCAATGCAGGTGTCAAAGGAGATGTTTGAGGTAAGCTGTCCGTAACATCTCTACTACGAGAAATTCTCACAAGTCTCACAAGACAGATTTCTCCCCCCATCAATAATGACAGTTAGGTTCAGGACTAAGGCAGGTTGCCATTATATTACTGGGAAAAGTTTGCTACTTTTTTTATTTTCCATTGCTTTTCTTGGGCAAATATTCTGAGGTCAGCTGCTGACTGCCGGAGATGATAAACACAAATGTGCAAAACATCTTTGGTAATGAAAACAGAGCTTAGGAACAAGGCAGAAGCCACTGATTGCCTGGGCCTCTGGGTGACTTGCTGCTGACCCATGGAGACTCCTTGCAAGAGCAGACACAACTGTGGTGGCTGTAGGACCACTTTCTGAACTGTGCATGGTCTTGCGTGAGAGCTTCGGTTTTCAGCGCTGAGAGTCCAGTGCCTTTCCCAATTGCTGAAATTCACTAAAGAGAAGATACAAAAATAAAATGTCTCAGTTTTATTTTCCATTGAACTGATGTTTCTTTAGAATTGGCTGTTCCACATACTCCTCACCTTGCTGGCAAAAGCATCAGTGATCAATGAGGACAAAGTGATTCTGGCTGTCAGCTTGCCACATACATCCAGAGAAAATGAACACATCAGAAGCTGATTTTGTGCATGGCCTGCTTTTGATTTGTGCATTTTTCTGTCAGACTTGGGCTATGCCCTATTACTTTCTTACAATAAAGGGAATGTTTCTTCTACTGGAGATTTCAGTGTGCAGCTGCAATAATCATAGGGGAGCCCCAGGTGGTCTGATTTATGGTATTTAATGTGAACCTCTGACGTTCTGTGGGCAGAGATTATATAAGGCATAAAAAAAAATCGCAGAATTGTTTTGACACACTTCAGTTCTCACTTGCAGTGGGCCTCTTTAATTTATCCCCCTGCCCCAAAACAAGTTATTTAAATGCATGTTTGCTAAAGAGCTCCTAAACCATGTTAAAGTTTGTTCTTGAAAAATTGAAAGTTGGAAAATATTCTGATGAATGGTGATATTGAGAAGGGTGAATCATCACTGAGAACACTGTGCTCATCAGGAGGACTGTTTCTCAGCTGATGGGATTTGGCAGAAAGCCATGGAAGTTCATGGCACTTTTCTGTGGATTGATATTGGACAAGGATTGATGTGCTGGGCAGATGTTGACTCAATGAAACTGATGGAGCTCTGTGGATTTGTACTGGCCCAGAGCCTGCAGATTATAAAAGGAAGCCCTGAACTTAAATACTTTAACTGTACAAATACAATTAAATATATATACAATATATATACAATATAGTATATACAATACAGTATATTGTATATACAATACAGTATATTGTATACAGGGAATATTATTTAAGAAATGCTAGTGTGTTTCTGTGAGGATGTATCAGTAAGTTGGCAAGGAGAAAGAAGCTGCTTTTTTAAGTTTGCTGCCATTATTAAGCTACTGGCTACAGGTTTCATTTCTGTCCTTCTCAAGGACAAGTCAGAGCAAGCTCAGTTAGTGCTACCCCTTCTGCTGGAAATCTGCAGTGGGAGTGGTAGATGAGGTGCACTGGCTGCACCCATCCATGCAACTGCACTGGCACCAGAGGCAGGGAGTGACTGGCTTAGCAAGCTAAAGGGATGTGCCTGGGGCTTTGGCTGAGTCTGTTCAAACAGCAGTTTGTCCAGGCAAGGAGACGGATTTCCACCCCAGGTACAGCCCGTGACTCAGAGTCTGAGCTGGAGCCCTTCTCAGTGTACTTTCAGTGATCAGCGTTGCAAAATACTATGACAGATCCAGATCTTGTCTTTCTTCACTAGCCAGGGGAACTTAGACTCAAGGTTTAAACCTAGATTCCTTTGTAACTAGAAATGATGTAGTTGCACAGTATTACAAGCACAAGATAGTTCTGAAGATGGAATTCATGTCCTGAAGTGTTCAGTGAAACAAAGTGAGGAGACAGTAGCTGAGAAAAGAAGGTACCTGGTGTAAGTTGATGCTTGCTTGATGAGGAAGTGAAAGAATGAAATCAGAGTAAGCTCTGGATGGGTACAATGATTAAACTTGTACTGAATCAACTGTAGGTTTTAGTTTTGTTTACTAACCCTGTCCATTCCTCTGCGACCTACAATGGAAATGTCCTAATATCCTTTTTTTTTTGGGAGAGATGGTGTTTGTTGTTATAGCACTTAGTTTCAGCTAATGACAAGAAGACACAATCTGTAATCTTGTCTATTACCTGTCCTGTATTACACCCTTTCATTGACGACATTAAAGTAGCAGTAAAAAGCATTCCAAGAGACACAGTGGAGCGCAGCAGCCCCGACACAGTTTAAGGCTGTGTATTATATTACAAAATGAATCTTTTTTGGGAGGGGGTGGGGCGGGGGAAGAGGGAGATAATTGTGCCAGTTTACAGGAAGGTTGGGCAAAAGGTCAGGGAAAGTGCGTAATTATTATCGGCTCTGCTGAGGCCACACCTGTGTGAAATGTTTAATGCTGACACAAGAATGAACTTGAAGCGTGTTTGGAGCGTACGAGCAGCAAAGATAACCAGAGAAATTCAACTGGAATTTAGGCTGCATCAGAAATAATATAAAAAATCTGCTATAATATAGAGTCCAAAAGCAGCCCACAGAGACCTAAAAGTGAATTCAAAACCACTCTCATCTTACTAAGGACATGGAGCGTATGGACGTTACAGAGCTTGGCATGGAAATAGTCCATCATGAGTAGTCCTGGCAGAAGAGAGCTTGGGTTTAGTTTAAAATGAACATATCCCGTTTGTGTGACAGACTATTACTATGGTAGGACTACTGGACTTGGAACATGTAAGCTGTATGACTGACTTTAGTTCCTGCACACCTACTCTAACAGGAGGCAGGAACTGTTTTCCGCATTGCTGCAGATCTACTTAGCTTTGCTAGCATCAATGAGTTTGTGACTGTCTATACCAGTTCAGACTTAATGCCAGTTGCAACTTGCTCACCACTGCTGGCTGGAACAGAACCCAAACCTGGCTCCTGTACTTATGTCTTAGCATAATACCCTTCTTCATCTCCTCCTCTGAAAATCTTGCACTATAGATATTGAACCCTAAAGGAGAAGTGACTCTCAGCAGACATAATTTTCTATGAGTAATTCACTTTTAAAGCTTGGATATATTCCATCTTCCTTGTGACTAATGGTACCCGAACAGAACATAATTGTATAATCATTTTCCAATTGCTTAATAACTTATTTTCCTTGTTTGTAAGATGCTGTTTTTCAGCATTTCAGAGAGATGCGGGACCTGTGTGCAGTAATAAGTGACAGACAGTTGTTTGTTTATTTGTCAGAAACAGCACCATCAAAGAAAACCTCTTTATACTTAGAGCCCTGACATCTGGCCAGATCCTGACATTCTTACTCAACTCAGTGAAAGGTCTGCTGGCAGGCAGTTAGTCCACAGTTTTACATCATGTTGCCTTTGGTAGCAATGTTTGCTCAGGGAGTTCTGAACCCCACTGCTTCTGCCTGCTCATCAATGCCTAAAAGTCAGCACATCACAACTGCTCAGGGCTGTGCTACAGATGCAGACACTGCAGCCCCACAGATATTTCTGTTGGTGTAGGTGGTGGAAAGGGCAGAAAGGAATAGGTGGGAGCTGAAACCTCTCAAGCTGGCTTTTTTTGTTGTAGGGGGATGAATGTCTTCCTTAGATGTTCAATCTTGGACACTTGTAGCATATAATGTTGTTTCCAACTGCTAGGCCAGCTAAGTTGGAAAAAACTAAAAAAAAAAAATTATTCAGGGAGAAAAAGGCAGGCAGAAGAGGAGGAGCAAAGAAGTGAACGTGTGTGTGGAGAAGTGATGAATCTCTGGATTGGTAGAAGAAATAGGAACGGTGCATAAGGAACAGAAATTTCCCAGGGGCTTTGATCTAGTTGTAGAAAATGCTTTTGAAGTGACAGGCCCAGTGCACAAAAGTAGGCTACGCAGATGTCATAGACATGCTGTTTTACAGAGCTGATATCTATGTGTGACTTCACTGTGTTGTATTCTTAAACAGATGAATAAAGAGTATTCTTAAACAGATGAATAAAGAGTATTCTTTTTTGGGGGAGAATGGATGCCCGAGCCTTAGGGTGCTGATGCTTAGGGGTAGAAAGAGAAGCCTTTGCAGGTAGGCAGTAAACTTCTATTCTTTCAAAGAGGCAACAAGCCATCTACACCCAAGATATTTTGCTGGGACCATGAAGTGCCACAACCTACTAGAATAAAAAGAAATGTAAAGCACATCAAGGTCCACATCAAATGGGACTGAAATACAAAGCCCAGTGAATGCCCAGTTCTAGCAGGTTTGTGTTACTCCAGCTAGGACCAAGAAATTAATTTTATACTGTAGTTACAGATATAAATTCCAAAGCCCCTGTTGCATTTGGTGGTCCAGTATCAAATCTTGATTTGGCTTATGTTAACTGATGTTTTACTCTTGGAGAGTTTGCTCGGCAGAGTCTCAGCCTAGGTTTCTGGAATATTAATGAAGGGAATTTGCTTTAGAGTTTCTTGAGATCTCTTGAACCTGAAAACATCTCAGAGCTGAGTGATGCTCCTGGGAACTGTTTGAGTAGAGAAGGTTATACATATATCTGAATTAAAAAAAAATAGAGTTCTTACTCTAAAAGAAATTCCACCAAGTTCTTCAGAGCTGCACAAAAAGTATATTTAAGGTAGAAAAATATGTTATAGAGAGTAGGGATTGGAATTTTCAGGGGAGTGAGGTATAGCTTTAATTGAGAAGAATGCTTAAAACTGTATTGCATCTGTCAGGAGTGCCTAGAGGTTGCCTCACCTGATGTAGTTGGTAGTACTGCAAACAAAGTGAGAGGATAACAGGACCATTTAGAAAAATCAGTGTTCAGTCTTGTCTACCAGAATGAGTTGTTCTGTTCTGGCATTTAGACCTGCCTTCAGGGATGCCCGACTTGTTTGCTTCCCATCTTCCAGATGATTTTTTCCCCCTCATCTTAAAATATTTTGATCATCTCTTAGGAACTGTCATTCCTTCACGCATGGGAGCTTTTGCAGATTGTTCTACTACAGGCGCATTGCATTGTTTATTTTGTTTCCCCTTGGTATGTTTTTTTTTTTTTTTAAAGGTTTCTTGATTCTGATTTTGCCAAAACATGCTATAGCAGGCTATGTTCTCTTATAACCCATTCCATGTTGAAATGTAAACCCATTGCAACACAGCCTGTCTGGCCTGGCGTATGTTGTCATCGCTTTTAAAAAGTTGCCCTGCTTTTCTGTTGGCGTTGAGAATTTTATTAAATAAGAGTATTTATTTTTCCAAATTCCCCATGGGCAAAAGCAGGTAGAAAACAGATACCCATGTCTAATTATAACCTTATAGTTCACATTAATCTCTCTTAATTTTCTTTCATTCCACCTCCAGCGTGCATTCTCTCGTTCATAATTGCCACCGGATAATTTGAAGTCGTTTGCTTACTCAGGGCTTTATGCCATACACTCATGGATTGTGGCAGATGAATCCTTCGCAAAAAGTAAAATAAGAAGCTCATTCTTGCTGTATAGGTAGCTCCCTCCCTGTCCCAAAGTTACAGAGCAAATTGTTGCTATTAATTTTTAAATTAGTGTACTTGTTGCTCAGGGAAAAGCTAAGCATTCAGAGGAATTTTGCAACAGACTTAAGAGTGACTTCAGGAGCGATGTTCCTTGCTATGTGTCAGTTGCCAAACTACCTGTTGTGTGGTTACTCCTTGGCTGTTGTGGGAATTTCATTGTTCCCAAGGAACTTAAGAGAGAAAGGGTTGCTCAGCTTGCACAGTCTTGGTCCATGAGAGATTTTAGAGTTGCAGCACTGTTGACTTGCATATGGATGCTTGATCTTAGTGACAAGTACAAGGATGTTGCTTTTTACAGCCCCAGTCAATGTTCTGCACTATTTAAATATTTTCAGGATTTGGGTCTCATTTGCTGTATTTGGGAATATTGCTGCCTCTTGATCCATAGAGGAAAAAAAATAATCTTCCTAAACCAGAAATCTTAGCACCATTCAGAGTGAAGGGGGGGTGTGTGTGTGGGGGGGGTGTGGGGCGGGGAGGGGGAACAGGATGGATCCAAACCCAAATGCAACTCTTTTAAAGCTCCCTGATATTGTAAATATACTGCAACTTCTATCACATGAATATATGGCTTGATCATGGTAAGACTATTAGTGGCAGTTATCTTAAAAGGAGATATAATTTCTTTTTTAGCTGTCCTATTTCCAGCTCTTATTTTGAAGCTCTGTCTCTGTACAGAGTTAAGTCACAGAAATCCTTTAGTTCATTAGATATGGACAAACAAAAGGGGAAATACACTTTCAGCTTTTAAACTAACCATGTCTTGGGAAAGGCCTGCCCCAGTTTCCAAACAGACTGAAGTCCTTGTGTAGTTTTCTTTACTTTGGTTTTCTTTGGCCCCACAGCCCACTGAGTTGGGCAGAGAATTGCTCTTATTGCCAAAGAAATGTGTTTAAACAAAAACAAGTCCTAACAAGGCCTCTTGTGCCTTACCTTCTCTCTTGCAGTTCGGGCCCCAGTAGCTAAACCTCAGTTTCCCTTTCTTGCGTTAGGGAACAGCATGCACAGGCTTTTACTTATCCTTAAGAACGTAAGCCCCAGTTACGAAACATGACCCAATCTCATTTTGGTTTCATTGAGAATTAAGACCCTTACTACCACAGAAGCAGTGGTCCTGCACAGCACCATAGTCTGACTTGGATGTTGTATCATGTATTTTCTGCGAGGCAGATGTCATCACAGACGGACACACACGGATCTCTTACTTTGTATTCTCTTCTTTTGGTCAAGAAGTATGCAAAACCGTGGTCTTCTATGCTGGTTAATGTTTTCTGCTATTCACACTTCTTTCAATCTATTTTATGCAGCCCTATATTTTTGGTCAAAGTCTTTCATACTCCAAGGAATTTATCTTATAAAACAGCTACTTAGTTGCAACTTCAGTGTTAAGAATTTACAGTGTGATGGAGCTGGGAAGGGGGTGGGTGAAAATCAAACATTATCAAGCCAAAGCACATGACACTTCTTGTGTATCTTATTCTGCAATTCTTTGAAGTTTAATCTTTTCAAAAGAAAAGCCTTTCAGCTACTCTGTGGCAACAACTCAGGCTTGTAACTTTTGACTGCGCTGTGCTCCTAGTTCATAAACCGATCTCATCCTTTTCTGATAATGTCCTGGGTTCAGCAGTAGCAGTCATTTTTCTCCTTCTTGGTAGCTGGTGCAGTGCTGTGTTTTGACTTCGCGCCTGGGAACAGTGCTGGTGATACCGATATTTTCGGTTGTTGCTAAGTGATGTTTACCCTGACCAAGGACTTTGTGAGGCTCATGCTCTGCCAGGGAGGAGGGGAAGCTGTGAGGAAGCAGAGACAGGATGCCTGACCCAGGCTAGCCAAAGAGGTATACGTCGGACTTCCTGAACCCAGTACAGACAGTTAATACTAAAGCAATTTTTAGATTGGATCTCCTACTGCCACTGCATCAGCTGTCTTGGAACAGTTTGCTACCTTGGTTTTCCACACTAATTCTCTCTATACTTTTTCAAAATGCTGCTAAAAATTCTGACCTCTAGGGCTCTACAAGCCAAGGAGCTATCAACCGGTTTCCTTTCACAGGTGGATTTGGTTGCACATCCTCTTTGTAGAGCTGTAGTGGACTACAGAAGAGACAGGCTAACTGAATGCTGGACCCTGTGCACTGAGATCAGGATATCAGCTTAGCAGTGTCATAAGCCTTTGAAGCCACCCTTCACCTTATGCTTCAGCTGCATTAAGGTGCAGCCCAGATCAGGGGGCAGTGCAGCTCACGCCTACCCTGAGTGAAGCTTGACATGGCCTTGTGCTTCTGCTGTCCATCTAGTGCTCTGCAGAGCCACGACCCCATTGCATCATCACTGTTTTTTGCAGTTGTGTGAACTGTGCACATCCACCACCCAGCATACACAGATGGTCTTGTAGCTACAATGTGGGCTATAAAAGGAATAACTCTTCCTGCATCCTTTTTTGTTTCATGTAAGAAAGAAGCATTCACAGTCTGGCTCTCAAGGCTCCTGTTTATCTGAAAAGGACTATCTTGATTACTGGGTTAAAAGTGAAAATATTTTTATACTGTGATAAGATTATTTTTTTTCTTTGTGTCTAAATGTGAGCTGGTAAACATAGTGAGTATAACTCATACATGTCAATGGCATAATTATTTCCATGGAAACTGACATACTTTTAAAGGAAAATAATAAAAAAACTCAACAGAGGACATATGAGAACATGAAAACGGCCATAGCAGGTTAGAGCAAAGGTCTATCAAGATATGTGTTCTGCATCTAACAGTGGTCAATGGAAGGTGCTTGGGAAGGTGCATCAGAACAATTCAAGCATATGGCAATGCTGCTCCAGAAATTCTTTCAGCTCTAGCAGTTTTGGACTCAAAGATTTCCTGAGCCAAAGGTGGCAGCCTTACAAGCAACATCATTTTTTATTTTATTTTATTTTTTTATTGCTGCTGTGAAGAGCCTTGTACTTCACAATGACATGTCTTTGCAATCAAGTTTTTGCAACAGTATAATTCAGCAGAGAACACACAGGCAATTTGACCATCGTTAGTTGTTAATTCAGTCATTTCTCAAGCAAAAGGCCTGCTAGTTTTACTTCCTTAAACGTTTCAAGATTAGCTGTCTAGAATTCATTACGGAGATGCTTTAGGGAAAGAACTGGGGTCACAGGGTTTTGCTGAGAATGACAGTTGGAAGAGCACAATCCTCTGTATATTATTACACTCCTTTATCCTAAGAGCTAATAATTTGTTTGTTGTTTTTTTTTTTTTTTTTTTTTTTTACTAGCACAGATCTAGCACAACCTTGTTCACTTCTCCTGCTCTTTGCCCCTGCCCCTGTCCATCTCTATCAGGACCCTCATTTTAAGACAGGTGGTTAAAACAATGTGCTTCTTGTCTGGGTTTTGGTTGGTTGGTTGGTTTTGTTTGTTTCTTTTTTTTTTTTTTTTTAAGGAGGACTGCACACCTTCATGTAAGTTTGAAGACAGACTTTTAAAAAGTGTGGTTTCCAGTTGTGCAAATGTGTAAATTTTTTTCAAATATGTATTTCTTAGGGCTGAAACTGAGCAAAGTGCCACCTCTCTTAAATTGCATCATAGTAAAGCCTTCATAGTAGTTGGAGAGAAAGCAAGAGATGTTCCTGTGTGTTCACATGCAAGCTTCTTGACCCCAGGTGATATGTGTAATCCCTATATTGCACAAATCTGGTGAGTTGATCATAGCTTGACCATGCTCTGTTCCAGATCTTCAGACATCTGGAGTGTGTACTTGTGTGTTTGTCTGTGTGGGTTAGTGAAATACTATGCTGGGAAAAGTCCCTAATTTATTAAGCTTTAAACAAAAAGTCCACCTTGGGTGTTAACTGGAGTCTAAATTCAGGTGTTAACCTCTTTGATTGAAAATACATGCTGAGTAATTACAGGAAAGAGGCCAATTTCAGGCACAGCAGTAATTACTGAATTAGTAGAAAAGTTCAAGAGCAGCTTCAAATTTCATATCATTGCTAAGGTTTCTGAGGAACAGCTAATCCTGAAGTGACTGGGCTCCTCACACCTGTACATGTTTTAGGAAACTCCACTTAAATTTCAAAGAAATCTCTGCATGAATTATTCCAGAAACAGATGCCAATATTTCTTGAAATGTTGCTTTGTTTTCAAATGCAGAAAATTAAACAGCAGCCTGAAACTTCAGTCATGATGAAATCGAGAGAAAACTTTTTTGTGTGTGGTGGTTTTTTTTTTTTTTTTTTTTTTTTAGGCAGTACTTTTCTTGTTCTTGAACTTGATGCTCTCTTGTTTGATTTGTTTAAGTGGAATCTTCCACTATAATCTCCTGCCTGTAGTGGTGTGCCTCATACTTCCTGCTGTTTGAATTTTCCTTTCCCAAAGAAAATCTCAACATTATTTACTTGATTGCATCAGTTGCTGTTAAAACATTGTAAGGAAATCTATACCCTTACCTTCCGTGCCAGTGTCACAGTTAACTCACCAAAACAAATCTTCAGCATTACCACTCTAATGTCAGGTTTCAGGCTGTAAACATTTATGATAATATTATTCTTTGGACAACAGCTGTAGACTGAAAGCTAAAATCTCTGCTCTTCCTGAGAAGAACTGTTTAGTTGTTATCATATATTTTCATGTAGCAAAAAAGATGACAGATAGCACAAGTATTTCAGTTACACTAGTGAGAGCTTAGGAATGGTTATCTGGGATGAAACCTTGACATTGTTGAAGTACGGTGTGGGAGCCTCTGGAGTTTTATTGATTGTTTTGGTATAGCTGCATGATAAAGAATCTGTACCAGGGGTGCTTGATAACATAGCTGTGCACTCACAAGAAGAATTTGATGCAAATCCTTAAGTATAGAAGCTTCCTTTTTAATAGGTAGAAGAATTATTGAATTAATTAAATAAATCTTGAATTATTGAATAAATCTTTACATTAATACTTTTGTTGTCAACTTTCCTTTGAGAAAAAAACATTTACAGCCAAAAAGTTCATATTCTTGAAATGAACTATCCATACATTCATATCAATTAACTGGAGAGTGAGTTACTCCCAGTTCCAAGGAACGTTTGTGTCTATTGAAAGGACAGTTTATGATTACTTCAGAGAGTATTTAAGGCCATGCTGATAAGGCAAACACAATCAGTAACTTGGAGCACTTTTGTACTGTTTCATCTAATATATCATATATCCAGATGACTTGCTGTGCTGTTAGCAGAAAAATATCTGATACACAAATTCTTTGACTGTCTATCATGACAAACACTTGATCGGTTGGTTCTTCTTTCTGGTCCTTTGCTGCATCCAGTAAATGGCTTTCACTAAGACACAATGTCAGTGTATCTTACATATTCTGAGTGTATGATGTATATATATTGGAGCATGTGTAAGAACAATAGAGATGTAAAATTCACCAGGATTCTATTTTACAACAAAAATACTATATTATATAAAAGTGTTCCGATACTCTTTTCTATTTGCATTGGTTTGGAGTGTGCTACAATCAGGCAAAGTCACTGTGGGACTCATCAGAAAGTAATCCCAAATTACAAAATCATTCTCACTCAATATTTCCAGGAATTTGAATTGAGCAGTGGAACAATTCACACTTGTATGTTTTCTTTTTTCTTTTTTTTTACTTATTGTATCCAGTGCATAAATCCAAGACCTGAAGAATAATTATTTTGCACATACCCGGCGCACATTAATGAATAATAAAGTTGTACAGTGATTAAGGACTCTGCTTGAAAAAAATGATCCAAACATTACATTATTTTAAATGGATTTATTAGGGTTTCAGGTACAGCTGTCCAACTTGTTTGTGTAGCTAGCATTTGCAACAGTGTTCATAGGAGACTGGCTTTGTGAGGCTTATTTATCTGTTAATATATATGGTATTTCTTGTCATTACGTTCTCCTTATATTCTATATTAGGCATTGAAATGAAGTAATGGAATGGAACTGATGAGAAAAAAGATAAGGAGGTGACAAGATAGTGATTGTATCCAATATTTATAGCTGTCTTCCTTGAGAAATCCAAAAAGAAAAAGAGGGTTCTGGTACTTACTGTGCAGAATGATGAAATTTGTTGAAATTAAATGTTCCCATTGCCTAGGAGTAGAAATATCTGATTTTCTGTCTGTGTGTTGGGAGACCTGTCTGATACTCTCAGAATCACTGTGGGCAGTATTCAGGCTCCACAGGACCTTCTGTGGAGATTGTACTGTAGTATGTGCCATTCAGGGATGGCTGGGTCATAACTCCATAATGGCTAATGTAGGGAGGTGATACCAGTGTCTGTACAAGGTAGTCTGCCTAAGTTAGGCTTTGAAACTATTTCCGTTCATGAACTTTCCAGGAAACCAGGGACTGGTCTAGTTTGCACTGGTGAGGTCTGCAGGTTTTTGTGGTGGGTGGTCTCCATGCAAGCCCCAGTTGGCTCTGATGTGAGGCTTGCTGTGATGATTTTGTCCAACTGTGATCTTAGACTTACTGATAGTTCATGTTTTTCTGGTTCTGTGTTAAAAAAAAAAAAAAAAAGCCACAGGGGATGGAAAAGGGGAAAATACATAGGATAATTACGGACAATAACTCTATACCTGTTTATTTTATCCCATCTTAAACCTTTCTGACAAGTACTGATGTCTGTAATATAAGTGCCCTAAAGGTGTGTGGGCCATCATATTCTTTGGTAGTGTTTGCTTTAGGAACTTAGCTGTCTGAAAGTTTTGATATCTAAGAGGAGTTCCACATTCTGGCATGATGTGGCTTGCAGGCTTCAGGGAGAAAAACAAGCTCAGCAATGCAGGCTAGTCCCCTTTTAAGCTGCTGGAGGTAAAAGCATGGAAGTTAAGGCACTTAGATGTCCAGACTGAATGTAAAGAGATAAGTGATTGTATTTGTAATACCTCAGTGTGCTGGCTGATTCATTCAACCAATTAATAAACCCCTGCCCTGAACATAAAGCAAAGCCTGTTTGGAAAAGTTAATGTCAGGCTCTCAGACAGCTCAGTTAAAGTTACCTTTTTGCACTCCGCAAGAGCTCCCTGAGAATCTTGTCATAAAGTCTGCTAAGTGAAGCAGAGCAAAATAATGCAGTAGTATCACTTGGTTTCTTGTAAAAACCCATTGGAGGATCTTCAAGCACTTTGGACAAATTAGTAAAGCCAGCTTAGCTCTCTCCTTTACCACGCAGAGCAGGGATACATTCTTTAAAAAAAGGAAGGACTTTTTTTTATTGTCCTCTCTCCACCTGTTTTTTTTTCCTCCCTGTTTTGAAAAGACTACTTTGCCTCTTAAAAAAAAAAAAAAAATCTTCGAACGTATTCGTGCTCTTAATGGTCTCAAAATGAAAAATTCTCAGGAGGCCAGAGCAGGGAAAATGGCAGTGAAAGAATCTAAAGCAGGAACCTGTTCTGAGGTGCGTAGGAACTGAAGGGCAAAGTGCTATTGGCTGAGTAGGATCTAGACCGTACTTATTTAGCTGAGGCTAAAGAATTTTCTCAGGACCAAGTTCCATCCCAGGTGGTGGCATTTGGAATTTTTCCTTTTATTTCAATGGAAGCAATATTGTCACACCTAGAGGTTTCACTTGGAACAGAACTAGCTCTTGAGAGTGGGGAAGATTCATAGAGGGGTTACTTCACTCTGCCATTCTCTTTTCATGAAACTGTCTCAATTTATTTCTTTCTGCCCCCTTTCTGAAGATAATATTTTTGTTTTGATTTTTCCCTTCAATACAACTCTAGTTTTAAAATCTCCCACAGTTCTAAATTTGTGTCTTGCAAACAATAAATAGTCTTGTTGTGAAAGTAATTAATTCTTTTTCTGATCTGACGTAATAGAGCTAAGGTTAAAAGAACACTAAATAGTCAAGGAAACTCACTCCCACATCTTTACCCTTCTGATACTTGTTTTCAGAAGGCTTGAAATATAATGAACCTTGTTCTTCCGTACCTCATAATAATGTTAATTTGTTTAACAGTTGGATAAAAAGCAAATTAATCACAAAAGTATCTTCAAAGGGAAAATTTAGATATAGTAAATATTCAGTTGTGAAACAGCTATCTGCCATCACAGTTTAAGCAGCTAGTACCCCTCAGCAGAGCTGTAACTTTCTATTACATCCTTGTCTCTAAATTGGAGAGACATCAATCTGATAGGTGGACCACTTGGTGGATAAAGAACTGGCTGACTGACCGCACGCAAAGAGTTGTGGTCAGTGGCTCAATGTGCAGCTGGAGACCGGTAATAAGTGGTGTCCATCAGGGATCAGCGTTGGGACCAGTCTTGTTCAACATCTTTGTCACTGACATGGACAGTGGGATTGAGTGTGTCCTCAGCAAGTTTGCCGATGACACCAAGCTGTGTGGTTCGGTTGATACGCTGGAGGGAAGGAATGCCATCCAGAGGGACCTCGATGTGCTTGTGAGGTGGGCAGATGCCAACCTTATGAAGTTTAACCATGCCAAGTGCAAGGTCCTACACCTGGGTCAGAGCAATCCCAGGCACAGCTACAGGTTGGGCAAAGAAGAGATTCAGAGGAGCCCTGTGGAGAAGGACTTGGGGGTGTTGGTCAATGAGAAACTTAGCATGAGCCGGCAGCGTGCACTCGCAGCCCAGAAAGCCAACTGTATCCTGGGCTGCCTCAAAACGAGTGTGACCAGCAGGTTGAAGGAGGTGATCCTGCCCCTCTACTCTGCTCTTGTGAGACCTCACTTGGAGTATTGTGTGCAGTTCTGGTGTCCTCAACATAAAAAGGACATGGAGCTGTTGGACCAATTCCAGAGGAGGGCCACGAGGATGATCAGGGGACTGGAGCACCTCCCATATGAAGACAGGCTGAGGAAGTTGGGGCTGTTGAGCCTGGAGAAGAGAAGGCTGCGTGGAGACCTCATAGCAGCCTTCCAGTATCTGAAGGGGGCCTATAAGGATTCTGGGGAGGGACTATCCTTTAGGGGCTGTAGTGATAGGACAAGGGGTAACAGGTTAAAACTTAAACAGGGGAAGTTTAGATTGGATATGAGGAAGAAATTCATTACTGTAAGGGTGGTGAGGCAGTGCAATGGGTTGCCCGAGGATGTTGTGAATGCTCCATCCCTGGCAGTGTTCAAGGCCAGGTTGGACAGAGCTTTGGGTGACATGGTTTAGTGTGAGGTGTTCCTGCCCATGGCAGGGGGATTGGAACTAGATGATCTTAAGGTCCTTTCCAACCCTAACTATTCTATGATTCTATGATTTGAGCATCCTTAACCCTTTCCAGTGCAGAGTAAAAAGGATTTGTTTGCATCATTGTTATTTCAGCCTAGTTACTGTTAGTAAATTGTGACTGTCATAGCTTTTTGGCTAGTAAATGTTCACTTGTGTTTTCAAGATGAAAAAGTGTCTTGCATGGTAGCTGGCCAGAGTGAGATCCAACTTCTTGAAGTAATACAGAACAACAAAATCTCCCCATATTCAGGAGCAGTAAAGGTAATTAACCAAATGGAAAGTATCTTACCAAAGAGCAAGGACAGCTTTACTGTGTGTCTTGTTGAATTTGAAATCCATTTAAAATAAAGGAAATCACTGTAACGGGTAGGAGTTATGTGCTGGTGAATTTGTGACTTTTTCTAGAAGATTTATTGTCTACCTGTGTTTTATCTTTTGTTTGATGTGGGAAATTTTTAAAACTGTGTTTTTTTTTTTTTTCTGAAACACTTACTAAAACTGGGTTATAAAAAAAGCTGATACAACTCTTTAGCTGTTGGTGCCTGACTGATTTATACCAATGAAGATACTTCTGTCTGTCCTTACTGTGGGAATCCAGAGAAGAGAAAGCTTTCACAGTGTGAGTGATACTTTGCACTGAGTCCTGGGCCTGGCTTACTCTGCTGTGACTCCTTGTGCCTAAGGACATACGAGAAAAGGTGAACAATAAAAGTGTCTCCAGATTGAGAATAAGAGGCCTATTTCAACTGTAACAACAAATACATGGAAAAAGATCACAGAATTCTCTTTCTGCCTATAAATCTGGCCCTGAGGCTGGAGGCTCATAGGTTTCACTCTGTATGGTCTGAAACAGATCCAATGTCAATCAAGGCTAGGAAGAGAGGAAGCCCTGCTCTGAGGAAATGACTGAACAAGAGCCCCTCTTCTTGAAACTCTGTTCCTTAAATAGCAAGCTGAAATAAATCCAGTTTTGTGGCAATGCTGTGAGGAGGAAAGGAAGGGGATGGAAGGCACTTGTGGGGCAGGAATGGGCATCTGTGGGCACTGCTGTGGCTTGGCCCTGACGTAGAAGCAGCCCCCAGCTTCTTGCTCTGGCCTAAAGCAGCCCCTCCCTCTGACAGGGAATTTCCAGATTTTGGATGAATCCTATATAGTTTTGCAGTAAGGCATCTGTTGTGAAAAAGCTTCCTTGGGACCAGGGCATACATGCTCCCTGGAGGAAGGGAAACCCCACTGGTAGCCAGGCCACCCTCCCTGCAGGCCATGACTGGGGCCTCAGGTCTGGTTCAGAGGCCTGTCCTCACTTAATCCTCAGAATGATGGAATGAAATCATCACACGGCACAATCTGCTGTGGATTTCTTTGCGGCTAGTCCAGGTAGTTGTTATTCCTGTGTGTTTCGGCCTTTGATATAGCTAACCTCCTGTGGCATGGCACTGATATATCTGGTCACTTATAAGAAGCTAGTTTCCATCATGCTTGTCGTTGCAGGATTTATGTGAGGTTTGAGTCTCATTAAATTAATAGCCTTCATCTTTTCAGCATAGGATATGTTTAAAAACATCTGGTCCTAAATGCTGGGTGTCATTATCCATAAATGAAATGACGGGGTTGGGAACCTCCTTTCAGCCCTGAAGCAAGCAACAAAGACGTCAAACCTCATGGTCCCCTCCATTCAAAAGTGCTAGTCCTTAGGACGCCTGAAAAATTACCTTACCCTGGGTACTCAGCTGTTTCCCAAAGCTGACCGTGGTGTGTGCCAGTACAGTCTGATTTGACCAAAGCTTGATGGCACATTCTGAACCTGAGGCCTTGAAAAGCAGCTGGATAATAAGCCCAGAGCTGCCCCTTGTCTGGCCTGCTAGCAGGTTCAAACACATACACCATGCGTAAAACATAAACGCACTCAGCCACAGAACTACCTGATGGTCTTCCACAGAGAGGGTTGTCTGTTAGTTCTAACTCAGAATCATCTGCTGACGGCTTCGTGGCTCATAGCAAGAGGTAGAATTGGTTGCTTATGGTTTTCTTTTAAAAAAAGTATCCTTGCTTGAGGTATGACTACATCCTGCTGAATAAGACCCAAAAGTGAAGCATCTAATATGCTCTAAGTTATGAGAATGCTTGAAAACAAGGCATTTCAACACACATTATAGAGGGCATTAGATGTTTAATAGCAGCCTAACTAGATGAGCAGATGTTTTTCTGATATATCAGTCAAGAAATAAAAAAGTGAGAAGGTAGTTGTGATTCCACATGAATGAAAAAAAAAAAAGAACTTATTGCTGGTTTGAATTTCTTCCCACTCAAGTTACTTGAATCCTTTGTTTTGTTTTGTTTTGATGTGATTAGACTTAATGTTTTAGGTTTAAAAAATTATACTCACAAGCTTTATTGAGGTTTCATAATACTTCAGGATTTCAGGTTTTATGCAGACAGTCTTGCTGTTTGAATTCAACAGAATTTACATTACAGGAGCTAATGGTTAATTTTACCCATAATGTTGGTTATGCTGTGTGCATTGTGTATGTTTGGGTGTGATCTTGTAACTTCTCCTGAAAATTATAGTAAATGTTTCACTACATAAAGATTTTTAATTTAGCCTGGATATTTTAACCAAGTTGTTGGGCTGTACATGTAGGACATACATTCAGCTGTATGATATTGGGCTGGAATTTGAAGGAAGCATTATAAAGCTCACAACATAATCTTCTGTCTTTGAAACTATTGAGACTGCATTCAGTTTCCTTCTCATAAAGACTTCTGTCATCTCCCAAAAAGCATTAGCACAGAGTTCACATGCAGAGATCTGGATAATTTTCAGTAGGAGAACTATCTGAAGGCACCCTGGAGATGGACTGAAACTGCTTAAACTTTCCTTCCATATTCTATTAAGGTGTTTTCTTCTTTGCAATGCACTTGGTTTTTGCACAGAAGAGGGACTGTGTGTAGATATATCTGAGATCTTCTATGATTCACCTGCGGCTGGACTGATCTCTGTGAACACATCTTTATTAGCTTCTGCTATATCCTAAGTAATGAAGTTTGTATGTGGCTGCGTAATCTATGGCTATTGTCCTACCTGCTACCCCAGAGTGTCAAAATTCATCTCCTATAAAAGGCCAGCCTGTGATAGAGTAGTGTAGAGTGGCAGCCAGAGAACTGTTCTGCAACCTTCTTCCTTTATGTGAATTAACTGTAGGATTTTCTTTACTGTCTTGGTGACTTGAAATAAATAAATAAATTTCCCTCTGAATTTGCTCTTCATTTTTATTCTCCCTTCATCTCCAGTCTCTTGACAGTAAAATGTCAATAAAAAAAAATCTGAGTGCAGGTGTGGTCAAGTGAATTTGGAATATGCAAACAAGATCACCCTGGCCTGGACACTGACGGTGTCCAACTCTCTTACCTGTTGGGTTATATGGATTTAATTTTACCTACTTCTGTGATTGAAGTCTTTGGAGCAAATGGAGCTTTAGACTTGGATAACCACTACTGTATCAAGTTCATGTAATGTAGCCTATTAAAATAACATTAAATAGTTAGATGGGATGGTCCTTTTACAATCTTCTTAACAGGGAAGAAACTGATGCCTAAGGCACTGAGTGCTGCCTGTGAGACAGAGAGCCCTAAATCATTGCTTTCAATGTGTATTTAGGGCACTAACTTCTGTACAGCTCAATGTCTTGCAAGGATGGGCCCCTACAAGAGCTGTTAAATGGGCTCAGCTACAAGAGCTGTTGCAAGTGTGCACCTGTCTAGTGACAGCAAGTTAAAAGATAAGTGCTTGAATAAATCAGTCGACAGGTTTTATGAAAGACTTTGGAGGAGAGAGAGGACAGCAGAAAGTAGCTGTTTGTAATGCAAATCAAAAATGAAAGATGTTCTAAAAGTGTGTGAGAACAGGCGACTGTTAGCAGGTGTTGTAAATGTTCAGGCTTAGAGCAGAGTTTGAGCCACATTGGGTAAACTATGTTCTCACATGTTAAATTGCACTGAGGATGCTATTTAATCTGCAGAGTCCCAGTGAAGGAAATAATAATTTGGGGATAGATGACAAATCTCAGGCTCTGAAATTTCTTTTAGCTTCTTTAGTATAGATTCTTCTTTCCAGGTCTACCTTGGGCTCCTGAAACTACTTGTACAGTGTAACACACTTGAGCAGTCCCTCTTCAGACAGTTAATTTTTGGGGCAAAGTCCTCATCTTTCACCACCTTTCCCAGCACCTCTATGAAGCTAGGTTTTCTCAGTGACTGTTTCCATTGTATTTCAGACCATCTGGAGCAGTTTCTGAGGAGACTACTTTGCTGTGGGTTGAATCTTCAGCAAGTGTGTATTAACACATTTCCAGTGCAGTCTGCAGGGTGAATTGTTCCAGTTCATTTATGGTATTAGTTTACTAATCAAAGCTATATCACAAAAGAAAAATATCCAATAAGGTTTAATCTCCTTCGACTATTCTTGAGGACAACATTGATCAGTCTGTGGTTTCAAAATAAATAAGCTCATTCTGGCTGCAAAAAGTAAAGCCCATTTGCAGAGCATGCATCATGTTCCACCACAGGCTTTTTAAGAAATTTAACAGATGTTTAAGAAAACAGCATGTTCTGGAAAACAGTATGTTTGCCTGTGTTTTATGCAAATCTTAATTTTCAGAGCATTAGGAGACCAGCCTGCAGCTTTTCTGGTTGCTTTATGTAAAATCAGGAACATCAGGATTCTGATGAAATTTTGTATATTTTTTTCCCTCCTTTGGCACTTCTCTCTCTGTGATTGTGATACAGGGGGCAATCGTGAAGTAAAGTGTACTTACATTTTACATTGAAAGCCCAAAGTCAGCATTTGCTAGAGATCATTGCTGTGTCTCCCTCAGCAGGTATCATCCTGGAACTAATTGGTTTCCTGTTTGGCGTGTGTTCTTGGGGGAGATGTATGCAGTTTTTACTTTAATTATCACTACACCAGGCTAGACTTGCCTGTGTATAACACTAGAAATAGAAGAAATGCTGCAGGCAGTTTATGTCACATTAATTTATAGCTTGGATAGGATTTGGATAACCATATGAATTACTTTACCAGTGGACATGACCTTTACATGTGGTGGTAAATTGTGCAAGAGAGAACAGCAACAATGTATTTAAGGAGGGGTGGAATTAGGTGCTGAATGGTCTTGATTTTGTAATAAATCAGCCACAGAATAAACATGTCTCTTCTCTCATCCCTCCACATATGGAACAGTGATTGGAACCAGGACATCAAAAAGGTTGTAGGAGTAAACAAAACTATTTATGACACTCTTTTTTTAAATTGTTGAGCATGTTTAAAACACTAACGTAATATCTTTTAATGCACATTGGAACTAGATGATCTTGAAGTGCTTTCCAACCCTAACTATTCTATGATTCTGTGTTTTAGTGGTAAAATTATGGGTATGCTCTAGCCTTACCCTTCCGTATGCCTTTTAGGATGTTGTATTTCTAAGAATATTGTGTGCTTATTTCTATACTGGGAGGTCTCCTAGACTACACCTTCTCTTCTGACAGGTACCTGCAGTAATATGGTAGTATTACAAATCATTATAGTTGTTATTATGAGTTAGCAATTCTACCTCTTCTGTGTCCCTCAGTCTTCTCTTGGAGCTTCTTGTCTTGAGGACATTAGCAAATGATGTGCAACTTCATTGGCTTGGGCTTGAAAAATGGCTTTGCAGCTAACTCAGACATGTCATTGCCGTTGTTTTTGTATGCAGCTTATTGCAGTAGCAAATATGCCAGCTATGAAAGGAAAGCTGACATTAAAAGAAGAAAAAAGGTAATAAAAAAAAAAACAAAAAAGGGGGGGAGGAAGAAGTAAAAACCTAGATCTAGGATTAAGTAATTGTTGTATGTTAACAGATGAACTCTCACGAGGTTTGAATTTTGGGCTGAATTGATACAGAGACATGTATGGTGTGGTGAGTTGCTTGTGTAAATTTCTAGTTCAGACTAAATTCATGGGAGCAGATCTAATAACATTCAGAATACATTGCTGGATGGGCTAAGTGAGCTAAAAGACAACATGAGTCATCTAATTAGTATTCTAAATGTAGCCTAGCATCTCAGAAGAATGACTGTCATTAAAAGTTTGACCATACAATACTAGAGAGAACCTTCCTGACTTTTTGCTTGAACCAGCCCCAAAATCATAATGGTTGGACTGGATACTCTGATATTTTTAAAGCAAATTTGGCTTTAACTCATATGTAATTAAAATCTTTGAAGCATCTAGCCCACTCCGTACTCTGATTCAATTTGACTTCATATGGAACTATATGCATATCTGGATTCTTGTATATTAGAAATGCTAACTGTTGAGTGTCACTGCAAATACATATCGCGTGACAGTTTCTTACTGTATTTGGGTAAATGTTGTAGAAAACATGCTGCTGTAACTCTGTTTAGTCAGGCTCTGTACAGATGTAAGGTTAGTCATGGATCAGACTTCGTTTTCATCTCTCCTGCTTCATTGCCCACATATGGGGTTTTGAGCATGAATTATTAATAATTGAATCATTTTAAATGCTGGAGATGCACCAATTGTTGTCAGATTTTAAATTTGTTCCTTTTAATTACATAGTTACCATCCACAACATGGATCTAAGGAGTTTTAATTTTTAAAGAACATTTTTCACATCTCCTGATTGGTATTAAGTAGATTAAAGGTGTAGAAAAAGCTCTTAATCAAACCCACTGAATTTGCTTCTCAGTGCTAAATTAACACAGTAGGAATGTAAGAAATGACCATGAATAAACGTTTTAAAGGATGTGTGCTTTTAAATTTGTGCATTCCTCTACTGTTAATAATATGAGAGGGCTAAAACTCCCAGTTGTTTTACCATGTAACTGTAGGTAGTAAAGGAGGAAAGATAATAGAACACACACACAAAGTGAGGATTAATTACCTTATAGAAATGGAAACCTGAAGTCACCTTGGAGATGCTACTGCATCTGTTATTGCTTTGCTTTCAGTGGTTGGTGTTGATGGTAATGTTCCATCAAGGGCCCTGGAAAAATTTACATGCTAAATACTTAAGGCTTGCCTTAATAAAATGGATTTTGGGATATGCTAATCATGTTTATTTTGATCTTGATGTACCTGGAAGAAGATTTGGCCTGCTTACCAACTAGATCTTAGATCAAGGAGGTTCAGTTTGGATGCTGTTCCCTGTAAACTTTCAACTAAAACTTCATACGAAATGGTAAAAGATTTAAGGTCATCCATAGAAGAAGGTAGTTACAAAGTGAAGCTCAAATCTCAGCAGAAACAAATACCCCCCAAGAATTTGGAAATGCAGCAAATGTTCTTCTGCTGTTTTTCCTCAATATTTGGACACTTATTTTTCTGATTAATCTGAGGGTACTTCCATAGAATAGCCTGAAGAGAGATGAAAATGAGTGGACTTTGTAAGACTTTCTTAAAATCAAAATCTAAGTCTGTAACAACCAATGCTCTAGATAGCTAGGGAGTTTTCTTTTTTTTCCTAGATTCACTCACAGTGGGAAATCTCATCCTTGTTCCAGCTTCTATTTGAGGGTATAAATAAATAGAGGAAAACCAGAACCTGGGAAATCCAATAAGTTTTATTTGAAAGGGACAGCTTTCTGTTGAGAAGAAGGCATTTGAAAAACTGATGAACTTGATCTGAGTTCATGCAAGGGTAAAAAAGCAACTTGGGGGTGGGGAATTAAAGTTTAGAAATTGCACATTGTCATCACAGCCTTTTAAAATTAGATCCATTTAATTTTCTCCACTAGGAACCTGCTGATATGTCTGTAGCTATAGGGAAGTGTTTCTCATCAGGAACCAGTGTTGCAGAAACTCCTGTGCTCTGGCAGAGAGAAAATTAAGTGTTTCTTATTAGAACAGTAAATATATACTTGATCCTAGAAGTGCAAATTCAGTCTTTAGAGCCAGGAATCATCACCATCTTCCAAGAAGGTGAACCTTTCTAGAACACCAATAGTCTGTGCTTTCTTACCTAGGTAGTGTCTCTGATAGCTCTTAGAAATCCATCTGAGGGAGGAGACATAGTCTTAATAGGGTAAGTGTTCACCAGTGAAGGCAAAAATAAAAAAATCCCAAACCCAATATCATATGTCTCTGAAACTCAACTTATCATCATCATCATGGCTTGACTTCATGAACGAAGATTTGAGAAGGGCTTTACCCACACTTACTACAAACGCGCTGATGACTAAAAAGGCCAATGTGGGATAGGCAAATCTGGTTGCAAAAAGCACAACAAAAAGTCTCCTTGGGTGGTATAGGCGGGGCGCGAGACTAGTTCTGCGTGTGTTCTCAGAGGAGACAATGGCATTATGTATGGTGTGTCTCCAAGTCTCCCGATTGGAGGCCAAGTTGGACCACTGATGGTAGTCAGGATGGAAACTCTAACTAGCAAACCATTAATAACTACTGGTAGAACTTCATAGTGCTTGATACAACTGGCTAGTTATGAAGCATCAATTTGAAATCAATCTGGTTTTGTTAGGTTCAAATGAATGTGCTACAGAGGGGGATAGCCTCTTACACTTCTGTTGTTATCATGTAACCTTGGGCCTGGAAGACAATGAATGATGGGAGTGATGTTAAATGGTTGGACTGGCTTACCTGCAATTGGACTTAGTACTCTTCTATTTCAGAATGCTACAACATTACAGGTACTTTAAAAAGAGTGAGAATAAAAGCATTTTAGTTCTCTGTGATAAAGACTCTGCGATAACAGAGGAGACTACTGATTGACCGCTCTTAACAGGGAATTCTCTATTTCTAAATGTAAGAGGAAGACCATTGGCTTTTTTAGATTTGTGACTACAGAGATAGCCAAACAGAATCCAGTTCTTCTTTGGAAGAGAAGTTTTTGCTAAGGTGAGAAATCCATGTGCTTACACAGGAACGTTTAGAGCCATGACCTTTGGTACAAAGGCCCTGCTGCAGCGTACTGTTGCAGGCTCCACAGAATCATGTCAGTTTTTGCTCTCAAAACCAAGCTGAAGATATCTTGTAGAAATTTTTATTTCTTTCTCCTTCTTTTTCTAATGGTTTCTTGAAATTGGAAGAGTCATTTTAGCTCTACATAGTATGAATTCCAAGTAGGTTCTACCAGGACTTGTGGTGGGTATAAGATAATTAAACTAGTTCAATACTTCCAATGATCTCACTTTTCTACTCATCATTTACATAGCTAAAATAAGAAATTTCTGAATACCAAGAAACTCAGTCAGTGTAATATGAATTTTTAAGTTGCTCTTACATTTTCTTCTGGCTTTGGTTCTCAAAAGTTTTAAAAAATTGTAATTTTAATTTTATATATAATTCAATTTAAATATCAAAGTAGTAATACCTGAATTCATGCTAGTGTAAGATAAGAATCCAGTTCTATCATTTCAGCTGTAAGCTTAGCACCATCAAAGTTGATAAGGTTTGCCAGAGTGACTGGATATGGTTGGGATCATTCCCTCTAGAATTATTGTGACTGGCCATATGCAAAGGGACTTTTTGAGCAGGTAAGGATTTGCAGGCCTGCTTGTATAATCTGTTGAATCTTCCTGTCATAACCTATCTGGAATTTTAGTAAGAAAACAGTTTATTCACAACTTTTGTT
Source organism: Pezoporus occidentalis (assembly GCF_034315485.1). Classification (NCBI taxonomy): domain Eukaryota; kingdom Metazoa; phylum Chordata; class Aves; order Psittaciformes; family Psittacidae; genus Pezoporus; species Pezoporus occidentalis. The sequence continues at coordinate 12,894,448 of NW_026916158.1, forward strand.
GTTTAACTGATTTAAACTTTCAGTTTGAAACCTAATAAAGTTTGCAACCTGTTGCAGCTTTGAGATTTTATTGCTTCTTGACTCTTTCATTCACCATATGGTCTGCTATTCACAGACTCTGCCCTAATGAGAATTACTCTTGCAGGTAATTTTCTAATGATTGTCTTGGGATAAACAAATTTTTCATACTTGTTTTGCTAATGTATTCAAGTAGGTTCACAGGGGAAAAGATTAATCATCTAAAAAGCAAGCCAGTGTTTTTCATTATGCTAAAGGATCCAAAGATGATCAGAGCAAAGCCACTCGTTGCTATGACAGCAGATACCTTTTTCTCCCTTTGTGAGGTAAATGGCAGCTCCCAAGCTGATTGGCTAAAATGAGCTTATCCTAGTGACCAACCATAGGGAGTTAATTTCATCAGAAAGAGAAAATGGTGGGAAATCCTGCCGTGATCATACAAAGGAATTTTCATTAGAAGCCAACAGAGTCAGGGGTTCTTTTTCATTATAATTAATATGTTCCATATAATAAAATAATTTAGGAGAGGCAGACAATAGAATTAGCCTATCTATTATTTTGTATATCCACATAAGCTTTAATCTGTTTTCTACTAAGACCTATACTCAAAGTAAAGCAACCCTTATTTTCCCCATAATACCTCTATTACCGAAGACTGTCATCATGTACCTGTTTATATAATTGGAGATAAGCTAATTGCAGGCAATACAAAAGTGCTGGCATTCTTACAGGTATTTGCTGGAAACATTCATGCTCTATAGAAGTAATGGACACAATAAACTTTAAATAGGAACATTTCCCTTTGGTGTACAGTGGTAATTCACATCATATTTCTCACTTCCTGAGTGGAGGAGATTTTTATTTGGGTCAGATTCAAGGACAGAGGTTTCATGTTGGTTCACAGGTGAAAGGAAGGGATTGTTATGAGGCATTACGGTTTACAGTTCTGTGACAAGGAAAGGACTTACACTAACTTGCATGAGTTCTCACTTCTTGTGAGCTTTCAGCCGTAGCCATCTCACCCAGTCTTTCAGATAAGACTACCCTTGAAAAGGTTGAACTTGGTGACTTCTGTGCAGTGTGCAGAGCAAATACGGGTAAAAAAAAAAAAAGGTAAGAGTTGTATTGAGAGCTGTAAATTGCATACTAATGATTGTGTATAAGTCACTGTAAAATAGGATACAAGTTAAGTTGTTCTACTTGCTGTAGAAAGTCTGTTTTTCCTTTTTACGCCAATTGTTTTTAACTGACATAGTTCAAGAAGGGTTAAGCTTAACTATGGGACTTTGTTTTGTAAGGGCCAAGAAAGCACACTGTATCTGAGAGACTTCCATTCTCTGAAACCGGGTTTCTGTTTATGGTAGTTTTACAGCTTATTTTAAGGTTATTTGGGGTGTGTGTGTGTGTGTGTGTGTGTGTGTGTGTGTTAATAATAAAAGCACTTATAACAGCTGCTTTATTTGATGCATATGTTCATGTTTTAGGAAAAATGATGTAAAATGATAATTCATCTCACTGGGTAAGCAGTAGATTACAGTCCCTTTCTTGGGTGTTACTAGATGTTTACAAAATATGTGCTGCTACTGGAGGTAGCAGAATCTCTATTGTATCAAACTAATGTAACAGCAAAACTGTCCTGAGGCACTAATTTTTAGTATGAAGCATGATCTTTAAATCACTGAAATCACTGATTTCCATTGTTTTTGTATAGTGCCTTGTACCATAGGTTTCATAAATCCACAGTATCCTCTCCAGTTGTCACTGTATGTCTGTGGGAGGATAGAAGAAATCTACAATTGAGTAATGTAATGAAATTATTGTTCTTGACGCTTTAAAATGCAAAGGTCAGGCAGTAAAGTATTAGCTCTTACACGTGTTTTATTTACCGTTCTTATACCTACAGGGGAAAATACTGGGCTGTATGTAACACAAGAAGAAAACTAAGTGGAAAGTTTAATTACTTGCCTAAAACCACAGTGATTCAGTTGCACAGATGAGATTACAACTCAGGAGGTTCTGGCCTTTTGCCCACACTCTCGGTATCCTGGAGCTCTTAGTTTATGTGTTATTCTACCAGGACACTTTCAAGACCAAATTTTCTGCACTGTGTATGTGTACACATGCAAAACCTCTTATGGGTAAAACTTACATGTGTCTTTCTATTTAACCTTGCTAATTACATATGCAAATCCACAGCTGACAGACTGTTTGGTTTCACCATGTACAGTTGTGGTAACTTGGTATGCAAATTGGCCATGCAACTCTAACCTACTTTTTTGCAGCTGCAGACTTCTGGGAATCCTATTCTTTGTTTTGCTTCTCAGGTTGGTGTCGTGGAGCTAGTTCACCCATCTCTAAGCAGAGATGTGGTGGTATCTGAAGTAAGAGCAGCTCTCGCAGTTGAATGTTGTCTTGTACTGTTTATCTTTAGTTGTTAGCAGAACAAGCTTCAGGCTTAACATTCAATGTCTTCGTCTGAAATATCAGATCTTAACTGCAATTTCATGTGAGGCGTGTAAGCCACTTATTGGGTGCCCTGACATAGCCACTACTAACAGCCAAAAAAGGGAATAAAAAAAGGCATGTGCAGCCTCTCCTAGATTAAGCCTTCATCCATTGGGATGTGAAGTGTTTATGCCTGTCTGTAATCGCAATATTGGCCTGTCATGAATTGAGGGTGGGACTACGAGGTAATATAAATATGTCTCTCAATGAGTTAATGCAGCTATATATTTCCAGCGACCTTTTATAAAGCTAATGTGAGGATATCTACTCAATGGTAGCCTGGATGATAAGCATGTATTTTTATATGCCAGTGTTGTGGGCTTCTAGGACCTGAATTTTGCAGGGAACCTCCTAACATAAAAACTAGATGAGTAAGGTCCCTTCACTGTTCTGTGAATTCAGCCTTGCCTCACAGGCTTCAGTGCCATTAAGCTTAAAGAAGGCTTCTTTAAAATTTGCATGTTTTCTTCTGTAAAAGGAGGTGTTCTCAGGTGTGCTAAACCTTGCTGAAAGTGGTGTCACCACTGCTCTTAACTTCCATTAGCAGTAAGAGAGTTAATCACTTGTTTCCACTCTAAACAAAGGCAAATGCTCAGGAATTCTAGTATTTTCCCAGAGGCCCCAGTGGGGTGTTGCTTTGGGAAGAGGAGGTGTGTAGCTCACAGGCACATGATACAGGTTTTGGTGGGGAAGCCAGATTAAATTTCCACCCACTATGTTGCTGTGTAACACAGCAAACAGCATGGCAACCTGTAGTACAGCGGTGGGAGTGAGAATGGGTGGGGAAATAGAGGGGAGGGAGTTTGCTTTCTTAAAGTTTTTGGGGTTGTGGCCACATGTTTACACACAAGAAGCTGACTCGGAGCCACCTGCTTAGAAAAGTTTGGAATTCAGGTATCTGTTCAAGTCTAAAAGAGTGAAAATTAGTTTCACATAAAAATGAGAGTGAAAGGAAAACAAAGAAGTTGGTTGTCTCTAGGGCAGTTCACACCCAAATTTTGTTGTAAGTGGTTTCAGAATTTCACAGTTCTTTGGGATTAAGATTTTATTCAGTTAATGAGATATGTACCTAACCACAAAGTGTGGATCAGAAACTTGTATTAAAATGTCTACAAAATTAATAAACATTTTATATATTCACTTTAGGTTCTGCCTTGATCCAGTGCAGGTAGCAATTTATTTACTAAAAAAAGGGCCATATAACTTCTTATATGCCTTTGATTAGTATCTTCAGAAACTTCAGTAAAAATATGAACCTCAAGTCTGGGCATTTTTAAACTATAGTTTTAAAAATTGAGATGATAATTTTAATAGCCTGTTCTCCAGTTTTCAGCTGGAATTTAAAGTACTCTCTCCTTAAAAAGCAGACAAATAGAATTATCTAACAATGGTAGAGTAATTATTTCAAAATGACTCTTTTTCCTCCTGAAAAGTTAAGCCTATAGTTTCTTAGGTGAGCAGCAACTTGTAATATGTTCATTGATCACAGAATTTTAGTTGTTTGAACTCTCCAGAAATATGATCTTCTGTGTAAATTTCAGGTGGAAAAGGTATTTAAACATACACCTGTAAAAGAGCTGGCTTTGAATTTTTTCTCATGCATTAATGTGTTGCAAAGACTGCAACGGAGCTGATGTTGTTCTGCTCTTTGTAATGGTCCTATTAAACCACTGCATGATTAAAACAACAAGACTTGGCTTAAAAATTCCAGCACCAGTCTCAACACTGGGCTTTATAATGCTTCTGAATTAGGTCAGAAAGTGAAGATAAAACGTACTATTGTGGAAACAGAATCCATTTCCAGCTTGTTGCTGCCAAAACCTGAGTGATGACTCCCGTCTTAAAGATGGTGTTGATGATATATGTTCTGACACCAAACAGTTTCTCTTTTTGACTCTTTAATTCTATTGTTGCATTTCTGTTCAGTGCCCTTCAATATGTGCTCAATCTCACTGTACTTTGGCAGCTGTAATTCTGTCACATGGTACACTTGGAGCTTTCTTGCAACTGTTCTGACATACTCATAACAGGTACAGTTTTAATTTGACAGTGCAGTATCTGTTTTTATCAGTGTGTGGGCTGCTGCCCGTGATTTACAATGAAATGTTAATAAAATTTGTCTGTTCCCTGTACTGTGTTTGTTTAAGCAGCTACTCTGAGTCTTTTCATGAGTTACTCTGAATAAGATCAAAGGGTTGAGAAAAATGTTTCTCAATCTGAGAAGTTAGCGATGGTGTTCTTGTAAATTCAAAATCCTAAAAATTCATAGCTAGTAAAGTACTCTGCACACGTGATTAATGACTTAATGGTAGATGACAAGATAGAATACTTTTTAGCAAAGTTTTACTTTAGAAACAAAGAGCAATCTGTTTTAAGCCTGGAGAGAAGGGATAAAAAAAAAGGCGACAGTGTGTGAGGCTAGATTTCCCCTAAAGATACCACTAGAGCTTCTGTCCTTGCCATTGAACACAACAGCTGGTAAGCAGCAAGCAACTGGAGAAAAAGACCTGTCTTTAATCCAGTACAATGTTTTCTTGTGCCCATTTTACTGTAAGTTTCAGTGGCAAGGGGACAAAAGCTGTTGAGTGATCTATGCAATTACCTCCTCTAATATTGCTTTCAACTGTCTGCCCAGAGTGACAAGAGTGGATGAGGTTTAGTTGAAATCTGGGAAAAATGCCCTTTTAATAAATAAATAAGTAAATGAATGTCCCTCTCTGTTTTCTAGCTGCTCTTTTAGACCTTTGAATCTGCTTTGGAAAAGTGCAGGTGATGTGATTGAAAGTTAGAGTGAGTCTGAACTCAAATGGCAGCAATGCAAACAATGTTTTTTACTGAAATGCTCTTAGCACTGTGTGCAGTTTGCATTGGAAGACAAAGGATGTCTTCCCCCCCATCTCCCCCATATGTGTGTGCGCACAGGGTGTTATCTCCCTCTTATGCAGAGTTACTCAGAGGCAAGCATATTTAAAAAAAATTGGGGCATTCTTCATTTGGAGGCTTTATCTGTCAATGATGACAAAAATGTGATCCTTTAAAAATAAATAAACATGATAATCCAAGCTGCTGTTTATTTCTAATGTGGAAGATACAGAGATAAAATTGTGTTTAATGAACTGTAGATGGAAGCCTTTTCCTTTTATCTGAGGAAACAGCATGAGGAGGCTCTGCAAATACCTTTATGCTGTGAATCAGTGCAATGGAGTTAAGCCTAATATTGAGACTTTTTGTGATGCAGGTGACTAACAACTGGCATCTTGGTCTCTGTTTTTTGTTTTTTGTTTTTTTTTTTTTTTGTGTGTGTGTTGTGGGGTTTTTTGTTTCGTTTTGCTTTGTTTTTTTGTTTGTGTGAAAGGAGACAAGTGAACAGAGTATCTACTGTATACAAGGGCTTGATGTGTGCTATGGTTATGCAGTCATAGCGATGAATACACTCTTGATTGATGAATAAGCAGCATTTCAGTAAGTACAGATGTTCAGATATCATAACGATGGACATGGTATAGGCACATAGAGATGCATGTTGCAAAGCCTGTGTGGTACCTGGCCTGGTAGAGGATATCCTTAGTTGTTGTGTATATGTCTTGGCCAGATGCTTTCATAGATGTATGGCAGTTTGGGCTGAGGAGAGCTGGAATCTAAGGCTTCAACAAAAGTCATAAAAGAATGTGATTGTGCTAGGTAGTTTTCTGTTCTTTTCATATCTCTAGTCAGGAAGAGGCTGGATAGGGACACTACCTTGCTCTTTCCTTTTTATGAATCCAGGGATTTCAGGGAAAAAAAAAAATAAATCTGAATAGCTGCAGAATTGAGCTGGATGGGGCTCTTTTTGCTCTGAAGGTGAAGGTACAGCATTTGGAAGGCAGCAGATATTACTCTGTGTCCTTACAGAGCATTGATTACCTGGTTGCTCATTTCATACCTAATGATACTGTAAATTCTCATTGTCATTTTTATCAGTAGACCTGAGGCCATCAGGTGTCTTTAACACTCAACTGTCTCCTAAAATGCCTGAGAGGAAAAGCCAGTGAGAAGTTAATTTAGATTTCATTGTATGGCACTTCTGATTCTAACAGCAGAGTAGGAATTGGAGTGAGATCACATACAGCATCAACTATCCTCACTGCTCAGTCCATACTGGCATCTGTTGAATAATGCTCATATATTATGTGGTGAACCTATTAATTTGCTAATATTTAAGCTCATGTTCAGTAGGTTCCAGCATGTCTGATGCACTTACATTCACTTTGATGTATAAGCTTGTATATGCATTATTTGTCTATTAACGAGAAAAAGTGTACTCCAGTAGATTTAATGGTAGTGGCCGTAAAGAGAGGTAAATTCAACTTCCAGGCTCTATTTTTTCTACTTAAATGTTGCGTCCACATTCTGCTTCCCCCTCCCCTTCTTCCTCTCCCCTCCTCCTACCAAGGAATATTTTATTTAAATGTATTCCTGTTTCTGCAAAAACTGAGAGCTTTGGGTGGAAATTGCTAAATTAAAGCCTACATTCTGTTATAGTGGCTTAATAGGTCACTAAAAATTGGTGGTGACTATACATTTGAATATGATCTGGAAGGATGGCCTTGACATCAGAGTTTTGTTATTCTGTCATCTCTGGCCCTGGATGGGAAATATGTCGTATTTATACCACTTAGTGTTGCCCAGTTAAGGACTACAGTTTGCAGAAGGTACTACTTTGCACAGGAGTACTACTCGTGTCTTGCACTGAACAGAAAGTCATGCTTAATATCCATTCCTACTTCAAAATCTCTGAGTCCTTACTTATTTATTAATTGCAGTTGCTTTGGTACTTTCTAATTCTGTCAGGTGCATTGTTGACTACTGCAGTGTCTGTGAGCCTCAAGGACATAGCCTGCTCAGCTTAATCCACATGTCAGTACATGTACCAGTTGAAATGACTGCAGAACTCTGATACTATAACTCTGGACTATAAGCCACTTGTATAGAACAGTGGGAACAAAAAGAGCCTACTTGTGATGACTTCATGTTCCATATCTCTCCATTCTGTTTGCTCTGTGAAACCACAATAAGAGAAGAAGTAAAAGCTGGCACTACTCCATTTTTTTTTTTTTTTTTAATATGTAACTGTATCTTATTGATACTTTTAAAACTTGGCTGAAAAAAAAATCTCAAATTTTCCTGCTTAGAAAGAAGAAAGGAAGCAACATTTATATATTTGTTATCCTTTCGTGTTTCCTTAACAGTGATTCAAGAGAATTAACCTTCGTGGAAATGAAATAAGAAAGTTAATTTGGAAAACTGCTCAAGATGCTGCCTTCCTTATTTTGGCCTAGACTCTGTAACTTACCAGATATAAGGGAATTTGGAATTGATTTACCCCAGATCCCTGTTTGAGTTTTATTTGCATGGGCAAAACATGGCAATGGTTTTCTTTATGCCCTCAGTGTGAAGAAGCTCTGTAATAGCAGCACCGTTTGCTTTAGCATTTCACTGGATCATCAAGTCTGTAGTTGCTGTCTCAAGCAGTATTTGGATATAAAACCAATTTGTAAGTCTATCTGATTCCACATTTCAGTCAGGTTGGGGTTTGCCTTCTGCTGTTTCTACTGGAAGACTGTCCCAAAACTTGTCAAATAATGACCTTTGAATGCATAACCACCCTGTTTGCCTTGCATTACACAACAGTGTTCTGATGCCAATTCTGGTCTGTTTACTTGTGTGTTTCTTCACTCTAGAGCTGTATCATGCTGGGCTAGAAAAGAGTTACCAGACTTCTAGGTGGCTTCTCTCTCTGGATTGTGGAAAAATTATTTTGTGTAAATTTTTGTGTCTTATGGAGTAGAATAAAATACGATTACCAACACACACTCTCCTCTTCTCTGATCAATCATGTTCCAGCTGTGGTTGTTTTGGAAATGTTTTCTCTAAAAATAAGATGCCTGAATAGTGTATTCCAAGAGGGGAATTCCTAGGGTGTGGTGAATTTTTACAAGATGCAGACTTTTAATAGAAGAGAGAGGCATTCCTTTGAAGTGCTGGATGAGAAGAGGAGGAGTCAGAAATCTCAGAAAGTCAAACTCAACCAGTGCATTCAGTTTGACTTAAAAGGTTTGTTATTTGTGGAATGCTAATGAATTTTTATACTAGAAAGGTATCATGAGGTGGCTAGAGCTATCCTTTAAATTCTCACCATTCCCTACCCTGTGCAAAATAAATAAATAAATAGATAAACCAACCCTCCAAACTTACATTAGTGTGGTCTAATGCACAGGTGGGCTCTGCTAATGCTTCAGTACTTTCTCATATCTGATCTTTTCTGAGAAAAGGAATCTCTGCTGTCACTGCTTAAGCACATCATGTTGCATAGTTGTGGTGTAATTAAGCCTTTTAATCTTTTTCCTTCTCTCTTTTTTTTTCCCTTTTTTTAAATAAATATCTGTTGGTTATTGTAAATTTCTATTAGAACTGGACAAAGCATTCCTATAACGCATGTATTGTCCTCAGATTCAGAGAGATGATAGCAAGCAGCTGCACTAACAGGGAGGATATAGGTTAAATAAAAATACAAGCTCCACGCTTGGTGCAGGATTTTATTTTTGTTGTTGTTGTTGAGGGATACAAATACAGTTGGATATAATGGTTTTAAAACATACCCAGTCCTGAATTCCCTTCCTAATTCAACATTACCTTCTTATTGGATTAAAAGAGAGTTAGCTTCTTTGATTTCCATTGTTACTACTCAGGGTATTCTTGATTGAAGGTGATGTCTGTCTTGTGTATAATACCTTTAGGTCACTTCAAAGACTGGGAATCATGAAAGACTCATGATATTTTGTATTCCATTGATTTGGAAAACCTAAAAATGCCAATAGATCAGAAATGAACACTCTCAAAATTTGGCAGTATTAAATAGACTAAAATGCTGTCTGGGGCTGCTTACAGCTATTTGGCATTTCACAAAAGAAAATTTAATCAAATGATTATAAGTTGAAAACCAAACAAAATTCCTGAGTCTTCAGAGAGAGATCATATGAAGGTGTATGGACTGGTGCTTCTGCAGGGGTTTTGGATTAAATATTGTATGCATGGTTATTGCAATTACCATGGGCCTGACCTCAATGCCCTTACCTGTCCTTCCAGTCACCTAACAACATTTTATGTCAGTTTTCCACTTATGCAAACGGTCTTAATTGTTGTTCGGCAGAAGAGCATGGAAACCTATTGCTTTTGGTCCTTTTTTCCTTTAAAATATTATGCTCACTACTGAAAAGTCAATGCTGGCCAACAGAGGCTTTGTGCCCAGTAGAAATGATCTTTCAAAGACACAAGCAGCTGATCTGATCTTCTCTTGTTCTCTAATGAAAGACTTCATGGAGTTCAATATTTATTCCTGGTTCTCAAGCTAGAAAACATTCTATATTAATCATTTGTAAGTGAATATTGGAGTGACTTGCTTTAAGAGTAAACGAATTTTTGCTGGCACTTTTTCCTCTTCTTTTCTTTTTTCTTTAACTCTTTTTTTTTTTTTAGAACCTGTCAGGCCTGTTTGATATATCAGCTCCATTCATTATTCTTCAGCAAGGTGCTGGTTCATTTCCTATATCTTGGGGATAAGAAAAAAGGGACTAGATAGCAGAGGACTACTGCTTGCTTCCTGTTAGCTAAAGTCAGATGTCAGACTAGGCTTTCTGTTCTCTAGTTTGATTGATAAGCTTGAAGGAGTCCATGGCAGGTATGCAGGTCAGGGGGATAACAGCGGGAAAATATGCACCCAGCACAAGAGACCACACAGAGAGACACCAAATTCTTTCTCACTTATCGCTGAACAATTTCAGGATAACTTGGTGGTTAACATGACATGATTTGACGTTTGACGCAGTGTGTAATCTCTGGATATAGCCATATAATTGTGCTCTGTATTCTACTTGACTGATAAAATACTTTGTTAAAAAGAGGTATGATGCTAATTGTTTCTTTAATTTTAGCTGCAGCAACACGTATCAATATGCTGTTGGATATTAAGATAGTCATAAATGTGATTGTGAACCAGCTACCTCCAAGCAGTTTGATGATTTCTGCTCCTCGGCCATTATAGAAAGCAAAGTTGCTAAGCACAAGAAAAGTCAGGAGGAACTTTCTCCCTGCTCAAAGGCATCAAAGTGCCAACAAGTCTGTACTTGTATGAGAGCCATGCCAATCCAGAATCACTGGCAGTGTGATGGTTGTGTGATGAAGTCTGTCTAGGGGAACAATAGTGTTCAATTATCTTTAACTTCCTCAGTTATTGCTGTTGTACGTCACATGGGTACCTTACCCAAACTGTGGGAGGTCTTGGTGGTAACTGAATACGTATAGACCTGGCCTGTTGCCTCTTCATTCCCACTATATGCATCCTCACGTCTACAAACCCTGTCTGCCTTTCTGGTAGATAAACGTTCAGTTGGTTCTAGCAAAGATTTCAGGTGCTCTGGCCCTGTTGATGTTGCTACAAGGGTAAATACTACGCTTGGCAGAAAATAAGGCTATTTAGTAATGAAGTTCGGAGCTCCACAAAGGAATATGCCTGTGATATACCCCACAAGGTCACTGTTCTTTGTGGCGTGCTGCTTTAGAAAGCAAGGAGATGATACCTTCTCTTCCTTGTATCAAAATTAGATTTCTACACTTACTGCAGTAGTTAGAAACAAGGAGTGATGTTAGAGAAAAATTGATCTCAGGCTAAATGATGCCAGAAGAGGTACAGGTTACTGCCATCCCCTCTGTAAGTGCTGCTTTTGAATCTCAGTTGGTAAGTTAGAGCTAAAACTGGTTTGAAGTCATATCTTTAGCTTTGATGAGTGGATGGCCCAGAACTGAATAATACCAGCTGAGGCCTGGGCTTTGTCAGTTTCCAGAACAAGATTTAAAATAATAATGAGATCAGACCCTCTTCTTACAACAAATTAATCTGAAATGAATTTTAAGACAGAAAATATGCAGGGTGAACAGCTGCTTCTGACAGACATTGTCTTGTGTTGTGTGCTTTATGTGGTTTTGTTCTTTTTTCTTGAATGACGAATCAGTGATGGGCCCTGTGCAGTGACACCTGTTTTAAGAGTTGTGAATACTCTCTCAAGAACACATGTATATAGCTAGAGACAGCAATAGTCATGTAGAATTTGGGTTTTGTGTGCTCTTCTGTTAATAGTAATTACTGAAGCATAAATACACCATACTGATTATGTTTAGTTATGGATGTATTAGGATGCTCACCATGTTCAGTAATAGGCAGTTTTCTGGCAGAGGCATAATCCAGCCATAGTATAAGGACAGTGTTTCATGTTCTCAGTTCACAGATATAATTGAAACAAAGGAACATCAGTTATCTTAATTTATTCAGGGTGCATCTATAAAAAAGTAGAAAGACTGGTGAAATACCACAGTCATATACATTGGTAATGGAGATTTGGTGGTAAATTAGTATTAGATTCCCTAAGCAGTGGCTATTAGGAGTTGTGACCTCTTCTTTTGAAATCAGTAGATTGATTTCCACCAATGGGACTCACTTTCCTGGGTATTAAACAACTTCACTGGGAGTTTTATAGGAGTGCTGGTTTCACAGTCAGGTGTTTGTAATGTACCTATGGGTAATACCCCTCCTCTTCAAAACATCAGTCTAGTCTTTTAATTGTATAATTCCCTCTTCCCTTCCTCCCTCTCCCCTCTCCTTGCTGCTCCAGCCCCTTTGCAGGTGTCTGGTCTGACCCATCAGGTGGGTCTCTCTTTGCCTGTCAGCTTGGGAGCTGATGGCCTTTCAGAGATATGGCTGATTGCACAAAGTGGAACGGGGTTCGTCTGAATTGCAGGTGTGAGCAATTGGCAGAGATCTCTGCTAATCCTGGGGATAGTGGAGCACCATGGGCTGGTGCAGGCACAGTCAGAAAGGGCTAAATGAGGTGCAAAACAGAAAGAAAGTTAAATGTTGTGGTTTCTTTCTCCCAGGTGACTTGAGTTATTTAGGGCTTGTAAAGTCAGTTGCTCTTGCATTTTTTTTTGGCAGCCCATGAGAGTGGACTTTTTGAGCATGGCTGGGAATTTGTTTGTATTAATATATGTCTGTGTGTATTTATGTAAATACCTATTTTGGAAAGTAATTTTCCAAGGACTTTGTAAGTCAATGGAAAATCCTGCCCACTTTAAGAATTTTAGGCTTGAAGCAAAAATGAAGCTCATTTTATACTTTGTCTTTCTCAGCATCTGTGGAGGCTCAGTAGCTGAAGGCATAATAGAGTTCTGGACTTTGCATGGTACACTGGAGCTCTGCAGGTACTTAGGGTATTTGACAGTCTTGGGAACAAAGGGAAATGGATCTACTGAGAGATTGCTTTGGGGATCTAGAGCATTGTGCAGATCAAATGCAGAGGGAAATGCTAGAGGACAGTTGGGTGTACAGAAGAGAGGATTACAGTAGGTGGGGGACATGAGACAGATTTGGGAAATTGTAACAGGGTGAAAAGGGAGGTGTCGCTGAAGAAGAAATGGGGTTATTTGGGCAGGGAGAGAGGGCAGTAGAAAAATGTAGAGGTGATGTATCCCATGTGAACTAAATGCCTTTGATCTGCTGAGTAAATATTGCTTTGTTTTATGAGTTTTTAAGTTCCACTTAGGCTTTATCTTCCACTTGGGACTGTTCTGAAATCTTGAGAGTTACAAGTTTGTTTTTTAATTTCTGTAACTTTCTGTATAATCACAAGACTCCAGATGTTGAGATTCAGAAAAAAATATTAATCTAGTCTCTAATATCACATCAGTGTCTTTAATATTAGCAGCAAGTAAGTCTAATGTTTCACTAAAATCACTGAAGGTTAAGCTTTCTTATAGCAGAAAATTTATTGTAGAAATAATATGTTGCAACTTAAGATCCGAATTCTATTATTCAGGAAAAAGACTACAGGATATAGCCCTTTATTTGCAAACAGGGAAGGGCGCTTACACTAAGCAAAGTGCACCTTAAAAAAGAATACGAAATTGGAGAGGTACAGAAAAGATTAAAGTATTCCTTCACAAAAGAGGTTAATCCAATTTCTCGGCACTAATTTTTCTGCACTTAAGAGGAGATTGTAATTTGCATTCCCAGTCCATCAGGTGTGAGATACTTTAATCCAACAATCACCTGTGTTTGCTTGATATTTATGCATCTCTAAGTGTGTATTTTACAGACGGTAGGTATGAATTCTGTTCCTCCCCTTCTTCTCCACACACAAAGTCAAACTGACTCTACAGTTTGTGTTTGCTGAGACCCAAGAGTTCCTGCTTCAGTTTTTATTTCCCTCCTTGCTGGCATGGTATAATGTCACTTTGTCACACTTAGTCCACTTGTAGTGTAACCTCTCCTTTGCATTGTGATAACACTCCAGAAACACAGGAGATGCATACTCATGTCCCTACCTCTACAAGTGTAAACTGAGAAGACAAAACCAGACACAGAATAAAATAAAGGCTTGTAACATGTGAGTAAAGTGACCAGAACAATGGCTGGATTGTAGCTTATTGTTTGGTTTTCAAGTTAAAATCCCCAAGGAAATCCCTCCTGTCAATTAAACTGGAAGGGGTGTGGGGTGGCGGCAGGGCTCTCTCCGTTTGCTCCTACTTGCCGCTTACTCCCTCCAGTCTAGAACCACATTCTGCATAGAAGATGGGGTTGAAGGCAATAGAAACTTGTGTATGGACCACAGGATGGCTGAGTTGGATCTGTCAGTGATGGTTTCTAGAGTGGTCTGGTGAAGTAGGTTTCTGGGAGAGGTGAATTGCTTGAGGACAGAGACAAGGGTCAGCATAAATGCTCAGGTATCTTTAAAAGAATTTTGTAGGCTTTTTTTGGGTGTTTTTTATTTTTGTGTTGTTTCCCCCCCCCCCCCCCCCCCCATCTATTTCCTCAATGTGAAATGGCTACAGTTGTGTGGAATGAATTCATCCAGGACTTAGAAACACAGTTTTGTATGTGTAGCCGCCCACATAATTGCTTTGCTTTCACATATTCTATTCCTGTGCACACCTGTGGGATGTTGACAAGACCTCCTGGATGTTAGATCTACTGAATGTATGACCCATATTGCTTTTGCAGTATGGTAAAGTTACAGAATTACACCTGGGTAGTTGTGATGGGCAATGTGTTGCATTCCTGGTTTCATCTTCTGCATGCTTTTGCTTGTGTTAGGAATCAGGACCGGTGTGTCCCTTGTGATTTACAAGTTTGTATTTTTCTTTATTCATACTTTAAGCTTCAGGAATAACCAAAGTATTCCATTTCCTGGGGTTCACTTATTTCTACAGGGAGGTCTAGGATATTATGTATTCTATGACTAAGAGTTGTAAAGAAAGTAGTGACAATGCTTATCTACTTGCTGATTTTTCTGTGAAGCTCAGGTGCTGCTGAGAGGCTGTACGTAAGGGCCAGCAGGGCTCATGGAGGGCATTGCAGAGACTTTTGTTTTTCTGGAGTGGGTAGAGGCCAGGCTGGAGATAGCACATGGCATCTCAGGCTACATGCTGTGGCCTGGCTTCATGCAATGGAACCAAGCTTTAAATAAAGGCATATTTTAGCCATCCTTTTTTTTTTTTTTTTAGCTTTCTAAATTGTATTTTCCTGCTCTCATGTTTTTATCTGCTTCTTAGCTATTCTCCCAAGTAGCGTATCTGTTGGTTGTACTACAGTTCCTGACTGATTTGCAGTTACAGCACTTTTGTGTTCTCTTGCCTTGTCTTGTTAAGTTAGAGAACATATTTCCATTCTTCCACACTGTTTTGGAAAAGTTGGTGACATTGGTGGTAAGAATAGGACTAACAGTAATTCAAAAGCAAAAAATGGAGAGGAGGAGTTCCTACACTATCATGCTTTGACCAAAAATTTAAGACAGAAGGGAAACAGGAGTGATGTATGTAGCTGAAATTACAGATGAATGAAATTACACAGGGTGAAACTTGCGCTGGCTGCAGGGGATGATGATGTTGACTTGCAGCAGTTTCACTGCAGCCTTTTTCTTCATCAGCCCGAGCTAACAACTCCTCCTCTTCCTGCATGTTACCTTGTAGGTATAACCGTGTCACTCACCTTGATGCCTGTTTTTGATTCTCAAATGACCAGAAAGGAGGGTACTATAGGAACTTGTAGAGGTCAGCAAGTGTGTAAGACCTAGGACCTCTTTTTTTTTAAATTTGTTTATAAGGATGGCACTGCAACACTGTGGGCGAGAGGTTGCCCAGTTCCTGACTTAAAGGAAGAAGGTAACTTACTGATTTAATAGCACCATTTCTGAAAGCACTTAAGATTTTCCTTGGAAAGTCCTTCGTCAAAATTTTGATAACTTCTAACCTTGCTTAGCTTTCATGGGAGCTAGTGGGACCACAGTCCAAAGTATGTTTTAGATGCATATTATCAAAATGTTATACAGTTATGTTGCACAATAAATAATTTTCCTGTGTGGTTATTTTTTCCCCTTTCTTTCTTTCTTTCTTTCCTCTGTCTTTTCCTTGTCTTTTATTTCTCTGTAATTTTTTCTTTTCTTTTCAGTTAGCGGTTACTTTTCCGTGTTTTATATTCCCCAGGTATTCCTTTTAAGGAAGGAAACAGTCTTTAACATGTGTATGCGTTAGAGACTTGAGGTATTGGAAAGTTCAATCAAAATAGTGAATTTCCCACTACTGTGCAATTCACAAACTGTAAAGCACTTTCACACCAATCTGCAAGGCTAGAAAGTGTTACTAACCCCACAGCATGTGGCTCTTGAGACATGGTCTACAATGGTAACTATTTTTCTTCTAGTTCTCTGTTTGGGAGCACAGAGCTTGATTTTTCTTTCCAAAGTCAATGACTATGTGTGTGTGTGTATACACACATATATATATGTATATAAATAGACTTCCCCAGGGAGCATATTGGAAGGAAATAAAACAATTTGCTTGCAAATGAGTTATAATTGGTATGTTAATTAAAGTTGACTTTACCTCTCTTAATGTTAACCTCCTGATTTTCTCTAGTGTTTCAGGTAGGGGAAAAGAATTTATTCTTTAGTATTCTCAAGAATAAGAATCAATAATAGACACAAATGAAGTCCAAACCTAGTACAAAAAAATATGAGAAGATATGTCTCCCATCTGCTTTCCTAATACAGCATAAGGAGGACGAGATAGTTATCTGAGCAGTCACTCCACAGCTCAGACATCAAATTATAGTAATTATGAGAATTTGTGCCAATAGCCATGAGGTGGGTTTTTTTGATGTGGTTAAAAATAACATATGTAAAAATCCAATAAAAAAAATTACATTCTGCTAATTTTCTGATAAGATAATGTTTAACTGTACTGTGTGCCTTCTATTGCCGTTTTCAATTAGAGTATTTCCTTCTGGGCTTTTACCATCTCGTCTCATGGATTCGATTCCATCCTGAGCAGTTCATTTGTTTTAACTTTCTTAATTAATTGTTTTGTGTAGGTTTTGCCTTTCAAACTGATATCAATCTTCTAGACTTATTAACGTGCTGATTATTAACGTGTGATACAAAGCACAACTCAGTTAGATTGTTCTTTCTGTCATATTAAACAGAGTTCCCATATTAGCCTTCTAAACAAAATAATTGCAGATAATTTAGAGGGTAACAAATGACAAGAGTCCTATACCTGGGAGCACAGAAAAAAGTTCTTTTTGCAGCTTCTCTATGCTGGCTTTGGGTACAGTTCTGAGCATGCTCAGGCAGAGTAAGACAAAATAATTAGCTGCCAAGAAACTGTAGGACAGCTCATGGGAAAAATTAGTTTTCTTACACAGTCAAGTTTCTTATCTTCTTTGAGGAGTATGGGGGGCAAGGAGAAGTAGGGTATCAGACACAACTGATAGCTTCTTTCCTGTATTTTCAGGGAATTTTCTCTTTTGTGCGAGTTTGTTAAATTTTATATTCCTGAGTTAAGGCAGATGCAATTTTGGGGAAGCATGGCATTACGTCCTTTACACCATCCTCACATACATCTACACCATGTAGGTGTACTGAAAGGATACATCATTTGGAGCCATGACTAAATTCTGCTGTAGCTTAATTGGTGTATGACAAGGGACCACAGTTCTCTGGGGGTAAGGGCTATACATGAAGTTGTCACGTAGATGACCTGATACAAGTTCAGTGTCTGGCAATGCAGAAGGTTTGTTTTTCAGAAAAGGCACTAAATCCTAGACTATTTAAATTCACTTGAGATTATGACTGGAGCCCCTATAGCTGGAAATGTATTGTTCACACTACAGTAATTACTGCTCTGCCTGGCCAAGCTGAGGTTTCATTATACTGTATACTGCACAAATGATTTCTGAACATGCCTAGTGATAACATAACTGCTCCTGGAGGTTTTACCTTTCTCATTGGTGAGAACAGACAGATGCTCGAGTCCTGTTGGCAATCTCCCTTTCATAAACATCACAATAAATGACAGTATAAAGAATGAAAGAGACACATAATTTCAAGTATGTTCTCTGAAGGCTCTCAAAGACAGGTTGGAGCTAGGAGGACTCTTCTGACAATCAAAGTCTTCACGATGTACTTTAGATAGGAGACTGAAGTGAAATTTCAGAATTTATTGAGCAAATTTGTCTTGGTTCACAAGGAAAATAAGATAGTTTACATCAGAAGTTGAGCACTCTGATCAGAACTGAGGCTTACCTGGGATTTGGAAACATGTTTTGATTTAAATTTCCAAGAGATCAGTCTCAATGCATGATAAAACTTGGGTATTGTGAAACTGTAAAATCAGAAGTCAATGAAAAGACTTGTGTTGGGTTTTGCTTGTCACATTGCTACAGGAGTAATTTGCCACTCTCAATGTATTCTGTATTCACTGATGTTTCCTAATGCTACTTCTGCCCTGCAGAACTTTATCTGTGCCTGGTTTAAGGCATATTTTTTTCAACTAGGGAGAGTTAAAGTGCTATACTATTGCTGCCTTCCCTTTTTTTCTTCATCATAACAGTTTGTTATGGTGTATGTTTATGTGCATGTCACTGTTGAAGTGGACAACATTATGCCAGTATTGCTTTAAATGAATCACCTTTTAACTCGTGTCCTGTATTGCAAGATATGGTGATATACCCAAGACAAATATGTATTTTTCTGGAGTTTTTTGTCTGCTAGAGCCGGTGCAACCCCTGCCAGCCCCATTACCTCAGCATTTGTATTGAGCGTATTGTATATGGTGGCTGTGAAGGTGGTTGCTGTCTTTCTTGATGCAAACCTGGCCAGCTCCAGTGCACGTAACCTCCAAGCTGCACAAGGTGCTTAGGCTGCTGAAGAGAGCTCATAGGTTGGTACATTATGCCAATTTGAATACAGGTTGGTTCAGAGCAGCTGCAAAACCTGCAGTGGCTGTGACTTACGGAGCAAGGATTTTCCTGCCTTAAGGTAATTCCCTCCCATTTCTTGCAGTGAGGGTTTTGTCTGTTTGAAACCATTCAGAAGCTGTATACTGGCTTTGCTAAAAACTATGTAATTTCTTCTTTATTTCTTGCATCAGAAGTCCCTGTGCAGTTTCCCTAGCACTGTAGGCCTCTCCTGTTTGAGAGGGATCAGATTTGCAAAGTAGTAAGAAGCATCTTGAAGCTGAATTTACCTTACACACATATGAAGTTTGACCACTGTCAGCCTAGAGCTTTCTGAGCTTCCTGGGTTTTTATACACAAGCCCACATGTGCTGATACAGACTTCTCGGCTCTGGTACTAAGTTGCTTACAGAATGACAATAATAGAAAGTGCTAAGCATTTTGCTTGATTTAAATTTTGCAGAACACCAAAGCAGAATGAACTTTGGCTCCTGTTCAGCTGCAATCTAGACATGAATTAACAGACGCTTCAAACTTAAATTAGACGAGTCAACCATTGAATGTAGTTCAGCAGCACACTAAAATCTGGATGACATTTATGACATCTTTCATTGTTTCTATAATCTAAGTTACACAAAAGGTGTAAGTCACAGTACAATATTGAATTGCTTTTTGAAACACTGCCCATGAATAAATTTAGACTGGAAATTAGAAGATTTGTTACTATAAAAGTGAGAAATATATGATGTTGCTCCTGCGATGGCATTGGACTGCAGCTGCCGATACTAAACTGGAGCTCATGAACCAATTCTACTGCAGGCTAATGGTCCTTGGTACAGAAGGCTGGGTTATTTAAAGCAATATCAAGACCAGATTTTTTTTTTTTTCCTTCCTCATGTACTACTATTATTCTGGAATCATCACAGTGCATAAATAAAGTAGAAATCAATGAAGTATTTGATTTCTGATCCCCCCCCCCCCCCCAAAAAAGGGAAAAATGAGAATGAATGGAGGAATTGGGGTATTCCCCAGTACAGCCATCCAGCTGAAAGACCATGTGATACATTTACTAATTAGAGTGCAATTTTTTTCTACCCTTACAGCTGAAAGAATACATAATGCATGAATTCATTCAGTGCCCATGCCATATCTAGCAAAGTATCTGTGGCATGCTGTCATTGCACAAACTGCTTCTAATGCTGCTGCCCTCTTCAGTTCAGTGCTCTTTTGAGAGCTGAGATGTTAAGTGGTTAGGATACTTATTGGTGAACATGACTGGGCCATAAGCTGACCTCTGTTCCTCATGAAAAAGTCTCTCACAGAGTTGATACTCTAAAGATAACAGTAATGCTAGATATATGCAATATCACTGGCTCGGCAATGCCAGTAAAGGGAGAAAAACTTTGCAGAGCCATCCAGATCAAAAGCATGGAAGTCAAGCTAAAACCGCAAGAAAAATAAGTGTATTTAAACATGATAGACTACAAGAAACATACATGCAACAGATAATGGACGATCTCAATGACTGATGGTTTTGCAGAGTAATTTTAAGGATGAACTGTTCCTAAACAATTTTTCCAGCGTATTAAGCACTAACAGCATCAAGCATGCATGTCTTTTTCCACTCTTTCTTTCTTCTTTTTTTTTTTTTTCTTGAACAAACAAGTTGAATGTGGCCAATACAAGAGCCCACTCCCCACTCATGTGTGCATGTTCCTTTGTCCTCTTTCCAATATCCTCCAGTAATGACAGAGTGCAGGATCATGTTCTGCTCTAATGTCTTTCTTGTAAGATTCCAAGGGTAGTGTTGTTGTGACCTTCGGGAGCAGTTTTTTTCCATTTGGAAGGAGGCGGGGGAGAGAGAGCATTGAATTTGAGATTGATTTTCCTCCTTTTAGCATGTGGAAATTCAAAGCAAGCTCCTTGATTCATCAACAATGACTGCATCTCCAGCGTCAGAGAATGCAAAGGCATCAGCAGGAGCAGACTGATGAAGCTAATACCCTCAGACTGCATTGGGAATGTGACCAGAGTCCAGTGTGCTGCATGCTTTTGAAAAAAGCTGATGTTCCTCGCAGTGACTAGTCACAGTTTTAACCAGAGAATTTTTATCTGAGGATTACAGAAATGTGGAGCTCAAGCAATTTCAAACATAACAGTGTGTCTGGAGTTTCTTGTTGGGGCGCTTACAGGCTTTGCATAAGTGGTGTATATTTTGGAGGCTTCTAAGGAAAGCATCCAGCTAAAGGCCAACATGAAGATTAGAATATCTATGAAGATCTTAAAGATGATGATTTTTCCTGTCTCACTTCCCTGCAAAGTGCTGGTCTATTCGGTTGAAGTTCTGAGAGGCTTTGGAGATGAACAACTATTCCCTGTAAGCTTTATTTTCAGTAAAGAGCAGATTAACTATTTGAGTAGAAAGGCTTTTGGAGAGCTTCAGTTCTTCAGTAGGAAGTCCTGGGAAATCACACGGGATCCATGGGGTCCTTTGAGTCTTTGGATTACTTTGCTTTGAATTTGAGCTGGCCAGTGCCTCCTGTCTGGGCTTCAGATTTAGCACTGCTGATCCAGGGAAAAAGAATTTCTCAACTAAAATTTCAGCAAGAACTCAAAATAGCTGGCTTTCTTTAGGTTTTGGAGAAAGGGCTACTGAGTGCACCATGCAGTTTTCAGAGGTGGCATTTCTGCATCAAGGTGGAATTGCATGGGCACCATCAGGGGAGGAAGGGGTAATGTTGCTGCACATGCTTCCTCTTGATAAAATAGTGCTTTTTACAATTTTTTTTTTTTGTGAAGAGAAAGGTTTCTTCATGGTATATCTGCTACAAAACAAATTGTTGGCTCTGCAGGAGCATGTAAACCTTGTGGTAAACCACTAGCAGGAGACTAAATCTGGTGAATATATATTTATTGTAAAACAAGCATCCATAGTTGAAGTGGTGCTCTACTATATTGTGAAACCTTCAGGCAACTGAGGACATTAAATGCTGAAGTTTGTATTTGGGAATAAATATACAGCCAGATTGTCATGAACACTTTCTGTTGTGAGACTGCTGTACTGTATATAAAAAACATCTATAACTTCCAGTTCTTCTTCCCATTGCTTTTGTGCTATTGTTGGCTGGGTCAAGTTAGCTTGTACTGTAGGAAAAAACCTACATAGTAGATAGTAGATAGAGCTAGTGGACATTTAAAGGTATTAATTCACTTCCTCTAATAGTCTTTATAAACTTTAAGAAAATAAACCTGTGCTAGGGGCATAAGGTAAGAAAACATCAGGTTTAAGTGTGGTTTCATAGAATCTTAGAATGGCTTGGGCTGGAAAGGGCTGTAAAGATCACCTCCTTCCAACCCCCCTGCCACTAGACCAAGGTTGCCCAAAGCCCCATCCAACCTGGTCTTGAACACTTCCAGGGGTGGGGCAGCCACAGTTTCCCTGGACAACCTGTTCCAGTACTTCGTCACCCTCACAGTAAAGAACTTCTTCCTAATATCTAACCTAAATTTATCCTCTTTCATCTTAAAGCCATTCCTCCTTGTCCTATAATTATATTGTAAAAAATCCCTCTCCAGGTTTCTTTTAGCTCCCTTTAGGTACTGGAAGGCTGCTATGAGGTCTCCCCGGAGCTTTCTCTACTCCAGGCTGAACAACCCGAGCTCTCTCAGCCTGTCTTCATAGGAGAGGTGCTTCATCACTTGAGCATCTTTGTGGTCTTCTCTGGACTTGCCCCAACAAAAGTTTTTTTCTTTTTTTTTTTTTTTTTGTTTTTTTTTTTTTTTTTTGATAAGTTGATCATGTCTGTACCTGCCTAGTTAAGATATCATATTTTTGCACAACATAGTGAAGGTTAATCTTTCAGTGCATGCTAAAGTTTCACAGTAACGAATACGTGCATTTGGTTGTCATGCAGATTTATCTGTGTACACTTTAGTTCTGAAAGGCACAAAACTCATGGAGGAAAATATATGAGTTCCTGTTAAAATTTGTGTTAGGTTTTAATTTAGGTGTGTCTGAGATTCAGTAAATGAAGTTGGCTCCTTTCTGATTGCTGGTTTGAGTACAACCATAAGAATCTGTGGATGTTTTTATGTATTAGAATAGCATGTATCCAGAAAACATCTACAGCTGGGTAAGTATGAGTTAATTGTGTGATGGAATTCAGTTGCTGGTAAAAGGAATTATTTTATCAATAAGATCAAACTTTGCTACTGTTGCCACTGATGAAACTCAAAATGCAATTTAGCACCCCATGTTGCTATATTCATTCTACTATAAAATTACTTTCCCTTGCTATCAGTGAATTACAACTGTTTGAGTTTAGCCCCAGAAAGACTCCTTTCTTGTGCCTCTTATTGCTTATGAAATCTCTTTAAACAGTGTTGTTTAGTTGTTGGACAGAGGATCTCAACCTATCTCAAGCTGTCTCAACCTAAAGGACAGATTAGTTACTTGTATACCTCCCTTATAACTACCTATCTGCAGTGGGAAAGGAATGCATTTTGCTGTGTCTGTAAATAAATATATGAAAAATTATATTTAAGAACATATTAATCCAGTCAATACTTCTTTATTGCTCATCTTTGGTACCTGGAGTAAAGATGGAAATGGAGCATGTTTCCAGTACTTCCGAGTACGTTTTTGCAGTTATCTTCTATTGTCCAGTTAGTATCTTATGGAAGTGATGAAAACAAAAGGTTTTCAGAGGACTCTCCATGGACTTTCGGCTGTCAGCATAAAGTAGATCTTGAGCTTCTTGATGAGTTCACGTTATTTGTAACTTAAAGTAACTGCTTTGGTTAGCAATTAATAATAAGAGAACCTTTAATAGGACTCAGGTGAAATTACTTAGTTATATAATCAGCACAAAGCTTCTGGGTTATCTGTTTTTATGTCCACTGAAATTTAGGCCATGTAAACATTCTTTCAATCAAGAACTCATGTGTATCTGTTATATATGAAACTGCTGGAGTTCAGATTTATCCTTCATATGGATAATCTGACATTATGATCATTTAATAAGATAACTGGCCTTAATTTGAAGCACTATGGAAGGCCAGTTAAACTGGAAATAATTTAAAGAATGTAGTGATGCAGTATTGTTCACATTTATGAATGTGCCTTTGAGAATATGCAGACTTGTGCACTTAGAAATAAGTGACTGCGAATACCTTCTAAGGTATTGTGTTAGTTAGGAGCCACTAACTGGCTTTGTGATGATCTTCATCTTAAATCTGCTCTGAAAAACCTTTTGTAATGTAACAGCCTATATTGCTTTCTGCATGTTGACATATGTGTCTTCAGAATGTTTGAGAACATTGAAAAAATATTAGTATTCTTTTCAAATTCCTCCACCTGCAGAGTCATGTGCCTTGCTTGCTGTAGCCTAAGTGAGGAAATCTCAGGGTTTGTTTGTTTAAACTGTCTGTAAGCAGCTTAGAATAGCTATTGCAGAGGTGAAAATAGCTTTAAATCTTAGCATCCGACAATCTGCGGGTCTAGAAGCCAAGCCTGGTAGTATATTGTTCCAATTTCTTGCCCTTTAGAGTGATATTTCTCTAAAGGGTTGCCAGTAAATGTGCTATAGGCAAGTTTAATTCTTGTAGAAAATGTAGATGTAATTTTCTTGTAGGAAACATGATGCTTGGAAGGAGCCCTTATCTCCCCTACTATCACCACTTCTAAGCAGTACTTTTTTGCTTTTTAGCAATGCTCTGTTGCGGAAGATGTTGAGGAACTTGACATAATAATGTCTTAAGGGAACATAAATAGGTGAACAGAAGGCAGGTGAGGCAGTCAAAGATGAATCATAATGGTTCCACAAAGTGTCATATGCAACTGCAGTTTAATTGACATGTATTATCTTATTTGCACTAAATATTTACAATATCTCAGGTGGTATTGTACAATAATATAGTAATTCTGTGCTAGTATATAGTTGATTCCAGGTATCAAGCTTATTCTTCTTGTTATGGTAATTGCACTTAATGCCATTTATTAAACAGTGCACATCTTAAAATCAAATGCCAAGTCACTGCATACAAATCACCTAGGAAGATGTTTGTATTTTGGGCAACATAAGCACGAAGTCTCCATGAGTTCAGACTCTTATCCACAAACATATGATCAGTATTCTCCCTTTAGCACATTGACATAGAGGCAGTTGGTCAAACTTTTTAAGTTCAAAATTTTGAGTATTAGTCTTATATGGCTTCTCAGGTCCAGGTGTCCAAACTCAAGCTCAAAGACTAAAGTCATGAATCTTCTCACACATGAATATTTAGATCTTAACTATAGTGATCTTATTTTCTCTTTATTTAGAAATCTATTTCTTTGCTGAATGAAGACTTATTCAGTGTAAAATTTTAAAAGTGACAGATAAAGTTAAGCTACTTATTTTGTTTTCAAATGTGAACTTTACTAATTTTAAGTCATATGATTGTAAAAAAAAAAAAAATAAATTGTTTTTTTTCAGTCATCTATGCCCAAGCTGAGATGCTCCAGTGTGGTTAGCTTTAGCCAAATTCTGTTCATATTGAAGTCAATTATTGCTTTCTTTGAGTGAAATATTAGGCCAATATTAGGTTTTAAATTAGGTTTTAAATCTTATCCTTTAATCTTGTACTTTCCTTAGCTTTTGGTATATGCTTCTGGCTCCCATTCCCTCCTATTCCCTCCATTCTGGGGGCAAATGTCAGGTAACATGAGGATTACCTTGTTTTGCTTTGCTGGAATGTACTCAGAAAGCTAGAGTTATCAGATTAGTGGTTGTTGCTGCAATTAATATTGTGTAGTGCATCTATCATCAGGCTGTGGAAAGCCCGATGCTGTGGACAGATCCTTTTCCAGGTCTGGCCCTGTGAGGAAAGAGCTTTTCATCTGCAACTGCTCCTCCCTCTGGCTGAAGTCGTGGGGTGATTCTGTACATCATCCCTGAAACATTTCCTCCAGAGCATGTTGTGTTTGTTGGTGGAGACAGGTTCAGCAGATCTCTGCTTGCCTGAAGATTGCCCTGGGTGGAAGTGCTGCAGCGCTGGTTAGTCTGCAGGGATGGCAGCCCTAGCAGGGGTGATGACAAAGGCCTGGAAGCAAACTGGTCACTGAAAATCTTCTCCATAGTTAGTGCTGTTTGCGGAGCACTCACCTGCTTGTACCCAGAGACGTCTTCTTTCCATGAAGTCTGATGAAAAATTAACATCAGCATTTTTGAACTTTACTGAAAATGTTCACTGGAGAGATAGGAATATGTTTGTTTATCACCAAAACTAAATTCACCTTCGTAGCATTAGCTATAATCAAGTTGGCCTCTTTCACCTTTAAGAAAAAAACATTCCTCTATGGAACTATTTCTTCCTCCTCTTTCATCCCCAGTCTTTTCCATGTAGCACAAAAAGTGAATCATCAGGCTCCCACAGCACTAGTTACCGCATAACTCGTATGGTGGTGTCACGTAAAGACTCAAGAGATATGGAACTAAATCAACAACTTCTGATTTGTTGGTTCAACTGAGTACAAACTAGCTAAGGAAAAACCAAGTTGGAAATGGAGAGCAAATATATGTGAGAGGCAAGCCACAGCTTGCAGTAAAGAAAATGTTTGCAGAAAACGCCAGCATTACAGGTTTATCTAAGGTGTGGTCTAACTTAAGCTGCAGTAATTACCCAAGGTACCATAGCTGTGGCTAGAAAATGAAGTGCTTTATAAACTTAACCCATTCATGTCTTCTGAGACCAATTACAATGCTATACCTAGGCCAAGCCATGGCTTTTCCAATGCTATTGAAAATTCCTAAGATAGCGTCCTCCTTAGTTTACCTGCCAAGAGAGCTTTGAGGCTTTGCATTCTCACATCAGTTCACAGTGTTGCGAACTAGCAAATAGAGCAACCAGCACCTTTCTTTTACTATTTACAGGTGTTTGTGATTATGTCAACTGTAGGCAAAGCAGTAAAATGAGAAGAAACTTTTGAAAATACAGAAGACCTGTGGGGAAAAACATTTGCTAGTTATATATGCGGTTTGGAATACCTACATAAAGATAATACTAGGTAAGAGAGACAGATTTAAACTTGCTAAATGATGAGTGGAAGTGTCTGTTGAATTATCAGTAGGCAGAAATACTGCTTTCTTCAAGACAGCTGCAGAGAGCTTGCCTGGTTTATTCTGTTCTGAAAAAGCAGAAAACTATCCAGGAGGATGGCAAAATATGTAAGCAAAATTGGAGCAGTGCCTCGAGAGTTGGCCAGGATCTGAAGGGGTTTGGTTTTGAGGAAAGTACTCAAAAAACCCTAGTAGGTGAAATTTGACCAAAAAGGACTTTTAAGCACTTGAACATTTAAACTGTGAATATAATAGATTGTCTACTGTGGGTAAATTCACTGGAACTGACCGGAAAGGAGAACGCTAAAATCTGTTTTCCAAAGTCTTTCATTCACTGATGTTCAGCAAAGTGTCTTTCAAAGAAAGATCAAGAGTTCACCTAGTTTAATATCCTTTATAAATGCTTGCAAAAGATCTGATTTAGGACCAATAATTTCTGTTTTAGTCAAAACATTGTGCATGATGTTTTGACCTGTAAAATCAGATGAATCTAACGCTTCCCATGCTGACGTGTTTAATCTTCTTGAATAGCTCTTGTGGTTGGGTACTCTGATCATGGTTAATAATCAATAATCTTCCATGGCTAAAACTGGTATCATTAAACTAAATTCAGATGTGTTTGGTTTTGACTTCCAGGGGTTTAATCAGAAGCTATTAGTTGGGGGAGAAGGGGGAAATAATTTTTTACTGGATTGCCAAACACTGTAATTTTTAGTAAATTTTCTGGTTTGCAGGAATGAAGCCCAACTACCTACCAACCCTTGCATCTTCTGTTCTTGGAGAATCTTTGTTGAGAAGAAGGCTGTTTTGACGTGTTTTCATTTGTGCTACATTTATTTTTAAAATGTTTTCCAAAGAGGCTTGGCACCAAAAGATGAGACTGTCATCACTGTGAAGAACTGGTAAATAAAAGAACAGCTGGTGTGTTTGGTGTCCTGGGAGCTGTCACTCTTAGGATTCCCGTTCCAAAAGTAAAATCAAACTATATATTTGTTTGTGTTTCATCATGTATAATAAATTACAAGAAGCTGAGAAAAAAGCAAAGCCAAATCCTGCAAAAAAAATCAGTTTAAAGTTGACAAATGCCCACTGGCTAAGTACATTCTTGGCAATATGGGAAAGTAAAGAAAGTGGTAGGGTAATCTTCATTAGGTTTGTTACCCTAAATAACTTAGGGCCCTGTCCTTAGTTTGCACAGTCAGTTCTTAGTGCCTTCAATGAGAGGTTCACAACAACCAGTCAGGAGTAGTGTATCAGCCGAAGGTCAAGCTGTATGACATGCAGCAGTATCAAGCACAGATATTAAAGCTATGCACAGTGGAAGCTGGCTTGGCACTCCAGCTAACTCTTCCTGAAGAGAAGAGTGTAAGGATCTGAACTGAACTTCATCTGTACTGCCTCATGTAACGTGGACTTACTTTCCCTCCCCTGCCAGTGGGAGGGCACTGTTTGTTAACTGGCTTTCCTGGTTCACTCCCCCAGGCTGTGTCGCTTATTCTCCATAGGCTTTTCTGTTAATGCTATTCATTTACCTATTTATTTACTTTAAGAATCTGGTCTGTATTTGCTCATTTCTTTTTTTATCTTGATTAAATATCTTTCTAGGTTTGGCTGTCAAAGCCCCATGTTTTCCTATATAGAAAGCCATGGAAGAAGAGGTTTGCTTAAGAAAGAACTGCAGAACCACAGCGTTCACACTAAGCCTGGTTAGCCCTGACATTAGCATACTTTTGATCAAACTCACATGTCTTATTTTTCCAGGATTCCTTGTACAGAATCGTGACTTCTGCCTCTTCTGAGTCTTCATCCTAGCTGGTAACTTCCCTAGTGGTATTTCATAGAGAAAAGATTTGTTGCAGTGTTCGTAAAAGTTACTTGCAAGTATTTCCTTGTGCTAATTTATTTGTTCTGACGTATTACAAAGAATATGTGAGGGCAACTTGAAAATCCTAGATTTAAGAGAAATAGATTACAAACTAGTATTTTGGGGGAATGACCAGTTTTCACTTTTCTGACCAAAATGTTGGTGTGGTTTTCTTGGTAGAGTTTTCCATGTAGAAAAAAATCCACGTGCAATCCTTTCTCTCACTGTGCCTCTCACTGCCTCCATGTCTGTCTTGAACTTTCTTAAACATTTTTCTTGTTCAAATATTTGCAGTCCTTAGAAGAGCAGAAAAACTTCAAGCATTTTGAAAACACAGAAGGGCTCCTTAAACTCAATAAAAATTACTGAGATACTGCTTAAAGTGCCCTGCTTAAATAAATTAGAGAGTTCTACAACTCTTAAATGCCCAATAGAGGTGCAAGAGGCACATAGAATAACAGGCTAGGTCACACTTAAATGAATCTCTCTTGAAGAATATAACAGTAATAAGATAAACTGACTCAGCACTAAACCACAGAAGCACAGATAATAATACAATACAACCCCCCTAAATGAATCTCTTATAGAGGAAGTGACCACGTGACAGACTGAAGCATGAAAAGGGAAAAAAAATTAGAATTATTTTAACTTGTTGAAAGAATCAATTTTTCTGTGTATCAAAGCAAAACATTACCAGCCTTACAGACAGTTCTTCAGAAGCAGAAAGGCTTTTTAAAGCATTTCCTTTCATATAGAAGCAATTTGTTGACTAGATATACACAGTAATGTGAATTTAGTTGCTGCAGGTAGGAACTAATAAAGTGCTAGTTCAGAGTGCTGGGATTTTCTTTTCTTGTAACCTCTAAATCCAGTATTTAACCAGAGAGCTTCAGAATATTGTCGCAATTGGATTTTTGTCAACAGGCCCTGCACAAATTGAGTTTGGTGGGTTTGTCAAGGTTATGTAATAGCAAACATTTGGAAAAATTGGGCACAATTGTCAGCCTTTGCTTTGAAAGGGCACAGGATTAAATGAGCATAAAAATTTAATTGTCCTCTCACCCTGAATAAGGCTGGGACTTTCCATATTAGGGTCGGGCTGGCTAGTTGAGCAGCAATTTTTATCTGGCCCCTGGATAAATAGATGCATTCAGCCTTCTCGGGCCTTCAACCTTCATTAACAGAGAAATTAATCACATAATTTAAACATATATATTTTGCTGGAAAAAGTCTTAACAAGCTGCATCCTCTATTGGACAAGAGAAAAGAATCAGGCATGTGTACATATTTAGCTGACAATGCCAAGATTTGCAGAATATGTTTAGGTTTCTGTCCTTAATTTTCAAGGAGCAGATTGGCAGCTGATGTAAATTGTCTACACTAATCACAGTGGAGTTAGACCAATATATACTATGCAGGAGTAGATTTGCAGTTTGCTTGATGTTCTCAAATTCCCATTCTCAACATGTTTTCTTTTTGAAACTTCATTATTACTTTGCTGTAATTCAGTTGCTTTCAGTGGAGGTATATGGGTGTATAATTGGAATAAACAAGCAAAGAACTGGTCCTTTAGATCTTATGAAGACAAGTGTATTCCTGTGAATAGTAGTAGTAAGGTAATGCGTGTAAGATACCAAACTTGTGATAAATAATGACATTTTACATTTATATGGTCTCTTTCATTCCATGTAATACCACAAAGATTTACAAGTAGCTTAATGGCAGCAAACTGTGTCTGATTCTTGAAACTAATTATTTCTGCCATTGAGGAGTTGGTCAGTAATGTAAATGATGTTAAATAGCAAAATAACCACTGATAACTTGTGTGCTTACTGGACTTGTAGGGCAGGTTGTTCTCAGCCTCCCACCATAAATGGCAGTATGCTATGTGATAATGCTGACCATAAGCTATTAAAAAAAGGCAGGATTTGCTTAAAAGCAAATGCTTTGTATTTCAGGTTTATTTTTCTCACGTTTAAAATATGAAATTACAGAGTAAAAGGAAGTGGTAAAACCTCCATCACTCAAAGCCATGGGAATGTATCTGCTTGTTCACACATGCTCCATAGTTATTGAAAGTGTGATTCTCATTTTACCAACTAATCCAATACTTGGATGTGTTTAGAGGACAGCTTAGTTGTAGCCCAAAGTTTTGATTTCCAAGTAATTATAAAGAAGAATGTGCTGCATCATACCTATCTTTTATTTGTGTGTCAGCGACAAATAAAAAATTTGAAGTGCATTTACAAATAGGCCAAGCCTTGTGCAAGACACAGAGCTCTTTTAGATGCGTATGGAGTTTGGTGGCTCTGTATTCTTCATCGAGGCCCACTGGGATGCGCTGATGCACAAGCTAACTTTACTCAGTGAAAGTTAATTGTTTCATTTTATGGTTATCAGATCCTACCAGCTCTTCCTTGGCCAGCTCCTCACTCCCACCCTGCTTGTTTGCTCTGTGATGCACAGTCTAATGCCAGCTGCTGAGGAGCTGGGGAGCAAAGGGGATTCAGGGAGCTGTGGTGATGTGGGTATTCCACTGTTTTACAGAGCAGGAGATGCTGAATGGTTCTCTGAAATGCCTCCAGCACTGGGGTGAATTTCACACACTGCCTGCATTTCCTAAATCTGGTATTCAACTTCAGAAGAGCTGGCAGCTTTCTACTTTGAACTGGCTGTGAATTAGACATCTTTTCCTATGGAAAAGTAGTCAAGGTTTTAAAATAGCTTACATGAATCAGAATGAAAAGCTGGGGGGGGAGCACCTTACCTTTACATGTGTACTTGTGTATGTGTGTGGGTGGCTGGGAGTTTCTTGGAGAATCCAGTTTTAGGAAAGCAAATGAAAGAGCTTTTTTTTTTTTTTTGCATCTTTTCTGGCTTTCTTGAAAGCCAGTTGTTTTTTCCTGTCCTGTTTTGAATTTTGCAAAGCTGGAGAGAGGGGAGAGAAGTAAGGAAGCAGAAAAATAAAGGGCACTGGAAACCCAGGGAACATGTGACTAGCATAGTGCTCTGCCCCTTGCGTCTTCCCGTTTCTTCTCTCCTTTGGAAGATGTCTGTATGTCTGTTGTTTTAATAAGGAGGGATATTAACAGAAGCATTGTATCTAGGAAAATATATATTTCCCTCCCCCCCCCCCCGGTAATGTGAATGTTTCCCACAGAATTTTTCAGTTGTGCAAGCACAGCACTTCTAATTAGAAAATTATCATGGGAGACAATTTCTCAGTTTTGTTTTGATTATCCATCACTGAATTCAGTGTAGTTCACACTGACATGTGTAGCCATTATGGTCACTTTTAGTAAGATTAAGTCCTTTCCTTTGAGGTGTTTTGGCTAAAATTTAAGGATTTCAAGCAGTAGAAAAATATGTTCAGGTGGCTAGAGTTATTGCACCAAACATGCCCTCATTTCCACTAGAAAGTCTGATTCTCCAGTATTAGTTCTCCAAAAGCATTGCCATTGTTCTTGTTTCATGAGCTTAATTGTTGTATGGTCAGTCTGTGCCATGCCAGGTCTCATATTTAATGACATATTCTGCATTTGCAGTGCTGTGTGATTCCAGAGAATTAAAGGATCTAAAATAAAGGACCCCAGATTTGAGGCACCTCTTATTAAAAAAAAAAAGAGTAAGAAATAGAGTTTCTGAATATTAAAAGATACTAAATAATAAAGGGTAAAAATGTGCTTTAATAAATACTAGTACAGATTTAAAAGTTAGGGTACACAGAGGAACTTAATTGCTCCTGTGTTAGACATTGGGAAAAAAATCAGACCTCTGAGAGACTTTGAGGTAGTAATTTTGCAATTCATATGCTGCTGTTTGATATTATTCTCAGGCTGATTTATCGTATCTAAGATATTATTAGGTATTATCACAGTAGATTGCATTTCATTTCCTCAGATTGCTAACCATATCATTAGTATTTTCTTGTTAATATAAGTTTTGTTACTGGAATATTAAATATGAGCAGAGAATATAAACTGTGAGTATTGGTATTAGAAAGTGTTTGATTAAAGCTTTAATTATCACAATGAGAATTTTTAAAAGAAACCATTTCTTATTTATTTGTTTCTACTGTACTGGTATCTCCATTTACCTTTCCTATTTAAGCTTAATAGCAGTATGATACCTAATTTGAATTGCACTATAAGAATCTTAAATAGTAACTACTTTGATTAAAGCTATTAAAGTTTTTTTATTAAGTTTTAATTTTGCTTCTTTGTATATTATGCTTGCCAAAATCCAGTCACCAAGTGAGTTGGTTTAGAAAGCTTTGTCTCTCCTTTGGGAATGGCAGGGTGAAGGGAGTGTTATCAGTGCAGTGATATATAGTGGCTCAGAAGTATGAGTTGGAGAAGTGAAGGTTGCCATCTCTCAGACCTAAAGGATTTCAAAGGCTGTGATCTTACAGAAACTCTTTTAATTTTGTTTCACCCATCTTGTTTTCATGCTGACCCATGAAAATTGACACTAGACAGTGGTATGCCAGCATTTCTTACAGGAAAATAAGTTTATTACTAGAGCTTTGACAACTGAAAAAAGCCATGGAAGCAAACTTTATTTCTCCCTTTCAATCAGCAGGAGAAAGCTTCCCAGGTTTGTGATCTAATTTAAAGTGAAGAAAGATCTGTGCAGTGCAGAATGCACCTAAAGGTGGCTGGACCTAAGGCATTCATTGCCCTGTATTGGGCTACTTCATGTTCTGGCCAGTAGAAATATGTTGCATTTATATTATCTGTGCTTTTTCCCTGCCTGTTGTAGTCCCTTTCTTAGGCTTACCTACTCAAAGTAAAACAAGCAAGCAGTATGATGACAAGTTGATGGTATTGTGGAGTTGGGCTTGTTTTTTAGCTACTAATGTTTAAGTGCATAGGTGAGAGCATGCAGACCAGCCCACGACTGGAGCTGTTTGAAATGAAACAGCCTCACCCCCCTGCTTCTCCCCCATGCCAGTTCCAGTTCATTGCCTTGCACTGTGCCCTCCCCATATCAGGCTTTCTTTACTTCTCTTATGTCTTTTTTTGGGAAAAGAATCTCTAACCTGGCAGGTGGAAAATAAGGACAGATGGAAGAATACAGCAACGGTTTTCTACCACACCCATACATCCCCTCTCCCCTTTTGGGGCTTTCACCTTTTCTTCACTGTTTCTTGTATACGTTACTGCAAAGACATTAGGGACGACCCTCAAACTAGATGTGCTGTTGAGACTTTATGCTGGCTAGGGTGCAGCTTGTTCTGGATGGAAGACAACATGGGTTGTGCTTTTGTCACTAAGCTGCCATGCAAATCCATACTAAAGGTTTGCTAGAACTGGTGTTGCTAGCAAAGTACAGAACTTTCCAGTAGAAATAAGTTCACAGGTCTCTATCGTGGAGGCAGTTGGGCACACTGAACTGAGGGGTGGATTTTGCCATGTGTGGAATGCAAGACTTTTCTAGCCGCTTACAACGTTGCAAGGTGACAAACAGTCCTCATATTACTGAATGCCCCCACTTTCTCCGTGCCATCTGCAGTTATAGAGGGTGCTTAGGAGCACTGTGCACTGCAGAGGATCCAGTCTGTCATCTCTTCTGGTGTTTTCAGAAATAAAATATCACCACTGAGAGTCTCTGAAAGCCTCTAGTTTTTAATGATCTATCTGTACCTTTCCATTGTGTTCTGCTGGAAAAGACATTTAATTTATTTTGAAAGATCTGGGGTGTTCAGCAAACTCAGTTTGCACATTTCTTGTGACATAGCATTCCCAGGAAGGGCAGCTTCTTAGCATGGCAGTTTACAGAACAATACACCTTTTTTTCTTTGCCCCTTTCTCCCAAGAAATACAAGTCTTCCAGAGGGGAAAGCATCTCTCATTATATAAAAAATGTGTGTCTGGTTGTATGTATCATATAGGTGGGAAATATGAACTTCAGCAAAAATGAGCCATTCTAGACCTGGGTGCTGTGAATCTGATGACAAAATTGATTGCCCTCATAGCTGAAAATGCATGAAGGAAACAAGTGTTTAAGGGGAAAATGACGGTGTTCAATTTAATCTGTAGAGAAATTGCCATTTTAATTCTTTAGGGTCAGGAGATGACTTGTGAGGTGTGTGAAAAATGCTTTTATGCAGTGGAGCCCTACTCCCTGGCACAAGCCTGTTAATGCTGCTGCAATAGAAGTAATAACAAAATCCTCTTTGTCTCATGTTGGTATCTAAAAATTCTCACAGGGAGAAACAAAACAAAACAACACAAAAACCCCAACAGTCCAACATGTCAAACCCTCACTATTTTTGCATGTGAAAATCCCCTGAGAGAAATATTATGTATTGCTACTGTAGATAGAGTACATGTACTCAAGAACAAAGAGGGCTTAAGAAGAATACATAGTGAATATATAATAACTCTGAATAAATATGGTAAGTCCTCTCTTGTTTCTTTGCAAGTGCCTTTCAAGAAGTGAATAATAGTAAAGCTCTCCAAGTCACTTAGGGTCTGAGCCTGCAAATATCTACTCATTTGAGTACTTCTTACTCATGTAAGTAGTCCATTGAAGTCTGTAAACCTGCTCATGTGAGTAAGGCTAAACAAGTTCAGGGTCTAAAACACTATGTGGGAGACAAAAGCATATACAAGTACAGCCCTAAGACTCTTCAGACATGGAGCAGCAAAAGATTTATCTGAGGCTTCCAATGTAAAGCCTTGTAAATTAGTAGGAAGATCTAAAAAATCAGGCCGCTGCTGCATTTGGAAGCAATGGAGCTCTCTTAATATGGGGATATAGGGGTAATGTGATGGAAAGACTTAGATGCAGCATGTAGTCTAGCCGTTGTATTCTGTACTCCTCTCAATCAGAGCAGTAGCTGGAAGTCTAGCAAGCAAACAATTATAGTAACCAAGTCACGATGAAACAAAGGAAGAGGCTATTATTCCAGCAACTGGCCAATTGAACAGAAGTTTGGCTGGCTGTATTCCTGAAGGAGAGCAGGATTTACTACATAATGTGGGATATAAACTTTGATGCATTTAAATTATTTTACAGACTTGTTTGCTTTTACTCTTCAAGTAACCTTTGACTGAAAATAAACTAATGGTTGATTATCAATTTAGCTGATTAAATTGTGGACAGCTATAAGAGGAAATCTGCTAAAAGTCAGGGCTTGCTTGTCTTCTACACTTGTCAATATAAAAATGATCTATGATGAAATCATTTTCCCTGTGCTCAGACTGATGAAGCGAGGAATATAGTTCTTCTCATTCTAAAGCTAGAAGTGCAGAAATAGCAAAATTTTCTCTCATAGGCTTTTTGGGGAGGCACAGGTCTGGCTCTTTGTGGTCTGGAGCTGAAAGCAAGGTGACATGTAACCATGTGCAGGTTTCAGCCACATGGACTGCAGTCTGGATGTATGTCTCTTGCAGTAAGTGTGTCTTTACTTTTCAGTAAAAGAATTTGGACAGTCTTGTTTCATGATTAATATGTGATGCAGACTCAAGATATTTTGGGATAAGTAATACAGGAATCTGCCCCGCTGGCCACTTTTTCCATTTTGCACCTAGGGTTGGTTTGGACATGTGATTATAGGAAGAGCATGAGTATGGTGGAGGTCCAAGGGTCCAGTTGGTAAACCTGTGTCCTAACCTTCATTTTGCAGAAAGGGAAAATGAAGCTTAGAGAAACTAAGGCCTAATGTCATGAAAATCACCATGAAATAAGCAGAAGATGGTTTTTCGGGGATGTGCGTGCAGCAGTTTCTTAGGGTGAAACATGAAGTTTTTCTGAAAGGAGGAAGGCTATGAACATTTCCTGATGCAGATCCAGGTCTTGCCTTGTGCATGACTTATGGTATCACTTATCGTTCAAGTGGACCTACCTCCTGTTTACTGGGCTGCTGTTGAAGGAAGGTCTCTTAATGTTTGAGCATAGGTGGAAATGTTGGGAAATATTACTGGTTCACTGATGTCAGTACTGTGTTCTTTTGTAATTTGTGTAATTTTTACAAATTTTTAAGCAAGGCTGAGGGAGCCTCACCCTTTTGTTGAAAGTGCAAAACTACTGTCTTGTAGTGTTGGCTGTGCTTGAGGTCACTTTCCCCTGCATTTTCTCTTCCCAAAGGCAGATTTTTATTTAATAACTTGTATATTTCCGTGAACTGTGACTGAACTTGAAATTCCTTGATTTGTTGGGATCAAATCTTGTACCTCAAATAGTGAGGAAGCCAGATATCAGAGGCACTTCTTGCAAAAATCAGGGGTGATAAAAATGACTATATCCATGCTGTTCCTAGGAACCCAAAGAAGCTGGCCTGCCTGATTCATAATGCTGTAGCTAGGACCACTTGGAATGTGATTTTGCCATTTTAAAGCCAGCGGTATTCATATGAAGTTAATGGAGTCACAAATGTGTCCTCTACTTTCAACTTTTCGAAGAGATTTTATCTTTGTTGTTTTATTTTTTCCTTTGGGTGGTGGTTGTTTTTTTTTGTTTTGTTTTGTTTTGTTTGTTTGTTTTTTTTTTGTTTGTTTTTTCCCACAAATAAAAAAATCTACAAAATACCAAAACCCCAAAAACATTTAAGTGGGGAAAATAGAGATAAGAAAGCCCATTGAAGAAATACTATTTCTAAGTAATGTACTTTTTTCAATGACAGCTTAGTATTTTTGTTAAACGGCACCACTTTCAGCTTTCAAAAAGGTTTAGCCAGCAGTGCTCTCACTGCTTTCGACAAGGCAAACCTTGCCCACCCGTTATAACCTTTAGGTCATTCCAATCATGTTATTTCTCCCAT
Source organism: Pezoporus occidentalis (assembly GCF_034315485.1). Classification (NCBI taxonomy): domain Eukaryota; kingdom Metazoa; phylum Chordata; class Aves; order Psittaciformes; family Psittacidae; genus Pezoporus; species Pezoporus occidentalis. The sequence continues at coordinate 12,932,022 of NW_026916158.1, forward strand.
AATGCCAGAAGTAATGGAGTAGGCAGGAAGTGAAAGTAGAAGTTATACAGCACTGCTCTCCTGCCTTTTGTTTGCTTGTCTATAACTACCTTAAACTACTTCCTTCTCATCATTATAACAATGGGATGAAATGGTTCTTTATAAATGGCCATGAAGTAAAGTCAGGCTGCAAAGGCTTCTGTAACCTATTATTATGACCTTTCTCTCATCAGTAATTGTTTAGCAATTTGTACCTGAAAAATCCAAGCTGTCTGTAATGTGCCACACAAGGTGTGGTGAAAGGGCTTTGGAGACAGCTAGAATAATTATTAAATACCAATGTGGTATGAAGCAGCAAGTCTAAGCAACATGAAAAGACATCAGAAGATTGAATAATGAACTTATCTTCAAATGCATTAGGTCCTTGCTTGTTCTGGTGAAATAAATGCATGTAATTTAATACAGAGATTGCCTACGCTGTGCCTAGATTCACTTCATTGAGGAAAAAAAAACAAAACCCACAAACCAGACCTGCTGTAATTCTACCATGGATATCTATAGGCAGAAAACAGACTCCATAAAAATCTTGGTGTCTCAGAGAAGTAGCAAGAGAGTCCTGAAATACCCTTATACTTTACTTATAAGCTGCTGGGTCTGTTGTAAGCACCATTTCAGTGTTACAGCACACCTATTTGTTTAGATTAAATTGATAATCAGCCTGACCTTTTCCAAGCTCCTTCAACTGTTCTCTGGGGCAGAAGCTTTATGGGTATTTTTTCACTAACTCTTGAACATGGCAGCTAATAGAGTTGTCCTTGTGACTAGTGATGACTCAGAGCCAGACACAGTAGGCATGGATAAGTGTGGTGCAAGACAAAGTCAGTAAGTGTTTGTGGGCTGTGAATGCTGCTGTGTCTCCAGTTAGCATAGTGATTGCAGGGTCTTTTGCTTATGTTTTGGAATTGAAAAGTAAGACTTTTGAAGTGTCCGGTATTTGCCTTGAGCTGGATCATTTGAGGTGTTTTGTCCTTGTTTTAAGCCTGACCACCCACTATTTTGTGTGGTTTGTCTTTTGCTGGCCTTTTTCCTGAACCTGTTAGTGTTTGCCCGACAAATGCCAAAGCTTTCATTCTTCCTTCCCTGAATGGCTCCAAATTTGCATCTCGTGCAAACAGCCCAGCTGCTAGTCACACTCACAGTAAATGGCTAACACACTATTTATACACACCATTTTTTTGGTGCAACTTGCTCCTTGGTTATGTGGAGAAAATTTTGCTTGACTTTATTTTTCACACTCTTATTTATTTATTTATTTATTTTAATTCTTCTTAAAATATTTTGACAGATTTTACTAGCTTTGTGCCTTTGGCAACAGCTGATGTTGGCTTATCTCTTTAGTTAGGCTTTTTTCATTATGATTTTGAACACATTAAGTCTGGACGGTTAACAAGGGACATCAGCAGCAAAGAAAAAGCCATGAAGATGGGAAGAGTAAGTGGCTGCAAAGCAGACAGTCGTGCAGTGAATCGACTTGTGTGCCCTCTCCTGGCTGGAAGTAGCCGGCTCAGGCCGGCACGCCATGCTGCTTGTGCCGCTGGCTCCGCTAGCAGGTCAAGTAGCAAGAGATAATGTAGGGATTTATGCAGCAAACAAGACTAGGCTCTTCCTCTGTAACCTCAGCTATTGTCACTGCATGTTCCTTAGTAATGCTACAGGCTTCCTGCCCTCTGGGCACCTCTTTTCCATCCTGCTTCCTTCGGCTCTGGCCCTCTAAATTTGGCAGGAAGCTGCTAGGGCTGTTAATGGGATGGACTGGTCCGCCTGAGTATTAGGCTGTGGGTTAATGAGATCATGCCTCCACGCGGGTGCTGACATCCTCCCTTCAGAGCAGAACTGCATCTTTGTGGTTGATTGTGAAGATCTGAGAAAGGAGGTTTTGGTATCCAGTTTATCCCTCCACTGCAGTCTGCTCAGTAGCTGACTTGTAACCTGCTTCATTCCCAGGTGAAGAACTTCATTCTAGCCCTGGTGCAGCTTTTCCAGCATGCTTTCTCTTTCTCTGGGATGAAAAGTCTTACAGGCCTTGTTCAAATCCTGGCTACAGTGTGGTCATGTGCATCAGCAAAAGGGCTGTCACTGTGTTTTATTATTTGTATTATGGTGACCATCAGGTCTCAGGGTTCTGGGTGTAGCAGAAAAAGAAGAAGGTTGATAACTTGCTTCAGAGCTCAATGCTGTCATAGCTGGCTGAGCAGGTTTGGCACCTGACCTGCAGTTAACTTGCCTTAATTAATGTAAGATTGCAGAGCATCAAGGAATCAGCCTGTGTGTTTTGCTGTATCCTGAGAAAGGAGGGATGGCTTCACAATTGCACTTGTTTGGCATTATGAGATGTCAAGGGTAGTATTCAAATCTCTCAGTGTGCCAGCTTGGTGCTTTGGCCATGCAGAGCGTGCACTGGTGTTAACTGTGCTCTGGACCTTGAGATGAGATGCCAGACCTGCTGTTACAAGGTTCCTATGTAAGGACTTAGTGGCCTTAATACTCTAGGGATGGCTGCATTTTGCTATCACAGCATGTCTTTAATTCTTTGGAGGAAAAAATGCTGTATCTTTGTAAGCTAGCATATTATGTGTTATTTAACCTAGTCTGCCCAACGTTGCATTACACTTGGCAAGAGAGAAGCTAGATAAATGTGTAAGCTGAGGAGATAGATGTATGAGTAGAACAAAGCAAATGTCCCTCAGTACTTTATTTATCAACCTTTTACACTGATTTCTTTCTGCTTTCACATCCAAACGGAATGATGATCAAGAAGGATTTTCTTAACTGCTGCTATCGAGAAACTGTAGCCCTAATCCTGCAAATATTTATTTCTGGGCTTACCCTTCAAATTTAGAATGTTCATTAATTTTGGCAGGATCAGGCAATTTCTCTTTTAGATGAGTCCACCAAATCACTTTGCAGTAAGAGCACTCTTCTGCACAGATGCAGTAAGAGCTGTCCTTTTAACATGGCTGCTGTTTGACCTGCTTTAGCTTGTTCCCAATGAATAAGAAAGTGGTGGAAAAAGTAAGAAAAAGAAAAGTTTTAAATTTGTGTAAGAATTTTGGTGAATTCATTGAAATACAGTGGAAAGCTTAGTTTTTGAGTTAGGCATTATGAATATCAAATTAAGCTGTCAGCATGTGAAGTGATACAGAGGAAGATGTGTACAAGTACAAGCGCACTCACATGAACACACACATACATCTCTTTCCTCTCTGTGCTGACTGGTAAGTCTTAACAGCAGAACTAGAGGCTGGGAATTACATTTCAGTAATTCTTTTCTAGTTATGTCAGATTTCTAGCATGCTATTAGAGACATATGTGTCATCCTCACCATCACCCAACATATCATTGCTGTTTCAAACTGTTACCAGAGCTGTTGACACAGAATATTGTGTCTGTCGACAGCTCCAATTAGTTGGCGTGTCTGACTACTGACAGCACAGTCTACTTTTGTTTATGAAGACGGTGTGAGCTGTATCTCACTCTCACAACCTCCAGTGGCAGACAGATGGATAGAACTATATAATCATCAACGGAAGCGGGTGATATTCTGTCTTCACAAATCATCATGTGGAGCAGAACCAACGGCCTTTTGTCTGCTTTCAGAAATGACTGCAAGATTCCTCCCATCTGTCAAGTTATGAGGATGAATATGCATAAAATACATCAGATATATATGAGGGGTTTGTATTGTGGGTTTTTGGTTTGTTTTTTTTTTTTTGTTTTGTTTTGTTTGATTGAGGGGGAAGGGAGAAAAACTGCTTCTTAATTTTCACCAGATGTTAGCTATGAAACATGGAAAAGTAGAGGGAGAAACACAATCATTTTCTCTAAAATTGAACTTTCTTGAGTTTTGGTCAATCAATCAACCCTATTGATTTCCTAAGGTTGTATGATTGCAGCTGAGCACAGAATTTAATCTAATGCACTCTTCACATCTATTTAATCCTTTCTATTGTGTGATTATAAAATCTTAGCAGCTGCTAAACCACCGATGTTCTGCTTTTTATTTAATAGCAGTTACAAATACAAACTATTTTAAAATATACAATTTCAAGTTGCTGAATGGCTCCTCAAGCACAGTGTACTGAGTTCAGAAAGTGTTCTGTGAACAGACACCCCTCCCCAAGTAGGTAAGTGGTATAGATTTGGCTCATTCATTCAAGCAACATACTGTTTAGTAGTCCTTAAAACTAAGATTTAAGTATGACATTTTTTCTGAAGAACAGTAAGATTATTTGATATACACAGATTATTCCTATTTTTGTAAGAAATAGGGTTTTCTTTTCCTTAACATATCAGAATATCAAGATTTTCAGTAGAACTTTTTTTATAGCCAGCAAATTCTTATGAAGCAGACAAATGTCCATTGGGAAGTAAAGGGGAAATCAGAATATGAATTGTATTTATGCTATTTCTCTGCCTAGATTTCCTGCTCTCTACTCTATAATATTTTTCAGCTTTCTTCTGTTGTAGCATGGGTTATAACATTTAAATACTGATCCTGACTGCTAAAAGTTAATTAGTGTTTATTACTCCCTGAAGTGGAAACAGGATTTGAGTTTTATCCAGGAATTAAGGAATACAGATTCACTTGTTATTATTTGCTGTATTTCATATTCCATGCAGCAAATGACTAAGTGCCGTTTCCTTACCCTTGTGAGAAATAAATTCTGATCTTGGAAGAATGTCCTAACTTTCCCTAGCGAAGTCAGCAGAATCTAGTGTATAAAATGTAAGCATATACTTAAAGCATCAGAGAAGAGCCCTGGTTGATAGCATTTTTAGTTCTGTATTTTACTTCAGGATCAGATTCCTACTAAGACAGTTGGAACAAAACCAGTGATGTCCAGGATAGTGCTGATGATACTTTTCCCCTCCCCACCGTCTTTTTTTTTTTTTTTTCTTCACTGCTCTGTATTTTCTGTAAAACTAGTAAACCAATGAGTAAAAATTTAGTGGAAAGATGCAACTGCCTACCAGATTCTGTGTATTTTCAGAGTAATCTATGCTGGAGTCTGACGGAAAACCGAAAAGTTTCATCCTGACTGATTTCACATCTCTGTTAATTCCATAGGCCTTTTCTCCATTACTGAAAAGAACTGAAAACTGGGGAGGAATGTCACTGCTCTTGGTTCAGGCCAGTTCCTACCGTGTACAATGCAATAATTATTACAGCTAAATCAGTAATATAAAAGTGCTGTATTTTATTCAGAATTTAGCAGTCAATTTTCCACTGGTGTGTGCTTTTCTTTTTTCAATCCTCAAGCAGTTGGACTGTATGCGGCAAAATAATTTTGACATGGAAGTTTTTAAAAATTGAGTTTAAAATTTACATGATTGTAGCTGCACGCTAGTATTTTCAGTTGTAGGTGAGCAATGATATCATGAGACCATGGTGCACACTCTGAAGCTCAGATGAAAACTTGAAAATTCTTGAGCAGGCTACAATATAAACATATAAAAAGACATTTGCTGAGTATGCATGAAGTCCAAGAAAATTCATTGTGAGCTAATCTAAGAACAAAGGAGCAGCTAAGTTAGGTAAATAAATAATTAATTTTTGATTATTCACTCAACTGTACTAATTACTGTGACCCAGTTCTTAATCAGTCAGAGATCCCAGTGAAAAACTTTGTGAGTTAGAGAGAAACAGGCTGTTGACTGACCTCTTGAGAGTCGCTGAGCATGTGTGATTAAGAAAGCAACTACTGTGTACTCCGGGTTGTGAAGTGTGACAGTAAGCAGAGGACTTGCACTAGCTTTGCTTCTGCCATGAGTCATTGAAACATTTTGTTTCAGGGCTGTATGGATGAATTGTTAGGAGCAATGATGGGCTGGAGTAGCATGCAGTGTATCCACTGGCTCTGTGACTTCATGGGCACAGAGCTGCTGCAGAGCAAAAGTGGTTTAATGGGAAAATTATTTACTGCTGCAGCACTTTCAAACTCTCCCCTCTTTCCTTGGCTTGAGTAGCAGCAACAAGGCACATCTGATTTCAGAGTTAGCCCCTTCTTGGGATACAGATGTTGGAGAGGTTGATGGGTAGCCTTAGTGAGGTCCCAAAGGCTTTTTTCTCAAATATCATGTTCACAAGAATATCACTAGGAAACCTGGCCAGTCTTTTAGGACACTCTTCTCATCTCCAAGCACAATTTCTTTTCCCATAACATGTCTATCTTCTTGTCCATCGTGCCATATTATTAAGGTCGTGGGAATGCCAGCACCGATGCTAGTTTTATATGTGTTCCAGTATGTTGGTTTTCATTTATTTAAAGATTTTTTATTTTTAAATACTGTCATATTAGGCTCTGAGAAATCAGTGATGCATCTGTTTACTGAAGTAGGAGTAGTATTACTTAAATAGTGGTTATTATTTGTGCTCTTGAACTGAGCTGGTGTTCGACTGGTAGCTGAGGAACCCACATGGGCAGCCATTGCACAGAGGAGACATACAGTCAGATATAGCCCCTGTTGCCAAAGAGAATAGGCAAACCAGACAGAAGAATGTTTTTCATCCCTGTTTTATATACAGGAATTGAAGAGCTCAGAGATTGGGTTACTTATGCAAGTATGAAAGTTCGTACCTCTTGTGTTCCTTATATGTGCCCTAACCACAAATCATCCTTCAGGCAAATTTACCTGTCACTCTGGTAGTTAAATGAAATTTTCTCCTGTGGTAACTTCTGCAAGTTTATACTTGTTCTGAGCACATTTCAGAAAGGACAAGTTGTTGCAGATCTGTACTTAAAGTAGGGGCTACACAGGACCACCAGCTCCTGGAGTATACTTCACCAAAATAGCATGAGTGTTTCCCTTATTTAAAGCAGTGTGATTGCACTGTGGAAATATATATTATAGAAGCAAATTCTGCATCCTGTGAATGGTGTGTTTTAAGAAAATGCTTTGGTTTGAATAGAGTTTAATTTAAAAATAGAATTTTACTTCAACTTTAAAAAATGTGGAATCCTGGCAGCTGTCGTTGGCTTGAAAACAGTGGAGTTTCACCAAGGAAGAGCTATTGCTCCTCTCTAATGAAGACACCCCTTGTATCCAGGTAAATAAAAAGGAACATCCCAATTTTGTAGGAGGAAACAGATACGTTTTAAAAACATTGCTTGTAAGATTCTGCAGGTTCAGAGGACTAAATTCAGTTTTAAGTGAGTTAAAAGTCAGCTGAGATCTCCAGACTGTGCCACTGCTTATTGGTAGTGCTCTAACAGCGAGTGGATGTTTTGTCTTACTTGCCTGTCTTGCTGTGTTGCCAGGTGCTAATCCTGTGACCTACCTTAATTCTCGGAGTTTTTTTCCTATTTTTCATTGCAGGATAACAAGTATCTTGACTGTAATCTATTAATTGAATTGAATCAACTTGTTTCCCTAGCAGTGAGAGCATATTGTTTGCACACAGTGTCATCCCAGGCCCTCCAGCTATCGAAAGATTGCCAGATATGTTTATTAAACCCCCTGAGCTTGGAAAGAACACAGAAAACTGTCATCTAGAGCAATACGAAAGTGCCTATCTCAGCTGGGGATCTGGCTGTTATGAATAAAGGAAGAGTTTGTGGTAGAGTTTTGAGATGTAAAGAGAAAAAGCTTCCCTATGGTGCAAATGTGCTGAAACCCTCAGGCGAGAAAAAAAAATTGAATTGTTGCTGGCGCTACAATGTAATTATTGAGTTAGCTACAGCCCGGCCTGTGAGCTTCTGAGGTAAAGAACTAGTACATTTGTTTTTCCTTTTCACTTCCTCTCCCAGCCCCCGGACAATTAAAATTTTGAATTGTAACATTTTCTTTTTTCCCTTCTTACTAGTAATTGAACTACAAATATCTACCAAATTTCCAATGGGTTTGTGAAATGATAGGTTTCAAAGTTCCCATTTTGCATCTGGTTCCTTTTCCTCTTCTGTTGTAAGTGAAACGCAAACTAACTAATAATGAAAGAAAAGATGGAAGGAATAGTAAAACCTAATTACAGATGTAAACTATTCTTTATTGCAGCTGTAATCACAGACCTGAGATTCTGTTTTGTTGTACTACATCCTCGCTTTATTAAGCTTTTTGCCATTGATGTCAGGATTTCACTTACATGCAACAGAACCTGAGGAATCTAGATTAGAATTGTCTCTGTGAAGAACATTTCTTTCTGTTGACCTGGAATTTCACACATGTGTATTAGATTAAAATATGTCTACATCAGCAATTGCTAATTTTTTTTAATTGTCATTTGACTTTGCAGCTGATAATTTCCTGCCAACTAACAATACAAATTCAAACTGTATTATTAAAAAGGGAGAGAATTAATTTCTGTTGGTCTGATGATTCTGCTTGAAGTTGTGATATTTTTTTGGGAGCTTCTTTTGGTCTAGCTTCTTTTTTGCAATCTCCTCCACTAATCATTAGGAAGTTCTTGCTAGCCATCTTGGAAAAGAGACTTCTGCTTCATATTAATTAAACCTACACCCTTTGCTGTTCATATGCAATTTTAGTGCTAAAATAATATTTAAATTGAACATTGTCTTTATTGATTAAAAAAAAATCTTGTAGATGTTAATTTTGGCAGCCTGCACTTCACAGAGAGTATACTGGAGTATACATTCTTAATATTTAATGGTGAAAAGACATGGAAAATGTGTTGTATAGTAGATAACAAGTGGTGAGGCAGAGCTCACTCAAGGGCTGATACTTATCTCTGCTTCCCATAAATTACCAAGACAATGGGGATCTTTCCATTGACTTTGGTGAGCTGTGGCTTGGGTCCCATGTGTCTGTATCCAAAATATTTTGTTATCATTGATTATTTATGCTGTTATGGCTTAAGGCACAAGTCAGCATCTCTGAATCCTGTTGTGCTAGAGCATTACTGAAGCATGCAGGTAGTGCTGCCCTTAAAGCTCTTTCAATCCAAAGCGAATAGCTGTTTCATAAATCAGTCCTTTTCTAGAAACATTCATTTGATTCACATGATGACACATGGGAGTGGCCTGCTTGTGTTTTTGGCTGCTGTGGTCTGTTACAATCATGGCTGCTGTTGCAAGTAAACCAAAATTAGATAAAGTTGTGGTTTTTATTTCGTAAGCTTAAGAAAGTACTTTACATTTACAGGCACATACTCCTAAACCTTCTGTTGCAGTGTAGTCAGGCTTCCCTTGCTTTTCAAAGGGGAATGCAATTAATGTGAAATTGCATTTGTATTTGCCCTGATCACTGAGGTTTCTGTAAAAAACTTTTGGTTTTACTTGACCATTTTCCAATGGGGTGTATTAAAAGGTTCCTGTGGTCCATTGTCTTCCTTGCATCTTTTAGAAGAAGTGACCTGATTTCTTCAGATTATAAATTGATAACTTGAAGAGTCATGAGCTTTTAAGAATAAGTTTTTCACTGCTAATCATGCAGATGGAAGGAGAGGAGAAGAGATTCGGAAGTGTTTGGTTTGACTATGGACTGAGGAACATGGCTTTAGTCATGTTTGGTCATGCAGAACTTAGCTTACACTGAAATTTATTAAGGCAAGAAGTTCAGTTGCACGGTCTTGCATACTGAAAGGAATATATCCACTACTCACTATCAGTGGATGCAAAATCCTTATGTAGGAGGAAAACTACTGGAAAATGTCGTATGCACAGTGTTTCTCACCTTTGCTCTATTTGTGGTGTTTCCTGAACATGGATTCTGGGGCAGACATACTGCTGGCTACCAGGAGATGTAACTAGGAACAAATCACCATTTTAGCAAGAAACTTGGCTAATTAACTGTTTAATAGTATTGTTTGCCAGAGAGGAGCTGTGGAGAGGTCTTAGGGGAGCATGCATGGCCGTATTATTCTTTTCAACATATACTGCTATGAATATGTTATCTTGGAGCTAAAGCTAGTTAGTTCCACTTGCAATCTGTTTGCTGGAGTTTCTCCAGTTCGCAAAATCCCATCAGTCATGTTCTTTTCTGCTAGTAAGTACCTGCATTGTCATAATTAAGATGATACATTCTGTAACTATCTGCCAAGAAAGTGGATACTCAGCTAGGAGATCCAGATTTTGTTCTCAGCTGGACTGCTGACCTGATGTTGAATGCTAAACAAGTACCTATAACTTTGTGCATCATGGTTTTTTTTGTGTGTGTGTGTGTGTCCCCATCTTCTGTGACCTGTGCTTAGATTTATGCAATTTGCAGGAGGAAAAGTCTCTTATTAAACATCAGCTTTACAGTACCATATGCATTTTCTCTAAGAACTTGATCACCTGCTCCTGGTGGTATTCAAGGCCAGGTTGGACAGAGCCTTGAGTGACATGGTTTAACATGAGGTGTCCCTACCCACGGCAGGGGGGTTGGAACTAGATGATCTTAAGGTATTTTCCAACCCTAACTATTCTATTCTAGCCTATTCTGTTCTATTTTATTCTATTCATTTCTGAAATTACAGTAGTTTTGCTTCACAAGGTTTTTCAGTTTTACTTTCAGATCTTGGAAAATGAAAAATACCACAATTTGTCTTTGTTGAAGTAAAGATACCTGAATGATACCTGCAAAATATTCAAATATTGTAGGTGAAAAGATTACATGCTGTTCTTTAAAATATACAGTTTTCCTTACAAAAATCCCTACACTATTTTAGGGTGGTTTAGTTTGGTTTTGCTTTTTTGGGGGGGTTTTGTGTTTTTTGTTTTCATTGTGATATGCTGATCTTGGGGCAGAGAGGAAGCAGCCCCAGATTTTGTTTACAGTGGATAGTTATGTATAAAACAAATGAGCTTGGGTGACTTAATAGTAAAGTCGTTTTTTTCTTAGGTCGTTTACCCAGAATGACAGTCTGTGTTTCCTATTACCCCTTTACACAATATTCAGTTGTTATGATATTGTATATATGCATTAACAAATAAAGGAATGCATCCACAACAATTATGTTCCTCTTCTGCTTGATTTAGTTGTCAGCATGCATTCATGACACTGTAAAGTATCTCCTTCACAGCCTTGTCAGGCATACCTTTTTCTCGCCATAATGTCAACTTAGTACAGCAGGCAGGCCAGGTGAGCTTGGCTCACTTTCAGGTTTTGTCTGTCTCTTTATCGGAAATTTTTAAAGGGGGATGTCAGAAGAGGTAATTGCCATAAATTACACACTGTCTGTTGTAAATTGTGATGAGAACATAATTGAAAATTGAGCTGAGAGGCACTTCCTGGTTTCAAGCCGTGCAAGAGCCAGAGGACAGCCTTAGTAATTTGTGGTGGGCCTGCAAAGTCATTTTTTCCACCCCTCTCTCCAAAAGTGTAATTGATTCTGGTGCTGTATGATTAGACTCATGTGTCAAGGGTTGGCCTGAGGGTCCTGGAGAGGGTTATGGAGATGATTCTGTGGGGCTCACACAAATAATTGACTTGTTTCGCATGAGTTCTGTGTGAGGGGAATATCTGCTTTTTCCAACAGGAGAAGTGGAGCTTGACTGCTTGTGCAGAGATGTTGCTGTTCAGAAAGGGACGTTTTTCAAGGTTCCTTGGCATTGTGTTCATTTGTGTGAGCCCTAGTATATGTGTGCTTCTCTCTGGCATTGCTGGGGTGGAAATAAGTATTAGGGTTGGGGGAAGGGAAATAGTTAATGTTATTCTCTCAGCCACCCACTTTTCCCTCCTCTTTGCCTCCTAGCTAAAGATGTGAAATGCTAATGAACAAATCAACTTAAGTAGGTATTATTATTCATAGCAGAGATTCCTACCTAGAAGACTTAAGTGACGGGAATCTCTACCAGGAGAGGACTCAGGAGAGGACTAAGTTGAAATTTTCTTTGGTCACTAAACCCTGCTGATGCTGACTGAGGTCAGCATCCTTCCCATGCAGTCCAGGGTTGCACCAACTGGCAAGAGCTTATGGGCTTCAAGGCTGTGTTAAGAGGGGTTGAATGCAGCAACCTGGGCAGAGCACTGACCCATCTAGAATTCACTAGAAAACTCAACTGCTTTTTCATTATTTTTCTAAATGAATCTAGCCCATGTCCAAGTAATAAATTTGAAAGTTTAGCCCCATTTCATAGCAGTGCATCAATTTTACATACATTTAGACTTTTAAGTCCATTTGTATTTTTTTAGATCTGTGCTTATACACAGTATCAAGCCGAAAAACAAAACAACCTGCTATGAGGGAACACTAATTGTCATATTGCATAAAAGACCTGTGATAAAATGCATTTACTACAGCCTCTCAACAGCTGGAGTTATGCAAAGCTGAGAGAGCTGAGAGTGCTTCTTTAATACTCACGACTCGTGAAAATTAATGTGTGTGTATGTGCGTGCACATACACATGCATATTTGTTTATAGACAGCGGCTTTCAGCCTTTAGCTCTAAGGAGATTTAAATATTTTCATTGCTATGGGGAAACAGCCTTTAAGCCTCTGAATCCAATTCATGTTTTGAGTACTTCTCACCCCATTATAACATTTACTGCTACACCAGTCTTTTGTAGTTATTCTTTGATGGTATTTTCCGAGAGGGGTGACCTTTTTGCAGAAACCTCAGTAACACCTGGATAGAAAATACGCATTAGCAAAGCAAGCAGCCATTTACATCTGGCATTGCTGGCCCCACATCCGTGGGATGGTCTTTACCATATGGTCTCTCATGGAATTTCCCTGGAAGCTGGCTTGGGAGAAGACAGAAGAAGGGAGGTAAGGCTCAGCATGAAAACCTACAGTTTTGGACCTGCATATTTCTATTCTTTTCCTCCATTTTTTGCAGAACTACAATTTGAGAGATATAATGTCTCATAGGCAATCAGGATGACCAGGAAATTTGTGTATTAGGCCCTTATGTAAATCATGTAATGAGCTACTTTGCATATTTAGAAACAGTTTATTTAAAACATTCCATTCAATAGCACAGTTCAGTTTATGATGGAAAAGGTCCAGCCCTACTTAGGCTGCTTATTGAGTTGTTGACAGGCAGCAGGCTCTGCTGGGCTAACCTGGCAGCAGGTACCCTGAATTATAGTGAAGATGAAGGGATTTTTAGGTAGCCATAGTTTCTGTTGGTTCTCAAGCACCTTGGTGGCTACTGCAAGGATGCAAGAAGTGGTGTTGGTGGGTTATATTACGGACCTGTTAAAATGATTGCCTTGGCTGAAAAGTGCTAGGGGTGTATTTGTGGGAGAACTGAGGAACTGAATAGAAAAAAAAAAAAAGGGAAGCAGCATTTTTTAATGACTTTTTTTTTCTTTTTTTTTAAAGTTGGATTTTTTTTTTTTTTTCAATTCTGGCCTTTACATCCAACTTTAACAAAAAGTATCTAGCATGTACTTTGGCAACTTTATGTGAGCTGTTGAAAAAAGGGCATGGCCTTGACCAGCAGTGGTATGAATGGAGTTCCATGCTTGTCAGACCTGATGATACTGGTATTTTTTCATCCTTTTCTGTTTAATGTTTTTTTGCAGCTGCTGGATTTTGTCATGAATTAGAATACAGCCCTCCAGGACAAAATACCAATGTGTTAGCACAGGAGTATGTCCTTGGAGAATTGTTGAGGTGCCATTTGTGTGAGTCTTTGGGTCTCCAAATGCATCACTGAGTTGATTGGTCCTTTTCTTTACGCACTTTGATGAAGGATGCCATGTTTTTTGGTTGTGATTTGCAGACATCTCTTGTTTGTGTTCCAGGTAGTAGTTAATGTTCTGGGAATGCTTCAGGGTTGGACTATTTAGTAAGGAAGGCTATTACGAGAATTAACAGAGAAAAGTGGTAATGGGAAAAATATATATCAGAAACGATGTTTCTGGCATAGACAGCTAGCTATTGACATAAGAGCCCAAGAGAAATTCTGGATTTTCTGGGGAAGATGTGTGATCCAAATATTTGTTTGCCTCAGTAGAGGATTAACTGCATAAAATTTTATAGTCTGTATTATACAGACTTTATCCCACAAAATGCTATCCTTTGGCCTTCAGAGATTTGATTCTTCTCAAAACTGGACTTAAAAACTAAGGTAGCATATACATGGTCTATATTGTTGTCAATTGTCCTAGCTGTAACAACAAGATCCAGTTATAAAACCAGCTGTAGGAAGAACTGGTCTGTCTGGCTCTTCTCTCAACAGGTTAGTTTTATTGGTAGCTTAGGCAGCATTTTGTCCTTCAGATCATATATATAACTCTGATCCATAGTCTCAGTTGTAACAAAAGTACCACCAGCTCATACAAGTACGTACGTCTTCCTTTTTGGCATAGATTTTTTCGGAGCAATTTTTAGATCCTTTTGCTCTAAAAGCAAGAGGCTTTACATGCCTTTTTGAGCTAGAACAGAAAGTCTATTAACTATTAATAATCCTGAGTTAAGTGGTCCAGATTTTTGAGAAGACAATGGTTACATGTCACTTTGATCAGTCTGTGTTGCCTCCCTCTGTGGTCATTACTTCATGGTGCATTTTCCCATAACACTCTTTTAAAGCCTTTTTAGGCTATGCTTGTGGCACCTTCTCGTTTTCATCTAATTCAGTGCATAGAAATTGTTTTTATTTATTTAGGGAGTTTTCTTCTTTAATGATGGGAAAAGTAGTAATGGGTTACAGGTGAAAATAAGCTCAAATTAAGGCAGTCAGACTCATGGGTTTTGTTGGTGCTTGCTACTCCTTAATCACTTGCAATTAACACTAGATTAGTGTTTACTCTCAATTCTCTTACTGCTGGTGTAATTGACCAGGATAACAAATTTACATCTATGTATGTGCTGGGGTTTTTTTGCTATCTAGAAGTGTGTCAAGACTTAGAAAACATTCTGTGTGTTGTGCAGATATTTCAAATAAGAGAGCATGAAATAAAATGCAATAACTTCAGTATGGGAAGGAAATAGGCATTTGAAAATCAATGCATTTGGTGTGTAAACAGCTTGAGAATGAAATAGCTAAAGGTTGTGGCAGAAATTAAATCTGAAAACTATTATGTAGAATAGAATGGTTGTTAATTGCAGGTATTTGGACCAAATTCCTGCTTTGTCAACAAATGTATGAACTTTGGTTGGATAAATTTGTCTGTTTCCTTTCTGTAAAAGAAAACCAACCACAACAAACCAAAAAAACCCCAAAACAAAAAAAACAAACAAAAAAAAAACAACCCCAAACAAGTAGGGGCTACTAAGGTACTATGCTATTTTACATCAAAAGAGATGTGTACTAAATACAGAAGAAAGTTGAAACTCTGTGTTAATGGGGCCACAGCAGTACTGAAGATAGGTAGTATAATATGAAAAAATGGATTAAAGATATAGATCTGGCATTCAAACTCCCTCCTACCCCTGTTTAAATGTGGCTTACTGGCAATATTTTTTGAGTTAACTGCTTAAAAGAAAGCTAATGTTTTGTACTTGCAATTGTAAAGAGAGAATTTTGAAAGAAGATTAAAAAGAAGTTAAAAATTTGGGGTTTCCTTCATAACATCAAGCAAGCCTTCAGCATGTTTACCTTCTTTTCTCTCTATATGTTAAGGGGCAGTAGTAGCTTATTGTTTCTAAGGGAATTCTGTAGAGCTCAGGAAGCACTTTTGAGATTGTGATATCTAGATACTGTAGGTTGTATCTACCATAGCAATATGACGGTGGTTGGTGCTGGGTGCCTGATACCCACACTGTGTAATTTGGGAGGTATTAGTTCAAAACACCTCTTCTGATTCAGTTTCATGGGAATGAAATCCAGTTTGTGTGCTCCAAGATCAATGTGTTGGAAACTAAAGCATGGCAAATGAAGACATTAGGAGTTTTGCTTCAAGGCACATGAAACCTTAAATGGTAATGTAGACGCTGCATAAAAAGTATTTAAGTGACAGTACACTTACAGTCAAGGTACTCTTGTCAAGCTTTTTTCCAATATAAATACTGAGAACAGAATATTTAATTATGTTAGAATAGCACCCAGAAGTGCCTAAGAAATAGCAGAGCACTTTGTGCCTGACACGAACGAAGTAGCTAGAGAGTGCCTGCCCCAAAGACCTTCCAGTTTAAATTGGAGAGGCTGTAGAGGCTGATTTAATGGAACAGTGTCAGGATTTACAAGTCCTATCCTTGAAGATTACCTTCCCTGCAGCTTTGGTACTTTTAGTTCAGGTCAGTGCTGGTGGGTTTAAATGAAACATGAATAAAAGTTCAGCAGCAGAGCTATATGATCAAGTCCCTCAGCTTCTAGTCTTGTGAACTGGCTATAACACTGCAGTGAACAGATTTACTTGTGTTTCTGACTTTGTGCTCTATGCTTACTTTCTTAGACCCTGTCTTTTTATTTAATATCTGTAAATGTATGCATACAGGTGGTGTGCAGCAGTGCTTTTAATACTTGGCATGATCATTAACGGGTAATGTATATATTTTGAATCTTGTCACTTTGTGTGTGTGTAAGCACCTACATCACCATCTGCATGCACTACAACAGCATTAAAAACAAGGTTCAACAAAGCAAACATAAGCAATTCAGAGGGGAAGTAGAAACAACCTCTACCTCTAAGAATTGCCAAGTGTAATGCTGTTAGTTTAAGTGCTGCATGGGAGGCCCAGGGGTCAGAAGCCAACTCCTTCTTGTGCAGTGTTCAGAGGTGACCAGCGACTGCTGAGGTTCAGGTGGAAGCTGCAAATTTTGCTATCTGAAGAGGGCATTTCAAGATTTTCTTGATCTTCCTGTGTAAAAATTCTGCTTGATAATTTTTAAAAAGGGACTTTTTCTCAATTCTGCAAAGATGGCCTTTTCCTTAAAACACAGGCAAGAACCTGGAAGTTCACTTCGGCAGAAAATCTGACCTTGTGTCTGCCAGAAATGGCTGGTTTAAAAGGGTTGAAGTATGTATGCAGAGAAAGGGAATGGTCACAATGCACCTGGAAGGGAAAAATGGCTCTTTAAACATTGATGAATAGACTGCAGTTTTTTATATCAGTTTGTCTTTGTGCACACTGAAGAACTCTAATCCAAATTATCCTGCTGTCATTACTCAGAAACTGCTGCTATCCTAATTGGGTTATTGGATATTTTGGTTATACGCTATCATCAACAGCATTGCTGTTGGGTGAGGATTGATAGGCATAGTTCTCCATAACAGCTGCAGTACATGAGCTCTGCATAAGGTAGAGGATTCTTCCATTTACTTTTAATATTTTTAATTTATTTGTAAACAAATGCACAAGCAGATTCATAACATTCCCTAATTAGTCCCTCTTTAAAGTCAACAGTGTAATGAAAACAGCAGAAGCTGTTTTACCTTCCATACCAAAACATAAACCAAATGTAGATCTATTTTTCAAACTAGTTAAATGTTCAGTTTTAATAGGTCTTTTGATACCTCTTCATGAAAGGCGCTTGCATCGTGTAGCCTCGAGTGTGTTCTGCGGAGGTCTATAATTTGCAAAAGTATACATTAGTGGAAAATCATAGTGAAAAGCTGCCAGAAGACCTTTTGTCTGTATGTATTGCCTTGTTTCTCATAAGAAGGATTCCTCCCACACTAATTTTTTGAATGCACTCTTTGTATTTATAATGGGAATGCATTCTTGTTTTGTTTGGTTTAAGAAATTAAATAGTATACATTGTTTCTGGTTACAGATGTTTGCTTGACTCAGTGCTTCAGGACCTACTACACACTGTCAGGAAAACACTGATGTTAAAGTGGGTGTGGAAGAGGAGTTTGGGCTTTCAGGTAACTTACAATATTGATTTTTTTTTTTAATATACACGTTCTCTGTTATCCCTTTAAACAGTCAGTCCTGATCCTTCCAGTTTGTGCACTCGGCTTTGCCTATGCAGAAGTCTGTTGGAGCGCTGTGACTATAGCACATCAGTAGAGATTTCCTTCAGCACATGGTTTAGGGACAGTAGTTGACTGCTGTGTGTGCCTGCCCTGCAGTCATTGGTCATCCTGGTCATGCCTCCTGGCTGCCTTCAGGACTGCCAAGCCCAAGTGCTAAAATACCATTCAGTGGAACTCTCGATCTCTACGATGGTTTAAAATAGTTAAAGTTTAGCACCTTGTCCTTTCTACTCTGACTATAGTCTGTGGGATCATTTGGCTTTTTGAGCTTTTCCTGGAAAACTTGATAGCTAGCTGTAGGAGATTGTCATCCATTCAGAAACTGCAGTAAAACTGAATGGCTTCCTGAAACTCAGCTCCTTAGATCAAAGATTCCTGTAAATAAACTTTTATTTGGGGTTGAGCTATTATGGGGAAATATTATAATAAATGAGATAAAATCTCCCATGGTATAATTGCATGGCTTTCTTTTCTCCCATGGTGATAGCTCTTATTCACCCAATGACAGTGCTGTTCTTCAGGCTATAAAATATTGTAAGATACAATCTGTGAACAGCATTGTCATGCTGTATCAAACCAAAGATACATCTAAGTTGCTACATCTTGTCACCTCATAATGCTAACAGACCAGATGTGAGAAATCGGATCATATAGAGGATCCTGCCCTAGTACTGTGTCCCGCTGTGTGTCAATCAGCAGTCAAAGGATTTCCTCAGATATGGAAGACATCCTAGAATTAGGAAATAATACAAATTGTTTGTTACTGTAGCACCTAGAAATCCTAGTTGTGAACCAGAATGCTATTATGCTGAGTACTGTGTAATCACGAAACAAAGAGGCTGCCTCATTGTTATTTTAAATCTGTTGAGCTCACCATGAAATGTAATTTGCATAGTCTGATAGAAGCAGATATAGAACTAGATCGTGGTTTTGCAAGCCATGACCTGTATGTTTAGCTATCTTCAAGGGATTAGCCCTGCAGTTTTCACAGTTACTTGCAGATGGTTGTACTCAGGAGAAATGATGTCCGCGGATTCATGTGCAGAAGGGATGTGGGTTCATCCAGTGGTCTGATCCTGCAGGAAGGGCATGAGGACCCCTGGCAATATGTCCTTTTGGCTTTGCTAATTCTAAATCTAAACCCAGTACATGTTTGTAGCACAGGAAGCCAATTCACATAAAAACTTTTAGGCATACTTGAAAATGCTAATAAGGAGAAGGCATTCTCCAGTATTTTTCTGTAGAAGGGCTAGAGTTTATATTTCAAAATGCACTTAAATTATTTATGAAAATTAACAAAAAAATAATTTTAGAAATGCATCTATTGAACTACTATAAAAATAATCTGTGAAACAATTAATAATTTTGCCCCCCCCCCCCCCTCTCCATTTCTGCTGGGATAAACAGCAATAATTAGAAATAGTTGGAGATATTCCTGTAATAAATGGAATACATGGATGCTTCCTTGCACTTGAACTGTGTTGATTGAACTAGAATTCTTTTTTTTTGGTTGTTTTTTTTTTCATACTTTTCTCTTAAAAGACCTCTTGCCACCTGCTTCCTGATTTACTCTTTCCTGGATGCAACTTTCACTGCAGAAAAAAGGTATTTTTTTTAAGCAGCAGGTTGCCATTGTAAAATGTCACAAAAATAAATCAGAAACTTTATGTGTTTTTTGTACTAATAACCCCAAAGTTATGCTATTAGAAAGATTGACCATTTTATTTCCTTCTTCTTAAAAAAAATTCATTATTATTTTTTTAATTTTAGCCTTTAAGTGCAGGGCAGTTATTATGAATGTTACTCCTTAAAATAAACTGTTTCTGCTGTGGAGAAACTATACCGTATTAGATGCTTATTGAGCATATTGAGTAAGGGAAAAGTAAGCAAGTAAGAAAATCTTTAGTATCACTCACCTTGAAACCATTTAAGTAGAAGTTATAGCATTCTTACAATACTTACTGGCTGTAGTACGATGCTGAAAATTATTAAAGTGCATCAGTATCTATTTAAAGTCACCTGCATGATTTTCATTGAATGAGGCCTTTTTAAGGGATGAGGACAGGAGCATTTACACTGTGATGTGATGACTCAAGCTACCATGACCATAACTCTATGGAGATAGCAGTGACCATCTAACCCTGATAAAATCAATAACAGTCCTTCTTAGCTTCAAATCATCTGTTGTATGGTTTATGTGTGCTAGAATGAAATGTGCAGAATAAGTCTACAAAAATTCTGTAGTTTTATCAAAATGCATTTTGAGTGTTGATTTAACATTATCTATGTCTGCATCCTAAGAATGGAGCATATTAAACTGAAAAGATACAGGTTTGTGCTTTGTAGTAAGTGTCTTCTCTAAAATCTCAAACCAACTCCCTCTAATGGAGGTGAGTTTCTTGAAAAGGTTCGTCGTTCTCTGTGTTTCACTTCATTTTCTCCCATTTCCTTTATCTTTTGTTTTCACAATGTTTTCTTATGTATGGAGGCTTTGCAAATAAAACTAAAATTGGTACAAGGAATCGAAATCAGTTTTACTTTTGAAAATATTTCTTTTTCTTTGAAGAGAAGTTTACTTTTGTTCATTTAAATCATAACTGCTTCTTTTTGTGTAATCTTGCAAAGACTTACACGAGTGCTTAATTTCATTCACAAATTCAGCCCATGGAAGTCCTTACAGTTACTCTTGTAGAGACTGGGATGATGATTAGGAGGAGAGAGGTTATATGATTTAAGGTTAGGGTACAGATGCTGTGTTTAGATATCAGGGATGGCTTTGTCATGTTGTCAGTTGTGTCTGTGTGGCACTTTTGCAGTTTAGCAATGATGAAAATCTGTGGAATGAATAGGAAACATATGAGATTTAATTTATATTTTGGGACTTCTGAACATTTCTCCCTTGCTCACTTTTATAATCTGAGTTCACAGCTGAACAAAATGACATAATAGGGGAAATGCAGATATTTTGTTTAAAATTAAAAAAAAAAAAAAAAAAGGAAAACCAGCAATAAAGTGCTCAGAGAGAAAATGTTTCTACAAATGCAACAGACATAAAAGAAAGTGAAGGAAAGTTAAAAATTACCATAGGGCAGGCAGGACACCTGCTAAAGAACCTTCTGCTGCCTCACACAGCTGGAAAGAAAAATGAAAGAGATGCAAACAACTGTTCTGGAAGCATGAAATCAGCCTTTTGTCTTTTCACCCCTCCCTTTCTGAACAGCTACAGTATGCAAAATTTAGGGGAATCTCAAAGTATTCAGAGGAAAAAAAATTCAGCAGGCTCTGCATATAAAAAGCTGAGACATGGAAGTGTGCCTCTTTGAAAACAGGAGCATGTTTGGGAGCTTCCCGGTGCATTGAAGAAAGTGGTAATTAATGCATAGTGAATGACTTCGAATAGAGGTTGAATAGGGGCATAACAATGGGAAGTTTTTTTTTTTTTTTTAAGTGTGGAAAAAGGAAAGCTGTTAAAAGATGGCTACTGTGAAGCTACAACTTCAATCCTTGTCTTTTCTGACTTTCCTTTATAGACTGTGGTGGGTTTTGTTTTGTATGGGTCTCCAAATACAATGAAGTTAATTTGCACCAATTTAATTTTGTCTGTGCTTTGGGAGTTATTGTTTTTAGTGTGTTTTCTGTGTCGTGTTTTTTTTTTTCTGTTTTTTTTTTTTTTTCCTTTTTTGGCAGGTCTTGGTTCTTTGATGGTGCTTTTGAGCAAATGGTTTGCCAAAGTTCAGATGATGTTAGCTCCATCCTCTTTTTCATTTACAACATCAAGGGGATTACAGAGAATAACTTTGTTGCCCAACATCAAGGCTGTATCTTCAGGCTACTAGAAAGGTAGTTCTCAGAAAGTGTGTCTTCTAATATTTTAGAACCTCCACAGGCTTCAGATAAAACAAGTATTAAATACAAAAAGCTCACAAGGATCCCAAGGAAGGTTAAACTCACACAACCTCCTTCATGTTGAACACCTGAAATGTATTTTTTTAGACTGTTGGAGTGTTATCATAGTGAAGACAGCAGTGAAGTCTTATATAACTGAAGACAGAATAAAAATCAGCACCTTGTTTAAAGACAGGCAATTTTTAATGGAACGTGAGCAAATATAACCTACTATTGCCATTGAAAAGGGAATTTTCAGAGTGAGCAAGTCACTTTGGAGGGATCTTGGGAGTTGATTCTTTTATTGAATCATAAGCTAGGAGATCTGCAGATCAGCTTGATCCAAGATCAGAATTTGAGGCTTGAGGACAGAAGAATTAAGGTGCTTTGGAGAAATGAAATAGAAAAGCTATTGTGGTCAAAATAATTTCAAATATGTTTCTATTCATATGTCTTTTTTAACAGGAGTTCTGGCCTGGAGTTTATTAAACTCGTCTCCTTAATCCTTATCGCATAAATCTTAATTATTTCTAAGGAAGGTATGAAATCAAAAATACCCTACAAAGCTTCCAAAATATGTTTTGTTCTCTATTTTTCCAAAGGTAGGGGGGAAAAAGAAAAAAAAAGTAGTATTAGGCGCATGTAGTCTAGCAGAATCTTCGAGAACCTCCCATTAGTGCAGTTTTTAAAATAAGGTGGGTTGTATGTTTAGAGTATAAGATTTTGATTGAAAAGTGATGTGCTTCTGCTGCTTCCACAGAGCTATTCTCTCCTTGTCCTGGTCAAGGTGCATATCCTCTCCCTCAACTTTAGCAGGTGTCTTATTCCCCTCCACTCCTTAATGTTTGTAAACAGACTGTGAGTTCTCAAATTCTGGAATAGTTCTTAAAATTACTTGTCAGTATTATGATAAGAATGATGTTGATTTATGTGCTTTTTTGTACAGTTTTCCTTGTATATACATGTAAACCAAAGTTTCTGACAGCCAACAGATTCTTATCACTCCTACTACTATTGCTAAATTGAAATTCTAATATTGAGTAAACTATCTATTGGCAACCAGATGCATCTTCTGAACTGCATGGAACTCAGTGTCTACATTTCAACATACCTTTTACTGTGTTAAAATGTTTATGCATGCGTGATATGGGCACCTTGGGATAAAAAAAAAAAATCCCCAACTTAAGTGTCTCCATTTTTTGCAACAGATGTTTGAGATTCATCAGGGATAAAGTTGTTAAGCTAAACTAGAGCCTTTTACTTGATCTGTGAAATGCTGAGTTCAGGCTGAGCTCCTGAATTCTGAAAATCCCTGCTTACCTTTTCTGGCTTGTTCTTTCTGGAAGCTCTTAGCAGCCTGCCGGAGCAATGCATAAATTAATGTCAATGGTCATTGCCATCAGTCCTAGAGCAGTGCAAGGTCTACAGGGGTCTGTGAGAGCCGTGGGGGAAAGGCTGAAACTTGATTCCCCTTTCCCATTGTATCTGACACTTGGCACATTGTTGGAGTGGTCTGCTGGTCCATCACAGAGGTCAGTAGTAGCTCTGTGTGGGATGAAACCTCGGCTGGACTCTTCATCTTTCCTGTGCCTTTTTGGTGGATAGCCTTGTTGAAATGGGGGTAAACCAAGGCAGATTTATTGGTGGAAGAGAAGGTGGAAGAAACCTGAGGAGACTGATACTCTGTGTTACATGGTGGAGAGGTGGTTGTGCTGCTGCATTATCATCCCACCCAGTGCCACAACAGCTTTTAGTGCTGTTGACCAGCTGTGAGACTTGGAGTTTAATTAAAGGTGACGTGTTTGGGTGTGTTATACACAGTAGGGGATGCTTGGTATTTTTAAATGTCTTTAATTTACAAAACTGTGAGCTGAGGTCATCTAAAACAAGATAAGAAGATGAATTTATTTAGGTTGTTAAGTCAAATAGTCAGAAGGTGCAGTGCAGGATACTTGGCTGCTAAGCACTTTTTAAATTGGTCCCCTTGTGAATTTTGAGCAGACTTCAATGATTTGATTCTGTACTAAATTTGTTGTTCCTCTCCCTCATTGGGTACTCATGATGGATGTGGTAAGAGCAATGTGAGTCATGAACTGGCACCTGTAAACTTGGTGCTTTCTAAGTTTAAAAGTCAATAATGTTAGCGTGCTTTTCTAGGCTTGTGCATGTGTGTATGCTACACATACTCTTCTATAGGAGAAAAAAATTGGTGTCAGAAAATGTCAGGAAAAGATGTAATGTAAGAACTCCCTCTACTGTAAAAACTCCCAGCATATAAAATGTGCTGTAGCACTAGCTATTGTGACCCAGAAATAAAATGTTTCCTGTGAATTAGAAGGAAACAGAGTTGGATTAACTGGATGACATTTCCCCATCTGTTTTTTATTTATTGTTGCCCTTTTCTATTCACTGTAATTAGTGCATAGAAGTGACAATAGGCATATGCTGCACTCTGAGCTACAAGGATGTACCAACATTTTGAGCACTTTCCATTATTTTTTTTTTCCAGTGACACTTTGAAAACTCCTACCATCTTAACTCTGCTGAAACCTATTATTTCTGTGAACTGAAGAGGCAATTTAAGGCACCTTTTCTGTTTGCAAACAATTTTCAAATATAACCTCACACTTTCTGAACTTTTCCCAAGGGCCTCATAAAATCAATAATTGTCCATTTTCTTCTAAGTGACTTGAAAAATTGAAGGTCTTAGGATTCAAAATTAAGATCTGGATTTCAGTGTGCTCCCCATCAACACTGCTGCTCAGAAGTGCTCAAAACCAGAGTCTGCCTTCTCACAGAGAAAGGTAGTGTTTGGAAACATAACCCACCTGGAGCTCCAGAGAACCCAGTCTCCCTTTGGACTTTTCTCCAGCTTGAATTTAGAGATACTGTTGCTGGGTATCTCATAAATTCTAAAGGTGCAGAAAGAGTGTACTCTTTGCCAGTTATTCAGGCTTGGCATTAACATGACTTAGTTTTATTTTAAACATGGGACATTGCCAGGATGTTGCCACATACAGGTGTGCTTACAAACAGTTCTACATGAGTCTGATCTTCAGTAATCAAAAGGGTTTTGTGACAGCTTGGCAGTAAATCAGATAGTAGATGAGGTGGTGGAAGGGTGATGCAGACACTCAGCTGGTTACCCTGCTAGCACTGGGGATACGTAACAAAAACTAATGTTATTCATTGGGTTATTCTGAGGATATAAAAAAGTATCTCCAGAGCAATAACTCCAAGGCTGAAACTATTTATCCAAAAGAAAGGATTCTGTAAGTAAAACCACTAAAACCTGGAGTAAAATTTATATAGAGCAAAAAGTGGAAGAATGTGATATTACCACAGAGACAGAAAAGCATGAGAAGTGTGGCTGAAAATTGAGGGTTCTTATAAAATAAAGGTACATGAGATAGTCCAAAATCCAGGACTCTACAACCAAGAAAAAGCCTAAAAGCCTTTTCTGGCTTAGCGTGGAAGTGAAAACAGAGCTTAGAAATAAAAAAGCAATTTATAATGAATTAGAAAAAGAACACTAACAGCAATTGATACAGTTCAGAAGTTATGAAGTGTAGAATGTTGATAACAACCACTAAAGCATCCAGGATAAAGCCATGTGAAAGGACAATAAGAAAGTTTCAAATGTGTTGCTCTTCAAACTAAAAATACAGTAGCGTATTTCTGTCACTGGACAGAGATGAGAAAAACATCTTGTTTGGTACACACAGAAGCAATGAATTTGTGTTCTTTGTTCAGCAGAAAATAGCCCCAGCCAAAAACGGATGTGCTTATATACTGGAATACTGGTGGACTTCTAGAAGTCAGGGAGAGTTTTAATGTTTGGCCAGTGCTCAGGAATAGAGCAGTAAACCCAAACTGATACATCTGTTATCTATCCCAGGCAAAATAATGGAAGATAGGTGATATAATGAAAGGTTGTATAGGTCTATTTCTTTCTGAAAACAGAACAAAAAGAATTAGGTATCAATTCTGATGTTTCTTCATCATTAAAACAGTTCTATTCCATTCTAGCTGTGAATCCTACACTGCTATCAGACAGCAATAACAATTAAATATATGTTCCAGTGCAAGTGTGGTAGAAAGGGGAATGTAATTTGTAAAAAAGCATGTAATGAATAGAAGTTGATTTTGCTGTAGGTATTGAATATTGGTTGGGTTAATGATAGACTGGTACTTACAGTTCAGGATTCTGCATCCCCAAGAGATATTGAAAATTAGATAAAGAATCCATGGTATTTAGGGCTAAATAAAATGCTGTTCTGTGACTACCTTAAAGACCTCAATCAGTAAAATAAAAGGAAAAGAAATTAGATTTTAAAAAATAATTCTGTTTTATTTCTGGTTGACATGTCCAGTTCTGTGGTAACTGTATGAAATGTAACAGCATGTGGTAATTGGGAAGCTATTCTTAGTGGCTATTCCCATGTAATTATTTGAGTACTGGTATGTGATCTTCTATATTGTGTTAAAATAAAGTGCCTCTGGCTCATGCCAAATAGTGCTCATCCAGCAGGTCTGGAAGTTGCCCAGGCTGGCAAACTTTTGATTAAGCAGTTTGGACATGGCCCTCCTGTTTCAGAGGGTAAGATGTGGGCTGCTTTTTCTCAGTTGGCCTCAGTGTTAAAGAATTTACTAACTCTGACATAGCCAATGGTCTAAGGTTCCCTTTAAACCTCAAGCTTTAGGAAATACAAGTGATCAAATGGTGGGTCCCAGTTGGTGTGCTCTGATCCTACCAGCCGTGCTCCTCCGAAAAAAGGGGATGAAATGATTAAGATCTGATTTATGCTCTGTCACAGTACTGCTCTAACTGTCAGACTAACTGTGCCAAGGCAGTAGGATTTGTCTGCAAGTGAACTGGAGTTCATTTTTCTATTACATATATTGGTACTGTGTGTTCTGCAGCTCAAGGTGTATTTGTCTGATTTCTGTACTGTTGCTTCAGATTAGGAGTGTTCTACATTTTGATTTTGACTTTACACAGGAGGCATAACACATAAAATGTATTGCCACAAAGTCAATTCAGTAGGCAAACAGCCATATGCAGTTAGATCTAGAACACACAGAGACTTTTTCTTTAAATATAAAGGAAAGTTGTGATATGGCCAAAGGCAGATAAATGCCTCTACCTAGACCCTGGTATCCCCACTTGCCATGTTACAGGAGACCTATAACGCTTTGCAATGGTGAAGGCACTACAGGTGTGATGAAGACACACAAGAGTCTTGGAAACAGCTTTCAAGTACTTTTGCAGTTTATAGAATCTGTGGCTGAAGAAGAATACTATATGCCTTTTAGACCTCATTTTCCAGTAGAAGGAATATGATAGCTTAAAAAAGATTAGGGACTTCTAGATGTTTTAGGATGAGTATAACTCTTTCACTTCAACCACATCTCAAAATGAGCTATATGGCATTAGCAGGGACCTATAAGAATAGTCTGGACAGATGAATGTAATCTTGACTATATATAGCATGTTGTAGGGAACAGTTGCAGAATGACTAGTATATATATATATCTCCAAGGACAACAGTTCTTCCCCATCTTTGTTTTTCATAATGTTCTTGTCAGTGTTCAAAAGCTTATAAGAAAGCTTGAGGTTTTTGCAGAGGAAAGATAGTGCAAGGAAATGTCCACAACCAGCTCAAGGCTTCTTTTCAGCTCTATAAGCAGGACTTTCAGTAAGAGGGATGTGTCATTAGGTTTTGATGGGGAGTTGTGGTATTTTTCTCAGCTGATTTGGAGCTTTTCCAAGTTTCTTTGGTATGAAATTTTTGAATGTGAATCCCAGAATTTTCCCTTTTTTTCCCCTTTCTTTCCCTTTGTGAGATTGCAAGCAGTGTTACTCACAACTGTCCAAGAGACCAAGCTGGGATTTGTCATTTCCACACCTGTATGGAAATTCAAGTGGAATGAAAGGAACTAGTAAAGTCCAAATATTTAATGTTAAGAAGTAGAGATGTTCTATTTCTTCTAGTAACATATGAAAGGGAGTGAACATCTCAACAGTAAATAAACCATATTTTGCCCATCCCTTTTGACAATGGGATGAAATGCAGACTGATTATTCAGAGAGGCCCTATAGAAAAGGACTTGGGGATGTTGGTCAATGAGAAACTGAACATGAGCCGGCAGTGTGCGCTTGCAGCCCAGAAACCCAACCGTATCCTGGGCTGCATCAAAAGGAGCGTGACCAGCAGGTCGAAGGAGGTGATCCTGCCCCTCTAATCTGCTCTTGCGAGACCTCACCTGGAGTATTGTGTGCAGTTCTGGTGTCCTCAACATAAAAAGACATGGAACTGTTGGAACAAGTCCAGAGAAGGGCCACGAGGAAGGTCAGGGGACTGGAGCACCTCCTGTATGAAGACAGGCTGAGAAAGTTGGGGCTGATCAGCGTGGAGAAGAGAAGGCTGCGTGGAGACCCCATAGCAGCCTTCCAGTATCTGAAGGGGAGCTATAGGGATGCTGGGAGGGGGACTCTTCATTAGGGACTGTAGTGATAGGACAAGGGGTAACGGGTTAAAACTTAAACAGGGGAAGTTTAGATTGGATATAAGGAAGAAGTTCTTTACTGAGAGGGTGGTGAGGCACTGGAATGGGTTGCCCAAGGAAGTTGCGGATGCTCCATCCCTGTCAGTGTTCAAAGCTGGGTTGGACAGAGCCTTGGGTGACATGGTTTAGTGTGAGGTGTTCCTACCCATGGCAGGGGGATTGGAACTTGATGATCTTAAGGGCCTTTCCAACCCTAACTATTCTATGATTGTCAGCAGGAATGCCTTTCAGGACATACAGTAGGTCATTGGATACGTACTGGGTACTTTTAACAAGTGTGTTGACTGGCACCAAGCGGTCAAGCATAAGTCCATATCCTGAAATGTAATAATTTTTTTGTGTGGTGCTGATACTATCTAGGTTGTAATTTGTGATAGAAATAAGCAGTCCCCCAAAGCATCTTTCATATATATGCCAAAAAATTACCATCCACAGATGTTGAATGTCAGCTGCAACAAATTAGGAAAATAACCCAACCAGAAGTGCCACAGTTAGGACTGTCAACTGTTTTGATTCCTTTTTGTTTGTTGCTGATTTTCTTGAGAGTTTGGCTTCAGTATCTGCTCAAACGCACAGCTCTGTTGAGCCACTGTCTTATTATACTTGCTTCTTTCCATATATTTAAAATTAATGTTTTGACTAATTAAACAAAAACTTTGGAACATCCTGGGGGGAAAAACAAAAAAGCAAGCCTTTACAAGTTATTTTCATTCCATCATAGTGACCTTGTGTTGTCCTTGTTTTTCAGTCTCTTTTGCTACCTTTGAAAGTCTCAGCCAAAGATCTGGAGCTAAATTCAGCCCTGATGTAAAACAGAACAGTGTTTCTAAAGCTTTTACTGGGTTCTCCTTTCATCCTAGAAGACTCACTTTTAAAGGGTGGGTATGACACAGTTTCTCCTCTGTAAGGAACTGATTTTTTTCTCCCCTGATGCTTATCATAGCAGCAAGACAAGCACAAAATTGCCATGGGAAGACATTTCAATAATCAAAACCCTTTCTTTTGTAAAATTATCACAAATAATATTTTGCTTGACTTTAGCTTCCAGAAAAGTCAGTGGGAGGGAACTTTGTAGTTTGGACCATTCTCTCAGAATCTAGAAGAATTAAACACCCTGGACTGACAACAAACTCATGCAAGATGTCTGCATGATACACTCAGCTCTTCTCAAAAGATGAAGTAGTAATATTTTGAACAGCAACAGAAGTTTACGCAAACTGGTATTTCAGAACTGACCATGCCGACAGAAAGAACAACAAAAAAATCAGTTTCATTGACTTAAACTGGTTGTTATACTGGTGCTACATCCTAAGGCAGATGAGGATAGTGCCTCTGTCTTCCATACAAATATATTTTGACCTGAATATAGATGTAAAAAAATCCTGTTTTGTTCCCAGAGGGATTCCATGTGAAATAGTGACTGGCTACAGCTGACAGCTTTTAAGATGTTGGAAAAGAGCTGGTGGTGGAAAATGTTGCATGAATGTGAGAATTATAAATATGCTGCTTAGATCTCATGTCACTGGGAAATGTTTAACCCTTTGTTTCAGCAAGTTAGCATGAAGATAGCTTGTTATATTAATTGCTCCACTTGTTAATTGGATTACGTCCAAATCTGCATGTCATTCAGCAAAGCCAGAATTGGAATGACAAACCAATTTATGAATCGAAAGGTATTTGGCAGGACTGCTTTCAGTCAAAATATCCCTTTAATGAAATGCCATGGGGAGTAGTTGGTTAAGAGAACAAAGTCAGGTTTGTGGCAGGGCTGTCAGTAATTTGAGAGGCTGCGCATCTCTAGAGCAGAATCTTGTGGAAAGGGTAATTGCAGCAAGTGTCAATCATAAATATCAAAAAAGACATTGTGACCAGATGCCAGTATCATGTTCTGTGAGGTATCACAGTTCAAGAAATAGCCCTGAAGCATTATGGTATGTCAGTTATCTGGACCCTTTGATTGGGAAGTGCCAGAATTCCCAAGAGTTCCAAAAGATGTTTCCAGGAGTTCAGTTTGTTGTAATACTGTTCTATAAAGGTCTAGTAAAGATGAGGACCTTGCCAAACAAAAGACTGTTGGCATTTCTGCATTATTGCCAGTGGTGAAATAGTGACATTGTAAAGGAGTACAGCAAAAATCTCAGAGCTTGAATTAATCATTTTTTTCTGTCTAAGGTAATGAAATGCCACATTCCTGAACAAAGTAGGGCACATCATATAAATTAATGGTGTGTTATGATAATTGGCCTCTGTTGCTGACAGTGATTAATGAAAACTTTTAACTTGTGCGAAATATTTTCAGGCTTATAGAGAGCATGATACAATTAAGTATCCCATTAATGGACTTCAGTATTCTTTATACCCTACAATAGCTATTCTTCGTCAGAGTTGTCTTTCAGCATTTCTGGGATTACCTGGTATAACAGTACCAAAAGTTGGGGTCCTTTAAGGCATGGAAAAAATATGGGGAATGAATCAAATAGCTGGAAAATATTTGTAATTCCCATACACTTATTGATGCAAAATTTAATTTTCTACTTCAAAGTGAGAAATGGACCTGGATAACTTAGTTAGCATACAGAAAACACTGATGGTATATTTTTGAAAGAAGTATAAATTCTTAACCTCTGAATTATGACAGGTATGTCTGGAGTTAAAGATGAAGCTGTATTACATATTAAAGTACCAAGTGTACTTTTTTTGCATGTTGACATATCTTCAGAGTTGGAAGAAAGTAAAGTGCCCTAAATAGAAAGCATTAATACTGTTGACAAGTAAACAAAAAGGAAGATTATCTCCACACAGCTCAGAAAATTGTAGTGTCCGCAGCTCTAAATTTACAGTGCAGATACAGTAGAAATGCATGTTTTCTACAGGGAAAGCTTAGAAAATGAATGTGACCTTTTAATGCTCATTCACTATGTTTTTAGTAGTGCCACAGTATTAAAGGTCCACTACAAAATTTGTTATAAAGGATGGTTTCACCATCTGTAGGAATTTCTCTTGTCTTATACACTAAGTGTTGAAATAAGCATTTCTGTCAAAAGAACTTAGTCACAGAGAGCATTTTAAAGGTGAAGTGTAGAAGAAGTAATATAATTTTGAATATTTCTCTAAGCATTCATAGAATCATAGAATGGTTTGGCTTGGAAAGGACAATAAGATCATCTAGTTCCAGTCCCCCTGCCATGGTCAGGGACACCTCCCACTTTTGACAATATTGCTCAAAGACCCATCCAGCCTGGCCTTGAACACTGCCAGGGATGGAGCATTTACCATTTTCTTGAGCAGTTTGTTAAAAATACCTCACCACTCTCACAGTAAAGATTTTCTTCTTTGTATCTACCTAAATCTTCCCTTTTTAAGTTTGAATCCATTCCCTTTGTCCTATCATTACAGTCCCTGAAAAGGTGTCCCTCTCCAGCAGCATTGTAGGCTCTCTTCAGATATTGGTATTTTTTTCCCTATTCATTCTGAGAGAAAATCTTTCACTAAAGTGTTTAATTTTTATTTTTATTTTTTTTTTTACCCCAATTTTTTTCATGGATTTTGGGTGAGAGGGGAGAATTACTTTTGAGTTTGTTTCATAGGTTTCCAGGCTTTTTATAGATCACTATATCTGTAAAGGGTTACAGGAAAACAATGACACTTATTCAGTGGATTTTTACTGCACTGAAGAAAAAAGTCCCATCCAACTATGTTTTATATTACAAAAGGCAAGTTAAAAGTATTACTCTTGTACTTAGATAATATTGTCTTTCAGACCAGACAACAGACACTGTATGTGTGGAGATCAAAACAAGTGTCTACTTAAATTGGAAATTAAGTTGTATTTTTATTTTAAAAGGGAGTGATTTTAATAATAGAAGGTATTAAAATAAATATTTATTAGAATTCTGTTGTCCTGTGAATTATTCTAGCTACATGGACTGATGTAAAGGTAAGGTTGCACTGTCCTGTGTCTTTGACATTACCAAGATAGACATTTCTGGAATCTCTGGCACTTCAGAAGTTGAATTGTTCTGTAGCCAAAATCTCATCAATTCTACCACATAAAAAGTGTATTAAGTATATCCTTTTTCTCAGATGATGGATATTTGCATAAAAATTATTTTAGTACCCACATATTAACTCAATATTCAACTACAAATTGGACACACATTCTGTCATCTCCAGCTCATTGGTGGAAAAGAAAAATTCCTTGGAACTTACTTGGAAGTAAAACAATTATGGTTTATAGTTACTTATGGGAGGAGCCAAATTGGTAAAGAGAAACTCTATTCTCAAATGCCAAATGTCATTTTTCTGCTGAAAAAAAAAAAAGAAAAGCCAAAACAAAAGGCTCCCAGCCAAAACCTTCTCTTAACAAAAATCTATTTCCCACCCAGTCCTTCTCTGCAAAAACAACCCCCCCTCAATCTGTTCCTTCTGTGATGCTACTGGAGAAGCAGCATGATTGCTAAATTCAGTATCTAACAAGTGAAATTAAAAAATCTGTGGACACATGAGAGATCTGGAACTAGAGGACCTTAAAGTCCTTTCCAACCCTAACCATTCTGTGATTCTATGAATGGTTTGAATGAACTGTTTGGATTCTACCATCATGAAATTAGGACTTTCCTGGTAAAAATGTTTCATTTTCTCAGACTTATGTCAGACTCTAGGATTAAAAAAACCCAACACAACACACAACTTGAAAATGAGGATATGGGTGTTTTGGCCATGTTGATTATGTTTGACAATGAGGATTATGGTTCACAGGCAGTTTTCAGACTTTCCTTCTTTTGATGCCATTTTACACTTTTACCCTAATTTTTAATTCTTTCTTTTCCAATTACATTTTCATCCTGTGGGTGACCTCATTTGTAAGTTCTGTGGTCCCATTTGAGTTGTGATGCCTAATCTCATAATTACTGTACTAGATGTTTGATTTTTTTTTTTTTTTAATGTCAGCACACCTGAGCAAACTGCAGATGTTTAAAAAGCAGATTGAGTAATTAAAGCCCAACTTATTGGACGTTTAGAAAATTGTTATCACTTGTAGATGGTACCAGGTGGGGAAAAAGGCAAATTATTGGGCAAGAAAGGGCTTGTTGGGGAGAGTAATGAGTTAAGAGATGGATAAACAGAAGGCAAGTGATGAAAACAGTGACTGGTAAGAGGCTTGGCAAGAAACAAGCAATACATTGCAGAAAATGTTTCACACAGTGGGATGGACTGGTTGCTCAAGTTTCTATGACTATGTGACCTGTCACCCCAGGTATCATCCAAACCCAGAAAGACCACAGAAAAGAGAGAGAGTGAATATTTTTTTCTTACTTATGAATTTTAAAAGGAACAGGGTTTTTTATATTTAAATATCAAGTAAATGTTATTTGATAATCATCTGTCACTTTGAAGAATTAAAAATGCTTCATGCTTGAGCTGTTGGTGTGTCATCACTTTTTCAAATTATATCAAGTATAAATAAATTATATTACTTACAATAAGATGCAGTTTTTGTTTTGCTGAAAAAGATTAAAATGAAAATTAGAGTGATGATGCTTGAAGACTAAAAATGTGGGATGCATCTTATTCTAGAGCAGGCACTAAAGACTTTAATATAGAAAGTGATAGTGAAGCAGAGCAATGGATGTTAATGCTCCCTTGTATCTGTCTGAGAGAGCTCTAATATAAGAGCACACCCCCTTTTTCTGATTCACAAGTTTGTCACTTAAATATCACATAATAAGCATCAGCTTTTCAATATCCCTCATCCTACTTAACTAGCACACAGCTGTTTTGAAAATCTGTCTATAAGAGTCACAGTAAAGGATCTGGTAACCTGAGCCTTACTGTAGCAGCAGGATGGTAAAGAAATTCAATATTTATGTGTATAAAAATATATACTATATTTTTTTTATATACTGTATTTTTTTTCAGGGCACTATTGGTTAATTCAAGAAATATTCTTAACTTTGGGGTAATAGTTTCCTGATACATGTATACTTGAGGTCATCATTTTGCTTTATGAGGGCTGGAACAGTGGTTGTGTTGTTAAGAGGAGTAAAGGAGTAACTTCTTGTGCAGCTTGAATTTTATTTTTTATTCATTCATTCATTCACTGGTCTCTACCTCAACTTTCTGAACTTGGAGTATTTGTACCTCTAAAACACTTTCAATCAGATTGAAGCTGACTCTGAATCTCACCATCTTGTTGATTAAATAAAATTTGCATCATCTATTGTCTGGTAAATGATTGAGCTGCAATTGTTCTCAAGGGCGTAAAGTAATCCTAGGGATTGGTTGTTGTATAGAAATCAGTCACACCATACTGGCAAATATCTTTCTCCTGGAATGAATTATTTTAAAAAGTATTGTGCTAGCATAAAAACACTCAAAGCAATTAAAAGTTTTGTACCTTACTTTTCCTGTTGCCCAAGTGGTTGCAATAGGTTAAATTTCCCCAGGTTTCTTTGTGAGCCTGGGGAGTTTTGGGTATGGTACTTGTTAGTAGATGCACTTGGCATAAGCAAAAGAAGTGAATGAGTGGAAAGCAAAAAAGGAAGTGAATCTAAGGTGTGATGGTTTTGTCTAGTAGCATTAGTATGATGAAGACATATGGTCTGTCCATTGGTCTCAAAGGAGGCAACTGTGTTTACATCATTCCTAGCAGTAGTTCCAACAGTTTATCCATACTCTTCTTGAAGCCCTTGGTAGTGGTGGCTCCACAATACTCAGGTCATCTGGGTCCATACTTACCTGGTCTCAGCAGCAGGGTTTGTTCCCTAAGGTTTAACATGTTTCTTTTTTTACTGCTGCTGCAATTACTGACTAATCTTTCTGCCCTGGCAGAGAGAACAGACTGTCCTTTTTGTCTGCAGCAGCTTCAAATGCATTTGAAGGCCATCTTCTGTATCTGTGTTCTCTCTTGAAAGGCAACCACAATTCTACCTTCCCACATGTTTTCCAGATCTCTGATTATATTAGGAGTCTGGTATCAATAATCATCACCTTCTTGTGTTCATGCATTGAATTTCAGGGCTAAGGAAAGCCATACACTCAGTTTTGCTTTCTTGTTCAGGGTGATGCAGTCTCGTGGAATGTTATTTTTGGAAACCACAGCTACTACTGCAGAGTTGCATCATCGAACAGAGTGACAAATGATATGTGGGGAAAAGCAAAGGAAGAATGTCCTGTTGGTGTAGAGAAAATCACCTTTTATGCATGGGCAACTGCAGTGTCTTCCCTCCTGCTTTTTGGCTTGTAAGCAGCAAAACAATAGAAGTCTGTCAGTGGCTCTAAGCACAGTAGCTCAGATATTTTGATAAGCAGATTTTTGCCTTGGCTAAGTAACAGCTACATCCTTAGCATTAAAATCCTTAGCATTAAAATCAACGGGAGGTGATTTCAATGGCAGCGGAGTAGAGGGATGGGGCCCTAGCACTGCAGTTATAATCGTGGGGCTGCTGTATTGTAGCTACAATGGGCCATTCTGGTTGAGCACTCTCCAGGCCCTGTGCAAGCACAGTGTGGTGAACAACCTGCTGTGAAGGACTTAGACCCTAAGGAGGACAGGACAGACTACAGTATAAAGGTAAGAGTGATGCTGAACCAAGTAGTGTGCCATGTCCTGATTATTGAAGAAGCAGACAAAAGTTACTGCTCTTTGCAACCCCTTAGCTGCCCGAGTAGTTTCCTGCTCAGATCACCAGCCTCCCTGTGTGTGTGATTGCTTCCAGTTCCACTTCTGCCTGCATGAAACTAGTTAATAAAAATGTTTTAGTTAGTAGCTTTCGCTAAACCAGAATCTTTCACCAAAGTCAGGCACAGAGGAACTGTGAGAGGGGAGCAGAGTGCTGGTTCCTAGGGCTGCAGGCTGGCCACAGCACCACAACCACTCTGAATAACGTAATCTGACCCACTGAAGTGCAGAGCAAAGCCCAGCTTGCTTATTCCAGTGCTCTTTTACTAATTGATGCAGTATTAACATGAGGGTAGAACTCCTTCCTGTACATTATAAAAAAAAAACCAACAAACCAACCCTCTCATACCCCCACATGCCTCTCTCTGGTTTAATTTCTTTCTATAAAACCCTCTGCTGTAAAATGAGTGTGGCAGATGTCTACTCTTCTGCAAAAAGATTATGTTTTGAAGCCGCACAGTAGCCTCGCTTTTCACGGCATGGCATTAATGATGTGGACTAAGCTTTGGGAATTGTATTTAAAAAAGTACTCCAAATGGAAGTGGGTTATTCAATGCCTAGAGCACACCTGTATTTTTAATAGCTAACACATGTGTGTACAGGCATACAGAGATTTCTTTTCAATTCTTATTTTTCCTAGGTGTGAGTATATGTAGGCTGATAATTTCTTTTTTTTCTCTCCAGTTTGAAATAACCAGAACAAGATTTTTGATACATGCAAGCAGTATCCAGTGGTGTGGTTCCTTGGTTGCTTGCTGCAGGGATCTCCCTGCAGTAGGAAGTGCATGTCTTTCACTCAGAGTGAAACTGTGGGCCAAGCAGCCAGGGCTGACTGGTACAGTCTTTTGTCAGAGACAAGGTGTTAAGAGCAGCAACGTAGTGCCACCAACATCATCTTCACAAATCCTGCACGTTTGTAGAATTTGGCCGGGATGTTTTCCAGGAAGCTAGGGACCAGGTTAGGAAAGCTAAGGCCCAGTTAGAATTAAAATGGGCTAGGGATGTGAAAGATGACAGGAAGGGATTCTGTAGGTACATTGAGAATAAAAGACAGGCTGGAAACAAAGTGGGCCCTCTCTGGAAGCTATCAGAACTGGCTACCCTGGATTTGGAGAAGGCTGAGGTTCTTAATGACATCTTTGCCTCAGTCTTCACTGGCAAATGCTCCGACCACACCAACCAAGTCTTGGAAGACAGGTGCAGGGACTGTGAGAATGAAGACCCTAGGCCCACTGTAGGAGAGGATCTAGTCTGAGACCATCTTAAGAACCTGAATGTGCATAAGACCATGGGACCTGATGAAATCCATCCATGGGTCCTGAAGGAGCTGGCAAATGAAGATTCTAAGCCGCCGTCCATCATATTTGTAAAAACGTTCAGTCAGGTGAAGTTCCCGACGACTGGAAAAGGGGAAAAATAACCCCATTTTCAAGAAGGGGAAAATGGATAACCCGGGGAATTACAGACCAGTCAGTCTCACCTCTGTGCCTGGCAAAATCTTGCAGCAGATTCTCCTGGAAGGCATGCTAAGGCACATGAAAAACAACAAGGTGCTTGGTGACAGCCAGCATGGCTTCACTAAGGGGAAATCCTGCCTGACCAATTTGGTGGCCTTCTATGATGGGGCTACGGAACTGATGGCCAGGGGTAGAGCAGTTGATGTCATCTACCTGGACTTGTGCAAAGCGTTCAACACTGTCCCACACGACATCCTTGTCTCTAAATTGGAGAGACATCAATTTGATGGATGAACCACTCGGTGGATAAAGAACTGGCTGGATGGCCGCATGCAAAGAGTTGTGGTCAATGGCTCAATGTCCAGTTGAAGACCAGTAACGAGTGGTGTCCCTCAGGGATTGGTATTGGGACCAGTCGCTGACATGAACAGTGGGATTGAGTGTGCCCTCAGCAAGTTTGCCAATGGCACCAAGCTGTGGGGTTCAGTTGATATGCTGGAGGGAAGGAATGCCATCCAGAGGGACCTTGACAAGCTTGTGTGGTGGGCAGATGCCAATCTCATGAAGTTTAACCATGACAAATGCAAGATCCTACACCTGGGTCAGAGCAATCCCAGGCACAGCTACAGGTTGGGCAGAGAAGAGATTCAGAGCAGCCCTGCTGAGAAGGACTTGGGGGTGCTGGTCAGTGAGAAACTGAACATGAGGTGACAGTGCGCACTCACAGCTCAGAAAGCCAACCGTGTCCTGGGCTGCATCAAAAGGAGCGTCACCAGCAGGTTGAAGGAGGTGATCCTGCCCCTCTACTCTGCTCTTGTGAGACCTCATCTGGAGTATTGTGTGCAGTTCTGGTGTCCTCAGCGTAAAAAAAACCATGGAACTGTTGGAACACGTTTAGAGGAGGGCCACAAGGATGATCAGGGGACTGGAGCACCTCCCATATGAAGACAAGCTGAGAAAGTTGGGGCTGTTCAGCCTGGAGAAGAGAAAGCTGCATGGAGACCTCATAGCAGCCTTCCAGTATCTGAAGGGATCCTATAGGGATGCTGGGGAGGGACTCTTCATTAGGGACTGTAGTGACAGGACAAGGGGTAACAGGTTAATACTTAGAATCATAGAATCATAGAATAGTTAGGGTTGGAAAGGACCTTAAGATCATCCAGTTCCAACCCCCCTGCCATGGGCAGGAGCACCTCACAATAAACCATGTCACCCAAGGCTCTGCCCAGCCTGACCTTGGAACACTGCCAGGGATGGAGCATTCACAGCTTCCTTGGGCAACCCATTCCAGTGCCTCACCACCCTCACGGTAAAGAACTTCTTCCTTATATCCAGTCTAAACTTCCCCTGTTTAAGTTTTAATCCGTTACTCCTTGTCCTGTCACTACAGTCCCTAATGAAGAGTCCCTCCCCCGGGTATACTTAAACAGGGGAAGTTTAGACTGGATATAAGGAGGAAGTTCTTTACTGAGAGGGTGCTGAGGCACTGGAATGGGTTGCCCAAGAAAATTGTGAATGCTCCATCCCTGGCAGTGTTCAAGACCAGGTTGGACGAGGCCTTGGGTGACATGGTTTAGTGTGTGGTGTCCCTGCCCATGGCAGTGTGATTGGAACTTGTTCTTAAGGGCCTTTCCAACCCTAACTATTCTATGATTCTATGATTTTTTCCCTCAAGTATTTCCTCCCCCTCTGGCTATGATTTCAGCCTTAGGTGGTGAAACCCTAATATTTTCAAGCAACTTTTGGAATTAAACACTTTCCAAGCAAATGATAGCAATGGATCAACTACTTGAATTGGAAAAATTTTGCAATCCTTGGACTCAGCTTGCAGGGTTTCTCTAACTTCTACTTCTCTCCATTTGACAAGTATGTTTCCTTATTGTGATTCTGAGGATTCTGTGGTGTGCTTTATTTTGCTCTTAGAGAAGTTGTTGCTTTTTCACACTGTTGAGACAATGAGCTTCAGAGGTGGATGAAGTTGTCTCTTAAGTCAGGTAACATATCCTTTCTGAAGGTGCTTTGGGGTCCCTGAAGCCAGAAGCAGCCCAGGAGAGCTGGATCACCAGGTCTGCTAAAGTGAACTTGAGGGACTTTTTTGACCTTTATCTGGACAAAGAGAAAACAAAGCACGAATCCCAAATTGAAAAAAATATGGTTGAAAAGTGAACTTAAAACTTTGGTTTCCAGTGGTATAAAATGCAAAAAACTTTCTGTTGAATTCTTCTCATAACTGAGAATCCCGTTATGTATACCAGTGTGCTTCAGGAATGGTGTTTTTTTCTGTATTTATCCTAACTAAGAGCCAGAGGAGAGAGATACAGTCAGTTCATAACTGCTTGATACAAATGTGTCCTGTGTAAGAGAAAAATAAATGTAATGAACTCACAGACAATGCAATTTCTCTTTAAATCCATTCATTTGTATGAAATGGAGGAAAGCCAAGTTTTCTTCATGCTGTAGTTTCTTTGTGATTCTGCAGGAA
Source organism: Pezoporus occidentalis (assembly GCF_034315485.1). Classification (NCBI taxonomy): domain Eukaryota; kingdom Metazoa; phylum Chordata; class Aves; order Psittaciformes; family Psittacidae; genus Pezoporus; species Pezoporus occidentalis. Next base: position 12,971,884 of record NW_026916158.1, read on the forward strand.
TTTACCTAATTTTCATATGGACTAGATGACATGAAAATTAAAACCATGGTTTCTTATGTATTGGTTTTGTTTGTATTTCTGGGGCAATATTTTAATGCCCAGTAAAACATTCTTTTTCTGAATGCTGATTTAGCATTTACAGGTGCTGTGGTGGACCTTGTTGATAGTGCCTCTGTAGATAAATTTCTGACTTTTACTGTTCACGTTTTTTTTTAAACCTGACTTAGGCAGGAGGTGAGACAGCCCTAAAATGTGAATCCTGAGCTGCACAGTTTAATACATTAGTAACAGATTACACCACCTTGTGCCAAAAAAAAAAGGAAAAAAAAAGTATTTATTCTACTTTTGTTTAACATAAACTGAAATTAGTCCAGGAAACCTCTAATGAATAATGTAACTGAATAATAGTATTAGTGAATATTTTAAACCACTTTGCATTTTGTAGAATCCAGTGTTCTGCAAGTATTCAGTATTATGTTGGTGTAAGATTGGGGAATGTAGTCCCATATGTCAATGGAGCTGGCTAAAGCCATACAGCAGTGCTATATTCCACAAGTGGAAGAGACAGTTATTGGCTCCATAGTTTTTGTGTGTTGCATAAACTTTCAGTAATGTTTTCCCTGCAATGAACATTTCTGGAGATACCAAGGAAATATATAAAGTAAATGAAGCTCTAACATTTGAATAAAGATAATTATGACTAACTGATTAACTGTGTGCGGTGTATAACATATGGTGACAGAGTTGTTTGTTTTATCATCATTTTTACATACTGGATTGTTTATCTGCAGAAAACAGGCTGTGTTACTGCTGGTTCTGCTGGTAAGTCCATTTTAACAGCAGAGGCCTAAGGGTGACCTGGTAACTTTTTAGAAAATTTTTATGCAAGTCATCATTTTACCTCTACAAAGCCAAATAGTCTGAAGTGCTTTTATAATACAGTGTTTGGGATAGAAGTTATTAAAGGTGGTCAGCAGCTCCCTTTGGAGAAATTGCTTTCAGTAGGCTCTAAAACCTTTGGTGGGAAAAAGTTAGCATTTGCATGCCCTGTGCTATTGCCTTCATTTGAATGAGATGGTCTTGTTTGTAAGAGAGCTGCTACACTCTGTTCTTGCCAAGCTGAGTTCTAGGTAACCCAGGAAGACTTCCCAGGAAGCTGAGAGTGTGTTTCTTTGTTGCAGGGTATTACCAAAGGGAATCCAAGGCCCTTTGACTAAAAAATGTAAGCTGACCTGCAGTATGCAAGTGCAGGGGGTCAACCATTTGATGTGGGATATATCTTCAGGCCATTCGAGTAGCTTCATAGCTAAGTCTCAAAATGCAACTTCCTGCAGTTGTGACCCATGGACCTTTCAAGTACAGTGGAAGACTTGATAGATCAATCATGCAGTTTCCAGGACTCTCAAGCATCATTTGCTTCTCAGCTGATTTTCTGGTAGTTGAACCAGGACAATCATCCAACATTTTTCTTGTGAAATAGAGTGTGTTTTATTAAAATCATATTTTGTAAAAATTTAATAAAGCAGCTCAAACTTTTTCAAGGCTAGACAATACTTTGAAAACTGCTTCCAAATCCCTGGCCTCAATATATGAATACTAATTGTATCTTATCTACTGTGGGTTATTGAAATCCCAACCAGTAGGAAAGCTAATCTGACATCTCCATTCACATACACCTTCTTTTGAGCCTCTTTACAATTCAGTCAGTGTTATCAATGATTAAATATCCCAGTGCCTACAGTTTTAACCTTTCTTTTTTTTTTTTTTTTTTTAAATCCCTTAACTTTTCTTTTTGGTTGTTACTTTCAGTTAGTGAACAGCTCATTTTTGAGTAAAGACATTGTGAAATTCACTTAAAATGATTGTTTGAAGATTTTATTAAAAAAAAAAAATCTCTATAGACAGGCTCTGTCCTTCATTACAACAATAGAAATCCTCATTGTCTTCAGCAGTATCACTCCAAATTTGCAGGAAGGTTAGAATCAAAACTAAAAGATGAAAAATAAATTTGAATGTGTGAGCCATCAACTGAGAACAGGACAGGTGTTTGTTTTTATTGTGAATAATTTTGCTCACAGCTAACATATAATTACTGAGACCATACTTAGGTAGGTGTGTGCAAACCTTGGCGAGATCAAAGCAGATGGACCCAGGTCACTGAAATTAGAATTAGATCCTATTAGTAAAATAATGGTTAAAACTATATGTATTTTGTTGTATTTTCCAGAGCTTGCATTTCATTAGTTTTGTGCAAGTTATTCCTGAATTGAGTAGTTCTTGTCTAATTTCACTGTTTATGTTCACCTTTAAATACAATTTAAAGTATAAGTGCAAACCAAAATTGCCCAAGCCACTCTCCATTTTATACTCAAATCAGAGATCCAGGCCTAGGACAATATCAAAGTATGTGCTAATATGATTGAAAAAAGTACTACAGTCCTTGGACCCTTGACCAACTGGTGTTTCCTTTGCAATGCAAAATGCAGCCAGGTATATATTTTCTGTTTATGTGAATTTTCTGGACTTTTTGTGCAACCTTGATTAATTTACTTATTTTCAAGCACCCCTATTTTTATAACATGACAGCAAAGAGAGGAATTAAATTGAAGAGAGACGTTTTTGCTGAGACGTTTCAAAGGAACAGATACTTGACTCCTGCATAGGAAAGCAAGGTTTTCTGTTCCTTTGTGATGACTCACTATGTGTCAGATAATGGAATCCTATTAGTGCCGCCACAGGAGTATTAAGAAGGTTTCAGTGTTTTAGTGGAGAGAGGAAAAAATGAGGGCAAAGAGAATTTTGCTTAAAGAAAAATCAACTTTTGAGAAACACTAGATGAGGCCTTTGTTTCCATAAAGTTAACAGAGAAGATGAAGGCTGGCAAGTAGTTGAATTTGGACACCGTCCCCTGTGTGCGTACAGACTGCTTGGAACTTGGAAGAACCTTGCTGTGAGTAATTTGAAATGCGTTAACCCACAGCAGTCCTGCTAATCTATAGGGATTTTGTTTGTTTGTTTGTTTTTTAGTATTTTCATTTCTTAACCAAAAAGCATCAAAGTCTGGGCATCAGCCCAGTGTTTTAAGCTGAAAGAGTTTGCTTTATCTTTTATCAGATACAACGCTGCTCTGTTTCTGCAGGACTTCTCTCTTATATCTGCATGAGACTTGAGTCAGATTTTTACCTGTGTGGAGCCTGCAGTGGGTGCACAGTCAATATATTCAGCTGTGGGTATTTTTCTCTCTGTGTTTATAGAAAAATTTATTGTTTTTCTTCAAGTCATAACTTCTGGAGTCATGCATTAACATGATAGTTAATGAAAGTAGTAAATTTTTCACCTTTGTAGTTTCCAAGTGGACATTAACTTTTAATGAATCAGTCATGCCACAGGACTACTTGTTTTGTAGATCTTGAGTAGTAAGAAAGTTTTGTAGACTTTGTAACTTTTGATCAGCCTAGGTCATGATATTTCAATATCAAGGCAACTGGTTCTGTACAAAACAAACTGGTAACCTAGAGCCTTGGTATAGAGTGTTGTACATCCATGTACCTGTGGCAGTGGGTGAATAGGATCTAAATTGTTGAGAACAAGATCTAGATTTGCATTTCTGTATCTGATACATGTACATACTGATGTATGTACATACTTTTAAACTGCAGTGTACCATATATATTTGCATTTTACATGTCTAAGAAGCACACAGGCTTCAGCAGCCAGGTCTGAACTCAGAATTCCTAATAAGTTGGATAGGAGATGAATGCACAGTGCTCTTTCTTATCTTTTTATTCTGCCCCCCCCCCCCCCCCCCCTTCATTTATTACTGTATGTTTTGCTTTTTGTTTAAATATAATGATCACAGCACTGATTACCGGGCCAGGGCTCAGTGAAATGTTTTTAAGCATCCCAGGACAATAAGGAAAAAAATACATTTCTTTTAAAACTAGTAACAATTTACAACAATTTTGTAAACTGGTGATTTGAAAATGGCTGATCACTGCAAAATATGAAAATTAAGATTGTTCTGCACCCCTCTCCCCCAAAAGGTATAGGAATTTTGCATTTAATTGTGATTTGAGATGTTCAAAAGTGTGCGATTCAGACATTAGCTAGAGACATCACTGGAAGCCGATCTGACATGTTTCGTTACAGCTATTGAACTATTGCAAGCATGCTATTATGCTGTAATGAAAGGGGTCTTCTCCTTCTCTTTTCAACTTGCAGATCTGGGAGAGATACCATATGTCATTAGTTCCTGGCACAGATTCTGGGAAAAGGAGTTCTCCAAAGTGCTGTAATATATGCAAGGCCTTTCCCTTGAAAAAGACAAAGGAAATACATTTTCGTCCAGCTGAACCTTAATCTTTTACTAAAGTATATAATGGTTACAGATCACTTAAAATATAATTTCAATCACAATGCACTTTTCGGAGAATGATCCAGCTTAAGTTCCTGTTGACCGGAGAGGACAGGACTTGGCCCTATGTGATCTGTGTAAGCAAGTAACACAAATGCTATTCATTATCTTACATGTGTAATATTCCCTACTGAGTACCTCTAGTCCAGGGACGTCTAGATGTGGGAAACACCTGTACAGAATCTTAGAAATTAAGCTCTCTGGATCTGCGGCTCTGCTGGAGCTTCATTCATCATTGTTCTATGTGGGGGAAAAGAGCTGTGCTTGTGAAAGTAACAAGTGAATCACAGTGGTGGTGTACTGGGCATCTGAGACTGGGGTCTGCCTTCCTTTAACCTTGCTGGCATTTCTACACTTGCTCCAACTTGCCAGGGTAAAGCCTTCAGTAATGTAAGTAAAGCAAGCGTTAAAGTCTCTGATCTTCTTGAGAAATCATTCAAACACCTGATATTATAAAGTTGATTTAAAATTTATTTAATTGGTGAAGTATGCATGAAATAGATTAAACACCCCGGCAGTCAGTACCTAGAACTTAAAAAAAAAAAAAAAAAAAAGCAGATATCATATTGACGATATGAATTTATTTCTTTTCTGTTCAGTTCTCTGCTACAAAATTAACTTCTGCAGGAAATACGTATAGCAGTAACTTTCTGTTGATAAGGATCTATGATATGTTAATCTGTATTCAAGATTTTGGGTGAAAGTGCCTTTCAAAACTTTTGGCAGCTTCTCTCACCTCCAGATGCCACTGAAACACCTACTTACCTAGCTAGAGAATGAGTAACATCTGCAAATGCATCAGGTAGATTCAGCTGAGCAGGGATGCCTCCCAAAGAAACATCACGTCGTTTCAGCCAGTCGAAACCCAGCCAATCCAGATGGAACTTTGAAAAGTAACATAGAAAACCTTGAAATCTTAACAGATAATGAGATAAAAAGAGATGAGTTTGTGGCCATAGCCAATGAAATTTTATGTTGAGCTTGCTGGAAATGCTATTTTTGTTTCTGATGGGCAGCAGTTTCAGAAATGGGCAAATGCTGAGTTCTTCATGCATGCTCTCTATTAGAAGAAAAAATCACCACTTCTGTAAATTCACAGCCTTTTAGGTTTTTGCTTTTTAGATTTTGGCTGTTTTTTTTTGTTTTTTTTTTGGGGGGGGGGGCGGGGGTGTGGGAGGGAGGAGGTGGGGGTTGGTTTTGTTGTTTTGTTTTGGTTTTGTTTTTTGTCTAGAAGTAAAGCAGGATAGGGAGCAGCAGGGTACTTAGTGCTCTCTATGAATCTGTTTGCAAGCCTTTTAGTATCAATAGTAGAGTTCCTGTTAATGTCAGTGGACTTTGGATCAGGCCCTTGATATAAAACCAGCCCAAAATCTGGAGGAAAGGACCATTTTTTTCTGGTATTGCCTTCTGTGAGTATGGCCAATAGTGTGATTCTTAGGGAAGCCACATGCTGGAAGCCAAGACTTTAAAGAATTCCTGAGATGCAGGTTGCTACTGATCCAGCACATCATTAATACTTGATAGGCCTTTCTTCACATTAATTTGTTTAATCACTGTTGGAGTCAACTTATGTTTTGGCTTCAAGAGCATACTGTAGCACTGCCTTGCACAGCTGAGTCCTGCATATTGATGCATTTTACATAACAGCCTGCTTCACAGAGGTCTGTATGGGTTCCAAAATCATATGAAAAGGTAAGGGCAGTTCACAGGCCACATGCAGAAATGTGGATGGGATTAGTTCAAGATGAATAAACACTGAAATAATGGTGAGTTTCTCACGGTCAGGATCACCAATCACCATCTAAAAAAAAAATTAAGGAATGATTTAAAGTATTTGCAAGGCAAAACCTGAATTCATTATTTGGCCATGGTAGCCCAGGATGGGTACAGGACCACAGTGTTCATTCTCATCTTTCTTTGGGGACTGGCTACTTTGAATGTTAGGGCTTTTTAGTTTTTGATTATTTTTTTTTTTATTTTTTTACTTGCTTTTTAAGAGAGAAGAAAAAGAAGGTAAAATAGGGGCAGGCATTTTATTATTTATAGCTACACTTTTGGTTAACAATGTGTCATTTAGGTGTCAATTTTCAGATACACATTTTCAGAAACATTGGAAAATTCAGCACTGTGGTACTGTATCATGGGGATTTGTTTGACTTGTGTTAGGATAAGAGGGAGTGCCTCTATTTGTATTAGCTGGAGGAGGATTGTGAGCTATTATCTTACTTTGTTATCTGAGCTAGGAGTGTACAAGGAAGTTTCTTCTACTAGTGGTTGAGCCGCTCTTCAGATAAAGCCTTCCACAGGATCCCTGTAGCCCTAATTAATCAGCTGTTAAAACAGTAGTTGATAGACAGGCTTGCTTTAAGTTTGAATTGCCTACGATCAGAGGTAACAGGTGAGTCCCATTTGGCAGCAGGATATAAAAGAAGACGAGTGATCTGTTATCAAAAAGAATATGGCACTCAAAAATTGAAATTTGCAGAAGGAACCAATAAAACAGAGAATATTTTTTACTTTGAGTAATCAAAATACCTTCACTTTGGTGATTGTTTTAGACAGGTCTGAATTCAATTTGTAAATCTTTGTACTAAGAGCCTGAATTTGCCCAGTAAATTTAGGCTTCTGGAGAACACTTGCTACCACAGTAATTATTGCTAAAATCATTGCAGGTAACGTTAACAAGGTGCTATAGCAACTCCTGCTCCCACAGGACAGGCTTGTGGCTAGCACACCCAGCCAGCATGTGGGGGGCTGTAGGTTAAATTGCTGTGTTTCAAGTCAGGAATTTAACGTGCATTTCTCTTTTTGTGTCAGTGCCCTAAATCTCGGGCTGTGGAGTAAATTCTTTCCTTACTCAGTTCGTATTTAATAAATTATGCAGAATAGTACAGCACCGGTGGAGTGTGGAGAATATTATACCCCAGTAGGTGGGTCACCTACCTGGGTGCTATGGCAGGCCTAGGCTTGAGTTCATCTCTCCTTGGTTTAGAGCCACAAAGAATGGCCTTTTCTTTCCTCACATTCAGCATTAGAAGTCAGAGAGATTAGAGGGATAATGGCAGACTTTTTGGGCAGTAGGTACCTGTTTTATTTTAAAACATTATTTCATTCTTGGCTTATTTGTATCACACCAACCAACAGAGGCATCTCTCGGGACACTACTAGTTGTTGCACGAATAGTGATAAAAACTGTCAGTCTAGTTCAATTTACATTTTAAATTCTGTGGATGTAGAAGAGGGTACCTGCTTCAGAGAGGCATGCAGAGGGCCTAAAAGAAATGGATTTATCTGTAAACAACCAAACATCTTTCATGGTTTTTAACCTGGGCATCGTTTCATATAACCATGTTCACAAACGGGACAGAATTCCCTCTAAAACAGAGATACAATTTTTTATTTTGGCCTTTCTCTATGCAGGTGAATATTTTTCTGTTGACACCATTGTTTAGTCTTAAGACTGAAGCTTATCAGTGCTTCAGGATTGAAATTACCACTGGCTTCACATAGATGAAAGCAAGTTAATCACCGGTTATGTAATAGTCCCAAACAGGGCAGCAGCATGGCCAGTAGCCTTTTCTTGAGATCAAAACCCTAGTATTTTTTAAAAATGTGATACAGACCTCAGTAGGTCTCATAATTCTCACTGTATGTCTCTGTAACTATAATCAGTGTGTGTACACTTTTTCTCCCTAGGGTGCCTTTGTCACTGGGACAGAGTTCTGTTTTCCACATTCACAATAGACAGACATTGTCTTTCTTTTGCTTTCCATATTCTGTCTTACATCATGGTCCCTCTAGTTCTTGGTCCTTATCTCTGCTACAAACTACATCCTCCTTATACTTTAGTACTTGTTACTGCTTTGCATTTTTCTGGGGCCTGTTCAGCTGTCCTTGTCATCTGGAGGCATGTTTCTCTAGGGTAATACTTCTTTCCTCTGTAAGTCTTTCTTGTAAGCTCTGAAGACATATGCTGCTCATAAACCACTGACAGTTTAGTTTAACCCCAGCTGACTACTAAGCTCCGCACAGTTGCTAGCTCACTCACCGCCAGTGGGATGGTAAAGAGAATGGGAAGTGTGAAAATGAGGAAACTCATGGGTTAAGATAGACAGTTTAATAGGTAAAGCAAAAGCCATGCACACAAGCAGAGCAAACCAAGGAATGAATTTACACTTCCCATGGAAAGGCAGGTGTTTAGTCGTGTCCAGGAAACCAGGGCTCCATCACGTGGAATGATTACTTGGGAAGACAAATGCCATAACTCTAAACATAGAACCATAGAATCAGCTAGGTTGGAAAAGGCCTTTAAGATCATCAAGTCCAACCATTACCCCTCTTCCTTCTTTTTTACCCCAGCTTTATATGCTCAGCATGACATCACATGGCGTGGAATATCCCTTGGGTCAGTCAGGGTCAGCTGTCCTGGCTGTCCCCCCTCCCAGTTTCTTGTGCCCCCCATTCTACTTTCTGGTGGGATGGGGTAAGAAACAGAAAAGGCCTTGACTCTGTGTGAGCACTGCTCAGCAGTAACTAAAACATCCTGAAATTGTTCACCCTGTTTCCAGCACAAATCCAAAAATTAGCCCCATACTAGCTACTGTGAAGAAAATTAACTCTGCCTGAGCCAAACCCAGCACAACCACTCACTATATAGGACATCATATAGGTCTGCATGATTGCATGTGCACCCCGCTGCTTTCAGCTCCGAGTGTAAAATTTGTGCTCTTTTTTCATGGGTAAGCCACATCCCCTCTGCATAGTCTTATTCTGTTTGGGCTGGTGCTTCTCACCAAATAGCTCTATCTGATCTTCCAGTGTTTTAGATGTTATTTTTGACACCTCAGTTTGACTTGCTCCTAATTTTTTCTTTACTGATTAAATGGTAAGGGCAAAAAGAGATTCTAACTTTCTGTTTTCTCTTTCATCCCTCAATGTTCATCTCTCTGTACTGATTCAAGTCTCAGTTCTGCTATGCCCTCTGCTTTACTTCTGAAAATCCAGAACTTCTGAAAATCCTGGTAACTCCTTTTGATGCAGTCTGTTGTGCTCTGTTTCAAGGTGCTGCTTGGCCCTTCAGATAATTATGCTTCTTTTCTTGTGGTGTCTCTTTTAGGTCAGCTGCTTCCTGCATGTATCGTCTACCACCTGGTGGGTAATAATATGAGAATACTTCATGTTTCTAAAATTAATCTCTCTTGTTTATTCCGAAAACTCTTTACAGAGCTGTTGTAATTAATTTACTGCTGCTGTACTAGCTGTGTGCATGTATACTAGCTCCCCAGTGTACTGGCCAGTAGCAATCCAAGTTCCACACAGATTGCTACCCAGGGAGTCCACAGCTGCTCAGCACCAGACCAGCAGGGCATGCAGCCATTTAGGAGGTCTTCTCATCAGTTCAATATGCATTGCTCCCAGGTACCGTTGATCAGATTTTCAATAGCACTCCTTTGCCAGGGATTCTGTTGGAAGTAGAGCAGTGACTACAAATGTCATCCTGCCTTAGGACACAGCAAAGAGCATAAGGGATGCAAACCTCACACCTGTGAGTCCACAGGTGTGTGATGTGATGTCCCCATTCCTCCCAAACCTTCAGAGCAGATTTAGCTAGTGATGTCAAAAAAGTCACTCAGGGGACCCATACTTTGCTTCCATTTTAGTTGTATATCATGGAATGAAACAGTAACACTTGGAAGTGTAATGTAATGGTTAAATGTACATTTAACCTTTAACTAAACATGTACACACGTATGCATGTATGTGTGCACACAGAGGCTATATTAAAGGCACATTAGAAGAAACATTTCTGAGGGATTTAGCTGTATGAATTCCATTAACAATAATGGTAGCAGTTCCCCTAAATCCTCATGTATCTTGTTAAAATATACCTATTAGTCACAGTCTGAAGCCTGCAAACACCAGCAGTTTCCAAGTTAAACTGAAACTTCATCATTAACATATCCTATTATGCCTAGGTAATACAACACCCTTTAACTTTTCAAATTCAAAGACATCTTTTCTCAATTGAACTTAAAATAAATTTTGTCTTGTTAATACAATAGGTTCTGCTATAGTTAGCCTGCTCTGTAACTCTTGATCATGTTGTAAATGTTTTCTCTCTCAACCAATACCATCTATGAAGGGACAGTGTTACCAGACTATCTCTGAAACCCTTAAGAAAAATAGAATGTAAAATATAATATGCTTTCTCTAGTAGTAGATCATAACATTGAAGTATGGCAGTGATGAACTGTCAGGTACTGGATTATTGGTTTTGGATTTTTTAAAATAAAGACTGAAAGCTTGATGTGTAATGCCCAAGTCATTCTAGTGGTATGAATGCCTGAAGAAACCAGAGTAAACTCATTTAGCAATGTCATTATGACAGAAAGAGACCTTAAAATGAGCACCCCATTTTTCACTAGTTTAGTTATGCTCATTCTAGACATGAGATGAGGTTGTATTTGTGTGTGATGATAAAGGTCTGTATTACAGGTAGTGTAGTGTGGCATAGGGAGGATAAGGCTAGGAGTAAATGAGCAGGCTTAACTGCTGCCTGTTGAGTTGCCTTTCCTGGCTATTCCTGAGTTACTGGAGAGTGTAAATTTAAAGGTAGGTTAGCATACATGGAGGTCTGTACTAATGCTGTTGTCTTGTTTCTGATACATGAGCTAAGTCATTGTTGGCTCAGATAACTCTACACTGTAGATATAATAGAAACCAATGCTTTTATAGTTTTGATAATGGCATAAAATTTTCAGCTTTTTGATAGGAAGCTGAAATAAGGAGTACCAGCAAAAGCAGGATCCACAGTGATATACTGGTACAATATCCGGAACATAGACCTGCATCAAAGATAATTTCCTCCCAGTTTAACAGCAGAGATAAAAGTGTTATGGTGAAAGTGAATATCAGATGCAGTAAGTCCTGCTCTTTTTTTAATGGAACACAGCAGAAAAACAGACATCTGCGCAACCCTACTGCTGTTGCTTTCATTTTCCTCGCAGTAGAAACGGCGCTTCACCTTTGGCTTGGAATCAGTGGATGAAAATACCCTCCCATACAAGAAAAAATGTCTGTAATTACACTGTATGTGTATATTTATATCTCCCTTCCCTCCCCCAGTGTAGAGGGGAAGGAAAATATTAATATATTGCAAATATTTTTTTTCCTGCCTCTAGGTCCCTAAATGGTCCTTGTTAACCTGTGACCAGTACACCTGCTCTCAACAAAATGCACTCTCTGCTAGACCTAGCATATGAGTTTTTTTCGGTCAGGAGGAGTTCTGGTAGGGCTTCCTCCAGCAGCTTAACCATTAACAGTAAGCAGTGCAATGAGTCATCTGTACTTTAATTAGAGCTGCAGTGAGCTCAAGCTTGAGATATTTTTTCCACGTGCAGAGCTCAACATCTGAAACCAGCAACACTCTCCTGGCACTAGCTGTGCAGGGATTTCTGTAAAGCAACATTATTAGGTGGTTTGGATACAAACAGTAGAACAAAATCAACGCAACTTACAGATTTGCAGGGGCAAGTTAGCATAATTCCAGTTGGTTTAGAAAGGCTGGAGATGTTCTACTTGCTCTGTTTTTGGTTTCCCCTCTCCCATCCCACCTGTGAAAGAGAAGCCCAAATAATGAGTGAGACAGTGCTGGATAAAGAGGAAATGAATATTTAGATTTGAAGGTTGTTTGTTTTACATGTATTTAACTGATTACATTTTAGATACTCTTAACAAGCTTAATATGGAGTTTTCAAGCCACAAACCAACTGGAAAAATATCTCCACTGACTCTTGTAATCAAATGATACGTTTGCATTTTAAGCACCTTTTGAATTCATTTCACATCTATCCCATGAACAAGCCTAGAACTTTCCTGTACAATGCAAATTCTGATGAACTATCCCTGATAATGCCTGAGACCCATTAAAAAATTGTCAATGTGTTTAAAATGAGGAGTGAATCCAGTGGTCACCTGAGCTGCAGTGCCAGCCCTTGGCAAAATGGCACTGCAGTCAATCAGCTCCTCTAACACAGATGGTAGCTTTACAGGATGATAGTTCTTGAAATGTATTGCAAAGCAGGAGGAAAATGTGCTGTTTAGCATTTTGATACACCTTGGTGAATTAAAATCCTCGATAGAGTGTTCAGGTTTTTTCTGATCTGGGTGCTTGTTATCTGTAGAGGAAAATCCAATTTCTTAAACCTGTATGCTTTGCAATGTCAATGTCAAGCAGTTGGAAGCTGGCTGTCAGAGTCCTGGACCCAGCTCTTGTGGCTTCCATCAGCTTGGCCACAGCAGCTTTTTGCTCTGCTTCTTTCTTACTCATGTTTTATTTTGTGTCTTGTTTTGGAAGTTTGTTGGGGCAGAAGGTGTCATGAGATTTCTGGGACTGTATCCTTAATTTCAGCAAGCAGGACCACAATGAAGGTCATGCTGTTCATTATACATGCTATTTATTTCTCAGGTCCTGTAACTGTTCCTTTCTACAAATGCATTAGGCAAGTAGTGATTTAAGCTGCTTCGTATGATGACTGCGTTCGTTTTTAGTCTAGGTTGCACTGGGATTTCTTTTGCGTCCCTAGTTAATAGGTGGGAGGACAGGTTGCAATGGAACAACCAGTGTGGTAATGTTGAAAGGGTAGGAAGCAAGCTGTGCTGGGCCAAGGACCTGGGCTCTCCAGAGTACTTCAAAGCAGAAAACAAAATATTAATCAGTCAGGTGCTTCTTTCTGCACAGCCTAAGTGCAGAATCCCTTGTTCTGGGGTGCAGGCAGAGTCATGCTCATCACGAGGTTTCTTGTAGCTCAGGTCTAGATGGCTCTAACAGTACTTTTAGAGGGCAGAGACAGTCTTTGGTGAGAATAACAGCAAAAGGGAGTGGGGGTGAGAGCTCCAAACCCATGCTGTCTGCCTTGTTCCTTATCACTGCAGCTATGCTGGGTGGTCTGGGAGAGAAGCTGGAGTGGCATACAGCTTGTGTGTGGCTGGTGATGGTAATATTCAGGCAGGAGTTCTAATGCACAGACCAGCAGCAGGGAAGGGCATGTGAATACAGCCAGCACTGCATTTGGAGGGAGACCTCACACTGGTTATACTGGGGTGGTATTGTGACAGCCTGCTGTTTTCCATGTTACTTGCTGAAGTGGTGCACTAGTGTGCCAGTGGGGCACGTGAGCCAGGGGGCATGCGGCTTCTTGCTGGACAGGGCTAGTTTCCTGGGCAGGAAATTTGATGTTTCTCTTTCATGAAGAATAGCCTTGATACAAAATGTTACTTGGTAACATTTTTCATGCAAAAAAGCCACACTAAATAATAAAGATAAATGCAGATGACAGCAGATCAGTGAGGAGCTGAGATTAATTGCTAGAGAAACTGGAGAAGAATAACCACAAGGATGGATAAGACAAGGAGTTAGAGATTGAGGTATCAGACTTTGTGGACGATATTGAAAATGAGCACCGTTACGCTCTGTAAAAGGACCAAGAGGAAGACCAGCATGGGGAAAAAAACACAGGAGAAAAGGTTGGTGAGGTGGGTTAGTTAAAAATCCAACAGTAATCTAGAGTTTTAAAGCTGACATAAACATAGACATGAAGAGGTTTGTCTTTTGTAGGAACTAGAAAATATCTGATTCTGATCTGTGATTACACCTTTCTCTGTCTCTCTCTCTACACTTTGTTATTTTTACATGTTTTTGTAGTAAAATCTAAATTGCTAAGTAGCTGAAAAATTATATTCAAGAGTATCCATACATTGATTTGTCATTACCGTGGATTTTAATGTCTTCATGTAGTTAATGTAACCTTTTTTGAGAGAATTGGAAGGCAGCATTCAAAAAATCAGTTTCCTTGCTTCACCACTGATTTGAATTGCTTTAATTGAAACTAGTATTATTTCATTTGATCTTATAATTAAACAATGTAATTTATATTAAACCATTAAATAATTTGTCTAATTGCCTTTACACTGATTGTATCTTAGCCTTTTTTCTTTTAAATTATTATTGGACCCAAGCGGTTATCTACTGAAAACCAGTAAGCCATAGATGAAGAAAAGATCTTTCTTACTTGCAGGGATATTTTTCTAGGTTCTCTGATAAAATACTGTGTTAAAATATAATCACGCAGTCCCTGATTCAAATGTTTAAGCATATCATTGCACTGCTGCTCAGTAAACTTTGGGCCTTTTTTGAATCAGAGTCTAAACGATGAAAAGACAGACTCCCATTGGAAATTAAAACTCTGCATTCCAGGGAGGTCTCATACTAGCAAAAGAAATTGGCTTTATTTCTCTTTCGATATCACTGACCTACAGAGAGTAACCTCGGTGAGTTACTCATCCTAAGCTCTGTCTGCTTGCTGCATACAGTTGAGAATGCTTGCTGCTTTCCGGGAAATAGTATGAGGCAGTAGCAGCTGTAAACTATGCTCAGATGTGTAAGGCTTAGGTGACTAATGGAGTACGACAAATAATGCATAGCAAACAGCTTTACAATCTCTCTTTAAGTTGAAACCTATTTATGTGCATTCAGATAAAAGTCATTCATAGGAATACATTTGCAGAGATCCTGAAAGGTTCTCTTGTACTTTGAAAAATCTGTTCGCAGTTCACATATTTGAGTATCATTAGACTTGCTGAAGTTAAGAGCATTGTGCAGGAATACTCAGGATGTATATGGTCTCATGAGAAATTCAAAAAGGACTCACCTGTTGCAGTGAATTCTTGCTTCTGTTGTCATGGTCCCTAATTATCATAGAATCATATAGAATCATAGAATAGTTAGGGTTAAAAAGGCCCTGAAGATCATCTAGTTCCAACCCCTCTGCCACGGGCAGAGATGCCTCATGCTAGATCAAGTCACCCAAGGTTCTGTCCAACCTGGCTTTGAACACTGCCTTAATTATCACCTTGCCATATGCAATTCAAAGTGGGAACCTCCTGACCAGGCAGGAAAGTGCATGTATCAAAATAAGCAGTGGTGTGAGAAATCAGAATGGATGAGAATGCATAAGCTAATTCTTCAGGATAAAATTATTTGCTTGTAGATCTTTCAGAGTTCAGGTTTCTTTAGGATGCTCACCTCTGCCACTTGTCAGCAGCAATACCAGTCACCTTAAAAGAATGAAGAAGAGACAAGGTGCAGCAACATGTTTAAGAAAGGTGGGAGAAAGCATCAGGAGAAAGAAGATAGACCTGTCATGGTTTGGTGCACCATGCTTACTTTGCAGTCTTTGTGTTGTTTATTTCTTGTGTCATGTTGGATAGTTGCAGTCATAAATGTGTTTTCATACAGTCTGTGGTCGTCTTCTTGGCATTTTCCTGCTGTGATGTAGTTGGGCTTTGCCATGAACAGAAATTCTGCAGCATATTCATTGCTTATATGCTGAGCTGGTGAGATAGCTTAGTATCAGTGGAGTAGGCAATACCTTTGCACCTGAGGGAGGTCCTCCAAAATGATCTGCAGGTGATCAGACTTTAGCTTCTGAGCACAAAACTGATTGCTTGACATCCATCTCACTGATACCTGTCCTGACTCCCTGTGAGCCTGTTCAGTGCTTTGCTCTTTTATTGATCTTGTTATTACTAAGGCATATAACCTATGGACTGCATTAGTTAGATTAAAATTTACCACATATTTCATGGATGTATATTGTCGCTTTATGCACCTATGCATTGGTGTTATAACATTTTTGAATCGCACATATGCAGTTTTGCCATCTGTCATTGTTCTCTTTCTTAAGCTAGCTCAGACAGCCCTACCCATCCTTCTATCTACTTAAAAAAAGTAATTGTTTAGTTTCAAACCTATTTCTTAGCAGTATTTCTGGTAAATTGTAGTTGGATTAGACTTATTTCTTATGACCTCATTTTGTCTTTCTCTTTCTGTATTCTAGCACTAATTACTTGTGATGTGATTAATGTTCCACATACCTGGTAGCTTTGTTCTTTCTGGTTTTGAGATAATGTTAATTAGTCCAACTGAAAAAATACTTGCAGTCCTGATCATATGTCACATTTCTAATTCTTGCTAGAAACCAGATGTAAGATAAATATCTGAGTAATTAGAAATATGTTTATGCAACTATACTTGCAGAAACTTTCGGTCTAGGTATCATTGTCAGAAGTACCAACTGCATTTAAGAGGATGACTGTAAGCAATTCTTTGTTACATTTGTTTTATTATGTAGGATTAAAGCAAAGGCTATAATATCATTCCAATGTCTTTTCACAGAACTACAGCAAGGCTTTTTTCAGTTTGAAGGAAAAAAACCCTGCACCATAAATCACAAAAATCTCTGCTCTTCAAGAATGTCTAACTCATTCAGGCACATTTTTAAAACATCTACTAAATATCTGAAGTAGTTTCGGGGTTTCCTGTATTGGTAGCCTTCTGCAGTGAATATTAAATTGCATGAAACTGCTTGATTTTGTTGACTCTAGACAGGGTGAGATCATAACATAATAGCAGTTTGAGAGAAAATAAAGAAACAAGTGTTTTAGATGCAATGCATGCTAGTCATGTTCTTACTATGCTACTGCAAGGTGATCAGATATGATGAGGATAGGGGTAGTTCAGCAACGCAGAGAAGAAAAAATAGCAGTTACTTTGGGAGCACTTTGGTTTATCTTGCAATGTCTGCTTTCTTTGCAAAATCACTAACAGTCACTATTACTGGAATTGTTAAAGTGACCTTTAAATTGTTTTACAAATATCATGTTGTGGATGCAATCTACATTTGCACAATAGTCAATTGTCCATACCAACTTAAAAAAATCCCAAAACCGAAACCAAAAAAGAAACAAATCAAAACAACCAACCAACCAACCAAAAAACAAAAAACAAACAACCCAACAAAAACCAGAGTGCGCTTGAAAGTATTTCAAGAAAATTCCTTCAAGTATTTTTAAAAGTGTCATCTGTAGTCCTTAGCTTTGCAATAATGTCACTGTTTATATGATGTCAGGAGTGATTTTTTTTCCCTGAAGAATGGCTAAAATTTTGGAAGATGGTAAAAGATTTTATTCCCCCCCCCCCCTAGATTTTGGCACTATATGACTGAGACAGCATAAAATTTTCATTGAACTCTGTGTGTGTATATCTATACATTTATATACATAAATACCTTTAACAATGTAACAAGTATTTATACAATCGAGTGCAAATCTTTGCCCATAATTCTGATGTGGTAGCCATCTCTCCCCAGATATATGGGTATCTGTTGCCTCTCATCTCCTAAGATGCTAATATAATCTCCCCCCAGTCCACCCAGTCAGGTTAGAAAACTAGCAAATGATAGTGCCTTGGTTCCCATGTCATACTGAGACAACCTTAGGAACACTCAACAAGCAGCGCCACTGGCGCATCTCTGGGACCAGTATATACCATATGGCATGGGACCTTCAAGTCCCATGTGAAGGTGGAACCTATTTCCACCAGAAATAAAGTACATTATATGAGCAACATTATATAGGTATAACTCATATTTATTGCACAGGAGCTATACCGCTGTATTAGTTGAACAGCGCATTTGTGTACCTCTAAAAGGCTTGTCTCTTGCTATAGAGAACCACAGTCTTGATGCTTACAATTTACTAACTGTATACCAAAAGTCATTGCTATAAGATAAACGAGTTCTTGTAGGTTCTCATCCCACTTATAATATTTCAGACTTGCTACTTTAATTCCCTAATTAAATTCTAATTAAAATTTCAGTGCTAGTTGTTTTGTAAATTAAGGTAAGACAATGCTTTCTATATGTTAGTGTAACACTTAAGCAATTCCCGTGTGGAAGATCACTTCAAGAGAAGAGGTTTGGATATAAGCAGCCTTACACATTTCTTACTTCCTGTGTGTCATTACCGTTTTGTATATTTCTGGCACCAGTATGCCAGGTGATGTGACTGATATTTCAATGATGATCTGCCCACATTTTACAGATATTAACCCGATGAATGATTCTGATCAATCTTTCCCCAGCCTGAAGTTAGTTTTATTGTCTGCATCAAAAGAGTTGATAAGATTCTGCAGTGGACTCTCAACACCACTTATGGTATGAGTTATTAAAACTGATGCCTACTTGCTATAGAATCATTGTTGCTGTTATTTATTATTTATACAGTTCTATTGCTGTTTGTGAGGCTTAACAGAAAATACAGTTCCCTGAACTTCAGGGGCCTCTCTGTTGGTGCTGATGGAGGGTGGGAGCAGTATCAGACAAAAGCCTGAAGTGAGGAGAGGGGTGATGTTTATGGAAAGATGAGCATGACTGTGGGTAAAGCACCGAGATACACCTGGTTATATAAAGCTCATTTTGAGGCAGATCCTCCACCTTGTTCATTAAGCTGAGTGTTGGCCTGAATATTAAGTGGGAACTCCTCTGCACACAGGAAATTTTTAAGGGTGAGAAGTAGCGTCAGCTCAGTCGATCCCTCCTTTGGGAGAGTGTAAAGGTGTGCTGTGTGTCCTGGCAGGTGCTGGAGTGGGCTGCCATGCACCAGTCCTGCTGCTGAGATGGTCTCCCAGGAGAGTGGAAGTTGCAGAGTGACACACAAAGGTGATGGAATTGTGGCTGGCTCAAGCACCCTGACATGCCATTTGGAAACACTTCAACTTTCAGTAGTCTTCCACTGAAGCTAATGGGACAAAAAACATCCCCTAGAAACTGCTGCCACATCCCAGAGACAGCCAGCAACATTCCACCACCCCCTGGAGGTAACATATAGAAATTCTTTTAATGAGGGCTGGGGAGGGTGGGAAGGGGGTAGGAATATGCTGGACGAGAGTGATGAACTGCACAGAGACTAAAGCAGCAAGCTAAATAACTACTGGAAAGATAATTTTTCTCTATTCAGAAACTAAGAGAAAATTAGGCTTTTGCTGTGAATACTGAAATACCATATATAAAGAATCATTTTCCTTATATTCTATGACAGAGACACAATGCCTGGTGTAGGTGTAGGTAGGGATAGGACCCTCATTATTGTGCTGGATCTTCAATATTGGATACTGCTAAGGGTTCAGGTACCCAGTCAGGTCCCTGTATGTCAACATAACTGTCTGTATGCATCCCCTTTGATCTGTAGAAAATGCAAGACAATTTAACATTGCTTGGTCAAGACACAAAAATAATTAGCTGCAATCTTGCTTGTATTTTGAGAATGCAAAATAATATTTTGTATGTCCTGTATACGCTGGAACTCTGAAATATGCCTTGAGGCAAAAAGGAAGAATTCAGGCCTGGTATAAGTATATTGAATTCTATTGAAATCTCTGCCTTTACAGTTGTGTTCAGTCAGGCCTGATTTTGACCCTAAATTAATCATAAGGGATTAAATTTAACTTGACATAAATGTACTCATGTATGCACGTGTACATAAAAAGGCTCAAAAAGGTGCAGCTAGCATAGAAAATAAAATGCAGCTAATTATTGCAGATCTTTTTTAAGTATGTTTGCAAGTGATGTGTTTTCAAAACAAGCTAAACAATAATTCATCATCTTGTGTACCACATGCTGGCTAATGAATAAAGTCAGGAATCAGGAAGCAAATGTAAATATGGGGTCTGATTCCCAACTGCCAAATTAGAAGTATTTTGTAGCCACTTTGCACAGGTGCAAGTGACAACATAAGTTACAAAACAGCTGTGAATCTGGTCTCACAGTCTGTTGTACTGTTCAAATAATTGAATTTAAAGTGTGGTTACTGACTAACTAAACCCTCTCCAAGTGTATGGGTCCTCATTTCCCAACCCCAGGCCTGTGAGAAGACCAGGCCATTTGAGAAGATTGTCATTCAAGCTTATCCTTTCAATCAGAATATGCAGGGGAAAAAAGACCCAGCAAAAACATCCAGTTTCTTTTATGGTGGCAGTTAATCTGTCAGGAACAAATTCAAGTTTTGGCAAAGATCTGTGGTGAGATAAAATGAAAAAGCTGCCAAACAGCATTGTTACCATGGGGAGGAGGAAGGGAGGGGAGCTGACATGACTTCCCCAAGTTAAATGCCAAGCACACCTACATCGTTTTTAATCTGACCATGTGAAAACCAGGATATTTATAGCTCTAGTAAGCTTTAGTGCTCATTTACCCTGGAGGCAGTGTGCTCATTGCAAAAATGGATTCATAATAGCTAATGCTCATTTCTACAAAGTTTTTATAGTTTACTTGAGTAAGTATAGCATAACGTGAATAGTTTTTAAATAAAGCACATCTAAACGATCGGTTTGCAGTTCCAGTGATTTGCAGCTCAGTGTAGTGTTCTCAACATTTCAGCTTCATGCTTTGACTGCTTTCAAATGTGTTTCTTTCCTCTCTTGCCATTGTCATCTGTATTTAAGACCTGGGAAGAATTTGGTACCAGCTTTAGGATGATAACTTGATTAAGTGACTATTCTTTTCTAGTGGGATTTAAAAATATGTGTTCAAATGTGCTTTGAGATAGTTGCTGCTAAGTGAAAAATGGGTATTTATGCAGTCATTGCCTTGGTGAGATGCTGTTTTATCTGCTAAGTCAAAACCAAGATATATTTAAGGAGAGCTGTTAATAAATAAACGTGACTATGAGCCTGCATAATTTTTAGTACCTGCCTCACCTGACTGTAATTTTTTTTTTAATGGGGTCCAGACTTGAACATCAGTGGCTAAAATAATACATAAAAAGAAAGACAACGTAGCTGTATGGTTTCAGTGTTGCATGATGCCCTCACACCGCTCTGCACCTGTAATTCAGAATCCCTTGAGCCACTCTATCCTTGTGCTTTCCTTGCTGCTGGGGCAGAGGAGCTCACAGACACTTGAATTAGCTGTAACAATGCTGTTTTCTAATGAGCAGAAAAGTGGGAAGCTTTCCTTCCCTGTGTTTTCCCTTGGTAACTTGAATACTGCTCTCTTATTTTAGTTGAGGAAACTTTGCGCTATGCTGAGCACAATCTGGCTGGTGCTGCAGAGCCTGGTGGTGCCTGGTGAGGGGTGCTGAGCCTCCTGCTGTGAGGAGGCTACCACCAGGTAGCCTCTATCTGTCTGTGCCAACTGTCATCTCTGTTTTTTGCTTGTTACTCAGTGCTTTAGGGCACAGCTTGTTCTCTTGGGAGTGCAGGATTGGAAAGGACTGTCAGGGTTACCAAGACGGCTCTCGTGTAACTGCAAGTGTCTGTGGAGTTTGTTTCATGTGTAGATGGCACCTGGTAGGATTGTTGGCCATTATAACCCAGCTAGTTTTATTAATAAATGCTACATGGCCATTTTTGTCTTGAAATACTCTGACTCCCCAGAGATTACAGGTTCCCTGGATTTCATTTGCTGTTTCAACGTAAGCATGGAGAATGGCATATTGAGTCACTTGGATGCTCCTAAAACATGTTTTTAGTGGCTCTGTTTTCTCACTAACTTCCATTCTTATCTTCCATTATTTTCAAAAGTTCATAGTTTAGGTAGAAAAGTGCTTCAGAGGTTAGAAGAGTATCCTTAAGGAGGCAAGTAATTGATATAATAATGCACTGAGTGCATATCTGGCATGGTACTCCATTCTCTGCTTGGGTAGCTTCTAATGAGATCTTTAGAAGACGTCAGCTCTTTGCATAAAATGTGGAGAAAATCTAGGATAAACAGAGCTTTCAACTTCTGTGGGTCTCTTAACTCCATCTTCTCTTCATAGCCTTTCAGTCTTTAGCCAGCAATTTACTCCACCAGAGCTGGTCAGGCTTGTTTGTCTGAAATTAGGTCTTAGTGTCTTTATTTCCACTGAGTATCAGAGAGCTTGATCAATTTTAAATAGAGAAGTGAGTTGACTTGCTTGTAACCTATTACTGGTTTTGTATCAGGGAGAAAATCCAGTATCTTTTCGGTAGGGTAACTATGCAAAACAATCCACAAGATAAAATGATAAAAAGGTGAGGAGAGGCTTTCTCTTGGCCTTGGGAAAAACAGGTTTCTACATGTAAGACAAACAGCTCATGTAAGTGGGAACATTTGGGAGTTAATGCTGGCTGGAAGTGATTTATAATATGGCAGAAGTCAAGGATCAACCTGGGAGGCCTGGTTTTGTTCCACCTTATAAGTTAGGTGGAACATGTAGTAAAGTGATAAATTTGCTGATGACATAATCTTGTGGGGAGCAAGTTAACATGAGGTCGAAAGATGGTAAAATCCAAAATAAATAGACTAGGAAAATGGATAGGTTAAGTAGCTTATGAAATCTAGTTGAGAGAAATTTAAGGTAGAAGGGCTCACACAGCTACCTGGTGTCCTACATACAGGAATTTCCTTTTACCTATGGCAGCACCTGCAAATTTGAAATGTAAACAGAAGATATGACTAAAGGAATTTAATTCTCACAGCTATAACAGCAGCAGTGGGTGTGAGATGCTGTTAGTAAATCCCAAGTGACTATTCTTATACATGCAAAGTCTTAATGTAAAATATCTGGACACTTCAAAGGAACTGTTGAAATTGTTTCTAACTAGGCACGTCACTGTAAGTTTACTTATGGCAGATGCATTTTCAGTGTGTAGAGATAATCGTACATGCAAGGTTCAGAGATCTTTCCTTCTGCATGGTGTACTGCTGTGGAAGAGGGTATAGTGAGCATACCCTTTACTCTTATGGTAAAGAGTATAATAGACCTAACACTTATAATAGACCTAACACTAGATACACTTTGAAATATTTCATAATGTGTATTTAATGCCAGTCAGACATGTATCCATACACTTTCCAATATTGCTCAGACTTTCTAATTACAAATTGAAGGTTGGTTTTGTGTTTTTAATTTCAAAGCTGCTAGATTCTCCCTTTTTTTTTTTTTTATTTTAACTGCCATACAGTAAGATTGAGAAATTGAGTTGGCTACAACTGCTGAGTAACCCCATGAACTAATGAAGTAAACATTTGCAACCACTGTGACATGGAAATCATCCAGCTCTCCCTGGTGTACACCTGCAGAAACCTGTGATTCACCTCTGAGTCACTCTGCAAATGTTAGCAGGGTAAAGCTGACAGCCATGTAGAGGGCTCACTCTGCTGCCAGTTCTCTCTTTCTCCCCTGGAATAATGACGTTAATGATGCTTCCAAATGGCTCACGGGGTTGCAAAATGAGAGATCTAAAAATCCATGCGGCAGCTTTATTTCCTAATAAGATGCATTAAGTAAGACATTGCATGTTTTATAGGCTGAAGTTGATTAGACAAAAAGACTTAAAATATGTAGCTAAAGAGGTTAGAAAAATAGGTTTTGGAAGCTCAGATCAAAGCTTTACAGGAGGGTGATTAGATAAATAAAAAGTTTAAGCCTAACTGAGCAAATAATTGCACATCCTCTGAAAAGAACAGTTCATAGGGATTGATCAAATGTGAGTCACCCCAGGCACAGATGTCTTTCTAAGAATATTCCATTTAATTTTCTTAATGTACACCACAAGCAAAGAGATACTGGTGATGATCAGTGAGTGCTCTTGTTTGCATAAGGAAAGGCTCTTTAAAAATAATGGAGAATGAAAAAAAACCAACCAAAACAAACCCCAAAACAACCAAAACAAAAACCAACAAAGCAGCCACCAAAAAATGATTTAGTTCCTGTTGCCTAACAGCTATAATTTCCACTTTAGCAGTGATTCCCTTCCCTCATTACAAGAGGTAGGTTTTCTGTTCTTTAGGGTATACTAGAACACTATAGAACATGCTCAAAGCTTAAGAGAAATGCACATCTCGTTACAGTTTGTTCTTTAGGGTCAATTTGTACTTTTCTTTGGAAACATCAGCCGTGAGAGGCTGGTAAAAACCTTAGAAGCCCAAAACAAATCCTAAAAGTCTGTGAGGTTCTCACTGTGCAGGATCGTCTCCTTAGGTAAGGAAAGGAATTTTAGGACAAAGTAGGAGAAATTGGAGTTGAAGGGGGTCTCTGTAGAAGGGAATCCTGTTCCCTGTGGACAGATGACTGGAAGAACTTTTCCCTTCCTGCATTTTACATTTTTGTGCATTCACCTGCAAACCCCTGTCCTCTGATAGGTGTGTATATAGGGAAGCTGCATTACCAGTACGAGAACAGCCTGACAGGGTGAAATTCTGCCCTTCAAGATTTTGGCATGCGTTCCATTTATTGCGACAAAGCCAGAATTTCACCTTTGCTGCTTCTGAAGGAGGATGAGTAATAACAGGGTGTCGTGGTTTAAACCCAGTCAGGTAACTCGTGAATGTGAGATAAGAACAGTTTAGTAACTAAGGTATAACACAAATCACTACTGCTACCACCAATGATAATAATGATAAAGGAAATAACAAGGGAAGAGAATACATCATCTTCAGCCCGACCTCCAACCGATACCTTCCAACCCTGCAGTCCCCCAGCCCTTCCGGCTAACTCCCAGTCACCCTGGGCATGACGTGCTGTGGTATGGAATACCCTTTGGTCAGTGTGGGTCAGCTTCCTCCTGGCTTCCCCTCCTCCCTGGCAGAGCATGAGGCTCACAAAGTCCTTGGCCAAACCTAAACATCACTATCAGCTCTGTTCCCAAGCTGAAAGTCAAAACACTGCACTGCACCAGCTACCAAGGAGGAGAAAAATGACTGCTACTGCTGAACCCAGGACACAGGGAACTTGGCTTCTTTCAACCTGTTCCTCAGGTTTCCCTCCAACACAGGTAGTGCTGGTGGAGTGAAGCTGGGGAAAAAAGTGACAAGAAAAAGGTTGTAGAAAAACCCCCAAAATTCCCAAGATCCTTGGAAATAAACATTATGCACAATCCTGAGACATGCAGCACTTACAGATGTTTGATGTCTTACTGACTGGAACATATTTGTTATTTAAACGCTAATGTTTTGCTTTACTTGTTCACTCTTTGAACACCATTGTTAAATAACAGATATACAAACTCAAAGAAAATGCAATCTGCTCTTGTGTTCCCCTCTAGGACATCTTTTATGTCTCTGCAGATTGCAGTGGGCATCTTCTGACTGCTTCCAACAAGCTGACGGTGGTTGGATTGTGTATCCATTGGAAGGTTAGAGTCGGTAATAAAATAATGGCTATTGTATTTCACTTTAATGGGTGGCTTGGAACCATGACTAAATCTGCTTGTTCTTAATAACAGAGGATACCTGACCTTCTGTCTTGAGCTCTTTTATTTCATGTAATCCCTAATTTCTGAAGGCAGCTGATCTTTCCTCACTGCTCTCTCTTCTCTCCCTCCTCCACCTGCATATCAGGCACTCATACTTGAATTCAGCATTAATGGAAATCTAATATGGGGCAGTTCAGAAATTGTCTTACCAAGGTGTTGTGTAGTTTTTGGTGTGTCTCTGGCACCACTAGCATGCTTGCCAGCTTTAGGGTAACAGGCTAGGCCACGTGAGCCATCATTTGCAAGCACCTTTCATATGTACTTCACAACTAACACAGAAATATTCCTCATGTAGTAAAGAATGAATTTTGTAATTCTGACTTTGAGGACCATTTGTGATATCTAGCAGAGAGGAGAGGAACTAAATAATGAAAAAAAAAAAGTGGAGTGAAATTCACACTTGGTTAGTTTCCATCCTTGGCATTCAGTTTGAGTTTCTCTATAATATGGTTCTTAATGTTCATATTTAATGCCTACCTCTTTCCTCCTGTAACATATTATCCAAGCTCAGTAACAGGCTGGAGAACCAAACGCTCTGTAGAAAGTTTGACTCTATGTGGTGAAAACAGTCTGCTCTGATTTAGACCTTGAGATACATTCTCTTCTGTGGAGAATCTTTTATCTAACAGCAGTTTGCTTTTATTAGTGATTAACACTGCTACTTGAGATGTGTCCTTAAAACTGTTACCTTCTTACTCTCACTTCTTAAATCCTCTTTCACGTGGGTGATGTAAACATTTGATGTGTGTTCATATAGAAGAGGGCTTGGTCTTATGTACAAAGGAGGTGAAGGATGTGCAGCACCTCAAGGTAGCTGCACAGTACTTCGGAAAATCAGACACATGTATCAGCAATTTCTCATTGCAGCTGGGAAATGAATTTATAGCTTAGTATTTCTAAAAGAAAAAATTACTAGTTCTGATTAAAATGCTTAGCAGCATAGACAGTTAAAGTAAACATTTTTCCTTCTCATTTTTTATAGCCACGAACTTTAATTTTCTTCTATTTTGAACTTCAAGAAAATGATATTTCCAAAAAATGTGGAAGGATGAAAATTTCTATTTTTTTTTAATTTTGAAAATGTAGTCTATTAATTTTTCAAATACATCAATAAGCTGATGTTTCAGAAATGGAAAAGAGCTAAATTCAGGACATGTATCAAGTGTTTACATGCCTTGAGACAAGGCAGCTATTGGAACCATCTCCAAGGAAGGTTATTGTATTGGTGCTTTACCTGTGGAGAGGAATCTTAGGTGTAAATTTGCTTCTGTGAAAGGAAAAGCTAGTTCTGATTGCCTTGAATCTTGTAGAAAACATATGTTTTATGCAAAACACATGATTTCAAATTTGAATAAACCCATTTCTTTCTCTGTCATACCTCCAGTCTGTTTGTACCTAATGTCCTGCTGCAGCTTGCTGTAGATTTACACTGACGCTGCTGAACTGAGGTAACAGGTAACATATAGATTTCAAATTTACTTTATAAAGAATTCAGTGAAAGACTGTATTGAAGACCAGCTTGGGTTTCTGTTGTTGTAATTTTACTTTTTCGGGACATATTTAGAAGTGATGATTTCAGCATGCTGATTAACCTGATTTCAAGAGGATGCAACATATGAACATGTTGTTATCTCTTATGGTATAACAACTTTTATTCAAAAAAGGCTTATTTCATTACTATTTTCGGTTTTTATTTCTCTGCTATATAAGAATTTTTTTTTTTTTTTTCTAGGGAGGGTTGATAAAATGCAAAGGAAATGGGGATTTAGCAGCATCCAATCGGGAGTTAATTAACTATTTATGTGACAGACAGCCTCAGTGTAGCCCTACTAATCCCCTCTTTTGTGACTTCAGTCTTGAGTAAGGCTCAGGCCTGGGTAAAAGTCAGTAATGCTGGCAGAGTTCTGTGAAATGTACACAAAGCTGCATTTGCTAAGTATCTCTTCATGGGAATATTCTACAAAGCTTAAAAAAGCCACATGTGTTCTTAACATCCACTGTCATTAGGTCACAGTATGTTGAAAATCTTTTCAGTTTCAGAATTTAGCGATAGCACTTTCTGTTAAAGTAGGAATTGGTCTTAAAAAATAATTCACATCCATTCAGCATACCAGGAGGAAAAGAGCTGCCTAGGTTTTTTTCCAAAACTAGCATTTGTCTCATGAGAAGGTATAATCCTTGAGAGGAAAGATATCCTCTCCTCAGGACACTTAGCTGGAGTCAAGAAAGGCATAGTCTTAATGATGGGACTTTGGGCAGGTCACTTATTCTCTCTATATGTGATCTTTATGCTCCTCTTGGACAGGCAGTTCTTCATTTATTTTTCTTTCCCAGCCTCTCTTCTTCCCAGGATCGGTGTGTAGGGCTCAGGCTCTTGTAAAGGACTGTCACAGAGCATGACAACTGAGGTGTGAAAAGTTTTCATCCTACTGCAGGAGCAGCTTTAAGTTCTGAGCACCCAAAGTCAAGCCTGTAATGTTTGGACTTGGTCCAGTGAACTGAAGTGAGCTGGTTTCGAGCAGCTTCATTTTTTCTCAAAGAGTTTTCCAAAGCGTATTATCTACTGCTGTATTGTGTATTGTATTCATATCATTCTTTCCATTACAGTAAACCCTATGCCATTAAATAGGTTCCTATGGCCTTTAAATGAGACAATAAAGACCTGAACCCAGGTACTGCCCATTAGTTCAAGCAAACTTTTCATGCAGCTGTGCTGGCTACTCTGGGGCCCTGGGCAATGCAACCAAGTTCTCCAGCTCTACACAGTATCTTGGACTGGTTTTGGGTGACAGTGGTCCACACAGCCAAATCATCACTTGGACAAGCATCTTATTGTTAAACACTTTGGAAAACTGATCAAGACCTGAAGACGTCTTGATGCCCCCCTGAAACCCAGAACTGGTTTGGGATGAGCCTTGTATGGGGCTTCTTCAGACAGCACTGGGGTTATTTGTTTATTTTTTTTTTCCCTGTAACAGCTGGAAGGCCAAGTTGGAATCAGGGAATTACGGTGCTATATAAGTATAGATCACTTTTTCTTCTATTCTATGCCTGATGTGTTGACTTCTGCAAAACAAATACTAAAAAGCAGAAGACGACACCCCTTTTTCATGAAATGTCTGAGAACTGAAACTTGTTGCAAGTATAATTGAGTCTTAGTCTAATTATTTTTAAATGCTGTCTGTGCAGGGAAAAAAAAGGAAAAAAGTTATGAGCTTTTACAATCTTATTCATTCTGTCGACGTAAAAGCTTTTTATTTGGCTTCAAAGTGAGTCTACTACTTCACAACAAAATTTCATTATGTCCTAGATGAGTTCTGTTTAATGGAATTAAATTTCACCCTTTCTAATTATCTTTTGGAACAGACAATCTTTACAGAATAATTAGTAATAGAAGTACACAATGGATCATTGTCTTTATACTTGCAAAGAAATTCTAGATGCTGTACTAAATCTTGAGGTATGATCTCACAAAATGTAAAATATTTCACCCCCTTCCTCCTAAATTATATAACATCCAACATAGTCAACATGATTTAAGCGCAATGAGTGCTAATTTTGCTTCTTTGAGATGACCAGCTTTAAGTTCCTTTCATAGAATAACTTTCCTGATCCCATTCAAATTAAGCAATACTAGAAATAGGCAATCTTTTTGTCTTCAATTAATGTTCAAGATTTCTAAATGAAGGACTTAACATCCTTTTATTAAATAGATGAAAAACAACTGTATATTTTCTTATCAAGCCTCTGTTTTTCCTTCAGTGGTCATTTATATTGTGTCATTGTTTTAAAAAGGCTTCTTCCAATTCTGCTAAAATGAAAGTAGTAACCGTGCAAGTAGAGGATTTAAGAAGGTAGGTACCCCTTCACTGAAAGAACACATACAATCATAAATGACAACAAATAATTCTGGCATAAGTGAGAGTTATTGGGAATATATGGCCTTTTCCCATTTGGCTCTTCAGAATTTTTCGAAAATAATTAAATCTTCCTGAATTTTACTTCAAGATGTAGTTCTTGTCAAAAACAGGGAGAAATAACTTAATGAAAGTTAATTTTGTATCAAAATGGGCTCTATCTCTAAAAATCAAAGTTGAAACTAACCTTTCATTATTTAAAATTTGCCACAAAACTAGGAGAAAAAAATAAAATGTTCAATAAAAATGGGTAGGGTCCTCCTTGGACTGCTTGTCTTTATAATTTAATTTGTTGAGAATTTAAAATTACATTAATTGTGCTTAAATAACTGACATTATTTGACACTGCAACAACAGAGCAACGGAAATGAGTGACAAACACACAAAAGACTTTTGTTACCTTTGTTTGTCTGCCTGAATAAATCTCAACAAGTAGTTCAAAGATTTAAGTTTATAGCGTACTTAATCGGCATTAGATGGCCAATCATGTTGACTCTAAACTGCATTTCTCTGATATTGAATAGTTTTGGCATCCACTTCAGTTTGACTCATCAAGAAACTTAATTTTCAAATCACTGAAATTGTGTAAAGAGAGGTCATGAAAAGGATTGTACACAGTGCTATGCTATATATGTGTTTTTAAAATGCTTTTCTAAAGATGTTTGTTTATATTATTTCAATACCACAGTGCTATTCAGAAATACAACCTGTGTTGGGGGCAACTGGTAAAGGCTTTCAATTTAGAAAGCACTTAACTATTCTGAGACCTTACTTGCATGAATTGGTGGATTTTTGGTTCATAATAATACTCATCTATGAAAAGCAAAGTTGATCTTCCCCATTCCCCCAAAAGACAGTGCATTCTGACCCAAATATGCCATGGACTGCAGTGTGAACAACCACTTTCAAACAAAATAACTTGGCTAAATCCAGCCAGTCATAATTGTGTCTGATTATGCAATGAGATAGATAGACTCGTTGGATTTTGCTATCAGAGGGCCGTATTAATGCTCTTTGTATATCCAATCACCTGTAATTGTACAGGGAAAACATACTGTAATGTCTGGCAGCAAAAGCCTCTTACAACCAGTGTCTGAGATTGGGAGAAAAAAACAAACTCCAAACTCTTTTCAAGATCTCTTACTAACTGCATTCTTTTGTGAAAATCTCAAAATATGCATAAATATACAAACTCAAGAGTGGAATGAAATGTGTTGTATTTGCTAATACCAGTTGATTTAATTTAACTGAAATTATTTACAGACTTATATCGAATTTTCCCATCTCTTTGCATTGAAAAAAATAATAAAATTTGGTTGAAAATATTTTCACAATATTATATTTAAACAGTTTGAATGGGTTTTGTCTTAGTTTTGAATTTTGTATTTGATGTCATGAGACATTTTCTTTAACATTGAACTAAATTTGATGTAAAATAGCTGTGGTTTTTTGGGAAAATGGGGACATTTTAATTTGAAGCATTTGTTTCTTCTCTTTCCCACCCATTCACTTTGTCAGCTAATCAATCATTTATTGAAATAGCACTAAGTAATACACACCCCAAAACAATGCATACAACAAATATCATACCCATTGATACAAAATAAAGATAATTGTTAGTGTTACAGTCCCATTTGAGGAGAACGTCTCTGTAGCATACCTCAGCGTTCCATTGAATCAGTGTCTCTTCACAGGCTGTCAATTCTACTCAGCTGTAGACTTAAAATTAAACAGGTATTTTAAACTGTTCTGAGGGACAGCATATGTAATTATTAGTTAGCTACATAAGTCCTAACTCAGGAAGTTATTCAGACTTGTCCTTCTTTCCATGCTTACTAGTATGGACTTGATGGAGCCATCATCCTCTAGTAGGATCTACCGAAGTGGTTGGCCTCTAGTAAAATATTCTGTACTTTGCTACATAAAATTGGTAGCCAAGTTTCTTACTTTCCCTAATTCTAGAGCAGAATCAAAATCTACAGCTTGAAATCAAAACCAACCTGAGAAGCTGAGGGACACCTATCCATTCAAATGTGTAAGAAACTGATGTTAGACATTTCATTATTACATCTGTATGATCTGACTCTGAGTCCGTTTACAACAATAGCTATATAAACTCAATAAGAATACTGAATTTACTGGAGCCTTCCAATACAGATGAAATCAGAATTTGGCCCATCTGGACTGAATATTTGTTGGGGGATAGTTACCATCAGCTGTTGGCTGTTTAATCAATCAGCTGGATGATGTTATTTCACACCACCATCTGTTTAAGATTGTGAGATAAATAAAAAAATCAGGATCTTCTCCTTTAGACTAACCAGTAGCATCTCTCACTGATGCAGGTGAAGAATTTTGTCTTGTTTGAAAAAACTGCTTCTTAGAGTCTTGCTGTGAACTTATGGATAATGAACACATTAGGCTCAGTGTAAAAGGAGACAAACCTGTTGAACCACTCTTACTGGAAACAATTATCTTTTCAATTTTCATATACACAATAGCAAATATGAAGGGTTGAAATACAGTACCTATCTTCCTGCAGCTCCCATGTAGCCTCACACAGTAAGAACCCATCTTAATGGTATGGGAGGATTTAGGCTCGAAGGCATGATGCAAAGCCAGTAGTATTCACCCCAAAATTCTGGAGAGAAAGAGGGACACAAATATTGTACTTTTGGTATTAGCAATTTTGTTCCCTCCTTCAATAAGCACAGACAAAGCATTTTGTGGGAGAAACCCAAATTCCGTTATTCATAGTGAATCCAAAATGCAGGTCCTAGGCCTTTCAGTTCCTAGGAGACCAATAGATATTGTTATGATACACTTATTCTTTAAGGGACCAAATCTCCTGAAATAAGCAATTTCCAGCATCTGCAAGTGGAGCAGAACTGGGACCTTAACCCTTGATCTCTGTATTGCCATTTGAAAGGATTTCCCTTTGAAAAGCACAACTGAAGGCCCAGCTGGATGCTGTAGAATAATTTTCTTCTAATGATGTAAACAAGAAAAATGTAACATGGGGGTGAAAATAATACTAGCTGTCCCAGTAATTCCTGACTATCTTGTTATTTAATTTGTCATACACTACTAAGGATGTGCTAGAGCGCCTGATGTCTTTGCCATGCTTTAAAAAAGGACATAATAGTCAAGAGCACTAGTGCCTTCTTTTGAGTGTAGCAGTATGCTATTAAGCTGATAGGATCAGTAAACTTCCTAAAGCCTGCAGGATGAATTGGTGTTTTCTAAAGACTTGTTTAGGAAAACAAGGGAAGCAGATGTTCATAGTCTTTTAAGCAGGGGAAAAAAGTGAGTGAAAAAGAGAAAACTCTCAACAAGGAATTATTCCTTTGTTGATTCTATTCTGACAAGAAAAGAGAATGTGCACTGATGATGTTTTGCTTTTTTTTTAATACTTATTTGTGCTTATCCATGTGAGAGCGAGAAGAAAATTTGTCATGTCAGTAGGATGCAAGAAGCAAGGGAAGATTTATAAACAGATTAGTTACAGGTAGAGGCTAGTTTACAGCTTCAGTTCATATACTTAAGCCTTCATATACTGAAAGGTAGAAACAGTCAGTGATAGATGGTTACTGATGAGTGTAGTGATGAAAAGAAGTCATCACTGGTAGCTGAGATTTTTCTTTTCTTTGCCTAATATAAAAAAATCTTAACTTAGGAATGCTAGCTTTGAGATGATGTATAGAACTGCCTGTTAAGAGAGATTTCTTCCATGGTATTTCAGTTTGAGAACTCTTGGCTTCGTTCCTTTTAACTAGGGATACAAAGGGACCCTTCAGACCCTTATTTCTCTGGGGAGAGCAAATAAAATCTATGGGAGAGTTAAGTCCAGTTCTTTATTTCCATGCACACGCAAAAACTGATGGAAATATGCATGAGATGGAATTAAATCCTTGGCATAGGAGTCTATATTGGTTTCCAAAATATTTTCTATTAGCATAGTTTGATAAAAATCCTAGTACTGGTCCAAAATAATCTCTAATCTTTTATAACTTCTGTTTTAATTAATTTTTTTCTCTCCTGAGAAGGAATATTTTCTGTCTTATCTGAAAGATAAGCAAAATGGAGATGTTCTGAAATAGTACTGACATAAGGAATGATAAGGAATTGGCTATAACTGGTTAGGTTTCACATGAGAATTCTCTGATGATCAGAACAACTTTCCCCCATGGGGAAAGTGTGCTAATACATATTTTAACGTTAATTTTGACCTGTTTATATATTTTGTGATACTACCAGGAAACTGGATTTGTAGACCCAGGGTGGGATTTCCAAGTCAGTTTTCCAAATCTGTTTGTCTTCCACTATGTTTTCAGTCCCTGTAAGCACCTTTGTAGATGGATTTTATTAGCCCAGATGTACGCAGAAGCAAATACTGGGCTTTAGAAGTTGCATTTTCTCTGAAAATAATTGTAGAATGCTAATTTAAGCATCAGAGAATGTGGCTGGCATTGCATAAGGTGTATATTTAAAAAAAATATCAGCATAACTTCTAGACAAGACATGAGGTTAGCTGGACTTTGGGTTCCACCCACTGTGAGAGCTTCTGTGTAATTAAAGGTATTTGTGTACATACCCTTTTTTGCAGGAGCAATGCTCACAAAACTTTTGGACATCTATTGCTGATACAGGCTCACCCCTCTATTACATTAGCATGTCAGTTTACTAGAGCGTGTTTTGGGGGAGAAGGCAGCACATTTCAATACAAATCTTGCCTGATTAAAAATAATTCTGATAAAAAATAGAGTAAGAAATATTTTAATTGGAGATCCACCACTGATTTGGTTTGCTGCTGTGGCATCCCAGCAGAGAGGTGGCACAGGGCTGGGAGAAGATGCTGGCAGCAGGGCCTATGGGAGTCTGCTAAGCAATGCAGAGACATTTTTTTTGCAAATTCTTTATCTTAATCACTTGGGCTTGCAACCAAAGTGATTCTAAGGCTCAGTTTGTACCAGTGCTTTTGAACAACTGTTCACCAAGACCTTTTAGGACTCTTTGCCCTTGCATATCCCATGTAAAAATACTTGTCATTGGCCTCATTCAGCACTCTCAGAGATGTATGGGAAGACTCTTCCTGGTTAAAAAGGGAACTTTTAGCAGCATCTATGTTCTGGAGACTCTTTCTCATGGGAGTGTTTGGTGCCTGATTCTCTATTGCCTTATGTCTTGGGTTGCTATTTGTTTACAGTGGTGCCAGTACATAAAACTGTGTTGTTCTGATTTGGAACCATTTTATACCCACTCAGCACAGGTACAAGTGTCTGCACAAAAGGCAGAGCAATGGACAAGTGGTTTTAACTAGTACAGGGACATCTGTAAATATTAGGATGCTTAGAAGCAGAGAAGAATCCTGTAACAGTCTTAAATGAAAGGATATTCACTTATTTTATTAGAGGACTGTAGATATTTACAGATATAAATGTTTACAGATATTTAGTTTTCCTCTTGAAGTTTTCCTAATACAGTATTTATTTACACAAGTGCATGTAAAAAAGAAAAAAAATCTGTGTACACTGTTGCTTTTTTATCCTTGCCCTATCTATACTGTGAATAGGGAATTGGCATAATCATAATAACTTGAATTAAAGTTGAGACTGTGGAGCAGAAAAGTTAGGATATGTTAAATTTAGGGCTAGATTCTTTGACATTCTTTTCTCTGGTTGTTTAATCTGTGAGTAACTAAAGAAGCAGGATCTACAAAAAGAATGCAACTTCCAGAAATCCCCAGGAATTGCTAACATTTATACTTCTGCAGTCATCTCTGTGTATAACTCAAATTCCACCTAAAAACTGCCTTCTTTTTAGTTTTGTTCAGAAAAGGGGATTTCACAGAATTGTAACTGCATTTGAATCCAAGAGATTATTTTTTTTGCTGTAAAACTCTGAAGAGCCTATTATGCTACTGCCCTGTCTAAAATAATGTAAAGTGAAGCTGTTCCAGTGTGAGTAATGATGTGTCAGACTAATTGTTTTGACTAGCCGGGCATCCTCTGAGCTTACTGGATCATGCATACAGCAGCTACATTAGGTTTCATGCCATTGCACTCTGTATGTGGTGTTTGCTTCTAACTGTTGCTTTTATACCATTTTACTTTGCACTTATTTTGTTACATTTTTGCTGCTCGGTGTTTGTCAACAACATATTTCAAAATACCATGAAAGTGCTGAGTGCTATACAATCAATGTCTAACGTTTAAAAAACACAATTTTGTATGGGACAACCTGCTGTTAGTTTGAATATCAAGTATGCCATTTACATTTTGGTGGATAGTTTAGAAATTTGATGTTTGCCAAATATGAAGTGTTGAAGAACACTTCATGTGCAGGATTAGTTCACTGTTGTGATCTCCTACATAATGAACAGCCATCTAATAAAATTTTGTGTGCACAAATTTACATGCCTGCGTTACACGATTTTTTAGGTGACAGCTATCTAGAGCTGCTACTCATATATCATTTACTTGCTGACAACACCCCTCCTAACATACATTAGAAGAATCTTTAGATTCCTTTGTTTTTATCAGATGGGCAGAAGATCCTTCAGAACAGGAAATAAAATGAAAATATTTGCCTTCAGCTTTTAAAAATATATTCATAAATCAGCTGTAACAAATAGACTGGGAAATAGTTGGCTTAATCATATGTGTGTTAAACTATTTTGTGACAGTTTACATCAAATTATTTTAAAAATTCTCTTGGCATATGCTACAAATAAAACTTTACAATATTGTGCGCAGTAGTAAAAATAATATAATAACTATCCTTAAGAAGCTGTTGCCAAGAAGTTTGCCTTGCCTTGCAGTGTAACGTGAGATTCCACTAGAGTTGTCCAGTAATTGTGCAAAGACTGTGATTTGTGGAAATGCAGTTCACATACTGTTTACTCTGCAAATATCTCCTCATCCATGAGTTTTGGTAGCACAGCCCAGAACACCTTGCTGACTGGAACCCCCCTCCCTGCATAAAACATAACATACAGAGTTGGTAGTGGTGAGATTTGGTACAAAATAAGGAGCTCTAATTAATTTTAAATGGTGCTTTTCAGTGTCAAAAGCTCAGCCCACTGAAGTGGAAAAGGGGGTTAGAGTGGCTAGAGCCTGGCAACACAGCTAATCTAGGGACTCCTGAGCAAGCTCATTTTAAATGCTTACATCAGTATGTTGGCATTTCAAGGTAGAGCTGCCTGGAGATAGCCAAGGGGACAAGCCACATTACAGACAGACCTGCTAGCATGTTGCTGTGAAGTTAAGGGTCTGTGGCTGCTTCTGTAATAAGAGTACAGGACAGTGCAGAGTTGTTTGCACTCTCAGTGTTTGGAAGTAACCCAGACAAACTGGGGGATTGATGTTTGGTGCACACAAAACCCTCTGAGATGGAGGCTATAGAAATACTTACACGGATTAGAGACAACAGCATGGACCATGCTTCCAAATTATTGTGAATCAGGGCAGCCTCACTGCAGCTGTTGTTTGCTGTTCCATAGCATTTAGATAGTATTTTTGAAATCAGTGGTTACATGTTTGCTTTAAAAAGGAGAGGGACTGTGCTCATGCAAGTATTTGGTTTTACTATTCCAGGACATAAAGCAAAACTTGGTTTGAGTAGTTTCTTTTTGATTGTTTACAAGACAAAATGTTTTTTGCTTTTACTGTGTAGAGAATTCGTTCTTCTGAGGGTCATTCTGTGATCTGTCTTCTAAAGGCTAATAGGTATAAAAACAAATGCCATTAAGCTGTCAAATATTTTAAGAGTTTTTGGTTTTATATTTTCTGCTATCATTTTACCAGTAGCCCAGATATGCTTGTCTACCTAGTCTTGTTTCTCTTTAAACCAGAGGCAGAACTCTCCTTGACTACTACCACAGCAGACACGGTGAATCAGTACCTAATACATATTAAACTTAGACAAAAAAATTTAGAATATCAGCCTGCTACTGAAATGGGTGTGCAAGACTTTGGCTAAATAACCCTCTCACACTTATAAGGCCTCTGGTAATACCCCTTAAAATTCAGCTGGTACTTCATAGTAAGTTCTTATTCATTCAGTGGGAAAAAGAAACCTTAGTACTATTTGCTGAATACCAGTCAGATGACCTAGAGACAAACAGAAGGTTACAAAACTTTAATAAGCTAGATAATTCCTTTTTATAACCATAATTGTTTGTCTCAGCCACTGGAGCATAGCAACTTCAAACTCTTGTTTTCCCATCTTCTGCACAAAGTGACTTTCTGCAGTTCTTAATTGTAAGCTCTACTACATTCATGTCTCATTTTGTATTTCAAGTCCGACCCATTGAAGAGGCTTAACGTTTTGGTCTGGTTTCTACAAAGCACATGAGCCTAAAAAGGAGCTACTCATATTCCGAAGAAGTCTGTACCTCAGTGCTACCCTGAGTGGATCCACCACCTCTACTCTGCTTCATACTCTTTAGGTATGAAGCTCCATTTGTGAGTTTGTCCTGAACATCTGTGTTGTTGCAGCACTTGCCCATTCAATTCAGGGCATTCTCATGATGGGTTTGTTTCCCTGTAAATGCACTTCCTTGCATTGTCTGTAAAGTGGCGGAGGTGGAGGGCATGTTAATTCAAAGGCAGCCTACTGTCCTTCTGAGCCATAGCAAGCTCTACAGAGCTTCTACCTGTATTTCGTTTACTTGCTGACACCTTCCCTCCCAGACAAACTAAACCAACATCCCACCCCTGCCACCCTGCCCTGAATTTGTGCAAGAGGGCAGTTCATCATTTCACTGACAAGTATGCTCCTGAGTATCCCCTACATGAACCAAGCTGATGGCAAATTGGAAAGATATGCTGACCTTGGGCATGACTACCTTGTGCCACCAAGCTTATTTGCCCTAATGGCTAATACATGGTTCCAAAGTAATCTCTGCTAACTACATCCTGAGCTGTCCTTCCTGGCATCTGTGTTGGTGACATGTTTGTTAGCTCATCTAGTAATGTGTTACCTGTGGATGCAGAAGTTGAATCCAGGCAAGCTGCAGTAGCTCCTGAGGTTCTGCCAGGGAATGTAGTAAGGAGGATCCATGAAGTAGCCTCCCCACTGAGCCTGTGGCCTGCCTTTACCAAATCCTGCATTGTATGTTCTGTGCAGATCTGCCTGCTGCACAGTGACCTGGGACCACCTTCCCCACAATAACTGCCTGCTTTCATTCCCCCTCCACATTTTCCTATAGAAACATTAATTCTCCCTGTCACATAGAAAGGGTGCAGGAAGTCATTCTCTTCTGCTTGTAGCAGTCTCTGCTCATTTAGGGATTTTGTCTGGTTGATCTGCTGCCAGACTCTCTGTGACTGTGTACATACTGTTTGAGAGGTGACAGCAAATTTGGTTATGTGTAATTAAAAGAACAGTTTTATCCTAATAGACATTGTTTCCTATTCATCTCTTCTAGATTAAATTGTTTCCCAAATAATAGTCAGAAGCTTTAGTTTAGAGATTGAATTTAACTAAAATCTGTCAAGGGGACCACATGTCTGGAGAGAGGGATTTTGGCATAAAGAATAAACATCCCCTGAGAAATATATTGGCTTACAAATTTTAATATAAGTTTTTGTTTCATAGAATCATAGAAATTCTTTCCCCTTAGTGAAGCCATGCTGGCTGTCACCAAGCACCTTGTTGATTTTTATGTGCCTTAGCATGCCTTCCAGGAGAATCTGCTCCATGATTTTGCCAGGCACAGAGGTGAGACTGACTAGTCTGTAATTCCCCGGGACATCCATTTTCCCCTTCTTGAAAATGGGGGTTATATTCCCCTTTTCCCAGTTGTCAGGAGCTTCACCTGACTGCCACAAGTTTTCAAATATGATGGACAGTGGCTTAGCAACTTCATTCGCCAGCTCCTTCAGGACCCATGGATGGATTTCATCAGGTCCCATGGACTTGTGTATGTTCAGGTTCTTAAGATGGTCTTGAACTGGATCCTCTCCTACAGTGGGCCCAAGGTCTTCATTCTCAGAGTCCCTGCATCTGCCTTCCAAGACTTGGGTGGTGTGGTCGGAGCATTTGCCAGTGAAGACTGAGGCAAACATGTCATTAAGAACCTCAACCTTCTCCAAATCCAGGGTAGCCAGTTCTCCTGATAGCTTCTGGAGGGGAAATGTTGTCCCTAGTCTGTCTTTTATTCTCAGTGTACCTATAGAATCCCTTTTGTTATCCTTAACATGCCTAGCCAAATTTAATTCTAACTGGGCCTTAGCTTTTCTAACCTGGTCCCTAGCTTCCCAAACGACATCCCTGTATTCTTCCCAGGCCATCTGTCCTTGCTTCCACCTTTTATAAGTCTCTTTTTTTCCTTTGAATTTTCCTCAGCAGCTCCTTATCCATCCAAGGAGGTCTCCTGGCCCTCCTGCTGCACTTCCTTCTACTTGGGATGGAACACTTCCGAGCTT
Source organism: Pezoporus occidentalis (assembly GCF_034315485.1). Lineage (NCBI taxonomy): Eukaryota > Metazoa > Chordata > Aves > Psittaciformes > Psittacidae > Pezoporus > Pezoporus occidentalis. The sequence continues at coordinate 13,011,760 of NW_026916158.1, forward strand.
GTTTATTCATGGTCTATCTGGAAAATATAACGGTTTTACTTCTGTTGTAAGATAACTTTACTGAGAAACCTCATCTCTTCATGGCTATATTCTGTCACTGTACAATGGCTTGTCTTCCTTTTGTATTTATATGTTTTGGGCCTAGTCCTGAATATGTCAGATGAAATTTCATTGATTTAGGGTAATTCTTTGTTACTGGAAGTCGATGAAGAAGATCAACACCAGGCTGTGTATTAAATACATTTAATCTTCCTTCTAGACCTGTACTAGACAAAAACAGACCATTGCTACAGTTACTCTGAGTGTTTGTGCTGTGAAGGCATGACAGAAATTATACGTAAACCCAGGATGAGTGAAATCTGTACTGGGTAGCCACAGAATAGAATATGTATTATTTTTAGCATTCATTCACATCATATAGTGACAGAGCAGTCACTAGAAATCACAGCGGGTTTTGGAAACCTGTTGCTTACATGGAAACGTTAAATCAGAAAACGTCCACAGACATATTGGATTCCTTCAGCTTTGCTGGTAACAAAATTGCCTTCCGCCTTCATTTTCAAATCTATCCTTAGCTTCTCTAATGTACTTAGTATAATGAATGACATTAAAAAGAAAACATTGTTTATGTATGTTGCTTTTTCTTTTTTCCTCTGTGTTGGACCTGGTCTGGGAAGATTTTTGGCAATAAGCACATTCCAGTCTTCCAGTGAGTGCCAGGGAAAGCGTTGGTCTTATGGCTAAAACGCAGGACTGGAGACTGAACAGTGAGAGGTCTGGTAGTGACCAAGCTCTGGCACAAATTTGGGGCAAGTCATTTTCTGTCTCCATGAATCAATGCTTGCAATAAAAAAAAGTAATGAAAGGGAGTCTCTTGTTAGTGTTAAACATGCTTTCAGTTCCTCTGCGCAGTAAAAAAGTTATTTTCTTTTGGAAACATTTCAGGAAGAGTAGAGGCAGTGAGGAGGCTTCCTGCACATTTGGAAGTTCATGCAAAATTTTCCCAGGCACTCCGAACCCTTTTGCAAGTGGCAGTTAGGAAGTGATGCTTTTTCAATGGGATTTCTGTTACAATAAGATTGTGCTTTAATCAAACATGTATTATTTAGAACTTTTTTACAGATTTTGCCAAGGTAGATATTTTCCCCTCTGACTCTAGAAGATTCAGTTGAAGAGGTAGGAGTGTAGGACAGGAAATTTAAGAGTCTTTTATCCTTGGGATTAGTTTCTTTTCAAGTACAATGTAGTGATTTGACCTGATATGTATTTTATCCAGCATGGCTTGTTCATCAGAGGTGGTTCTGCATTGGGGTAGTCAGTGCACTATTCTGTTCAGATAATTGAGATAAGCAAACCACAGTGATATAATTTTGTCTTCAATATAATTCTGTGTATCACTTACAGATCTTAATTTACCAACACATGAAGATGAAAGATTTCTGTCTCAAGATGTCTGTGGTTATGTGCGGAATAGGAACCATTTCAGGATTTATTCTTCATTTGCTTGCAGATGTTCTGCTGAAGGTTGGTAATAGCAAAGCTGGCACCCAGGAGCAGTGCGCTCTAGATATGCAAGTCCATCAGTGGTGTGAACTAAAAGGTCAAGCTCTGTTAGCTCAGGGTTGTTGCTGACTATCACAGCTGGTTCTGCCAAGGAGGGTGACTGAGTTGTACTGGGTTGATGTCGGCAACTGGTTTTGTGCATTTTGAAGTAATATGGATGCAATTTTATTTTGTGCGTGTGACTTCATAGGATTTGGATATCCTATCATGTTCTAAAAGGGTAGTGAAGTGGAGAAGAGAAATGGGGGTGTTCAGGCAGTGACACGTCAGCATCTCTAGATGTCTTATAATTTCAATCTCTACATTAATTATGGTAGGAGTGGCAATTTTATGCATGAGTGCAAACCTTATGAAACAGAATGTATTTTGTCATTAATTGAATGGACAATTTTGTCACTATGAGCAATTGTTGCTAAAAATAAATAAATCCATTTTGTAACTAAATGCATTTATTTAGAAACAAGGGACGTCTGTCTGATTGGGAGGGAGTGGGTGTTTTGAGAAAGAGGTGGCCTGTGAGTCAGAACTTCTTAGATCTATTCTTGGTGCTGCTTCTGATTCATTATTGATTGGATCCCAAATCAGTGAAAATGAGGCCAAACTTTCTGTGACCTAAAATGAATCACATCAAAGTAAAACTCGTGTTTTAGGCAAAGAGTTTCTTAACCTATCTCATTTACTAAAGCACAAGAATTCTGATATGAGAAATATGAGGTACTACTTCTTCAGTCCCTTTCCTTTGAATGCCTGATGCTGGGCATACTATTTCATTTCTATAGTTGATCAGCTTTATTTCCTATCGCTTCATCAACACAGAAGTTTCTGTAAAATCTGGGACTCTAAATATGTCATGAATAAGAACACATATGTATACAGAGCTAAAAGAGCTACTTTTTTATTTTTGAGAGAGTACCTCTGAAGCAAATGATATCCTTTTCTGTATTAAAATTCTGATAACATTTTTATTATAAATAAAAGAGTTAACTTTTTTATATACTTTAGAGGCTTTTTAGAAAACTAAAAGATTCCATGGATAGTCAATGAAAGTAGTAATTCTGTATACTCATCCAGTCTCTTATGCACTTTGACTGTAACCATGTTCACTGCCTTTCATTTAAGATCACAGAAAATAGGAGAGCTTCTCCAGGTTATCAAATCCAGTCCCCAGTGTTCACTGGGAACCATACAGTTAAATAACAGATAAGAAAAATTCAGTACACATTATCACAGTCCCAAATATACTTTCCATACCAAACTTCTGACCTGTAGTGAAAACCCAAAGCCAAAACTGTATTGTGCCTACAGCAGAAGAACAAAGCAAACAAGAAAAAAAAAAAAAAAAAAAAAAGCTTTCAGATAAAGCACTGTTTTGGCAAATGCACCTTTTTGGGTGCTCTGCCCAGAGCTGGAAGGATGTCAAATAAATACAGGGCAATTCTATTTCCAGCATATACCAACAGCCTGCCTTTGGGCAGCAAACCAGTATTGAATATTTACCTTTCTTTCTTGAAAATACTTCCCATGTGAGGGGGAGGATAGTTTAATGTGGTATACATTCCATTAGTGCAGATGGGATTTTGTGTGTGTGTTTCAATTTAGATGCAGCAATATGGAAAAAATTCTCAAACAGCACCATGTTCTTGTTTCATGTATAGTATAATGCTACTAAACAGAATAACTGAATCAATAGAATGTATAAATAGATATCTCCTTTACCCATCTGCACAGCTACAATGTGTTTAATATATTAATTAAAACTTTCAGTGAAAAGAAGAATGAAGCTTGAACACTAATCTGAAAACATTCTTTTTTTTTAACATGTCAGGAGTGTACTGTACAAAACGACTTCTTTAACAACTTAATAAGTAAGTGAGAAACGTTGGAGCAGGTAGTGGATCTTCAATGATAACAGGTATTGCAAGTGATTGATAAAAAAAAAGTTAAAATCTGTTAACTTGTGGAGACTTGGTTGTTGCTGAGCAAAAAGTAATGATCTGGCATGTTCTCTAGATAGCTCACATTAGCAGCATTTTCTGCCATGAAATGAACTTCTTGGTTCATTTGTCTACAACTCCTTGGAAAATTATTTGATGTACTGAGTGCAAATACATTGCTAGCTTTTGAGACTTTTCTGCATGGTTGGGGGAGCTCTAGCAACACATATTTTATAGCTGACAACCATTTTTTCTCAACTGGTTTTCTGAGGTGTCACTATTTCTAATTGCAAGTCCCATTTCTGGAATTGAGCTTCTTCTCAACTGAGAATCTCAAACAAGGATGTAACAAGCAATAAATGAGACGGCATACTATTGTAACGGGTAGTGCAAAACATTTGAGCCCTGTGTAGCAGACAAGGTTTTGCCCAGCAGTCTACTCCGCTCTTCAGCCTGGACCACAGAATGACGTTCCCTTGTCATACAATCATGTGAAAGGTCCTCCATAGGTTGTAGTGAGATCACATTACAGACAAGTGGGGGACTAACTGAGGACAGAGGGACAAATAGAAACCTCACATTCTGAAATCCCACTGCATCGTTCTTGCCCTGTAAACTAACATGGTTTCATAATATCACTGTACTATGTATTTTATGGTACTGCACATCTTAACTGGGAACTCTAGTCTGAAAATGTAATCATTGTTTAGGGAGTCTGTGCCCAAAACAATCTTATGCTAGATTGTGACAGTGACAAGTTAAAACAGCGATAGTCAGGGCTGCCAGATAGTATACAGAGAAACTGCCCCCCTTCCTGCAGTGTGGAAGCTTTATGAAAAATCAGGGAATCCCCAAAACAAAGAAGGAACTCTCAGATGTCTGGGGTATTATTGAACAATTCTCATTTTCTTTAAACACGAGGCTTACGAACTTCTCAAAAGAAAAAAAAGATAGTGAACTAAGGTTCTACTGTAACTTGAGGTGTTGGGATTTTTGAGGAACTCTAAACAACATGAGACTGCAATCAATACAAAAGATGACGTGATTTGTCTACTGTCTGGGATAACTAGGTTTGAGCTACTCCTGCTGTTGGTGCATTGCCATTAACATTAGTGAGAATGTGTTCAGCACTAGTAGACATTTAAGTAGTGATTTACAACAAATAACTGTGAATTTTCATATCCATCAATAGGCTGTAAATGTAATGATCTGAAATCCATGCAAATAAGAAGCAGAACATTGTATCTGAACTTGTATAAAATGTTTAGTAATTTGTCCAGCTATCTGCATTTTTCACAGTAATAATCTTCGAAAATTATTTATGTATTAAGTACATATCTGGTGATGCTGCTTCTTTCCCCCTCTGACTTATGTTATTTTAACATAGTATTTTTTTTTAGTTACTGAAATAATTCTGCATTTTGTTCATGGAACTCTAACAAACATTTGGTATAGCTAATAACAGGTTTTTTTTTGCCACAGCATATTAAAGATTCAGGACTAAACTTTAAGCTGGTGTAAGCTGATCTGGCTTCCAGTGAAGTCAATCTTTTAACTTTGTGAAGACTTTCAGTTGTAGCCAAGAGAAGAATAAGAAAGCCCATGTAGCTCTTGTACCCATCTTACTGATCAGACCTGTAATTGCACAAGGAAACAGAGTGCTTTACAAATTCTTTTGTTTGGGCTAGAACAGATTATGAAAAATGTTTTTATGGCTATACTATGTAGAGTGAGTTTGTGTGTATGGTTGGGGGAATGATGCAGAGCTAGGTGAAAACATTCATTTTAAAAGGGTACTTTAATTGAAACTAAGCAAACTAAAGTGGAAAATTATATATCCAAACAAACTTTGTATCCTATAAAGACATGGGTACATAAAGCACGCAAGCCTGTTCCTTATTAGATTATTTCAGGCCTTCACAAGCTGTTTGCTTACTCCAATAGCAACTTGTTGATAATAGGAAGCCTTTTAGGAGAAACAGCCCGAAAAACAATGGAAAGCATCAGATTTAGTAAAGTGTCTAAGGAAAGTCTTAAAATGACACCCACGCTACGAAGGGAAGACCAAATTTGCTTTTTCTGAAGGGAATTTGTGTTTGTCAGGAAGGGCTCCTGACGGCTTTGTTTCCAGGCCTTGATGTGTGACCAGGAGCCTCCAGGCCTCCCATCACCCCTGGCCTTGTTCTGCCACCGTGCTGCCCACCCATACCGACACTGCAGGGGGAAGGGTTTCACAGGAGCCAGAATCAAAAGCAGAGGAAGGAAAAAAAGTGCTTTTCAGGGTCTGATGTGTGGGAATCAAATGAGAGGCCTAGCTCAAATCCGGTCGCCAGGCAACCATAGTGATATGCTGAGGGAATATCATTAAAGTTGGAAACTAAGCAGTTGCTCTGAATTAGCAAACCTGACTGCCGTGTGGATGATGCACCAGAGCTACCTCAGGCTCCGAGCTCTGTTTCTGCACGTAGAGGAGGGGAAAAAGCAGCTGATTCGTGGAGTTTTTCATAAAAAAGACAATGGCTGTCCAGACATGGAGTTGGTGGTGAAATATGGTAACTGCCAGGGTTGCAGCTGGCCCTCTGACACAAGATTAATAAATTGCCGTTTCCTAGCCGACCACAACCTAGTGGGAACTATCCAGCATTTTTCCATGAATTGTGAGTAACAGCCTTCCCGCAAGCTGGCCTACTTTACTGCTTTGCTTTCTGCAGATCACCAAAAGTGCAGTAAACATCTGTGGCTGCAATGAGGTCAGCAGAGATGGTGTCCGGCAGCCGCCACCTGAGCTGGCCCAACCTGTCCCCTTGCACAAAACCCAGGGCTGGCTTTAAACCGGGGTGCCATCCACAGAGAGACAGCTGTGGCTGTTGGTTAAGCACTTCACAAAGTTTTGCTGCAATGGAGTGGGGAGGGGGTGGCGGGGGACTGGGTTAGAAAATGACAATGTGACAAGAGAGAGGGAGCAAACCTATTGAATTAGATTTAGGCTGCACTGAATATTATCACTGACACGAACAAGCAAAGCTTATCTGCTCTTTCCTTCTTGAAAGATTGAATGAAATTGAATTGCCAACCTCTGTATTTTACCACCGTTTGGCTGCAATAGCTCAGAGGCATACATGATCGCTTAAAAGGAAGCCAGGTTGAGTCAAACTGCAAAGCGTATGTATGCGTTTCTGACAGCAACATCTCAAACATAGTGTGACGTGGCATAACATTTGAAGGTAATTTGATTACAGGCACTGTGTAATGCAAATCAGACTTTCCCCAAACATGTTAATTTTTTATCACAATAGCTCACCAACACAGTCAAGTTTGGTTTATTTTAAAGGTATCTATCTACAAGCTATGTTTTCTAGTATATTAAAGCATTGTAATATGATTGTGTATTTGCCCACAAATTATAAAGAGCTAAAAGATCAGTGAATGCACTGGCTTCTGTCTTTCTAGGTTTAATTTTACATGATAATATGATGAAAATCTTTCTTTATAATACGTTAGGAGAAGATAATTTGAATGTTTCTTTAGGTGTGGAAATTTGCAAAGAACAAATTGCAACTCAAATTTGTAGGTATTTCTGGGTAGGAAAAATGTGAATGCATTTGTAAATGTATTCTTTAAGCTTTTGTATGGTCAGTTTATTCATTTAGGGCCACATGCAGCTGAGTTGCAATTAATTTTAGAAAATAATTTTGTTGGTATTAGGTAGTAGTAGTACCTTTCACATTCACTCCCTGAATGTGCAAGTGCAAAATTTGTGCTTTCTGTATCTGGATTTTCTTCTCTCCTTTGCAACACTAGTGAAAGGGTTTCTCCAGTATTATACAGCACATTCAGATTCATAAATGAAAAAGGTCACAAAGCAGCTAAATTTGAATGATAAAGTCAGCCTGGGGAGAATATTCTTAAATTTTGAGCTTCTATTTTTAGAAATTGCTTTGTGGAGCAATATTATTCTGATGATTCAGAGCTAATGAAACTGTAAGTGGTGACAGAGTTCTGCTGGTAGGACCTGTCTCCCAGGCTGGAGCACAGCATAGCTCCTCACATCCAATGTCTCTCAGATATCAACCAGAAGACTAAGCATTGGCAGGTGGTTGCCAACAGTGTACTATATAACTGGCAACCAGAAATCAGCCTGATTTGAGGCAGCATTGGTGTGTCTTATTTAGTGGAATAGGAGAAGCTGATGAGAAGTGGAGAGACTGTATGACACAGTTAGTTGAAGTTTGATTAACCCAGTGAGTGCAGAATGCAAAGCCAGATTTGAAGTGAAGCAGAGGTGAGTATAACCAGGGAGAAGCCCAGATGAGGGGAACCCCAGGTGAGAGGATAGCCTGAATATGTAGTAATTCACCTTTACTAAAAGGGCAAGGTCTGGGGGAGAAGTGGTATCTTGTCCTGCATCTGTGCTATAGCTGAAAAAAAGGCTCTAGCACCAATCAGCCATGATTAGTCCTTCCCAGTGTATGATGCCAAGGCCTCCTTTTTGACGTGTGTGAAGTTGTAAATGAATGAAACCTTCCCCGGTTTGTATTAAAGAGGAACTGAAAACATAAACACAAGTGAAAGTTTATATGTGGTAAACATTTCCTGCACATCAACTGGTCTACCACAATCTTACATACATGCTTTAGCTCCTGAAAAATGTGAAATAATTCAGTTGGCTTAGCCCTCTGCTCTGAATGAAAGAGAGGAATTAGCTAATTCCAGTTACCTGAACTGCAAGCTTAAGGCACATGCACAGACAGTTACCATGAATCAGAGGTCGTGCAATAACCCCTTTGTATGTGAACATCCCAAGTTTATATGAACCGATCCCACTCAGTCATAATGAAAGAGGACAAGTTGCCTTCGGCTCTGCAGCCACAGAAACATTAGCGCTGTTTGCTGCCTCTGCGTCTTTTTTGGGTCAGTGTAGCTTTTGCTCTTTCTGTGGTTCTTCATATATCTCCAGTGCTTTCAGAAAACACACATTTCTCTTGTGAGATTTACCTGGCCTGGAGTGAGGAGAGAAGCTTAACAACATGGGTCCCTTTTATTTGTAAGAGCATTCCTCTCACGATCTCTGCCTGTCACAGAAATGAGGATTAAATACAGCTCTGTTTCTTGTACATATTCCTCTCAAATGTCCCAGTGATTCTGGACCCTGTGGATAGTTAGAAAACAGATTTTCCACAGCCTGAATATTATAGATTTTCAATCAGTAATATCTGTCATTCTTTATGGCTACAAAAATATTCCTAATTTGACAATTAATATTTACTTATATTCTATGCTTTGAATTATATGGAACTACCAGGTTTTAGGTATTTTAATGGTTAACTGAAGTAAAGGGACATTAATTAACAGTTACGCTACTTCATGTTTACTGTGCTGTGGATCTACTTTTGAACAAGAAATAAATATAATTTCCTGAACTGGTTTAGCATTACAACCGGCCACCCCCCAAGCTTCTCTGTGTGATCCTATATGATCTCTTCACCCTTGCTGCTCCTTGACATAGTTGACTATTACTATCACAGAAGCATTGTAGTGTTTTCCACTGACTGCTCTGAAGCTTTTTGGTTTCACTGGTTCCTGTCAGCTGTCACCTGACTGACTGTGGTCCACTGGAAGAAACAGCTCTCCTTAAATGGGACTGAGAAGTAAACAGCCTCTCTTCCCTCCCAGTACCAGCTCTTCAGGTGTGAGGGCAGAGCTGACTGTGCAGAGGAAGAAGTGGCTTGCCTCATTTACAGAAGTTTCAATTATTGCAGCGTTAACTCAGACCCACTTCCTAGCCACATGACAGCAACTTGCTGCTCAGCTTTAAAAATCAACAGTCCATTTGCATCCACGCCTGTCTGTCTTGTTGCATGGCAGAGGAAGAGGAAAGGGTGAGGTGCAGGGAGCTCAGTGGTTCTTGATGTTAATGAGAAGCCAATGTGATCTCCTGTGAGTGTTCTTCAATAAGTGATGAATGGGACATGTAAGCACAAGAGCACATCTTGTTACCCATGTGTACCTTTCTTGGTATCAGGTGTCTGTATTACTACTCCTTCCATTGTAACCTGGGACTGTGATTGTGAGCTGAATGTTCTTTATCTATTTAATAGTCTTATATAATTGAGTATCTGGAAAAGTAGAGTAGCCTGGTCAAGAAACATCATCCTCCTGTAATTCTGAGCTGATGTGGTTCATCTGGGGTGTTGAATTTGAATCATGTCTTTGTTTCGAATAAAGAATCACAGCAGTGCTTTGGGTACTGCTCTGAATCTGTAGTGGAGGTAGGAAGAGTGCACTGTTTAAGTACTGTATGAAATACTGTGAACAGCATAAGATCTTTTTGATCAGATACTTTCTGATAGAAAGAAAGTACTTGCTGGTTTTTATTAGTTCTGAGGGTTTTCTGTGAACAGTATATGAAATCAGTTGCAGGATACCTAAAGTCTCCTGCCTCTACTAATATTTCCACACAGTTTTCTGTGGCACCGAAGCCCATGACTACGTAGTCTGGAGCTGAAAAGTTCTCCAGATGATCTTTGTCCCCTTGAATTATTTTGTTCAGATTTGTAAGTGCCCCATAAAAATTTTAATTGATTAGCAAATAAATAAAAAGCCCAAACAACCTATGCAGAAGGTATCATTTATATTTGTGCTATCAGTAGCATAAGTTCTATCTTTGTCAAAAGTGTTGTCATTTTGCAAAAGCCAACTTTTGAGAAAAAAAGAGTGGGTATGAGCAAAAGAGAGCTGTTGAATTGGCTAATTGATTTTTATCTATGCAGCATATATTTTAAATATGAATTTTAACACCCACCTCCCCAGATCAAGTATATGACAAGAATGTGGTGTTGCAGAACTGTTCTAGGTTTAAGGAGCAATTATTGGACACCTAGTTAAGAGGAATTGTCTCATGATCAGCTTGCCATTTTCCTACTGCTAGTGTTACGGTAAATGGCTAGTTCCCTGTGCCCTTGCTTTTCTTGGCCACAGTTGCAGTATGCCTTGGACCAGCAAGTTTGGTCAGTTAGTAGATACGAATTAACTCTTATGGTTTGTTTTCTGCTTGGCTGTCAGCTGGTGGCAAAGGACCAAATAGTAACAACTGTAATGGCTGAGCAGCTGGCATGCATGACGTCTTAAATTACTTACATACTTGCCCTTTCATTGCAGTATGTTGATAATTTCGTATTTGGCTGTCGTGGTGGCAGAAGTGAGATTAACATCCTCAGGGAATAGTGAGGGCTGAGGTTTTCTCCTGTTTTATTTTCATGTTGCTGAGTAGGGCAAAGACTGAAGTAAACATTCTCTCTAATTCATAAAGAGTTGAAAACTTTTTTTTTTTTCTTTAATTATAACTCTGAAGGTTTGAAAGGGTTTCTTCTGGTTATTGCTCTCATCTATGATTTTCCTTTAAGAAATGGTAGACTTCTCAAAGTCATCTATGTCCTGGACAAGCTGGGACTAAATTCTGCTTGTTGGATTGCTGTAGACTATTATCAAGGAGAAGGAAGACAAATTTGCCTTTGAGGTAGAATTTAGCCATCATAAAATCAGTAATGAAAAGGAGAGAGAACTGTTTGCTAGCACATGAAAATTAAAAATGTTGTATGCAACAATACTGGAAGTTTGGTTTTGAGTTGGTAGAAGTGGAGTGAAAGACTAGGTAGTGAGATTACTTGTGTAAAACCAACAAATGCAATAAGGTAGCCTGTGCAACTTACCGTATGCAAGAAAAGATATCCTTTATGTTGAATTTTATTTTAGGCAAGCAAGTGGTTTTGCTGTCAGCACCACTTGTAGTGGTATAATGAAACTGAATAATTTTAAACAAACCCTCAGATACTCTTTACTTTGTGTTAGGATTATGCAACTGAGAGAGAATATTAACTTCTTAACAAAAAAGAAGCAATATGTGACATTCTGTCTGTCAGCACTGGTGAAGCGGAATACACAAGCTTATTTAAAATTATTATGGAGTTTTACTTCACATAGTGATATAATAATAAAGGAAAAAGAAATGGCTTGGAGCTTGGAGTATACTGAACCTAAGTCATCTACAACTAGGGGTATTATAGAATCAGTGAGGAAGAATGATTCTTCCACACATAGGCTGTGATGAATAACACACCTTAATATGTGATTCCTATAATTTATTCTTGATACTGTAGAAGTGGACACTGAGGAATAATCTGACCAAGACAGGTAAGCATACGACATTAGTCATGTGTAAATTGGGAATGATAAGGGACAGCATGGAGATATGTATTCTTTTTCCAGTAGTGAAGGATTAATGGGGCTACACTTAAGCAGCATGGAGGAATTTTAAAAAACACTGACCTAAATGACAGGAGAGATTGGACAATACTGAAGACTTTAGAAAATCCCACTGCTTTCTGTGCACATATTCTCAAATCCTTAACTATATGCTAAATCAGCCCTTCCAATTTTAAAAATTATTAATGACTCATTTAACAGACCAGATTGAAAGCCCTTCAAAATCTGTGAAAAGAGTCCTGATGATTTCAGAAAGCTTTGGATCAGTTTAGGAATGAACTTTGGTTTGGAAGGACATGGATATTTTGTGTTGGGCAAAGGGCATTAGAACTGGATGTGTTGATTGGTACTGGTTACACTTTTTACCTTTAGGGCATGCAGGGCAGAATTCATATTGCTATGACATTTAAAATAACAGTAGAGATTTTCTGAGATATACATGCATATTAGATTCAGCATTTTTTCACTGCACAGTCTTTATAATTTTTTTCACTACTGCAGATATTGAGGGACATGCAATCTTAGATATTCCTTCAGGTAGATAGATGATGTTGAGGATGAACTAAAAGTTAGCTTCTGGCAATTTATTTTATGGGTCACTATGTTTCAATTCACTGGAACATAACTGTCTATAACTTGATTTCTTTTCCTGTTTCTTTTGGATTTTATTACATTCAATTGCAATGTGGGTGGAGGGAAGAGAGAAACTAGGAAAGTCTGCAGTATTGTCCTGTGCAGCAATCGCCTGCCTCTGCCTGATGAGTCCCAGGTTTGCCCTTGGCCTCATGGGATACTTCCAAAATAATACAAATGAAGCTGTTGTTATTCTTGGTTTTGCTACCTATGAAATTTGATATCAAGCTGGAAAGGATCCAGCTTCATCTAATCCAACAGATAAACTATGATGCTACTTAGGTGAACTTCGGAAAAGGCTGTGGGTAGAACCAGGGTCTGCCAAAACCTCTCCCTGCTCCAGTCTCCACAGATTCTGTAGCAGTGCCTTGTAAAAGGCTTGGTGCGTTCTTGGCTCATATGTGAGGGACAGATGCTTAATATTGACTAGATGCATTTGTTTGTATTGGAATTATGTTACTGTGTGTTCATGCAACTTCCCCAAAAGACAGACATTTTCCTCCTTGTGTTGTGTTTAAATGTTTTCCAGTTAGTAATCTCATAATACTCTTGACAAAAGGAAATAATTTCATAGCAGAATAGACACATCCTAGAGATATCATGTCTTACATGAAGACTGGTTCTTCATTAGTGCTGCAGTGGAATTCAGTTTTGCTAACAAAGCAGAATGTGCCCATGATATTAGTGTAGTGTGATCAGCCACTTGATGAGGGAATAATTCATAGGTATCCACTAAAAGGGCTTTGACTGAGCTTTGCTCACCCTTTTAAAGGAAGACTGGACTGTTGTTTTGGGGTTCAGTCCTGGCCCTTCTGAAGGCATGAGGATTATATTGTCTCTTTGAGGAGTATAACAATGAGATCACTGCCTCTTCCTGACAGGGCCTGTGCTATTCCACTGTTAGAAAGCAGAGCTCAGAGGTCTACCAAAAAACCCACTGTGCCTGGAAATATCAGACAATGAAAAACTGAATTAATAGAAACTGACACAGTTTTACTGTAGCAGCATGTTTTTCCTTGCTTAAATATATTTTTCCTTCTCTCATCCACAGATAACTTGGTGCTTTTTTTAGAAGCAGAAAAGTTGCAAAACCAAAACAAAAGCCCTAAAGATATCGTGTTAAGGGATTTTTCCCCCCCCTTTAATTCTGTGTTTAAAAGAAAAGATACCACATGAAATGTCAGACAGGAGGAAGCACTGCTAGCAGTGTTAAGAAAATGGTTCTCTGACAAAACAAGCCAGATTGTCTTTGACTATCCATTTGAACATGCAGACCTGCTTGCAAGCCCAAACTAGAATTCTTGTCCAAATTTTGGGAGTGTTTGGATTCTGCTTTTTGGGTTGATCTTGCATTGACGCATGAACTAATAACCAAATTTGTACCTACATCTGTCTTTCCACACAAAATACTTGGGTTGCTATAGTTTGACTTGGGATTGCAAAGTATCTCCCTTGTGTATTATAGATGGTGGTTGGTTTTTTTATTCCAGAAACATATTTGCTGCAGCTGAATGCTTAGTTGCTGAGCTTGAGACTGCCATTTTGAGATGCAGGCCTAGGCAAAGGGAATTTACTCAATTTTAAGAGCTCAGTCAGTACCTTCTCAGGTGAAACTCCAAGTCCTCTGACATCCAGTGATGTTTTGCTGTCGGCTTCAGTCTGGCTAGATTTTTCCCTGTCTCATATTCTTGGGCTGCCCAAACAGCTGCATACATGGAAAGGGAGGAGGCAAAGGCTCCCTTTCATGTTTTGGATTTTGTGTGTTTCTAAGGCGTGTTCTCAGCCTGGATTAAGTGAGTTATGAGCTGTTGTACAACACAGGACGTCTGTGGCACCATGTACGGAGGATCTGTCCTCAGATCTCCTGCTTTCCATCTCCAGCAACCCCCTGCAAACAGAGTCTGAAAGCCAGGCAACATCCACCAGTCAGAAGAGACAGGGAATCCTGTAGCAACAGCAGTAGTAGAGCAATTATGGTAAGCCTTTAACTAGCTACACAGTGAACATTTTACATTCCTAAATCTGCCATAATGCAAAATAATCTGTTTATATTAGGAAAGACATTGCATTCTGCTCACTCATCCCTTCCCAGGCTTGTCTGCACAGGGCTAGGTTTCTGTAACTCATAATAGGAAAACATGCACTTGCCAAAACCTTGGGACTCGGCTTCTTTTTTTAATATTATCCCAGTTGCACTTTCTTCATAGCCAAAGGGTCTGTTATTGCTCCTATAGTGAAGAATCATAGTGAGATGTTATGGAGCTTGGTGCTCATCCCACGGGCCACGGGATCCCCTCTCAGCTGCTGGACTCTCTTCTCAATTAATACATCTGGCCTTGAAACTGTTTTGCTTGGTGGAACTTGGTAGAGTTCAGACATTCTGGCCCCAAAGGCAACCCACTAACTGTGTTTTGCTGCTATTTTTTCTACAGCTTACAAGCACCTTTTGTTGACGTCTGTTGCTATCTGACATAGGATGCCTCAAAGTCATAAACACCTCTGTCTTTCTGCCAGACTTGTTTAAATGAGACTATTTTAGTAGGTTACCATTCCATCTGATGGATACTGTAAGCAGGTCAGTTTTAATAATTTCAGTAAACTGTTTTTTAAATTAAATTTAGCAATAACGTTTCACTAATGGAGAACCCACAGAATTCCAAGTACAGTGCAGGAATTTAGTGGGGCTTAACGATCATGGGCTTGCCTCTAACTGCAATTATAAATGGCTGAATTCTTATCTGGTTAAAGGGAACAACATGCCAAGTTTCAAAAGCTTTCAGAAATCAGAAGAACAGTTGAAGGGTTAAGAAGCTAGATGTTTGGCTGAACCACATGGTTTAAAAAAAACAACAGCCCCCCTTGCTGTTTAATTTCTGTATAATTTTCTAATATAAAAATTGCATTGCTTGCTGTCTTTTATATGAAGCAGGGCAATAAATGCATAAATAGCTTTGTGCATGTGACTAGCTCCACTGAAGGGTTAATTTTTTGTGCATTGTTAAGTTCTCTGTATGTGATTGCCATTCTGAAGCCCAATTGAGCATTCCTGAGCAGCCAAATTTCCCCTGGAAATCAGTGGAAAGTTTTCAGGTGCATAGCAAGGGACTACAAAGCAGAGACTTTCTTGAGAAACAGGGGTTCTGTAATTTTCAAACTAAAACCTAGTCACCTTTAAAGCAACCTCTACACTCTCAGTCAGAATCATTGAAAGAAAACCTTAATTTGTATTATCCTCTAAGACTGAGTGGAACAAGCATTGCATACCCATCAAATAAAATACTTTTAAAAAAAATAATCCCTAAACATGAAATGTTTAAACCTTTTTTGCACCTTACTTTCAGTGAGGAACTTTCATTTTAATAAAAGCAGTGAGGCAGTTATCACAGATTATTGCAAGTAGCTTTTATTTGGGAGAAAAGCATAGTTCTCTTATATTTTTTTCCCCTATTTTACTCCTGTGATTACCAGTTGCAGCCCTTCCCCTAACCTCATTTGGGCAGGATGCCTTTGAGCAACACTGAATACAAAAAGGAAGTAGCCCAAGTGTAAGTTTCCTTTGCCTTATGCCCTATATTATTCCTTATTTGTTGTGCTAATTCAGCAGTATAATTCCCAAATACAGCCTTCTTGAATTGTTTCGATGAGAACTGCGAACTCGGTGCAGACTATTTTTAATGAGCTCCATAGCCTAAAGAGTTAAAACTTTATGGTGTGAAAGCTTCATGTACTAACTGTTTAACAATGTGGCCGACTATTGAATTCCCCCTACTATTGAAAAAAAATTGTTTCTGCGATGTGATTAAAATTGTTTTTCAAACCATAAAGCAGCCCGTGTAGTGTGTGCAAGTTAACCAACCAGGATACTCTTGTCCTTTGTCCTTGGTGCCTTTTGGTGATGATGTGGTAGTGCCCTCTAGTGAAAAATCTCGACAAGTATTTCATAGGTCACAATGCAGGACTTTGTTCCAGTTTCTGACTATTCTTTATTCTAGACTCTATTTTGGAACAAAATTGGTTTATGCCTAAATATTTCCAAAGCTAACAGCTAGTGAAGGCTTACAGCCCCACCCAAAATACCTCTTCCCATACTTTTCAGAATCAATGGGTGTTTTTTTCACCTTTCCACTACTGTATTAACAAGTGAGCCGTGGTTAAACATTTCAAAGAGGCAGAATTTTTATTTTTGCTCTTATGCGTTACTTATGCCAGCAGGGTTTTGCATGGCTGAAGCCTTACAAAGTCAGTAGTTGGAAGCTCCATCCAATTCCCAGGGAATGCAGTACTCAAACTCTCATTAGACTTCCACAGGAGCAGGATTGGGTTCACTGAGTAGTCATACAGAATTAAAAGATAAATAGTCAGCCTGAAATATTACTGAAACTTTTAGCTTCCTCTGCTGTGGTCTTTGTGACCATAACAATAGCATATTAGAATATAATCAAACTGGTGGCACACTGTGTTTAGATGTTGAGTTCCCTTTTGGCATTCTTCTGTGCCAATAAAATCAGTGAACTATAGTTTACCTGCAATGTACAGGGGGGTTTATGGTTTATGCATGCTGTAGTACACACTGTTAATATGGCATATTTTTTTCCATGCGTTCTGTAATGAGAGTAGATCTACCACTGTTAATTCTGTAGGTTGTGGTCAGAGTACTCCTGCTGTTACTGTTACTTGTATTGAAATGGGACTAAGGAGCCTTACTCAGAGCCAGATGTGCTTCCTGCTGTACAAATAAGGAGAAAAAAAAAAATAATCAGAGACTAGAAAGTCTCTCTCCTGAATATTTTGTTTCATTCAAATATCACCTTCCTCGGCCATAAACAAACAAAAAGACATCCTGTTAACTGATGCATTAAAGAGGTCAGATCCTGTATTTCTTCTGTGATGGGGAGGGGAGCGAAAGGAGAAATGATGCTATTGACCTATATAACTGCTATTCAAAGTGAGCAAAAGTTAGCCTAAGAAAAGCTGAAATGTTCTGCGTGATCCTCTTCACATGGACAGGTCAGGAGGTGGGGAGAGAAAATCAGGAGAAAAAGATGTGATTAAAATGAGGTTTTATTTTTGTTTCAGGTTAGGGGAGTGGAAATGATTGAACATTTTAGACATGAGAGCAGAGCAAGAGACATGTCCCTCAGTGCCAGGGTTATCCATGTAACCCAAAGACCCTTTTTTTAAAAAAATTATTGTTTGTGATCTTTTCCAAAGGGGGAATCAATAAATGTTTACCAAAGTTGTTCTTTTGGTCAAAATAATAAATGAAATAATGAAGTGCTATAAATTGGTAGCAACCAGCATTGTGATCCTGGAATTCAATAAGAAAACCAATAAGAGCAAAGCAACACTGATATTTTACTAGTTCTGCAGTTGCTGCTGACATTCTCAGAAATTATCCAAATATTTGGCATGGAATTAAAAAAAAAAAACACAACAGTTTTTTTTTTCATTGATTTTGTTGCCCTCATTGGAACTAAATTCAAAAAACCCCCAATAAGGCCTCTGGTTCTCCATCAATTTCTGTAGTTTGAATCTCCAGTGAGCCATCAATCACCAGTGTTTGTACCTCACAGTGTTTAGAGTCAGCCCTGACACCTGTCTGCATTGAAGTCTTCCTGCAATGTGGGAGACGTGAGCAAGCACCAGTATCCTCCAGTACCCTCCTGCACTCAGGGAGCGCTGTTAAGGCTTGTACACTGCTCCTGAGTTAGGAAAGATCCTGGTGCTCCATGGGAGCCCTGAATCTGTGCTACCACCAAATCCAGAAAAGGCCAAGGCACATAATTTTCCGGTGCACCACTGCCTGGTGTAATAAATGCAAACTTTTTGTGTTTCCCAGAGGTTACAATGCTTTAGCTAACTTCGGGGAAAATCATGCTGATTTTCATACTGAAGATATAGGTCCAAAAATTATATAGGTTTCTTTTTATTCCTTTACTCCTTCAACTTTTTAAAAAGCAGCCTGTATTTCCAGCTAGGCTTTCTTTTAAAATAACCCTCATTCAAAACTTCACCTTGTAACTTTATGCCAGTGGTAACTCTTACCTGCCATACTAGCCCTAGGCCCTTGTAGCACTTGACATCATCTTTTGGACAGGTTACAGAGCCTATTGAGGTGGTTGTTAGAAGCAGATTTACTCTGCAACGTGGAGCCAAGCACAGAAGAAAATTAGTGCATTTATCTGTCAGCATTAGGCTAGATTATCAATCCAGTGCACTAGTCACAGGATCTGGTTTTTCTTTCTCTGGGGAAGTGAAATTGATATAGTGGTAGGCAGTAAAGGTGTCAATTATAAACAGGACATTAGCATGAGAAAGTAGGCAAATGGCTAGTTTTAGGCAACAGTCTTTTTTCAAGTTAAAGTATAGGCTTGAAGAGTGCAGTTTTCTTCCTCATAGACTTCCTAAAAAGAATTTGAAAACTCGGTCCTTCAAACCTGTTAGGTTTGTTTGTCCTTCAAAGTAAATGGTTGATTTTGGAAAAAAAAAAAAAAAGTAGGAGAAACCCCTCTCTCTTTTCTTGAAAACCGTTGTGGTAGTGAATTTAAAGATTCTGCAAAGACCACAAAATATTATCAAGCTGTAAGGCTTGAACAGGCAAGCTTCTGTATAACACTGAGCAAATAATTTGGAGTAAATTATTTACTATGAAAATTAACTTATTTTCCTGGTTACACTTTGTCCATGAGCAGATTACAACTTTTTCAATGAGTAAGACTGCAATAGCACCCAGATGTCCCTACCATAAATCCCCGTTTGTTAAATGTTGAACAAATACCCCTCCTGAAGTACTCCTGCCATTACATGTTCACACAGGTGCCAAACGCTGCTGGCTGCTTCTTAATTCTCTGGGTGGCTTATAAAGACTTTATTCTAAGGAGCAGCAGACTGACCTTGGTAATTGCTGTGGTTTAGGTTTTTTGCCATACCTGCAAAGCATTCTATTACCAACCCCAACGAACTCATAGCTATTCCCATTACCCACTCACACATAAACATGCCTTGTGAAAAAATAAGACAGTTGCTCCCTGCAATTACATTCCATTGTATATGGATGAGTATGAACTGCATGAGCTTGGATTTTATATAGGCAAGTAGCAAATAGTAATCCTTTGTCCCTAAACCTCTTTTTTTTTGGCCCTAAAAATGGTCCTAAATGCTTTTAGTTTTTTGACCATCAAATATGGGATATATTTTGGATAATTTTTTGGTGAGTCCTGGTAGAGTGGCTGCTGACAAGTGCTGCCTAGCAGCAGCACTACCGAAACCAGCAGGTTTCCTTGAGTTGACAGGGGCTGCAAGAGTCAGCTGGTGACAGAGACTGGGATTAGTCCTTTGCACTAGCAAATGTGCTCTGCTGCCTGCCATGCTGTGGAGTAACCTATCCTATGTGCAAAGGTCTTGAGCAGAAATAAATTCTGTCTTCAACAAGCAAAGTGATGTTGAGTGTTTTGATATATTCCTAATACGAAGGAAGAAGCCCCTCAGCAGAATTTGTAAACAAGGCTGTAGTTTTCAAAATATATTAAAAAAAAATCCCAAGAAGCTGAAAAAAAAATCAGTGAGACTTTTCAGAGCATGATGCTGGGTGCCTAATTCCTATGGAATTTCAAAATGAGCGGGGGCCTTTGCTTCCTTTGTCCTTCCACCTTATCCAATTTTATCCAAGCTAAAATTTGTCCATATACTTCTAGGTCTGTTCAGTTTATAAAGGCATGTTCTGATTGTTGGTACTATAGTTCTGAGTAAAACGTGAGTCTCAAGAAATGCCATTTAACAGTGAATATACTTCGAGAAAGCCGTTTCCATTGCTGTCTTAAGTACTTAAGGACTTTACTGTACAGAATATATCAGCCCTTCTCTGTGCTAGTTTAATATTTGCTACATGAAAGTGCCTGAATTCATGCATGCTCCTCAAGAGCGCATGTGGCACCTTAACCTGGTTTATCCTGGCTATATTAATAGCTTGCTACTAATATGAAGCAGGAGCAAATTAATGTTTAAATTTCTTCCATAATTGTGCATGAAAAATCATTGATCCTTGTTTTGCTTTTTTCACTACTGGTACAAGTGGTCTTGTTTCACCAGCTGATATTAGTTACATGTAACAGGGGGGCATGACCAGGCCTCAGCTTCTGTAGGTCTCTGGAAGAAAAGATGTTTTTCTTTAAATCTACATTTTCCACAAACAGTGCCATGAGAATGTATTTTCATGGACCATTTTCCGCCATACTCCTGATGGTGAAGAGTACAGAACACGAGTGTTTTTATGAGGGAAACACTTGCTCTGCATGAGGTAGCAGTGGTGTAGCATGTGATGCCCATCTTCCTGTTGCTGAGGCTGTTGCCTGCTCACCACCTGCTCTTTGTCTTCCCAGCAAATTGAAAACTGCTGGTAAATTGCCTCTGCTGCAAATTCAGAGCTTTATACCCTATTGCTTGTGTTGCATGCAAGTATTGTTTCACAGGCTGATTATCCTTTTCCTTCTCCTCCAGCAGGGGAATTGGGCTGTGATGTGTGGACATACATGGGTCAATGTTGTGCTGCTTGTAGGTATAATTTCTGGTTTGTGGGTCTGTCCAGAGCTGTGTATGCCCTAAAATGACTGCTGCTGAAGAGTTAGTGGGGAGGCTGAGTTGCCTTGTCATCTGAGGCCAATTCCTGGAAACAGCTAGTGAGAGCAAAAAGCTGCAGATCAGGTAGGAAAGGGAGAGGGGAGCACCTGTAGCATGGGAATGGGGATGCTGCCTACAGCAGAAGGGAGGCAGGAAGTATGAAGGACTGGAAATAATGAATTTAATTTCCTTCAAGCTGGGGTTCTTAGGTTTAATTGCAGAAGAGCAAGTTTGTTTCCCTATGTTTAGACTCCAGGTGGGCAGCTGTGTTTCTGCAGGCAGGCAGTAAACAGAGGGTCTTCATTCCTGGGCAGGTGGCTCCAGCCAGGCTGTTGAGGATAAACATGTTGATGGACCACATATGAATGCACCCATGGAATGCCTCGGCCCTTCATGAACATCCTGCTTCAGTGGAGGTTTCCTGTGCTTTTTTATATTCTTATTATGAAGGCTCCCCCAATTTAGATACATGTCCCTGCAGATGCAGCTAGTTGATGCTGGAAAATAGCCTGAGGCAAACTATGTCTGCTATAACTTCTTATTTCTATGGGAATTCCCTATCTGTTAGGCTGCTCCTGAGCTCAGGCGCCATGTACGTGTTTGGGCAGAGGTAGAGATTCAAACTTTTACTTTCAGGGCCTTGGGAAATCTTCTGGACATCAGCAGACTCTTACAGCTCACAAAGACCTTTTAACATTAATTTCTGTGCCAGAGGAGTAGCATTGAGTACTACCAGGATTTCCATAGTTCTACAATTGGGAAGGGTGCTGCTTTGAAGGAAGGAGTTGTCTCTGCTTTTAAAATTAGTATAGACAAATTAATTTGATGCATGACTTTGACAGGTAAAAGACTACAGGGCTGGTAAAGGGTAACAAGGTCTCTGCCTGTTGTCTAATACTGCTGCAGTAAAAGAAGAAGGGGAACCGTCTTGATAAGGCACAATGAACCCTCTCCCTGTGGTGCTGTTTTGAGGTGCCCCCATGTTGTTGCCCAAGGTTTTTAAAATGGTTTGCTTTTGTTTTATGTGTAAGAAACACACCTAAGGAAACAGTTTAAGAAGAATCAGTGCAAAAATTTTAGTTTCTCTCCCTCACCTGATGAATATGCTCAGTGCCTTTCATTGCCCCAGAAAAAAAATGATGGCTAAAAAGCAAAGTAAGGGGCCTGACAGTTTTACTCTCATCAACAAGCTGCCAGCAGAGTTGGTCCAAACTTTTTGGATGAAATTACTGCATTTTCATTGTCTTACATTGTGCTTTTCATAGGTAAGTAATACATATATTTGGCAGCATCATTAAATAGGGAGCTAAGCCAGAGTGGTTCTGCTACATCTTATCCCCAGTGGGCAACTAGGCATCACTGCTGGAATCAAGGGCTTGGGAATTTCTTGCTGTTCTACAGAACTGCAATGCAGTGAGTCACTGTCATCCATCGAACTGTGCCCTCAATCTCTAAAAATTCTGGAAGTGTTCCTTAATTTGTTTTTACTTGTTTTTCTTCATCAGGCAGTGAAAAGCAAGCTAGATCAGTACCAGGAATAGATTCAGGGAACTCTTACCCAATTCGGCAAATTTTTTGCTCACTCCCTCTTAAATGAATTTATTTCCGTTAGAAAAGACTACTTGTGTGAGTAAGCTTTGCCCAAATGCAATACTAGCATTCATCATTTCAATGATGACAAATTTGAGAAGCAAAAAATCTCACATATTCCACCTGCTAAAGTACTATCTGGAATTTCTAGATAGCTGGAAAATCAAGCTGAAAAACTTCATCAGAAATTCTCTGTTGAATGCAAAGCGTAAATTTGAGAGATTGTAACATGATTGCAAAGGGCAGATCTAATGACCTAGAATTCTAATACATGAATAAATTAGAATAGTAATTGACATAGAAAGTAGGCAGAGCTCTAAGAAACTGAAGCATCTTTACTGAAGATTCTGCAGGGTTCTGCTTTACCCACTGATAGTCCACTTGTGGTTTCAGTTTTCTCTGGTTTCAGGACTTTGCAAATCTGATTGCTAAAGCTAATAGAAAACTAGGGATTTAGGAAAAATGTCCTCCTTGTTCATTAGATATGGAGGGGAAGCAGGCTTGAAAAAAAAAAAGAACAAAAACCAAACCGAAACACCCCATGAAAAACAAGCACCTTGAAAAACTTCTTTATCCAACTTTCAAATTAGACAAAACACATTAAAAAATGCATCTTTATTAACGTTTCTTTCTCCCTGTCTCTGAACTTGAATTTTGTGCCACCAGCATAGTAGGACAGCTCATTTGTCTGCAGGTGCAGGGGAGGAAGGGGAGAAATGTAGCATTGCATAAGAACCCTGAGGGATGATAACCGTTGGAGATACCATTTGTCCCTCCATTCCCGAAGGAAGGACTCTTCCACTCTGAACTGACATACAGGTAGTTGTGCTAATGACAGAGGCGTGGGCTATAATGGTTTTACCGTGTATTATAACATACCAAGTGCCTATAGATCTACAAATAGGCCAATGTTTCTCATAACAGTGAATGGCTAAAATTTCAGTAGACTCCCTTGGTTTTGCAGAGCTGGTAGACCTGGTCTGGTGATGGATTTTGATTTATTGTACTAAAGGAGCTTATGAGCATTATATCAGATGCAAAATTTTGTGCAAGGGCTGATTACAGTAAAGTTGATAAGAGCAAATTCAAGGAGGAAGGAAGAAAACAGCTTTTCCTGCTTGCTGATTATTTTTTTTTTGCTATTTTCCTTTAGTGTAGACGACAGGCAATCATTTACATGAATCTCTCCATTATAGACCAAAATAACAGTGCAGTTTTCATTAACAAAAAGACTACCTTTTTCTTCTTCGTTTGTGTTGTCAAGATACTTAGTTGAAACATACAGTGATTTCCAACGCTTACCCTAGTTGTCACACTGAGAGTGAAATAATGGCTGACGTTAGGAAGATTATTTCTCAGCAATAAAATTACCTTTCACAACATATTTCTATCTAAGTGGAAGTGATGGAAAATCATAGATTCTATTTTCAAATTGAGAGAGAGAGAAAGATGAAAACAAAATCAACAGGATTTCCTTCCAGTCACACAAGTAGAGAATACAGACAAGCTAAAGATGCTGCCAAAAATCCAGTGGGACCATCTTCCCAAACCCATTTTTATTAATTGAGCTAGTTGATTGAGACAAGTGGAATTGTATGAAATGTTTTCCACACACAGAGTAAAGCGTGGAGGTTAATTAACTGGGATTCCAATCCTGCTGCCTCTGCTGTCAGCAACATGACTCATGTGGATATCATTAAGAGCTAAGACTGAGTTTTCACTCAGGTTTGTTAAGGAGTTTGTGAACTTTTTTCATGATTCTCTAGCCATATTTTATAGAAATGGGGTCAGTTTAAGGTTTTCTGTAGAAACTGTGATGTTCCCAGAAATGTATGATTTCAGTCATAGCCCTGGTGAAACTTGGCTTCTCTGTGCATGGAGTTGAATTTGAATGGAGTTAAGGGAATCTGAAACTATGTGAATCAAAAGAAAAAATGCTCATGTGATCCCTGCTGAAGTACAACTGCCAAATTAAGACTGCCTATAAAAATGAGTTTCTAAAGAAAAATTGAAAGGGAATGTAGGCTAGTTTTGTAAGTACAGTTTCATCTTCTGTCATCAGGCATGCATCCAGCAAATGAGTGGATTGTGACTTGGGTAAAATGTTGCATAATTGTAAATGTAAATAAGTAAAATAAATGGATTGGTGACTTCCCATTTGCCTCTAAATACAGACAGAACCAGGCCTTCAGGGGTGTTCATATAGTCCAAGGCAATAAATGTGACTTTTCACTGCTCAGAAAATAAACCTGTTACTAAAACCAATCAAATAATGCTTTCTTGAAATGTTCCCCCGCCCCCCCCCCGATTTTAGCCCTCTAAAGATCTATTTTTAGATCTCTCTCTTTTCTGCCAGCATTGCTTCTGAGCCATTGTTGCCCTGAAGCAGCTGGCAGCAAATTGCAGCTAGGTTGGTAATGCACACAAACACACTTGTCTACAAAGAGATTTTAGTTCTTATAGTGTTAACTGTGCCTTCCCTGCACTCCTTTCCCCCCACCGCTCCACCCCCACCTGCCACAATTTCGACCCAGATCACATTTAGAGTCCCAGAGCACAGGGAATGGTTCTCATCTATCCGTCACCAAGGTGGCAGACAGAACAGGGAAACAACAAGTCATTTGTACCTGATGAGGAGGACACTCCTGGGAAACAAACAGATGAGCCACCACATGAATCTGAGCTATTCTCTGAGGTAAACAGAACTGCATGAGAAACACACAAATTATCAGGGGCATCATGCTTAACTCGCTTCAAGCTGCTGGGCAGACTGTGGGCCTGAAACTCTAGATTGTCCTAATACCTGATTGTGAGAAAGTTAACCCTCTAAAAGCATGAGGGGAGGGGGAGGAAATCCCAGACCCAAGGCTTCTGGAGTGATGTTGTTCACCCTATAGCTCTTGCTCATGTGTGGTTGTCCACACCACCGCAAATTGTCCTGGAAGGCAGCCCCATGTTGGTCATGGAGGCCATGGGCTGCAGGAGTTGTAAGCAACTATAAATGCAGTGGTTGTAAGCAAATGTTTGTGTGTGTATGGCATACCTTGCTCTGCCTGCTCCAGTGTGTCTGAGGGGGTTACTCCACCTTAATTTTGTAAATATTATCTCCTTCTGATTGAAGAGAATAATATAAACTGATTTTGTAGCAGGCCTAAGCATTCTAGCAAGGTATGTGGGACAACTTCCAGGAAAGGAGTCCAAGTCATCATTGCAGTTTGCCACTGTCTTTGAGATACCATTACACTGGGACGCTAGAGGCTGTGCAAAACTTCATGGCATGCCCACATAGATCATATAATAATTTATCCTCATTTTATGGCAAGAAATTGAAGTATAGAGAGATTTGGCGATCTCTCTGAAGTCATACAAGGATCCTGTGTTGAAGTGAGGAATTAAGCCGAAAGTTTTGAATCCTAGTCCAGCCCTTTTAATCACAAGGTCATTTTTCCATCCTGCTAGGCAGCAAAAAAAGAGGTTTGATTTGGTGCTTAATATTTAGAAAGAGACACCCGTGAATCCAAACAAAAGTGGCAAATAAATGTAGTGGTTAAAACAAATTGGGGAAAGAAAAGATATCCTGCTGGAGCTGAGTTCACAAGTCTGGCAAGAAGAGGGGTCCTGTGATTAAGCCTGACTTTGAATGTAGGGCACTTTGGAGAGCCAGGTGATTTCTGAATACAACACTTAGCAAAAGTCTCTTGGTAGATTTACAGTAGTATAATTGAGAGGAGATAAAGGCTCCAATTTTGACATTTTCTTTCATATTTTTGCCCCAGTGACAAGTATTGTTCCACTCCTTTTCTTTCTATCTTTTCCCTTTTTCCTTGTTCCTCCATTGTGAAAGTGATTATCCTCTTTTGTGAAGTGATTACTGACAACAAGTGATGCTCTTTGGGTAATATGTTAGGAATACCTTTTCACACTCGTGAATTATAAGAGGGGAGGGATACAGTATGTTGTCATTGTACTTTAACAATTTAACTTATGAAGTATCAGCGAATGCACCATATTATTTCTAATTTTTCTCTAAAGACTGGCACAATATAGAAACATGTAGTTCCATTCAGAAATGCAATCATATATGTTAAATAATTAAAAGAATGCTGATTCAATGGCTAAAAATTATATTAAAGACATCAGCAAATTTGCACTGTGGTATCAACACATTAGGTCTCTGAGAACATAAACTGAATCAGGACAGTTTGTCTGGGCAGGTAGAGAGCCACATTCAGCCAGCTCTGTCTTGGAATCTGCAGGTGTGACTCCAGTGCCTTCATTGGAGTTGATTCATGAATGCCAGGGAAAAATTTGGCTTCTACTGTGTAAAAGACTGTATTTGTGACTTAATGTTCTCTGTGAAATGTGTTGTTAAGCTTCTCCTTTTTTACATACTGTCTTGCTAAATAATTTATACTTATCTCCCTGACATATGAGAAAATCTTATAATTGATCTTTATGAAAGCATTTTCCATTGATTTTTTCCTTATCCTGAGTTGTGAACTCTTGAATATAGCCCTATGAACGTCACCTTTTTATCATCAATGTTACTTTACTCCAGGCCAGTGAATGACATTTTCTATACAGACTATATAGAAACTGCATAGTCTGTACAGAAACTATAAATTAGCCAACATCCATAGTGGAAGTGTTAATATTTTGGTAAAGAGAAGCACATATTGGTTCATTATCAGATTAGAAGGTAATTGAATGAATTAGTGTTATTTTTAGGTGCTTTAGTCTTGAGCTGAGAAAAGGGATATAGAAGAAGGAAGAGCAGTTTCTCTGACTGCGATTTGTTATCACAGCCATAGGGAATAAAAAATCAATCAAAGTGACAGTGGAATAGTTATTTAAGACAAAGATTTAACCCCATACAAAAATACCCAGTTCCACAAAGTTCTTCGTTCTTGCATCATGGAGAACAGATGCTCCAGAACTGGCTTCTCTTAATTGCACACCCATCTGCTTTAAAACCTGTTTCTGCTAGTCTTTACTGGGTATTCAGTGTACCGCCTTGACATGTTATTCTGCTCTTGGTGCACCTCATGGTATGATTCCTATGGATTTTTCTTTACAAATAATGTTTTAGTAAGCATGCTCTCAAGAAATTGGAGGTGTGTTTCTAATAGGATGGACTATTAGTCAGTATGCACATGATGGAAACTCTGCATAATAGGAAAAAAGGCTAGTTTGTTTAGTCCTCTTTCAATGTTGTGCATCTCTCTAATGCCACCTTTCCTGTCTGGGTCAGGGTATTGTCTCTTTCGTCTGTAAACTGTAGGGTCAAGTTGAGGTAAAACTCCAATGGGATGTAAAGGAGGGCAGTTCAGCTCTCCGATGGGAACTTTTGTGTACAGTGTCATTTAGAGTCATGTTTTTCACTCCATCTGATTTTCATAGGTCGCTGCATTAAAAATTGAGGTTCAACCACATTACAAAACAGAGTGGCAGGCTGCTTGAAACTTTTATCAATAATGTATCTACTCATCTTTTCTGATTTCTTTCAAATACTCCCTTTGTTATTTTTAGCACAAAAGAGCACATCTAAATGCCAAACTCTTTAAAGGGGGAGAAAATTTCGCTCATTGCCACACTTAGCTAAACAGCGTCAAACACGAAGCAACCTTTTGCTTACATACAGCTTTTCAGCTAAAGTTTTCCATGCTGAATGCTTGTTTTCGTACCAGCCAAGATGAGCAATATATCAAAGCCCTCATTAACCAACAAGAGACATAACTGTATTATTCAAGGGTCCCTCCAAAGCACTAGTCATGTCAGTAACATGATTAACATTTCTTGGTGTTAGCTTATGCACAAAGTGCTGAGTAGTGATTATGCTTACTGTGCTTGAGAGATCACCAGGAGAGAGTGTTGTTTAAAATGCAACAGTAGTCCCCTGAGCTCCTTAAAGTACATGTAGAAATGCTTTCCTGTCTTACCATTTCATTTCAACCAACTTAGAGACAGGCCTGACACATGATTTCTTCTTTTTGCTGCTTTCAGGGTAATTTGCTCTGCAGAAAAAACAAAGGCCATAAGACACACCTTATGCAGGTTGGTTTAGTGTGTGCCATTGAGTGGTGACTGTTCAAGGGCAGATGGAGAGCCAGGAGAATTCAGGAGAGGAAGAAAGATTTAGTGCATAGAGTATAGAGGCTTTCCAAGGTTTAGCACTGCCTGTACTGCAGCAGTTTTTGTGTAAACCTTGGCCTTTCACTTGTCTTTTATGGGCGATAACAGAATTCTCTCCCTTCCATGCCCTGCTCCTGCAATCTAATGACTTAAATAGAAACAGGCAAAGGAGAAAGCACTCTATAATTTTCTCTGAGATATCTCTGCTGCAGTGCATATTGGAAAGCTTGGTCATTAAAACAGAGTTTTCTCTGGTTTACAGTCAGCATCACTTAAGATTCATCTCTGTTTGAGAAGGCTATCTTCAGTGCTTGCTGGTGCAAGGAGATGCAGGCTTCTCTCTGCAAACTGTACCAGGTCCTCTCAATCTCTATTCAATGTGACTTTCTACAGCCAGAGAGCTCTTCATCTTAATTTGTAGCAAAAGTTGGGGCAGACTTGGGAATGGCAAAAGTCTTGCCCATAATAAAACAAAGCAGCCTGCACTAAATCCTGGGGGTGAAAGGGGAACCATCGTATATACTAAGTAGCAAGGAAGAGTAAGAACTGTGAAGCTGTCATTTTTTAGAATTAATAGTTCCAGCAACCCACTTCTAAAAATACCAGAACTAGGGGAGGTATTTATACCTCAGCTTTAGGCATGTCTCTCAACTGGCTATGTTAGTCACTTTATATCTCCTCTGCAGTAAGAGGAGAGGTTTCTGGGTGACCCTATGCAGCAGGACTTCAGTGCTCTGATTTATTCTGTGGAAAAGCCTGTGATTATAAAGGGATAACAGACTGCTGGCCTAAATTACGGGCTTAAAGTCAGGTGATGTGACTACTGCTAATGTCTCTGCAAGTTCATTAGGTAACTCAATGTGCTATAATTTCACAGGTATATGCAAAATCCTGTTTTTGAACCTTCTGTGAAATGCCTTTTTTCATGATATGATAGCTCAGAAGACTTGAGAGGTGAGAGGCTGTTTGTGGTCACTTGTTCATCTCTTGCTACAATATCTGTTGTCTATACAGTCATTATTTTACTTGGTATCTAGTGTCATAACCACAGGAAGGAGAAAAAGGGACCGAGTGGGCCATGGAGACTGAACTACCCATTTCCATCTCTTGAGATCCATGCTCTAATAATGGCAAAGACAAGCAGGTAGGAAAACTTGCATTGCTGTTTGCGGTGTGCATGAGCTCTATTATTTTGCTTTATGCAGAAGGTCAGCTCTTTCTACAAACTGAGTGTGAACTACAGGCCTAGCCAGTTGATCTATACGGTGCTACTTGTTCTGCAGCATTGATTTTTATATGACTGGTATTAGCTGTATGTTTTGAGAAAAAACTGTCATTTTGCTGTCAGGGACGTTAACATAGTGAGTAAGGTCAGTAGTAGCACCAATAAGCATCTTTGTACCTGTAGCTTGTGGTGGGACTACAACAAGAGATGATTCACCATGTAATACACTCCTTTGCTAATAGGTCTCTCATGTATCTCATCTCACCAGTCAGAAATAATAACCTATTTTTATGTCCAGGGTAAATGCTTATAGTCCAGCCTTTTCTTTCATTGCAAGAATATGTCCCTCACCTCATTTGGCTGCTTTTATCTGCATTACTGTTGTCCACCTTATGTCTTCTGTATGAAGTTTCTGAGGCTGTATGCAACCAGTCAAGGAACTCCAAAACATGCTAACAAAGAGTTTTTGTTTGCCTGACACTTCTGAGCCTAGCTCAGAGATCATGTGGGTGCCAGGCAAACTCTCAAAGGCTGGGTAGGGCAGCCACATGTATTCTTTGTTTAATTCTTTGATGATTTTCCTTGTCTGTTTTTCCAGTTGGGTTTTCCTGCTCCTAAGCCCCATAGTTTTCTTCCATATTTGTTCTGTTTCTCTTGTTTGTTTCTGCTCATTGCTTGATACTTGGTATTGGAATGGTATTTGCAATGTCTAACCTTGCAACTCTGATTTTGGAAGGTTTGTTGTTTTAATACAATGTTAGAATTCCAACAAGCAAGTGGTAAAATAAACATGCTAGAAGTGCATACTTTTTTAAAGGAAGCAGAACAATTCTGCAAATGTTTTTAAAGAATATTCTTAAAATAATTTTCTATGGGGGGATGTGGATGAGCTATTCTATTACACCATTAGGAGCTTCGGTATTTGAGCAAATGTTCTGAAAGTGAAATTGACTGTAGTGTTGCATCTTTGTTGCACTGTTAGTCTAAGAGGATCAGAGAAGCAAGGTGTTTAGGGAGGGGTAACAATTTTGCTCAGACCAGGTAAAGTAGCTGGGAAAAGGGGAAATAATTCCAGGCACACAGGACCTGTACACAATCAAAATGACTGCCTTAAGTCACTCTCCAGTCTCAAATATGCTATCAGTAGAATAACAATATCATCGATGACAAGTAACAATATCTTAAATTCTGAATAGCTGGACAAAGTGAAAGGAAGCTGACAGGGAGCTCCTTAACACTGTGTAGGTGAGTACAAGTGTGCAAAAGAGCAGAGAAAACAACACAGACTTGTTTTATAAATTTCAAATGTTTCATTCGGGGATTGAGTTAGTTACTTAGTCAATATCTCAATCTCTTGTTAAGTGGGGACATTATTTGAGCTATCATGCAGCTTAAACAGCAGTAAATTGTATTTTGATGGTCTGAAGATTTTAAAGACTAAACTATATTACCATGGGAGCACAGCGAGACAGAAGGCACTGTGAAGATAAACATGAATCTTGTAAACTTTGTGATCATTATGAGTTTCTTTACTTATTTTTCCCAGTCCAGAGGAAAAAGTTTCATCATTCATGTGGGATCCCAGAGGGAAAAATATTGTGCACTTACACTTTTCTATTATCAAAAAATATGTCACTTAACAGGCTCAGTTTTCTTAAACAAGCAAATGCTTCTTCAAAGAGGGATTAACAATGTAATTTACAAAACTCCCAACAAAAACAATATCAAACACAATATTTATCTGCATTGAGTTGGACAGCTTTACAAATGAGCTTCGAATCCAGGAGCACCACAAATGCAGATCATGCAGATGAATCAACACTATGTTTCTAAGCAAACTGTTGTTCTGAAACAAATTATTATCAGCACATTCATCAATCTAATCACAGGAAGAAATCATTCACTAAAGAAGTAATTCTGTAACTTCATTTGGCTGCTTTGTGTCTGCTTGTCACATGCCTTTGTTGTAGCCTCACAGCTATCCACACAGTGTCTGAGTTGCTTAATCAAGGAAATCGATGAGATATGATTGGTTCCCCAAGAAAGAGGTGATAGAATAACTCTGCAGCTTTAGTGCTCTGGAGTGTTGGATTTTACTCTCTCCCCCAAGGGAAAGGTTACAGACCAGGGGAGTAAGGAGTCCTCTGAAATTGTAGAGGTGTGATTCACTCTCTCAGCTTTGACACTTCAGGCAAGAAGGGTCATCAGTGACTCTTTCGTGCATCAGCCTTGGGCCACACTGGAAGGCTGTGAGAAGTTTGTGATGTCTGTTCATAGCAGGCTTACAAAACATTTAGTGTATCTAACTCTGGAGCAGTTACTTGCAGGGTCAGGCAGGCCTGATGTATAACACCTATGGTTTGACATCTCAATACATTTCCCTGATGTCAGCACAGGTTAGGTGTGTTCCTCCTTTTAGATTATTATCTGCTTATTAATGATTTGCTGCGATACTGCTAGCTAGGATATGAAGCTGCCCAGGTCTTCACAGAGAGCTCAGTGTGATCTCAAAAAATGAACCTTTGGTAATGTTCAAAAAGTTCAGTTAACTTTTTAAAAAATTATTTTGCTCTTCCCTGCATGGAAAGTCAGCTGTGCTTCAGTGCATGTGAAGTGTGATTCTCCTTTAGTTCTAGTGCCTGGGAGTCTTTTTGAAGTAGTAGGGTCTGAGCTCTCACCAGCTTATGTCTCTGAAATCCAGGGTAGTCTCAGTATGCAGTATGGTGAGGGCTGTGAAGTGTTTGGAGGCTGTGGGTCTGTTATAACCTTTCCCAGCTGTTTGAAGGAGGGGGCTGTCATCTGGAAAAATTGCTGAGGCCAAGATCCGTGAAGTCAGTCCTTAAAGGTCAGTAAAACCCAGTTAGGTCACAGCTGCTTTTCTCCCTGAGAATCTGGGTGATTGTCTGGATGAACTAAAACAGGGAAAGCTGAGGTTAGATATAAGGAAGAAGTTCTTTACTGTGAGGGTTGTGAGGCACTGGAACAGGTTGCCCAAAGAGATGGTAAATGCTCCATCCCTGGCAGTGTTCAAAGCCAGGTTGGACAGAGCCTTGGGTGACATGGTCTAGGGTGAGGCATCCCTGCCCATGGCAGGGGGGTTGGAACTAGACAATCTTAAGGTCCTTTCCAACTCTAACTATTGTGTGATTTTATAGTTATTTCACCAGAACAGCTGAAAACCTTAGAACTTAGAACTTTTTATTTCTATACCTGTATTAAAAATATGCAGCACAACAGTCACATACAAATGGTGGTGAAAAAGGCCTGCTGCAAAATGAGCAGTCTGTGGAGTTGGTAGCCCATCTACTGCTCAGCTTGAACATCCCTTTTCTCCATCAGAGCAATCTCTGACTTTGAAACTGCATCAGTTTTCTTCAGGTCACTTATTATTCTAATTTTTTTTTCTTA
Source organism: Pezoporus occidentalis (assembly GCF_034315485.1). Taxonomy (NCBI): domain Eukaryota; kingdom Metazoa; phylum Chordata; class Aves; order Psittaciformes; family Psittacidae; genus Pezoporus; species Pezoporus occidentalis. Next base: position 13,045,123 of record NW_026916158.1, read on the forward strand.
ATTCAGGGGAAAAAAATTCTTAAATGTTCCTCAAACACAGTAATGAAAAGTATGAAGAATTATTAAAAAGTAAATCAGGAGTTTAAGAAATGTGAAGAGTATCTAAAGTAATGATTGCAATGCTGCTTCTTCCTTTGAAAATAAAAATCTTGCAATCAAAACCACTGTAAAGATGTTGAAATGCAAGGAGGGAAGTTGTTTTGTTTCTGATCCTGGCTGAAAGCTGAAAATGTAGTTGCAGCCAGTAGTATTATTTACTACAGTAAAAAACCCTTGAGGAATCAGATACTGTAAGTATGTGCTTTCTTGACAGATACTGGACAGATACAAAAGTCTGTCAAGGTGCCCCAACCAAGACAATTGAAAAATGTCTTTCCAGATTGTATTTGAGATTTATAGAAGGAAGTGGCAATGGTGGGCTGTAGTCAGTACTGCTGGAGCTAGATGTGGAAATGGTTGCACTGAGAGTGGGAATATTTCACCCATAGAGAGATACGTGGTTATTGAGACACCTCTGATGCTGCACTGTAGGATTGTTATTAGATGTGGCAGATGAAACAAGTGTTTTTCTATGATTTGCATAACTTTGACTGTTAACAGTTTGCCAGTAAGTACAGTAAATAAGTGCAGAAGTTTTGACTTTCCCTATCATGTCCCAGTTGCTACTGCTAAAGAGTCACTTGGATAAAGCATTTATTCTATAGTGGGAAACAGTCCGGCCCCATCAAACCTTTTCATGCTGTGTAGGGACTTCCTATGGAGTCAATGTAGAGAGTTAATAAATGGTTGAAAGTTTAATCTACCTGCAACTTAAATTAACTGGACAAACCCAGAAGAATCCAGTCTAAATAATTTTCCTGAACTGTGCGTATATCCTAAAGTGATAGATTTTAGAAAAATACACATTATAATTGGAAAAGTGCAGAGAAGAAAAGCTCTTTTCCATTTGTACTCACAAATGTCATAACAGCCAAGCATACTAATAAAATTGTACTGGACTATTTTGGAGAAACCTTTACGCTGCCTCTGCAAAGGTACACAAGTGTCCCTTTTACAGTTTGCAGCCAACCAAGAAAGACGAGTAACTGTGTCTTCACTCTCTGTCAAATCTGAATGACACCATGTTACATGTCCATTATAAAGTGAGAATGGACAGAGCAGTGGTAGAATGCATCTTCCCCATCAGATCACTGGTATTGAGGATTTACAAGCTGTGGTAAAAGGGAACAGTGAGAAAATCTGCCATGAAGCAACAGATCTCTATGGAATTCTTGTTCTTAAACTTCTGAGGAGAAACATTAGGGAATCCAGAGCAGGTCAAGAAAGGGGCTATAACAGGGAAGTTTGATTTTGTCTCCCCTTTTTGGTTTGCCATCTGCTTTATCACTTACAGAATGTCAACATTCTTTAAAAATAGGCAGATGGACCTCATTCAAGTTCTGACAGTAACTCTTTGTTGTTGGTACAAATAGCTGCAGAGGTATTTAATTACCATTAGTAGTCATCAGTTTGCTGTGAGCTGGTGACATTCGAAATAGTGAGCAGGCTGCATTCTTTGTGTCCAGTGAGTTCATAGAAAGTTAAACCTACTTTTGACAACAGCCTCAAGCTTAGCTACCATTAACCCCTCTTCAGTTACTGGATGATGTGTTTGAACAGTATGAATGATTAATGAAGGTTAAATAGTCCAGTTTCTCTCTTAAAACCTTTTGTTATTGGCAAAGGGCAGGGCAACTGTCAAGGTGAGCAGAAATTACAGCATTTGGTTTTCACCAAATAGGTTCTTGGCAAATTTAAATTATTATAAGAAGGTAAATTCAGAAGGAAATTAAGGGCTAGGTCCAAAGAATAAAATTCTTACAGGTTTGGCAAAATTAAATTAATTTTGCTTATGAAATTGAACTTCTCTGCCTTTTTTCTCAAGAAACACTGACACTGCATAGTAGTGCAGATTGTAAAAATAACCAGCCCAGCAAAAGAAGAGCATTTGGTTTTATTCTTTTCCCCTTTCTTAGATGACTCAAACAGAAGGAAAACTGCTTGATTGACTCTCCTAATTCCTGCCCAGAATTCGGCCATCTGCAGTTTTGCAGAGGTAAGGTTCACTTTTGACACCATACATGCTTGTGAGTCCATGGTAGAATGTTTGCCAGCTCTGTGTGAGGGGATGATTCTGAAAGCCTCAGAAATTACAGGGCAAAGGTGGATCCAGGCTTTAGGGTTTCCTTTGACCTCAGGCAGTCCAAGACTGCCTTTTTCACCTGTGCATAAAAAGCCAAAGGCAGAGACCAAGCGAAGGCAAAGCTATTCAGCCAACTCTGAGACTGTCTGTGGTAGGCTGATTTTTTTCTTCTTTCTTGCACATTATCATTGAAAATAAGACCCTACCACAGGCTGCTGACTTCTTTAACAAATATCCTTCGCTGACATCTTTGCAGCTATATTGACTACTGGAGCTTTTCAGAGAAATAACTGACTGGTAAGCAATTCCAACGATTCGTAAGAATGTCCTGTTCATGCTCCTTGTTTGAAGCAAGGAGGGTACAGAGAAAGACTATCTGCAACAAAGTTTCACTTCTTATGATTTCACTTGTCAGAGAGAATTGTTCTTTGACAGATCCAGATCCTGTTTCCTATTTTTCCTTTAAGTGCTTTGAACACTGTGTGACCATTGACAGTGCTCCAGAGATGGTTGGGCAGTCTTTATGGGTGTGATTCAGAACTGACTGTCTCTTAGGTTTTACCCTGTATTATGGAGTTTTTTGTTTGTTTTTTTTGTTTGTTTGGTTGGTTGGTTTGTTTTGTTGTTTGTTTAGGTTTTTTTTTTAATCAGGCTTTACAGAGCTTTAAATTCCTATTAGCACTGGTACTTGGGGAACTGAGAGCTCCCCTTTAATTTGAGCTGTGGTCATTGCTCCAGTGATGCTGCTGAGAGACAGAGTCCCAGAACAAACAGTTGTAATGCAGACGTGCATGAAAGAAAATATAATAGGGTGCTAGTACAGAAAACACATTTAGTGTAATACACTGGTATGCATTGCATAGGAGGAAAGACGAAAGTCATCTCTGTGGATCCCAGTCAAAGTTTGAGGCTCCTACAGCAGTTGTGCAGCAGTATTTTTGTACATGGCTACAGCCACATCTTCCAGCTAGGATCTCACTCATCCTAGTCCCCAGTGTATCAGTGACCATAACAACAACATGGCTGATCCACACATCTAAAAGCAAAGGATTGGTCCTTCTTTATTAGAAATAGCTATTCAGCCTTCAGTAAAACGTCACCAACCTTAAGAGTTTCCATTGTAATGTAATGTACACAGTATAAAGTATGGGATCTAAAAAATGTTAAAAAGGTGTCATGTCACTGTCACTACAGTCAAGTCCAAGGTCATTTCAATGACATTTGTTATCTTTAGGAAGGAAAACATGTTATCCATATGTGATTCAGCATTGATTCTTCTCATATTTTCTGTCCACTGTGAGGTCTCCAAACTGAATAAATGAAATCACCAATGACAAGACTGTGCTGGCATTGAAGGATGATGATAGTTAATTGACCACTACCCTTGTAGAGACATCATTGAGATGGGACACAAATGACTGCTGGTCATGCTCATTAGGAGCAGAATGGACATGTGTTCAGTCAGTGCACCCCTGTAAATGGGAGAGTATTATAACCACTTAGGAATATTTCTTTCAGTAGCTGTGGTGTCTTTGGGGAAAATGATCTGAAAATGTCTTCGTCATGCATGTGTGCCCTCCGTACTCTGTGGGTAACATCTGGACTTGCCTGAGTAATGCTTCTTACATTGTTTCCTGTTTTCCAAAGCAGTTCAATACCTAAACCATTAGTAAAACAGGTGGAGCACTAATTGTTAGTTAGCAGAGGCTTAGAAAGGCACAGCCGTGCCTTATGTGACTCCCGTATTCCTGCTGTGGTAATGCATACAGGTCTAAGCAGCTTTTCTGCCTTAGGGATATGTCCAAACCTGGGGTATATGTCTTAGAGTTAAAAGGGACCTGAATCGAGCCAAAGTGAGGGCTGACATGCAATTGCTCCACTTGACTTGTGGAGACCTTCCTCTGCAGGTTGTTCTGCTTCATCATGTAACTCTTGTGCTTCTTGTTTCCTAAGATACATGCTGCGTGGGAGCAGACACTGTGAGTCAGACCAGCCCTGTGTTAGACAGGTACCATGTCTTAACAGTTTAAGAAGTCAGAGTGTTTAGATGAAAGTGGGCATCCAAGCTATGGTCACCCCTTCAATTGTGGCAGGGATACTTATGAAAACATTTAAGTGAATGTTGAAAAATATATACAGAAGTGAATTTTGAAATGGAAAATAAATACATGTGCATCCAAGCCTAAAAAAATGGGTAGCAGCACTTCCCATCTTCTTAATACTTATCCATTCATGATCTGCTTATGAGGTACAGATAGGGAATGGAAGACTAGAGCATATCATCCTTCCAAGTTGACAAAGGATGTTTTTGGCAGAGTGTGCTCTGCGAGAAGGTACCTTCACCTCTGTGTTTTCATACCTGTCTGGGAAATTTTTCAGAGTTACATGGTACGATCTGTATGTCCAAGTTTAACAGCCATCAGGACTTTCAAAGAGAAAATGATGCAAAAGTCTACCCAATAAATTGATGGCTTAATATTACTTGCCCAATCACTGTGTTTTTTCTATTTGCCAAGCCCTGTTAATTCAGTCTTATTGACATATATAAGATGGAGAAACGGCTAGCAAATATTCAGAAATAGATATTTAGGGTCCTATTCCCTGTACTTCCTGACAAATTATGGCTGAATTTTAGAAATAGGGTGAAATGTAAGTTTGGATAGACTGAAATTTATCCCATTATATAAAGTAGGTAATAACACACCTAAGGATTTATTTATACACATAGAGTATAATATTTTAAAGAACGATTAATTCACTTCAGCATTTCAGCAGCCATTTTTTTTGTGAGGAGTAATAGAATTTTAATTAGCTTCATATTCATTACTTACCTGATACATAGTCTTTAATTGCACCTTCAGTGTATTTTGCTGTCACTGAAGCTCACTTTTATTAACTATAATCATTGAAGGTTTTATGAAGCCTATCTATGGTATATGAATACCACAGTGCAAATGAATCATTCAGCCTTACAAAAATGTCATGTGCGTTTTCTAGTAGGCAAGCAGATTATGTACTTGCACTGGCATGAAAATTATGAAAGGTTGAAGAAAAAAGTGGTTTATGTGACCATCAGTGAAATTCTGGTAATTGAATAGGTAAATTTCGTAAGCTGAAAGTAATTTACTCATTTTTTAAATGAAAAATTTCTTTAGAAAACCAGTTGGGTGAGTTTCTTTAAAAAAAAAACCAAAAAACCCAAACCAAAACCAAACAGCGTCCTTTTCTAATTTTTTTTATCATTAACAGCACCCCATTGGATAAACATAATAGAAAAATACCAGTTGTGACAACCTGTGACAATTGTGCTTCTCTGTCCATGCAATTACACAGAAACTGTCCATGCAAAAGTAAAATACATAATTTTGTTTATTTTTTTAATTACAATCTTACATGAAAGTGTTCATTGCCCATATTTTCAGAGTATGAACTTCAGCAGAAGCACTGAAGCCCAGAGGCTTCTAATCACTTTGGGCTGCAAATTCACCACCATGAGAACTGATCCCTACTGCTGATGGGTTTCTGTTTCTGCTTTGTAAGTTTCTGTGTGACCTCCTCTTCCCTTGTACTCTTACCTTTTCTGTTAGGCTTGTAAATTGAAACTCATAAAGTCATATAACTGAATTACTCACTTGCTGCATCCTGAATGCAGAAGTAGGATTTTTCACAGGTGATTCTGAGAAATTTGCCGTTGTATCTGGGCAAAAGTCAGAGAAAGTCTCCACCTGGATGGATGTATCTCACTGGGGAGCTGCGAATTCCCTCATCTCTGAGAGTGGGCATATTTTACCCATAGATAGATTACTGGTTACCATGGCATCTCTGAATGCACTGTAGGGTTGTTGAGTTATTAGATGTGGCAGATGAAACAAATGTCTTTCTCTGGTTTGCATAAATCTGTCTGCTAACATAACAGTCTGTTGATAAGAAAACACTGAATAAAATTACCTATGATGAGCAGTATCATACCTGTAGAGTTCCATTCAAATGTCTGTTCCTCATAAACTTTTTTCATCTTTAAACAGTGTAGGTAGTTCATGCACAAGCATAAAATGATAAGTAAAAAATGAGTTATCTGGGGACTATGCTGAAAGAGCTGACCTTGCCTTTATTCAATCAAATTCCCAATAAGGACGTAAAATTTGCCTAGAGCAGGCTTGAACTGGGATTAAGAATGGCAGCTATCAGTGATTTTTGCCTGCAAAGTAATGTCACTAGATGCTTCTGTAATACAGAAATGATAACAACGAAGTAGTTAGCATTTGCAGTGTTAATCTTACTGGGGCAGGAATTCTTTCAGAGATCTTGATTTTTCTTTAATTTCTCAATTGGCCATTAAAGAACTGTGAACTGGAACTATATGTCATTCTCTTACTCAGAAAATATCAGTCAAATAGAAAGATTAAAATAAGTAGGTTCTGCTTATATGCCTACAAAAGAGAGAAGCAGATGGAAGAGCTATTTGGTCTGAAATTTTTTCTCTCTGGTATGCCACCTGCAAAGATGAGGTAGAAAGTAGTACCAGACCACAAGCTGTTCTCTGGTGCTTCTGACCAAGTTGCATTGAAATTAGTAAAAACATTTCAAAGGGAATTGATTCAGATCAGAAATGACTAAATTGAGTTTCAGGGGCTTGTAATAAATATGTACCTGATTAAGAAAAGTGTGTGACTGGTTTACTTTCAGCCAAAAATTCCCTCAGGTTTTTAAAACTTTGTTGACTCTCAATCAAGAATGGACTTTAAATGAAGTGACGGGAATAAATGAAGAAGTAGCTGCAATTTCAAAATATATTGAGACAAATTTTAATTTAAACCCAAATCTAGCTCTGTATGCTGAGGTCACATCCCAGATGATGACTCTACCATAGGGATGTCACTTGGCTTTAACCCACCAATTAGAATGGAGAATCCATCAGTTCTTTCCTCTTTGACTTCTCCTGGAAGACCCTGTCATTATTTTTTCTCTTTTAGCATTGCTATATTAGAAACCCATCCCTGTTGAAATTAGTGATACGATTGCCAATGAACAAGGTTGAAATGGTGCAAGGATGTGAGGACATTTGAATGACAAGGTTGCTGTCATAGGATTGCAAGTGTTAATAGTAGCCTCAGATTTGGGTGATACCACCAGAGCTTCCATTTCCTCAGGATTGCTTTGCTGATCGCTGTTGCTTTCACCTCTCTGTTAATGTAGCTGCTGATTATTTGCATAAATGTATCATCAAGATACAGAATCAGAGAATAGGTTGTGTGTTGGAAGGGACCTTCAGAGGTCACCTAGTCCAAGCCTCATGCAATGAGCAGGTGTATCTTCAACTAGAGCAGGTCGCAGAGAACCACCTCCAGCCTGGCACGGAACATCTCCAGGGGGTGGTACACGTACCACCTCTCTAGGCAACCTGTGTCAGTATTTTACCACCCTTTACCACCTTTACCACCCTGTAAAAACTTTCTTCCACACATCCAGCCTAAATCTCCCCTCTTTTAGTTTAAAACCATTGCCCCTTGGCTTATTGCAACAGGCCCTGCTAAAAAGTCTCTCCCCATCTTTCTTGTAAGCCACTTTTAATTACTGAAAGGCCACAATAAGGTCTCCCTGTATTCTTCTCTTCTCCAGGCTGAACAAGCCTAGCTCTCTGAGCCTTTCCTTATATGAGAGGTGTTCCATCCCTCTGATCATTTCTGTGGCCCTCTTTTGGTCCCTCTTCAACAAGTCCATGTCTTTTCTGTGCTGAGAGCCCCAGAGCTGGACACAGTATTTCAGATAGGGTCTCAGCAGAGTAGCGGAGGATAATCACCTCGCTTGACCTGCTGGCCATGCTTCTTTGGATGCAGCCCAAGATACAATTGGCCTTCTGGGCTGTAAGTGCACACTGCCAGCTCGTATCCAACCTTTCATCCACAAGTACCCCCAAGTCTGTCTATTCAGGGGTACTCTTAAGCCCTTCATTCCCCAGCCTGCATGGGGGTTGCCCCGACCCAGGTGCAGGACCTTGCACTTGTCTGTGTTCAACCTCGTGAGGTTTGCATAGGCCCACTTCTTGAGCTTGTCCAAATCCCTCTGGACGGCATCCTGTCCCTCTGGCATGTCAACTGCATGCTCAGCTTAGTGTTACCTGCAAATTTGCTGATGGAGCACTCAATCTCATGTGCACACAGTCCACAGACATATTTCTGGAAAAAAAACCTAACTCCCATGGTAAGTAAATGACAGTCAATCATCCTTGCAATGTTCCCAGATAATTAGCACTGGGCCTGTCTAATTACTTCCATGAAACATGAGCTGTCTTTCTTAAATTTCTGAAATATGGTCTGGGGAGTCTCAAGTAACATAGTGGTTATCCACTGGCTGGTCAACAGTGGTGGTTAATAAAGTTTATTAGTTGTAGTTGAATGAGGGATGGTAAAATATGGATATGATTCTTACTTTCAAATTATTTATTAATTATTTTATATTACTTCTTTCTACAGTAGTGATTAGCTTGTTTTAATAATATATCAATGTGATCATGTGTACATGAAAAAAATATACTGGTTCACTTTGCATGGGAGTAGGAATGCAAAACAGACAAGTCCATAGCAAAAGACACTAAGTAGGGCTCAGAGAATTTTAGAACTGCAAGTTGTTTTCAAGTTTCTATTTCATGACTGAAGCAACTTTTCTTGGTACAATGAGCTTTCCTTTAAGAAAAGGTCCAGGGTATAAATTTGATGATTTTTCTCAATTTATATTATCCAGTCCTCAGCTGTGCCTGTGTTTTCTTTCTTTTTAAGCATCTGTTGGCCAGTGTTCTCTAGAACCTAAAGAAATTCAAAATTTCCATTATCTAGGAATTTTCAAATTGTTTCAAAAAGATCTCATTTCAAAACAATTAATTTCTGCTCTGATCTGAGAAGATTGTGCTGATGATAATGACAGTAATTACAAAAGCTGCAAAGGGAGAAAAAGTCTACTTCTGAGGTGTGTGAAAGAGGAATAACCCATGCAGCCTGTCTCTGGAGATGTTTCTGCTGTTGCCTCTGTGTGTAAGACCCGGTCAGGGTTGTCAGGACCCAATGGCAGGGTGCTCTGTAGTGCAATGCTGGCTCAGTTGTTTCTCTCCAGCTCCCAGGGTTTAGCACAGCTAATCCTTTTTACATTTTAACGAAGTCATTCTTCTGATTCCTTTGTTGAGGAAAGATGTTCCTTGTGCTTGCACCTGGGACCTTAGAGTAGAGGGTGCCTTTTTTCCTTGACTTTTGCTCTACCATATGAAATGTGCAGTCAGTCTGCTCTGAGTTTAGGCTTGTTTTCTCTCTGCAGATTTCCATCTCTGATCACAGCCTTATGGTTCTGTGCTCTACAGGAGCCTGCTCTACCTTTGAAAGCTTCTCTGGAGGCTGATCAATGATCATTTTGCTGAAATGATTACATATGGCCAATTTTGTCATGCTCTTCAGTTAGCTGTTACATTTAAGTGCTGATCTGGATTATTAAATGTTTTGGCCAAGTGTATGGCTGCAGGGCCAACAGTGGTATTACAAAGCAAAATGCAGAGAAAATGATACTGTCATCTGCAGATAGCTTGCAAAATGCTGTCTCCCTTCACAGCCTCTCAGTAAACTGCTTCTAAATGCACAGTTCTGTGGAAAATTATGGAAAATCAGTGGAAAATTGCAAACGGTTATCCATTGCTCTAGAAATGCACTTTACATGCTTTAATTGCATTAAATTCCTGGTTCCAAGACACCATTCTCTTGCCATTGCTTTAAGTAATTTTGGTACTTTGTTGTCAGCCTCTACTGCAGGATAAATCTTTTCTTGAGGACATTTTCAATTCTTGGAAATCAGGAAGGAATCCTGGCATCTGTTGCAATTTATTTCATTGGAATGAACATTTTGGCCCATGTTTTTCTTACCTGGAGCGGTTTGCATGAAAAGAACAGAGTCCTAAGTGAAATGGCAGATCTCCATCGATGCTCTGCAGCTTTCATTTTCTTGTTCCCCTGAAGAATCATTCTCTGTGGGAAAAGGTACCCACAGAATTGTAAGAAAGAAAGAAACACCCTTGCAAGAGCTGCTCCTTTTTTTTTTTTTTGTAAACTGGCTCACCATCCCTGAAATCAAGGAAATCGATTAGTCAAAAGAATTCATGTTTGTATGCAATGAATGTGTTTAAATCCACTATGGCATTCAGCTCCAAGTGTGTACTGGGATCAGGCCAAAAATGTGCCTTTCCCATGGTAGCTCCAGGAGACAAAGAATGAATTGGGGCTGGATTTCTGCACAGGTAAAAAAAGTCACTGGCTACCTTAGAGGGAGACTGAAGACAGCAGATAACATATTTCATATGAACTATTTGTTATTCACAGACAGTAATTGCTTTCTATTAAAGTTGGTAAGAGTTACAAGTCAGATTTTCTTGGTATCCTGTGGAGCTGAGAGATTCATAGGAAAGTGCATTATTCTGTTTGATTTTTTTCTAAAGAAAAAAAGACAGCATTTTGCACTTTAGTATAATGATAAGTTATTAGGCTTTATTATGGACCTGTTCTTTCCAAGTCTAAGATGTTTGAACCTATAGACCTGGTCAGTCCCTATTTTTCATGTGTTACAGTCTTGTAAGATAAACTGTCTGATATAAAATGCTATTTGTATGTGGCATTTGTGTCTGTATGCCCAAGGTGGTTTGGCTCTGTGACTGACATTATTTAGTTTGAACTTTTAATTCAGTGATGTGGTAATGGAATACAAAAAGACAACCTGTACTGATCTTTGGAGTGGAAGCATCACCATCTCAGTCATGCAGTTCTGTTTAACTGTATATTAATTTCTGATGTACTGGAAGGGACTAGAGAACCATGCCTCTTCAACACATCACCCCTCACATCCCAGCTCAGAGCTGTATGTAAACAGAAATATGACATTTGGTTTAATTTCTTGGCACAGACAGGTTTAGCAATCCCACTATGTGAAGTAAATACTAATGCACTTAGCATTCATTCTTAGTGTCAGGAAATCCACTGATTCCCAGAGCTACCGATAGCATGGTTAGATGTGAGAATATATTTATACATTACTGGAAAAAAGGCATTTTTTAAAGGAAGCATTTCAAATTGAACTTCACATGATTTTTATTCATTTTTAGAATGGAAAACATAGAAGAATAGCTCTGATTTTTCACTGCAGTGGCTTTGTGGGGGTAGGTAACCCTGGGATGTAAGTATACGGTATAGAAAGCCTCATAAACAAAACAGAGTATCTGTGATACTCATCTGATAAAAATGACAGGGTGGACTGATATTTTTAGTTAAGAAATTAAAATACCAGTTATTTTATGGTGTGAAGTCCTTTGTGTAAACTCCAGGGGACAGACTGGAGGAAACACTGCTTGGACTTGAAAGGTAAGAAGATGTCTGGATGCTCAAGTGATAGCTGACTCAGAAGTGCTAGACAGGTTGCTATCACTGCTACTTCTAGTTTTCAAACTACTGTGTTTCAACATCTCTGCTTCTGCCGTAGTTACAATGCTACCTCACAACTGGCTAACCTTTACCTTTTGAGGTTTGGGTTTTCCCAACCCTCTGGGATAAGAGAACTGTTCTTTATTCTCTTTTCTTCTGCATTCATGCTCCTGCAGTCAGCTGCTCTGGCTGTTTCCCCCTGTCCCAGTTCAGGATCCAGAGGTCTTTATAGACTCACTTCTGATTTAGGTATTTGAAGAAAGAATCACAAATTTAAGATTATCCTGAGCATTTTGGAAGGTAAAAATAATGATGCTTTTTATGTATTGCTATTATTGTTTGGTGGCAAGGATAATAGTCTAGGAGTCAGAACTGGTAACGATATTCTCTGCTACTGCCTCTTGCTTTACTTAGATCAATTCACTTCATTCCTCCATTGTTTTCAGTTGCCAACAGAGGTAATTCTAGAGACCTGCTTTTGTATTAAAAACTCTGATATATGTGGCTGCAAATTATGAAAATAACACTGTTATTTAGTCAATGCAATCAGGAACTTTACACTTCTGAAACACCTTGTATCCAGTGAGCCAGTGCTGAAAAAGAAAATGAAGAATGTTTTTATCGATTATTGAAATAGCATAAATATTACTAGCATCCTTGAAATTATAAAGAATGATTGAAAACGCTTCGTAGCACTGGGCAGGAATTGGACAAATGCACAGATGCCTCTGGAAATCAAATCCAGGCAGAAGGGAAAATACTCCCTTGTTGTACAGAAAGGAACTGATGTTCATATGTTTGGGAATTTACACAGATCCTCATTCAGTAAGGCACAGTGGCAGTAGCCACCTGCGGATATGGCTGGGGGTACACAAGAGGACGGGTATATCCTCTACATACCAGCTGTCCCTTGCAAGAACCAGTCTCCTCTTCACCCTCCTCTGAATGCCACAAGCTAGCTTTTTAGTCTAATGATCTTAAAAAAAAAAAGGTTTATTTAAAAGAGAAAAACTTCCTGCAAATAATTAACTGCCAAAAATGACCACTTGGGAGTTTTATATTGATATATTCCTCTCTTCACCAAATTTTTCTGTTCTGTGTCTTCCACTTACTACATTATCACTTGTCTATTTTTCACATTGGGGTTATGAATTTGCCTTTCAGCTGTCTTAGGCTATTTGCATATCTTGATTGTTGATAAAAATATGACAAATTGTTCTTGGCAACGTTAGGGGAACGGCTTTAATGATAAATGGGCTTTGCACTGCAAGCATGCATTCCACACTTCCTATGAATGCCATCTCCTGAAAAACTCATTACAGTTTGATGGAACTTTTTTTTTGTATTAGCCTAAAATAAAAATTTAATAGCCGTATTAAATAGCAGAAGCTTCCTTCCCCCTTCACTCTCTTTCTTCCCCCGCTCCCCTCTTCCGCCTTTTTTGTTTGGCAGTTTTCTCCATCACTTTTCTTTCTTTAAAAGATTGCTTTGACAACAGGACAGCGCCCCGGATTTCCCGAATCTTAGAAAGCCTGGAAAAGGTTAATTGGAAAAGTCAGGGTTGCAGTTGGATAGTTAGTGCAGCTGTAATCTCTCTGCTGCTTGTTTGCATTTTCTTGGTGCCTCAAGGCCCCACAACTCAGTGTCACTGCTGTCGCCAGCACCCTGGCTGTGAGTCCACTCCCCAGCCTCAATGGCTCCTCATTTTTGTACGCTTCACTTTGCTGAGCCACTCCAAGCTGGCGTCATCCATCTAGTCACAGCTCTCTAAGTTTGCCATGTTCACTGACCCTGTGCTGACCCTGAACCATGATACAAACTATGGGATTGTAATTAATCTCTAATTACCCACAATACCTCGCTGGGTATGCAGCCTGCTTTTCAGTTGTATTTTTAACCGATTCACTCATCAGTGGGGCATTCAAATTTGGTGCAGCTCAGTGTTTAGAAACCAAGGGTTTCACTAATGTTGAGTGGCTGGGCTACTTAGAGGGCTCTGTCCACCTTGCTTTGCTCAGGCAGAGCTCTCCATTTAGGCAGGGCAGAGTAGGACTCCAACTCTAGCTCAACCAATTGATGGTGCAATGCTTGTGCTCATGTTTCATTATTCAAAAGACAGCTGAGCAGGCTGCATGTGACACCAGTCATTTGTCTCTGTTAGTCCTCTCTTTCACAGCTAGTGTTATTTCTCCTACCAGAAAGCAGGAGCAGACTGTCATTGAGTCAGCAGATTTCTCTAGAATGTATCACTCCTCTTTTAATTTAAGTTGTATTCTTACTTCTGTCCAAGTGGTGGGATCTAGTAAGGGTAATTCACTGGAAAGATGCCCTGAGGATGCTGGGCTGAGACAGGAGACTAGTGCTGGGATTCTGAAGTGGTGCTGCTCTTGAGGTCTCAGTTAAATACAGCTGTTAAAAGGGGAGATTTGTTTTGGGCATGGCTGTATGGGCTGCTGTGGACTGTAAATTTTTAAATTCAGTTTCACTCTGGTTATCCCACTGGGATAGGATCTTCCACTCCTTTTGTGTAGAGCATATGCAAAGCCAACATACTGTGTCCCTCAGTTGCTATATGGAGCACTTAGGAATCAAAGTACCATGTAAGAAAAGAGAAACCTTCCCTCTCTGATTCTCATTATATCAGCTGTCAAATTGTTTTCCCGAGTGTAGCTCTCCTATTTCCTTCTCATGTGTCAACTGGTTTCCCTTTCTCTCCCTTTCCATGTGGGCCAGCCATTCACATTTTCTCACCCACCCTCCCATTTTCCAGCACCACAAAATCTCTGCAGAGTGCCTTTCTTGCAGCTGGGAGGGAATATGTTGGTAGGACATTACTTCAGTAGAAGATACATATTTGTCAAAACACAGAGAAGTCCCAGTTCCAGTGTCATGCCTGAAAAACAAGACCAAGATCAAACACAGATTGGTGAGGCTCCCCACCAGCCAGCCAGCTCTGATATCCTGTGGTGGAGCCAGGTCTTTCAGGACTGTTCTTGCTCCCTCTTGTGCAACTGGTCTCTCTTGGTTTCTGTTCTCTTCACTGGGTGACAGACCTCTCCCTTGGCTCACAGGGATTTGCTGGGCTGTTCTGGGCACCATCAAAGAGGGCAGCCAGCTGCTGCATTTCACTCTAAAAACTAGAAAGAAAAAATTGTCATAGGAAAAAACCGCACAACTGCTTTTCAGTGAAAAATTTATAATTTTAAAAAGAAAACTAGTAAATGTATCAATATCCAGTTTAAACTGCTTAGGCTCATTCTTTCCAGTATTTGCACTAAGAAGCTGTCTCAAAATCATACTTTCTTGAGAAGTCTCCCGATTTTCAGTCTAAAATTATTAATATTTTACCTGCTTTGTACCTGATAAATGCAATATGTATACCTTCCAACATAAAAATTTGAATGTTCACAATGGGAAAAAATAGCTGGGTTAAAAATCTTGTCATTTTTATTAATTTATGGCCTGGTACTAGCTCAGCCTGAAACCCAACATTGGATCATTAGTAGCCGTGTTTTGCTATGTGGCAGCTCTTCCGTACCCAGTATCTAGCAGCCACCTTGATTCTCTGAGAACAGTTTCTGTGGTGACTGCCTTGCTCTTAAGTTGTCATGACATATGTAATGATCACATTAAAACCTGCCTAACTTGTTTGAATATTATATACACTAAATTTATGATTTCCCAGCAATAAATTGAACTCCTTGTCTTGCTGTCTTTCGCATGGGAGAAATGCAAGTACCAGAGAAATCTTTGTACCAGACATGCTCCATATGTGCCACTTGGTTTTAACCGGGGTGGCTTATTCCTTAGGTGTTTAACAGAGCATTTAAAGGAAGGAGAAAGAACTTGTCAGCAATCCCACAAAGCCTTCAGCTTGGTTATGTGGCACAACACTCCTGGATTGAGATGCTGTCACCCAGTCAATCAGCCATTAGGCATGTAATTATGGCAACCAGCCATGAGACAGTTCCTAATTAACACTTATTTTTTCCAGCAAACAAATATTCCCAATGTCTAGAGCAAAATGGGTAATTAAGACATTGCCTCCATCTACATGATGCATCCATCAGTTGTCTGTTGTCCAACATTCAGCACCCATCTCTACAAAAAGACCCTAGTGTTCCTGTCAACACAGTCTACCCACGTACCCTCTTCTCTTTTACTTATAGATGTTTGTTTCCCATACCAGGTGCTGGCAGCATTCCCATCTGCAAGAGATAGCAAATACTAACAAAATACATCTTCAAATTTTTCACTCAGCATCTTGTGGACTTTCTCTCTTTATCTGCAATTCTATCAAATCTTGGTATTTTTCTTTAGAGGTTATTGGTCGATAAAGTTGTATTAATGAAAAAAGAAATTCTGCTTACATTTACTTTGGTAATTCATGAAATGACTGCACCTGCAGTTGAAGTCCAAGGGACATGTCTGTCTCAATGATAGCTGTTTGGGTTTTTTTTTTTTTCAGTGACCTTCAAATACCTTTATGTCAATTTGGGAAAAAAAAGAGATTTACCCATGACCAATGTTGGTATATGTTATAGGTAAACACTGGTTGCACTTAGGGAACATGTCTCTATTTCCAGGCAAAACCTTAAAGAATGTGGGTAACACTATTAAACAATCCACCCATTTGTAACATACAAATGAATGTTTCTTTCTTTTGTTATTAAAACAACAACTGACTCAGTTTATAATACTGATGTGCTAGAGATTCCAAAAGAAAAAAATAAGAAAAAAACAACATCCAGTGTTTTTCAGCACCAGGCAATACAAGAATTTGATAAAAATTCAGGGACCTGTGATTCATATTTGGCCTGCTTTTGACCCATGAACTTCATAAAGTGATGAGATTTGAACAGGAGTATTTGTCTATTTAAACAGTTGGTTTTGAAAAGCCACATGAGACACACTTAGCACCTCCTTTTTTAAAAAAAATCAGCTTTCTCATTTCTCTCTCTTGCATTTCTTTTTTTGTTCAAGCAGGTTTCTATTATCACACATTGAGGGGTTATTGAGTGGCACTGGGAGTCATATTCTATTCTTGAATCGTTTACCAGATGTATGACCTTGGGCAGTAAGTGAAAAGTTACTTCACTTATGCTAGAAATGGGCATAGAAGTGAGGAAGTTCCAGCATGGAGGATGTGTGATGAGGTAATTGCCTGTAGGCATAAGAGGGAGTTTGTGGATCTCTGTTGTTATTCTGGTGTTCTTGAATAGACAAGAATTATTCCAGTGATACACAATAGACCTTATTGTAAATCTTCTTATTTTGTAAGTAAGTTTCTCATGAACAGGTACCTCGGTAGATTATTGCTCAGAAGCAATATCGTGAATTCTTTTGCTCTGTTTAAAAACAAAAGTGTTTTTTTCAGTTAAAGATTCTCAGGCACTTTTTATTTTTTCTTCCTCTAAATGACAAGCAGAGATAGTTCCAGGTTTTTGAGTAGTTTGTGTCTCAGTTTTCTTAAATTTGTTACTCAGGACCAATCTCTGCTAGTCATGATTATTTCTAAAAGCCTCAATAACAGTTTGAAAAACTACTTTGGAAACAAAAACAACAAACAAAATTAATCTAATTTCTGGAAAAATTACTTTTTCCCACCCCTGCTGAGGCAGCTAGTTCTCATTTATGGCCCCCAAATGAAAGTTCAGCACTTTGGCCAAAGGGGCCAATTAATTCTCTAAACAAATCCTTTTTTTCACTGTATTAAGTAATTCTCAACTCTGGAAATTAGAGTTCAAAACCTGTTCTCTAGATTTTAATAAAACATACTCTTGTTTTGGCAGCCATTCTCAAATGCTCATGTACGTATTTTGTTTGTCTAAAGTTAATTGTTGTGTCAGGTGTGGTCTCCTTGGTCTTCGTCAGCGTTTTGGCAGTCAGGATGAAGCGGAAGGTAATTTTAATGACTACACTTACTCGTACTGCAACGATCATTGATTTTTTTCATTTGAAGGCTTGAAAAATTATCAGTCCTTGAAAGGTTTGCCTTTCTTGAGGTTACAAGCCAGGATGAGAGCTGGGAACATATGAACCACTGCTCTATTTATTTTGATTACTGTGGTTGTAACCACTGTGGTGAACCTCAGACCTTCAAAGGTTTTCCTCTTGTGCCTTGAGTTTGGAAAAGGACCTTCAGCAGCAGAAAAAAAAAATGGCAAATTCCTACTGATTAATAAAAAAATCTATTCTCCATGTTGTAATGAAAGATATATTACATTTCATGCAGCTGGTGGGGAAAAGGTTAAGACAAATCTGGAGGGAAAAGGGAAATACTCCAGCTGGCTGCAGACAGCAGGTATACAAAGCCTTGTCTCTCAGAAGAAAGGTGCTCTATTTAGGGGCTACAGATTTATAGCAAGAGCCTAAACAGCAGGGTTCAGTGCAGCTCAAACCAAAAGAACCTACAAAGGTTTATTAGAGGGTGACTGTTAGATGCACAGAGAGCAGGACTTGTCTATTAAAGATAAAACTGAATGCAGGAAAGGGTGGTTGGAGTAAACCTTTCCACTGACCTTTATTGTTTGACAAGGCTGCAAGGAATCAGGTATTTTCCTTTTGGCATTTTCACCGGAGTTTGGGCTACGTATTATCTATCCCAACAGAGAAGCTGGGGTAAAACTCAAGATGGTAAAGGAAGAACAAGCAGAACTTTTCTTTGGGACCAGAAGCATCAATGATAAGCCCACTATGACCTAGTAAGTCAGCTCTAGTGATGCAATAGAGACCCACTGACAAATATAGTTCAAACAAAGGGGAAAATACTGTCTTTTTTGTTTTGTTTGTTTTTACAAGGTATTTCTGTTGTGAGAATGGAAATTTTGGGTTGCTCCCCATGATCATTTGAGTGACATTTTTATAAAGCCATTGAAAGGCTCTTCGGCGATGTTTCCCTTTCTTTTCCTTTATTGATTTTTCTCTTTAAGACTTTAATTCACTTTTCTTTAGTTGCTACAGTTAAGAGAGGAATTCTGCAGATCACATAGAGATAACATTCCAGCCTACACTGGGTCACTCACACCTCACATAAGAATACAAGCTTCCTGCAGACAGCTAGTCCTTTCCTGCTTTTCAGGCTTTTTTTCTCTTTTTTTTTTTTTTTTACTCCCTTAGTATTTGGGTCTTAATCTTTCTTTAGACTTATCCTTCATGCTGTGTTCATCTGAAATGTACCAATAATTGCTGCTACCTATATGTAGTTTGATCATTCTGTGCATTCCTTGTTGAAACTATCAGTGAAATAAGACATCTAAAATATGATTCTGTAGAGTTAAAGTAATATTTTGGGTGTCTGTAATCTCTTATAAATTGTTCTGTAGACAGTTAGTTTTTTAAAAGAAGAAATGACAGCAACAAGCCAACCCTAATGACATATTTCAGTGTAATGCTGTAATTTTAGCCCCTGCCATGAACTATTGCTGCTGTACAGTAAAGTATTTTGCTAGTAAATGGTGAAGTGATTTCCAGTAAGGCCCTTTCCCTTTATTCCATCCTTCCATTGGAAAAATTCCCATCTTGCCATTTCTAACGTATTAAAAAGAAAATACACATCTGAAGCACATTAGACACCATGTGAGTGCCCTACAAACAATAAATAGTAAAGACAAGCTGTCATAGTTTCATCTTGTTTCTCTTCAGATATTTTTAAAAAGGCAGAAGATAAAGCTGCTTCTTGCCTTGAAGTGGATAAAGTGTATCAAATACATGATCTGTTTATCTGTGTTAGTGTTTTTACCTCATTCTTGGAGGTAACGTGCAAACATATTTAATGGCATCTGCGCTAATAAGCCTTTTCCCCTGAGGCCAGATATCTTTTTAGTTACCCTTTTTACTCTTCCTTCTTTTCCTTTTTCTCTGGTAAAATCTCCTGCTTGCTGGAAGTCTCATCCTTAAGTGATCTTTCAGTTATTTGTTGCTCATTGAAATTTATTTTCTAGCAATTTTACTCTTAACTGGTGGATACATTTCTGTGGCTGACCAGCTGCAAGATTTCTTGCCATCAGTCAGCTGTCATATAAGAATTTGTTACAAGATGGGTCAGTAGGAAAAAGATGGTCAGTGGCTACACTAATGATTGTGTCAGTGCTGGGGAAGCAGTACCTCAGACCTCTGCACCATTGCAGACTGAGTGCACTGGCAGGGAGGACAAGGACTGCCAAACAGATTTACACATCTTGTGGGGCCTTCATTTCTGAACTTGGGAGGCATATATCAGATTTGAGCTCTGGAGCACTAAGGCATAGAGCCTTCATGGCTGGCAAGTGTAGGGCCGGAAACTCAGATGAATAGAGAACTAAATGTTTTTTTGTTTGATGCTCATTCTTAACAGAAAATGGATGAATCCATTAGCAAGTCCTGTTGCCAAAAGAAACAGACTTGCACTTGTAAATTGCTTTCATTCTGTGCTGTCAAGCCACTGCAAGGCCAGCTTTTGCAAAGCTGACAGTCATCTATCACTTAAAAATATTTTTTAGAGGTACAGTTGTCTTTGTCTTTAGTGTGTGCATGTGTCTGCTTGAAAGTGTCTCATTAAAATATACTGACCTCATTGAGCACCTCAAACAAAATCCACAGTGGGAAATATTCTGTTTTCTGTTTGCTTTGAATTATTTCAAAGATTGTCGCTGGTTTCACAAGACAATGAGGTATTTGGAATGATTTTTGGCTGTGATGACATGTCAGAGAGACTAGACAGCTCTTACTATATATGACATGAAAAATATATCAGTGGAGAGTGGACCAGGGCGGTTCTGAATATGAAAAGGGGCAAGAACATCTCTGAGTCTGATTGTGCTTACTCAGGGAAAACTCCCTGTAGTCCTAAGTACCCCACTGAAAGCAGTAGGACTCCTCAATATGTACAGGATCCAAGATCAGATGAGTAAAGTCTTTGAACCAAAAATGTCCTAAACTAAAGATTACATTTTTAAAAATTTATTTCATGAGATACATTATCCAGCATAGTAAAAACGTGTATTTATAGCCTAGATTATGCTTTGTTTTGTGGGATGAAAAAGCACATTTTAGAGTTGGCCCTTTTCCTGAACAGATGTTACTGGCCTGGGTGAATAACTTATTCAAGCATACGATTTAACAGAATTGAATGGGAAATTTTGCCAAACTCAATTCTGACTAAAACTGAAATCGTTCACCGCTTTTCTTCCCTCTGTCTTATATGCTCTGCTGTTCAGTTCATCCCAGTCTCTGTCTTCGAGCTGTGGCTGTTCAGGGGTTACAACAATCCCTTTGGTTTCAGATTTACATTATTCCCATGCAAGAAAATATTTAAGTGATACTCCCCCTCCTCCCCCCCCCCCAATTTAATTTAAGTATAATTCACCCTAGAGAAAAGGACTTTCAGAGTAACATCAGGGACTTCAGTGTTTGTCTCTCACTGATTTCTCACATCAAGTATGTTCATTTTGCTGGTGCAAAGATGTTTCTTTCTAATTGCCACTGCTCCTAGCTCCAGCTGGGTTCTTTCCTTCTTGCATATTATCACCAGTATTTAAGGTTTTGCAGGTCAAATTAGATTCACAGTGACATCACCTGCTGCTTTCAGAGGGACTACCCAGGTGTGGCTGAATGCAGTTAGATAAACAGTCCTCTCTGTGCAAGAGGGGACAGACTGAATCTCCTTCTCTCTTGACTTTGATGCATCCATGGTCTAACAGGTCTAAAAAGCAAAGAAATCTCGTTAAAACCTGCACTGAATTAGGGGCAATGAAAAGATTTTTTTAATTGAAAAGGGAACAGAGAAGTTTCACTGAGCAATAGTGCCAAAGCAGCTTGGTAAGGAACAGGATCCTGCCTGAGGTGCTTTCTCATCCACCCGAGGTATTATAACTACCTCCCAACATTATTTTAATGCAATAACTCAGGGCTGCAGTGTATAAATAATTCTGAAGCTGTTACTGAGGTAAATCCTGTAGAGAGGAAGAATTTTTCTTCTTCCCCTTCAGGGGATGTCCTTAATGTTGGGGTCTGTGTCAGATTGCAGGAAGACAGATTCTTCTCATGCCTGCCACCACACCTGCTCATCACTGAAGTCATCAGCACCGCATGTAGGTGAGAGCATAAATGCATGGAGCACTATTTAGAAAAGAGTGATGCAGTGGTGTAGTGTTGTCGCTGGTGCCTTTCCAACAGCTGAGATCATCCACCTGAACTATCAAAATCCTCCAAGGAATTGGTAAGGATGCACGGCGTCCTTGGCCAAGCCTGATGCTGTAACATGCTTATTTGCTCTTCTGGAAGATTGTGAGGTATCCTCTTGTGTGTCTGGTTTCCCATAAGGACAAATAGATAAGGAGTAGGTTAGTGGATGTTTAAACAATTCCATACTAAATCTTAGAGCACAGACATGCAGGTCAGAGTATATATGTGATGCAGTGATTGATACATTGTTAGTAATTGGAGCCTTAAAAAAATGAAATCAAGGAAAATACAACTAAACAACTAAATCACATACATAATATAAAATATATTAGAGTTTGGCATGATTTACGTATCCCAAATTAGGAATGCAGCTGGCTTTGTAAACCATTTTACATATACTTCCTGACAAGCTTGGCCTCTATAATCCTGATTTCAGTAAATAGCAGTTTTGAGCATTGCTAACTCACTGCCTAGTGGTTATGCCTGCCTTTGATAGACTTTTAACTATTATTGCCATAAATATGGATGAGAAATACTTGAACAGTTTTAGGGTTTGCTTATCTGTGCCATAGCCACAAGTTTCAATGAGTATTTTGCATGGTTGAATCCTTTTTGTCTAGCTTCTGTATGTTTACATGCAGTGCAATTGCATCTGGTTCTTGAGGTTAGTGAGGCAGCAAGTGTGGCTGCTCTGCTCATAAAAACACATTAGAAGAAGTATTTGAAAATACAAGCACTTGTTTGTTGTTTTTTTTTTCTTTCTTGCTCTGTTGATACATTAGAAAACGTACTCTGTAAATCTCATGTTTTAATTCCTCTTTGGTGCACAGTTTCATGCTTAAAGAAGCAGTTGCCTGCCTATATTGTTACTAAAGCATCCCATTCTTAAAAGAAAACATATAAAGTAAAACCTTGAAATTTAAAGAATTTGATGGAGTTATATTCTTAAGATATTAAGTCCCTGTATTATAAAGGTACACAAGCAGATTCTCAGGCACATTCCCATACATAGTTCGGCAAGAGGATCATCTAGGTGAGTAGTTCTTTGTTTTCTTTTCTGTGGTTTGTACAGGTTGTTACAGCGCTCAGACTGATAGTAGCAATAATTGAAAATTCTTCAGAAATACTTTAAATTTCAGGGGCTGGATTCTGCTTTACTCACTCATGTTTGGAGAGAGCTGCATTTGGTTCAATACAGTAATCCAGCTTTAAACTGGGAGAGCACACCTGAATGAAGTTGCATTCCCATATGTTCTGTTCTGATATTTAAATAAATGACATCAGCTGTCAGATTTTATGTTGAAATCTTGTCTCCTTTGACCATCTGTGGCACTGATCCTGCTCAGCAGATCTTGGCAGAGTCCTAGTTCAGTCACTGGGACTGTGTAATATGCGAGTCATTGCTGCCTGCTTCATCCTGTTTTGGCCTGTCATTAAATGTGCCTATGTGCTACCATTTTTACTGTGAGCATCACATGTGTGTAGAGAGAGATATGCAAGTTTGCAAGGATTCTTTTGTAAACATGCCCTGGGTGAAACAGTGGTTTAGAGAGTCTATTTGATCCACTCTCCATAGTTTGCCTTAGTCAAATACCTACTGACATGTTATTTTCCTTGGGGGAGGGAAACAGATTTAGCCTTTGGAAATAAGCTGTATAAGGCAATGTAATTCTTCACCAACAGTGGTTATTAATTTGCTTGTTGCTTTCCATGTGCTGGATGCTCTGCTGGGGACTCGGGTCTGCTTCCATTGACCCTGCAGGGTCTTGACTCTCTTTGCATTGTGTTTTGCATAAGATTCCTCCTATTGAACCCCAGCACCTGAAAGCTAGCTGTGGAGACTAAACTGCTCAGCAAAGTTGTCTTCTATTGATGAAGAGAAACAGATACATCCCTAGGGAACTGCATCCAATTCTGAGATACATGTCTAAATAGCTGTGATGAACTGCCCTTTCTGAGGTTTTCTCTGTACAGCCACGGATTATAAAGGAAGCAGACTAGTTTAGACCAAATAGCTGGTAAGGGGAAAAATGACTCCATGTGCAGGCGGACACAGTGGCAGCAGAGAGCATCTGACTCAGGATGGCAGAATTTTTACCCATATGAAGCATCTTTCTATAGCTAGTTAGGCAATAACAAAATTCTGGCTGTCTTTGATGGAAGCAGTTATAGGTCCTAGTAACTGCTGTGCCTGATGAGGAGATGAGGGATGAGAGGAAAAAAAAAAAACAAACCACCCACACTTTAAAATCATCTGTAATTCAGTCCATTGTCAGGAACCCCCTGTTTTGCTTCTGAGTAACTGGCTTGAGAAGCTGAATAAATGATAATGGACTTTTAAATTAACATGAAACATGCAAAAATGCAGTTTGAATGTTGCAAGAGTTCTGGTCTCCCTGTTTTCTGTACAATGAAAGGATTTTGTAGAAGTCACTACGTAACAGCACTTAGGGAAAGTATCAACTTCAGCTGTCTGTTGATTCAAAAATTAGAGGTGTGCAGTAGTTGCTCTGGCAACAGAGTCTCATTTTACCCCTTTGCTCATTTCCAACCTGTTACTAAATTAGGAAGCACTGGAGGGATGCATCAAAGAGCACCTAGAGAAACTGTTAATGTAATGAAACTGAGTCTTCAGCTACTTGAAACATGTTGTGTCAGCTTGGAAAAAAAGATGTGATTATCCCCAGAAGTTGGCACCATGTCAACTACTTAAACTTTTTAAAGTTATGAAAGAAGGTCTACTCACAAGAAAAAAACAAAACAAAACAAAAAAACTACAAACAACAACAACAACAAAAAATTATTCTATGGAATTTACTGACATGTTGTACCTGGCAAAACTGATTTTTTTGTTAACAAATTATAAAATATCCTTTTTACTTTATTGGTCATTACATCTGGCAGGTGATTTTAGTATTCTTAAATACTTTAGTTGATATTTTCTGTGTGTATGTCATATAAATGTGTAGATTTATAGCTACTGTTACAAGCATTTAGCAGTAAGATTAGCCCTTTGGATGGGAAGAAACTAAGGACATGAACCTGTGTTACTGAAGGTAGTACTGTGCAATTTGTGAATTTTCTCATATGGGTTTTTGGGTGCACTTTCTAAAAAGAGCAAGTGAGATTTTTATTGGTCTAATAGAGCACCTACCTATGCGTTGCACAAGAAAATCTGATTAAGTATTTTTTAATACAGCAACAGTTACAACACTACAGTAAATACCTAAAGCCCTTTGGGAATTAATATCAGGGAAGTGAGAAGGTTTGGGTTTATCAGACTTACATCATTGTGCATGGTTCAGCTGTGGTTGCTTCCGAGTCCCAGTGCCCAGGGTCCCCCAAGAGTGCTGTCAGCTCCAGGAATGACAGAAATTATAGAAAGAAGCATAATCACAAGAAGTATGTCCTTGGAAGCCTCATACCCTATCATACAAGTGCTCATTATACAGTGTGGATTTAGCTAGTATTTTGCTCTCAAGAACTTTCACTCTGCTTTGACAGAAGGGATAAAATTAAGGAAGAAACACATTTTTCTAGAAAAAGATGCTGTTTTCAGCATGACACCATGAGACCAGTTTGGCTCCCTGTTTTTCAAGCATGAGAGTGCAGGCTGAACCCTTGTGTCCTGATCTCCTCAGGTAAAGTGAGGAAGAATAAAATCGATAAGGTTCAGGGCTACTGGTGGAGTACCCTGATAGAGTCTCATCTCTGGCATGACACTTTGCCAGACACTATGTTTGCAAGGCATCTACTATGCTAGCACTCTGAAACCTTTTACATGGTGCAGAGATGCAAAGTGAGATGTAAGTCTCATCTGGATAACTCTCTGTTTTACTTATAAAGACTTTTGCCGTGCATAGCATAGGTTCCTGGACTTATTACTTGTGTGAAGTCATGTTTGGCTACGATTTGAGAACTTATATATGTAAGAATTGCCTTTTGATAATGTTTTCCCCAGCATCTGTAGAATATTATCAAGTGGTAGGAGACCAAGTAGTAAGACCTTCCATAATGTCAGCAAAATTCCAGCTCATTAATACAGAGGTCTTATACTGCTTGCCAGCTTGAAAAAACAGTACTAAGACTATAAAATGACACTATAAACTACAGGGCCTTGTTTAAAAGTAACGTGCCAGGTAATGCCCATAAATACAGGTGTTTGTTTTTAGCCTTACATTGCAACCTTTTCGTATGTAATTTTGTTATATTTGCAGCAGCTTCTTTTGACTGTCATTTTCGATGTGCAATGTTTTTACCAGATGGGCTATAGAGCTGTGTTATCACTACAGTAAAAAGTCCACATGTACCATGCTATAAAGTGCAGAACATACTAGATATGATTTCCATACTGAGTTTAGAGATCAGACGTTAGCATAACTTTGCTCCACATGCAAGATATGAGCAACAGATACATTTTTTTTTGTTACAGGTTTTACTAATGCAGGTTAAAAATAACATGACTGAAGTTCTAAATTGATATGACAGTTGCACCATCTCTGGATAAAGGAACCGGCTGCAATGTTATGCCTGGTTTTAAAACCAATACACATGATCTGAACCAGATTTTTTTCATCATGGGTTTGAAAATTTCCTTTCAGACAAGAGGGAGTGTTTAGGAACACTTCAAAGAAATGTAAACATGTACTTACACCTGATAACTTGTGTCCAAACCAAATTTCAGCTGGAGTATTTATTATTTTTCCACATCCTTTCAAGATTTCAGTGGTACTTGTGTTCTCTTTAAATTTCCATACTGCTGCAGTGTAGCTGCATGTACTACTAAAAAAGTGTCTCAGCCCTGAGGAAGCTCAGGTTGGTGAAAGGTTGAAAGGTTTTCCGAGTACTCAGAGCTCTTTTCTCTCATCTGGGAACAATACTGCCAACAGGCTAATGGTACAGGAGCCAGTATGGCTCCTTCCTCTGGTATTTGTCACTGGGCAAAAGAGGGAAGTTCATGTGTGGCTGCATGAAGAACAGCACCAAGGAACTTGTCAAGAGGGTAGGAGCAATGCACAGTGTTGCTGAAGAGACCAATTTATTACTTCTGATTCCTGAGGATGTTTCTTCAGAAGACTGAAAAAAGGAATAGAATAGCATTGAAAAAGGAACAGAAGCTGAGGTTGTCCTTGGCAATACTTTGCAGCTGACATGTTAAAAAAGAATCCAAGGAAGATCAAAATCTAAGAGGGAGGTATCATTGCTGATGAATGAAAGCTCTTAGCTGTCCATAAATATCATGTATTGTAGGATGCTCTTTAGCATATATGCCACACTATATAAACTTTCCTGTATGCTTTTTGGCATACAGTTGCAAACATTTTGCAAATAGAGGCATGAAGCAGCTTGTTTTGCCTACAGCATCAAAGTCTTGGTGTCTCACAGCTTATAGTGATTCATGCTTTTCTTTGCAGGTTGATTGACTCCCCACAAAGCAACATAGTGTGGCCTATAGCTGATTAATAAGTTTGCTGGGTGCATTCATGTCCTTTTGGTTGAAAGGATCATATGAACAAACAGTAAGATGAGCAACCATAGATAAATAGATGATGTTCAGGGTAATGCTCATTGCACTTAAGCAAAGGAGATCAGCAGAGTAAAGTAAAAAGGAAAAAAATCAGTGACAAATTTTGTTGTCTTGCCCCTGTTCTAATTCTTCTTGTACAAACAACTTTGCAAAAGAAATAAGAACAAATGAATCCAGTATCACTTTGATTAATTTTATATTGGCACTGATATACTCTGACTCTTTTCTTCCCACATAACATTAGGGTAAAGGTCAGTGCTGTATGATATTTTTAATTGAAAGACTATCAGCTTAATTTGGAAACAGAATTTTCCAGTGAACAACATACCTTGGAGAACATAAAAGCAAATAATAACAATACAGTTGACCTCAGCAGTTTTTGAACATTTTCTCAAAACCTATTTCCAGGAATGGTATCACAGGTTATATGTAAAACCACTGGTACCTCGGAGTGCTCTTTGCCTGGAGGAAATAAGCAAAAATGTAACAAACCTGCTCAAAGATATACATACCCTTCTGACCAGCAAAAAGCATCTTACTGGAAATAGGAAATATTTACAAACACCACATGTATAAATATGCATTTAGATATATTTAAAAAAAATACAGTAATGAGGTACTCTAAGTGTCTTGTTCTATCTTCATATACCAGTGTAGCTATATGTGATAACTAGAGAAGTTCTAAAGTGTCTTCATGCATACTTCAGGAGTTTTATGAGTATCAGTGACCTTGCACATGAAAGTATCATGGACCAAAACTCCACAGAGACGGACATATTCTTAGGAATCTTTTTCTCTGAAATCAGAAGTTCTTAATGCTGTAGTTGAAGAACTCTTCAGAAGTTGTCAGAATAAGACTTGTGATTCTCTGTTAAAAATTGCCAAGTGTGCCTGTTAGTAGCCTATCCTTCAGGGACTTTAACAGTGTAATGCACCAAGAGCAAATGTACTGTATACCTGCGTCACGGCTTTATCTTTCAGACACAGAGAAGCAGCAAATGTCAGGACAGCCATTTTAAAGCCATTGGACAAGTCATTTTGGCAGCTGTGGGAAAATACTAATTATGGGCTAAGGCCTAAACCAGGACTGGGTCCCCAGTTGAGAGGTCAGGGAGGACACTTTAAGCATTGGCTTATTTTTTTTATTTTTATTTTTTTCCAGTGAAATTTGAATGCTTGCTCATGCAGCACTGAAAGTAAACGAAGTAAAATGGTGGCCTTGACTCAACCTAAAATCTGTTTATTTTCAATCTCAGCAGAAGCTAGATCCTTATCCTTAGATCTAACTTTGTGTTATGGGTTCTCACTGAGCGCTCTTTATTGTCTTATGTACAATAAAAGCATTGAACCAGTGTCACGGAAATCCAGTGAAAATAGTCTTGAAACATTTTCAGAATTTAGGGAAACAACTTCACAGACAGAGCTTAACCATGAACTCCAAATCTGAGTGCAGACCTCCTGTGCATCTCATAAAATCTTGTATTAAGCCTAATTAAAATCTAAACAAAATCTTCTTTAGTCATCCTGTCTTCAGTGAAATCCTTTGCTGATTCCCTTTTCAGCTGTAACAGAAGACGAATCAAGCGATCCTTACCCTGCAGGCACTGCACAACCCCACCCTCTAACATCAGCAATTCTGCAGCATGAGAAAAGCCTGAGATCCAAGGATTTGAAATAATTTTATTTGTGGCTTTCTTGTTCTTCCTTTTCTACTAATGACAATACAGCGAAATGTTTATTCTTAGTAAATGACAAGCAAACATTAAAGTGTCATTTAGACATTCTTTAAATTGTACAGGGTACGTTAAAGTATATCAAACACTTAAAAAGAACATTACCTTGTCAAGTGCCTCATATGAAAAGGTCAGCACCAGTCTTCTTTTTTCTACATATGAATCATAGACAACAAATAAAATGTAACATTTGCATTACTGTTTTAATCTGTACCATTATTTATGATGGTTCTCAAAATACTTGTAACCCTCAGAAAATATTCTAGCGTAGGCTGGTATTATTACCCTCTCATGTTACAAATGAGACACAAAGACAGCACAGCTGAAATTTTCCAAAATAACTACTGGCTGGGGCAAAGAAAGGGCATCTCAGTTTCTCAGTATCCAGCCTCAGTGATACAAAGTTTTATTGTCAGACATGCTCTCACATACCAGTGAGAGGTACAAATATTCTGCATCTCCGAAAAATAACCAAACCATTCAGATAGGTCAGGTTTTGTGTAGCAAGTAAGAAAAATCTCCAGAAAAGAGAAATTCTGACTGCATTGAAAGACAGCTGGGGTGATAAAACCAGTGAGATAGCTTTAATTTTCACACTCAGGCATTCACCAACAGACGTTGCCCAGGCTGCTGGAGCAATTCTGCTCAACTTCTCTTTAAATAACTTTGGCAAAGTCAGACTTATATATATGCTGTGCTCTCTACCTCAGTGTTGCTCAGGAACATTCTTCAAAAGGCATTTTTGTGTCTTTATAATTGAATTGATTCTTAAGTTGTGCCACGGGTGTACACCTTATCAAAGAAGAGCTGGCACTCCATTTGTTCATAATGCCCTCTAGGAGGAGGTTTAACATGCAATGTTTGTTGTTTCTAGCAGGTCTCTCAGCAGAGAGAGAGGTCGCTACTCAGGGAGGCACTTTCCTCCTTGGAAACAAGAAAAGAAATCACCAGGAAGGAGGGGAAAATGCATCTGAGTAACAGGAGGGGATCTTGTCAATCTTAAAGCCACTAGAAAATGATCATGAAAGTCTTTTGTTAGAGAAGCCTATAATGGTACTATTGCTTGTCTATTGTGGCCACTAACAGCAAATAGTCTGCAAGAGCAGGGGAGATGTAGGATTAGACAAATTGTGAAGAGGGGTTCTGGGTGCTTGAAAAGTGCATTCCTGCTCATCAAGGTCAAAGGAGTAAAAATAGTGTCATCATTAATCCTCAGTGGAAGTATTTCTATAAACAAATTGACCTTTAAAAACACCCATGGCATATATGGAATAATGCTAATGATGTACTATTGTATTTCTTCCACAAGTGAAAACAGAAAAGCAACTGTATTCACTTATGTTGAGTTGGAGACTGTGTTGCACGTACGTTTTCTACTGCTAGAAAATTGCAGCCATCGTGAAAAGAATTTTTTTAGAAAGTTTAATTAGTATCATATTTTTTGGTGCATTTTAATTATAAACAGAGTTAGTAAATTATTTTTTTTTCATAGGGCTCATCCTTACCCACATGTGTATTTCTGGGGATATCGAGTTGAAGCTATATGCATACATATATCTATCTCAAGTAAGCCAAAGCAGTGGACTAGATAATTCCTAATAGAAGAAGGACTGAGTACCAGCTCCTTCTGCCCATCTGAGCAATTTCATTCGTCCTTCTCAGTTGTGATTTGCAGGGGTCCTTGCCCAGTCCATCCACTGACTTCAATACTTAGTGGCCCTATTGCTTAAGTAACTTAATCATAGTTTGCTCATTAATAAGGAAATTGTTCTTCCATAATGCAGTTGCAATGCCTGAAAAGAACTTCAAAAGATAATGATAGACACAGATGTTACACTGAATGGCAGCTGCCAAATATATGTGT
Source organism: Pezoporus occidentalis (assembly GCF_034315485.1). NCBI lineage: Eukaryota > Metazoa > Chordata > Aves > Psittaciformes > Psittacidae > Pezoporus > Pezoporus occidentalis. The sequence continues at coordinate 13,076,039 of NW_026916158.1, forward strand.
GCTGATAAATGTCTGTGAAATAACTTCATACGGTAAGACAAGTTAAACGTTTATTTCTAGCTTTCATTAAAAGTTACCTTACTAAAATTTTCAAAAGCATCAAAGTTACTAGCTATTTTGAACTATTCTTACTCTGTGAGCAGGCAGGGACATTTTTTCTCTACCATCTTGTAGCATGAACATTATTAGTTCACAAACTCACAGTACATAATAAGTGACCATAGATAAGAAAAGTGCCCTTGACGGTAGCTGTCTACTCTGCAAAGTAATATTGTTTCCAAACACCTGAATAAAAGCACATTAACAGCAGGAGTCAACAAATGTAGTTTTATGATTTTTATTTTTAAAGAAAGACTTTAAAAGTGCCCCTGATACCTTTATAGAACTTTTCTCAACTGGATTTTTCTTGAACAATACTTACAACATCCTGATCTTTGCTGTCAAATCACTCTTTCAGTTCCATGCTGTGCAGTTCTGAAAATTTGGAACAAGTCTAGAAGTTTAAAGGAGTGACTTTAACTGCCAAGCTTAAACATAGTGAGATTCAGGCTTTCCCTGGAATAGCTCTTTCTGCAGGTTTCCATCTTTCCTTTTTTTTTTTTTTTCTTTCCAATATATTACAGTCTCTACAAAATGGAAAAGATATCAAGTTTAATACCTAGCAAAATAATCTACTGAGCACACATGACAACTGATAGGAGAAGAAAGGCTTTATCATTTCAAAGTACTGAAGATTGTCACACAGTTAAGTCACTGGCCTGAGTCTTAGAAGATAGGATGTTAGTTTTCTGGTTTTACACCTAGTATACATAAGCTTGGGAAAGTCACCTGAAAGTTCTGCGAACCTTCTGTAAAATGGAGATAACACTGCCTCTTTTCTATTGTTCCTTCTCCTGTGGGCTTAGACTGAAGACCTTTCAGGCCCAGATCTAGCTCTTATGTGGGAATGGACAAGAGGACTCCAATTTAATTTGGTACTTTGAAACAAAAAAAAAGATGATCCAAACCTTTTTATCCTTAATCCTTTCACAGTAAATGAAGCAAACAGAATGCAAAATACAGCCAAAAGGGTGTTTTACATGAACTTGGGCACTTACAGGAAGATTTCTAGATAAGAAATCAATGAGTTAGTTACCAATTGCTTTTTCTGGGGTATCTAAAATGTAGTTAAACAAAAAAAAATATTTTACTGTTTTCGAGTAGAATCTGAGTATTCTGAAAAAAAACTATGGATTTGATTTTCATTTGCTTGGTTTTTTTTTACAGCAGAATACAGCAGAATGTTTTTTTTACATCCATGTCAGCAAATCCTAGGCCTTGTCCTAAAAAAATAGCATAGTGTGTTTTGATCAAAAACTTTATGTTCTGGTTGAGTTGTAAGCACTCTTATGTCAGTGATGGAGATGAGAGCCATGAGAAATTCACACAAAACTCTCTGATACTTGATTTGCCTGAAGATCAGATTTAGCTTAGAGATTGAAACTAAATATATCAAAATATGTGTCCTTGAATTAGCAAAGCGATTTGAGCTGGGTAAGAATGCAGTGATCCTTGCTATGTTCTCAAAAGTCATTGCATATTTGCTTCCTTTATAGTAGAAAGTGGAACAGGGCAAGAAAGAAATGCAGTGTTGAGTCTGCTGCCCATTATCATTCGTTATCAGTTATTGAAAAAAGAGTTTCTTTAAGGTACCATATTCCCCAGATCTCCTACAAGATTCAAACGTATCCCATTGTGTCAGTGGTTTAAAGAGGGAAATTCTGGAAAGAGAGCATGCATTTTAAAAGTAATTAAAAAATAAGCCTAACAATGGTGGACAGCAATTCAGAAAGCACTAATGCAGAGTACCTGAAAGTTAAGTCTTTCTATTGACTTTGTAAGTTTTTGAGTTCAAAGCTGCCTTTAGCTGGCAGGGAACCACCTTTGAAGGTGCCTGGAAGAAGTTAGTCAAGAGAGATTTGAAAAGAGGGAACATTAAACTGAAGGAGAGATTTCAGGAACTTCATATCAGGAAACGAAGCATACACTGGTGTCACTTCTTGTCAAAAGCCAGAGCAAAATAGAAAACACTCAAACAACTGGGTTGTTCGTTTCTACTGGGTCTTATGTATGTAAGATGTTAGCACCTCAATACAAGTACATGCATGTAAGACAGTGACTTGATTTAGATGTCAACTGCTGGAAGTTTTCATTTCTGAATGTGTGTCTCCTCTTAAAAGAGTCACAGTTTTAACTGATAGGGCATCCAGGATTAAAAATTCTGACACTGAACCCTCTATTTGAAGCAGGTATCCAAACTCCAATTCACCGTTTAGAAAATTAGAAGCAAGGTTCTCATTCTTCCAGTTTGTAGCATCCTAGGCACAGTGGTAGAACTTACACACCCAAACCTGCTCAACCTACAGTTCTTGTTGCAAGGCCTTAAAAGATGCCATGGAGTGGAGGGCTGTGGGATAGAAGCACAGCACCAGGGTTCCAGGTCCAGCTCTGTACCTAACCTGCCTTACAATACTGGTCATAAGGTTTGAAGGCAACAAAACAAGAGCAGTAGTGAAAGGTGTTGTTCAGAGAAGATGGCTTGTAGCAAAGGTGCTGTCAGGGTACAAGCCAACAGCTGCATTTGCTGCCAGTGCTCCTCCACCAAAGTTCTTCAGACCAGGTGCAACATTGCAGACGTACTCAATGCCAGCTCTAAAGGTGACCTAAATGTGACCGTGCAGCTAGAGACTCACACACCCAACCTTACCTATGGGGTTCAGATGAAACAGTTGCCTTTCAATCCTTTAGTGTTATTGTTATTATTTCTTTAGATTTTATGTAACAATAAGAGTCAGACTTCAGTTCCTGGATGCAGCAACCCCTCCCACAAATCAAAAGAATATGCCTTTCATTTTGAAAAGATTGAATAAATATGTCATGAATACAGAGGGGCATGGGTTCTAAACACCCTGAAATCCTGAAACAATTGTTCTTTCTTTCATTTGATTCATCCCCAAAGGTTCAATATGTGTATCTCACAGAGTCTGGGTGGTTTTTAGAGTCAGGGCTTTGTTGCAGGGGAAGGTGCTGAAAGATGTCACAAGAACAATGAAACAGAAAGTGTAACCAAGGGATTGGGATTTTGGCTTTTAGAAAGAGCTGGTGATCTGGGAGATCTGCGTTATCTTGAAATGACCTGATTTTCAGTGCATGGGATCCTCTGCACTTTCTGGAAGTCTGTGGAGGGAGTCTGAAGTCAGTTACCAGAAATCACTAACCTGCTCCCATTCATGTGGGTGTGTGGATACTCTCCCTTGCAGAGAGACCCAAGGGCTGAGTGCTATCTCCAAACACTTGTTCACTTGTTCACCATGCTGACAGCCCATTTTAACTTTCCTCAACAAGAAAGGAAAACTAGCCTTGTTCTCTTAAGCCCTTTCAGCTTTCTGAAGGAGTCCTTGCATATGGATTCATGTTTGATATGGATGTATTCATGTTGCATATGGAGCACATTTCAGCTCTCCCTGAAAAACACCAGGGCCTTGACCAGACTCAGTTTCCTAGCTGGGGAAGAGCACCTTGCTGAAGGGGACAGGCCAGTGCTTTTGCTGTCACTGAAGACAGCTAATTTGGGAAGCCTGATTTGGTACTGTAGCCAAGTTTGAGTTCTCACAGCATCTTATTTAAGGGTAGGGAGCTCCCCACCCAATTGTGCAACCTGAACTGCCCCTTTTGCCCCCTTTTGCCTTTGTCAGAGAATCCCCCAGGTACTTGACACACTTCAGGGCTTCAGATCTGCAGAAGCGCAGCTTGACTAATCACTCTTACTGTCAGCTTGCAAATGCAGTACTTCCTGTAAGGCAGACAGCAGTTCCTGACAGTCTTTTTGTATTTTATTTTGATTTAATTAAATAGGTGCAACCTACTGGGGGATGGGGAGTATCCTAACCGGAGGGGGAGGGTTGCGTGCCTGCATGATTTGGAGCAATCTTGATCATCTAGAGAGAATGAATGGCCACTTCTGTACTGTACTTCGTCAGTTTTTGGAATAAACCACAAAGAAATGTTCCCTTCCTTGCTACAGTCCTAGCAATAAGAGAGGACTTTATTAACCTCTGGGCTGTCTCTAATTGCTTTTGGGCTTTGTGTCAATTGGATTGAGTATTCCCAAAAAAACACCTGTTTGAATAATTTTGTTCATTTGGTGGAGATCTTGCTCTTGCTTTGCACTGGAGGTTTTTCAGTCTTGGTAGAGTTCTTCAATAGCCAAAGTTGCCAAAGTTCTTTGGTGGCCAAAATACCAACAGTTCTATTTGTATCAGGATTATTCCCCCCCCCGGTGGGCCAGTCTCAGGGCAGTAGTAATTCCTCTTCTCCATTTTTTTTTTTTATTTCCACTGCTAAAACCAAGAATATGACTGAGCCTTCATGCCCCTTTTGAAGCACAAATCCCTCCAGTGTCTGGGAAGGAACAGGTTAAGATACCACAGGTGTTTGTCCTCATTCAAGGATTACAAGAGAGCCCAGGTATGGCAAGGCTAAGCTGGAGCAAATTGCTCTGTAAGGAGGGTCTATAAGAGAAGAGAGACCAAGTGGAGGGGGAAGCACCCTGAGCTAAGGGGATGGCTTATTTATTTATTTAATTCCCTTTTTAGCCCAGTTATGAGAAATTTTTTACTTTTTGATAGTACCCTTTTCCCCTCCTTCCTTCCCACTCCCCTCTACCTAATTTGAATGGGCTTGGCATCCTTCATTGGCTCCTTTGACCTGTCATACTTCTCAGACTCTTTTTATCTCATAATTTCCTTTCTATTTTACATGTTTCGGTATGTCTAATTGTTTTCATACTGGAAGCTCTTTAAGCTAACAGGCCTAGAAAACTTGCAAGACGCAAATTTTTATTTTTTTTCTCTGTGGTCCTTTGTATGTAAAATTTGCAAGTTCATTTCATTTCAAGGAAAGACAGTTGAAAATTGACCTACATTTCTGTTGGGAACTGTCTTGTGTTATGCAGTGCTCAACTTTATAGAAATATAGGGTTTGCAGGATGTTGTGAATTTGTTTGAGAAGGAAAAGTGTAAAGAATATTCAGTCAAAAATATAACAGGCACTTGCTCACCACATCATGTAGACTGTCTTGTTCCTTAGCTCAGGTGAGATTACAATTAGGGGTAGATCAGAGATCTATTGTTCTTTTAGGGTTTTTCTTTTTTTTTTTTCACAAGATAATTACAACTATTACACACTGTTAGATTTTGATCCATAGAAAAGACAAAAAAATTGCATCAGTAAGAATTTTATGTTCATAATATTAAGATATGTTTCTGCTTAGGAAAATACATATTTTACAGAAATATCATGAATTATAAGATTTGATGATTTAAAGAGTGGGTCTAGCTACCAGGAATCTTAGTGTATGTAATGACTCTGGATATTTCTAGGTCTACAGTCACTCTCATGTCTTGGCAATATTCTCAGCATGCTCATTTATTCTTCCCATTTACAGGCAGGAATTCAGCCATATACCATTAAATTAATCTGGTTTCCTCTTAGTGTAATTCATGAAGTAACCACTCTGATTTTTTGAGCCAAAGAGATGCATTGATCTGCTTGAGGTGAGAGTGGAAGTCTGTAGCAGATCTCCTGAATCTTAGTTTCCTTACTTGTCTCCTTTAGATCTGTATTGTCTGTCTGTTCTAGTCTGCTGGGTGATGGATCTAACAGTGCTGTTTGTAAAGGTTGCAAGGCGTAGTCAGTGTTTGCAAAGTATTTAAGAGTCTCAGATAGAAAGAAAATGCAGTTCCTACATGCTGAGCGACATTGCTGCTGATGGATGACTGAGGCATTGTGTTGTCTTTATGCTTCTAGAATAATTTAGTGAAAGATCCAGAACTTAAAGCTTGTGGATGGTTGTTTTTTTTTCTGGCTTGCAAAGGACAGGGTAGAACTGCAGCATGGCAGCATGTGTACATACTTGGTCCTTTTCTTTGTGTTTGGCTTAGGAGTGTATGCAAGAGACAACCCTGTGCAAATTTAATAGGTGTTTATGTGGTGTAAGGATTTTATTTAATTGTTGCCCAGGTGATTTTGAATTCAGATTTCTCTATTCCCTTTCACAACCCCTTCATTAAAAAAAAAAAAAAAAAAAAGGAAAAAAAAAGAAAAAAAGAGGAAGGGCCTTTTTCTTTTGGCTCTCATTTGATTACAAAACCTGCTACAGCAGAATAGCAGCCAGTGTGCACTAAATGCCTTTTTAAGTAATGTGTTAAAGCTTCCTCTCCTCACTGGGCACCTTTACACTAACTTTTTCAGCAAGATTTCATTTTCTGTACATTTATATTCAAATAGCAACAAAGGCCAGACCTCCTTGATATTCAGGTTCAAAATTTGCCTTGAACTTAACAGGACCAGAACTACCTCTTTCATCTTTGGGAGTTTCCAGGTAGTTTAATCAGACCAAGGAGCCTTCATTCCTTGCTGGAACCTCTGGAGGGATTTTATAATGGAAATAACTAGTAAGCAGCACAGCAGTGGATACACTTAAACACATATGCACAGGCTAGCAAAGCTTAAGCTATTGATACTGCAGAATGGAAGACCTTAAGGGAAGGGATTTTTTGCTCAGTACCATGAAATAACACCTGTAGAATATTCAGCTGAGTAGTTCAGTATCCTTTACCGCAGATGAGGTTAGGGACAATGAGGCTAGACTCAGCACCCTAGTGCTTATTGTAACTCATGTATACTGTTAATCAGCCAATTTGACTCTGCTGGCACTTTGAGCTGTTGTTAGACCCCCTAGATCCATTTTTTCCAGCAGCTTTAAGTCTTGCTGTTTGGTCTTACCTCCTGCATTGAGTCACCACTTCTGGAGGCTTTGCTTTTAGAGCAATTGCAAAAGCTGTTTTCTATAGGAGAAAGACTTATTGGTTGAGAGAGAGAGTTCTGTTAGGTGTCATTGCTTTTTAATATGAAAATCATGTATAAAAAGTAAAAGCAGGGAAGGGGAGACAGTAAAGTGTGGGATGGAGATTTAAATGTGGGGGAGGAGACTGTAGAAGATGTAAATTCTAATTAGGTTTATAGAAATATAGGTCAACACTCATTCAGATTTTTTAAATGTTTGATAAAACAAGAAAATATATGTACAGAGTTCAGTACAAAAATCCATCTTTTTATAGGTTATGAAAAACGTTAATGCTTTGTTCCATTTACTGAATTCCTGCTCCCTGACACACTCTGATGGACACGTGCTTCACTTCCTGCTCACTGGGCCTGTTCTATATACATTTCTCTGCCTGACTTAATAGGCGATTATAGGCATCTACAAAGTGAAAAGCTTTTTTTTGTATTTGTGTAGTTTTTAATCTTGTATGGAAAAATACAAAGATATGTGTCTTGAAAATAGAAATTAAAGAAATTCAGAATAGAAACAATTTATATATTTTAAGAAGGATAGTTAACTTGCGATACCTGGAGACATAGTGTATTCTCTGCCATGGCAAGTTTTTAAATCAAGTCTTGGTATCTTTTTCAAATGTTATAGAACAAAAGACAGCAGTCACCATGTAAAATTATTGGCTTATAAGACAAAGGTAATCAGGCTATCAGGGACAGTACACTGCCCCACTTCTAGCTAAGAAAACTTGCTTTTTTGTTTCCAGTTAAAAATGACATCGTTTACCTCCCTCAGACCCAGGGCTCAGTTCTCTATGGAAACCTCTCACTCCATTTGCTCTGATACATATTTAGAACAAATATGTGGAAACACCACGCAAAGGTGTTATAAAAATATTCAATCAGAAGGAAAGAGATGAGTGTTGCTCCTTGATGACTTTAAAGCAGCAAGACCAGGGTGAACAATCAGATCCTGATCACAAGAGACTGGACTTCTTTAGACAGTGTATCTTGCTGCACAGGGAGCATGTTGACCCTGAAGAAAGGCACGGTGTATAAAGCTCAGGTACAAGCTGATCTGACAATCAAGTCCTAACAAGTAGACCCTTTGAAAAAGATCTTTTGATGCAACACATTCACTTTGTGTCATAGGTTGCTATTGCCTTACATCATGCTCCTGAATTATGTTGCAGAAAGTCAAGCAACACCAATGGAAAATAGTAATTTGTGGAAAAACACTTGTGTTAAGACAACATTTGTGTAGATTTTGCTGTCAAGTCTTCATTTTGGTTCTCCCCACTTCAGCAGTGTTTTGAGTAGGGTGATTCTGCTAGAAGGCTGGCAGCTTAAAGCTCATGAGTTTGATGCAGAAGGAAACTTCCAGTGTCTTGTTCTTCCGTTAACAAGCAGGTTCCACAGCACTGAAACAGTTAATCATCGGGATGTTTTCACCAAACCTGACAGCATGGCCGGAAACTTTTTAGCTTGTTCTATTCTTCCTTGTCCTTATCCCCAGTCATTTCCACCACTCTTCTACTTTTCTTTTCTTGAAAAAGAAAAAAATCAGAATGTAGATTAAAATTCCAAGTAAAAGTATTTCTTAAGGAAAAGTACTATTTGCTAGACAAAGGTACATCACTCACATTCTGACAAAGAAGGAGACTGTACCCTGGATGTTCACTTGTTTCTCCTCAGTGATGCTTATAATGGGTTATTTCCTTTTCATTTTCGGTATATTCTGGTTGGAAATTCCTCACTCTGAGCGTTTGTTATAATAAGGGTCATATAAATCCGGAAAAAGAAAAAAGGGTGGCATGCCAGAATGGATAGCTTAATCGCACCCAATGACAAAATAAGGTGTCTGTCTCCGTGAGTTTTATGAATGAGTATATAATTTGTCAGTGCTGACTTTTTTTTTTTCCCCCATTTTTTTCTTTCTTTTTTTGTTAAAGTTGGGGGTTTGGAAGTGGCAGGATCTAAGGCTGGTTCAACCCTAGCTTTCTTAAAAAAGCACTGATCCCATGAAGACATGTACAGATGTGTTCTAATGTATTTTAGTTATTAATGGGATTTGAAATGTTTTATAATTAGAACTGAAATTCTCTAACGACAGTGTTGATTCAAAGGACAGTCCATGGTAGTATGGTCTTAGGCTGACTGTCTGAACACTTAAGAGCTGGCTGGGAGAATGCTGGCTGGGTAAGGCAGGAGATGCCAGTTTGCTTTTGAGGCTGTCAAGAATAATTCTGGTTTTGAAGGTTGCTTTTGGGGAGCTATCCATCAGGGTCTGGAGTAGGATGGCTGATGAGCTCCTTCCATATAGAATTCTGACACCTGTCAAAAAACAGTGGTTTGCTGTTGCTGCCAAAACATGCCAGATTCAAACCAATGGCCAAGAGGCAAAAAGGCTCTGTATCCCTTTAGCAATCTTCCTCTGTACGTTTCTTCTATTGTTAAATTTAATATCCTTGAAAATTTGCACTGCAGAACTTCACTAGCACCAGTCGATCATAAAATAAGACATAAGAAGTTTAAGTGCCTCTATTTTGAGGGCTAGGCAGACTCTTTAAGTCTGATATTTCATCTCCATTCTCAGATATGCTGCATAATTCTTTTGCCTGTTTATGTAAATAAATGATATATCAAAGCCTTCAAGTTTAATTTTCTTAAAGTTTTTTAGACATGCTAAAGGACGTGATCCAAGAAACGAAACTAATTATGCATCTCCTGTATGACCTGTCAGAAGTTTGCTATCTCTTAGAAAGCCATTCCAGCATATACTTTATGTCAGCTTGATAGAAGAAACACTTTCATAGGTTCTTTTAGACTGGCACATTTAAAATGACATCAGTTCCTAGTTTTAAAACCTGTTGTTATTAAGTCTCTGTTGCTATTTATGTTAGAAATACGTTCATGTATGTCAAAACAATGCATCAACTTTGCTGATTGGCTGCACCTAGATTGTGTTTCCAAGGTAACGGAACAATTGCTTTTAATCTTTTTTAAATTGTCTTATTTGTTTGTTTCACATTGCAAATTTCATATTTAATTTTCAAAAAGTAGACATGAATTATGATTTGGAAAATATTTTTTATACTACTGGCGCATTATGCATGTTTTATGAAATGTGCACAGACATACACATAAAAAGAGGAAATAAATAAATGGTTTATTTGAGACAAATATTTATTACTGTGTTACTGGATACTCAACCAGCTTTTCAGTGTGGTATGTTTGGTGTTTATTGATTACCTCTGAAGCAGTACATAGTGGTTTCATCTCCTTCACAATTTGGTTATCTTCTTCATATAGGACCTATGTTTTTTTGTTTTGTTTTGTTTTTGTAATAACTGCATTGCTGTCACTATAAAAATATGAGTAATTATTGTGTTGCATTATTTTCATATTTTGACTTGGAAAGATACCTCTCCACTCAACTGGAAGAAGTTTCACTATTTTTTGTAATTTATTTTTGATTTGGAGATTCTAAATCTCCAATATATACTGGTCATTATTTTTATCATAAGCATTTCCTGCTCATATGTGGGAGTGAATCTTGATTCTTGGGTATGTAACTCACATAGGAATTACCAAAGTTTGCTATTTGCTTTCCTTTTCATTATGAAGCAAACCTAGTGGGGTCAGGCTAAATCTGGAGGTCACCAGTAAAGTTTCCTCTGTTCAAATGAAGCCATCAGTTCAGGTTTAAGTGGGCCTGAGCAAGAGATGATTTCCCCACACACACTTTTTCAAAGTAATTGTCATACTATGAAAGTGTTAAGTGAAACACAGACAAATGTATAACTTTGGAGCAAGCTTTTCAGGTGACTTTGTTGGTTTTTTGTTTGTTTTTTGTTTTTTGTTTTTCTAAAAATGGGAAGCTCACATTGAATCCTTCCTCTAGAAATTTGCCTAATGTGTTAGTAAATCAAAAATTACTTGCATGAAGATTATTGTCCCAAGCTTTGCTGATGGTTTATCAAAGAAATTACTGTATCTGTCAGAGGATAGGAGTGGCTATGTATCCAAGCATAATTCCACAAGATGGTACATTAGGTCTGTCAGTTGATTACATCAAAGAGGTTATGAGAACAGTGTGTGTCTTCTGGCTAAGGATGTATCATCATGCTTATTAGGACACATTCCAATCATCTTCAGGTACTTTTTTGTAGATGGCAAAAGAAGATCAGAGAGGTCTTGCACCTGCACAAGGTTTCATTGTCCTTTGCCATATTATACTGAAATGTTCTGTAACTGTAAACTCAATAATTTAATAAATACTACACACAAAGTCTAAAAGAGCATATGTTCCAAGAAATTTTATTACTAAAGTAAAGAAAGAATATTGTTGATATGACTACAGTGGAGAGATTTATGTTGGGAAAGATCAACAAGTGCAAATACCAACTCCCCAGGTTCTACCTGAAGAATGAGAACAAACATATTTCAGCAAAAAGGAAGAAATGCACTTAGAACTCTCTTGGCCAGTTCTTCAGGAATCAGTTTTCGCAAGAATCCTGGTTGTGTTCCCAACACACTCTTTGATATTATCTAACCATTGTATCAACTGTTTTCCTATTACATTATTTTGAAATGCTTTCCAAGGGTTTGTCTAAATGTAAATAGCTAGGCATTTTCTGAGATCAAATTACACCTAAAATACTTTAAACAATAGTATTGACTTTAATGAATAAACGGCACTGTATTAGCACTTCCAAATAATTAGATTTAAAAAGTAGCATGTGAAAATACTGAAGTTCTGTAATAATTGATTTTACAAATAGTATCACCTACCCGAAAACTATGGGAATATTAGACACTATGGCTGTGGGATGGAGCATTATTTCATGTTAATAAAATGCCATGCTCAATGAGCAGCTGTAAATAGAAAGAAATACCATGTATATTCTTTCAAAATGTGGTGAAACTTCATAACAAAATCTACATCCAATGACAGTCACAGAAATATATTGAGTTGAATATAGGCTTGAACAGGAGAAGCGTAACACATTCTCAGGGGAATTCTTGGCAAAGCAAGAGCTCATGGGCCATGTCCGATCAAGGAAAAAGAAAAAGAGGTGTCTGTACAAAGAATATGCCAAGACCTTCTTGAGTAACTTGAAGGTTATTTCACAGTCTGAAAGAAAATTTTAGACAATTTGGCACTCACGCAATTTGATGCCAAGGGGCAGGTGCTACATCCACCTAAGACTGCGAAGTATTTGTGTACTATTAATCCTGGCCATAAAACAAAAAGTGGCTCAGGTAGAATATAGCTCTATTCCCACATCAGTGAACATAACGAGTATGGAAAATGATACAAACCTAGCTCTTTCATGTTATATTATTAATCTGAACTGGCACAACATGAGTCCACTTTTACAACAAAGATTGAACAGAGAATGGGAAAGGAACACATTGACTATTCTCACAACAAATCTAAATAATCTAATCTGGTGTGTGGTCCTTCTCAGAACTTTGTCCAAGTCTGGTTACAAAATTACGGTGTAATTTTATATTTATTTATTTATTTTTTATTGTAACAAGAAGAGACTCAGTATGGTCTCTATCTAAGAAAAGGCTCAAGTTTGCAACAATTTCAGTTGCTATTAAGGAATTCAGTCAGAAGAGCACTTAACATTTTTGGATGTCAGAAACTCTTTAATTGAAAAAAAGTCACAGTTATATTCTATACTTGAGTGGTGTAGGTTTTTTCTCATCCTTTAAATGTACCAAGCACCAATCTTTAGCATACTGTGGGTTGGAAGAACCACTTCTGAACACTCTTTCAGAGTACATGTTCTGTACTTTAAAAAGCAGATGATTCCACCCCCTTGCTGTTTGGCTTTTCACACTGAATAGAATACAATATTCATGAGTGAGACCAGATCAACAGCCTCCAAGAATGATGCCTTCTATGTACAGAGCAGCTGCTCAGTGGTTTCCCCATCCACCCTCCCCAGGCTTGTGCTTCAAACCTGTTCTGAGGATATGACTTTAGGGAGTGTGGGAGCAATGGAACTGTCACGTCCCTCCAATTCCCCATGTCTCTTCTGACACTATCAGTTTGTGACAGCTGTGAGGGTGACTTTAAAGATACACCCTCCCTGTTGGGAACGGGCCTGTGAACCCTTCGATGCATGTCACAGAGGCCATTCAATGTCTGCCATATGGTGCTGCCACTTTGGCACAGTTGCGTTGTGTTTAGAACTGCTTTTAGCTGCTTTAAACTTGCTGATTCACCCTTGTGACTTGCTTACTTCATGCCTTGTTAAGGAGGTTGGTTGTGACTTGCTGACTCACCACATCCAGACCTCAACTGTGTGGTGACACCATGACTCACTGAACCAGTACTTCGTGAGTTGCTAAGTTGTAGCTTGCTCAGGTGCCACTTTGCAGAGTCATGACTTTGCAACATACTGAGTTGTGACTCTATGACACATCTGTCACACTACCCATTGCAGCATGTCTGGCTGCTTACTGTGGACTGTGCATTGTCCTGTGTCTCTCTTCAGTATGATTTTAAGACTTTCAAGAAACCTGAGACGTATTTTCAGATTGATGCCAAAGTGCAGGGGGCAGACAGAAAGTACAAGTACAGGCCCATTTGTTACCAAGTGCAATAGGTTTTCATTTTTTTAACTTGGTATTGTTTGTTTGTCACTTGCCCTGCCTCTGTGCTGTTGTTGTCTTGCTCATTTTTGTTTCTACTGGTGCTTGTGTAGTTTGTTTCCAAGAGTTATCCACCAGGCTCTTAAAATCAAATATTGCACTGAAAACTGACCTTGTAAAGTCTCATCTGCTCATGGTACCACAGCCGTGGTGGGCTGGACCAGGACCAGTCCTTCCCACACCTAGGACTCATCTTGCCATGTTTTCTTATGCCACCTAGAAGCTACTTGCTCACCTCTCTCACATACTACTGCTGAAGGAATCGGTCTTTTATTTACCTTTAGAAAACGTGCCCATCTTTTGCATGAAGGGCCGTGCCCTGAGCAAGCAATAGGAAGTGATGGAAGCTGTTGGAAATCTGGTGCAAAAAAAATGAGCTAATATAGGACACATCCTTTGGCTTGTTCACAAAGGGATAAATGCCTTTAATTTTTTTTTTCTGTAGAGTCACTATGGAGCATAATGTCTCACATTTCATACAGTACTGTTATTGCAGTTATCCATGCACTCCCCAAGGCAATGACCCTCAAAAAATTAGCTGCTCTAACCAGTCCAGCTTGGCCATGCAAAAGCAAAATTCTCTTTATGTGTTCTAGCAATGCAAAGGTTAAAGGACTCCCTAGAGTTAGCATGCTGAAAAGCAAGGTAAAGTAGCAAAGCACCAGGATGGCTTTTGTGGTTTATAATATGTCAATTTGTACAGTAAATAGGGTCTGTGTTTACTGCTTCCCTGCAGTGATGACTATTAATAATAAAAGGCCTTGAAAAGAGCTGAACTTTCATGATAAAGTATTTCTGACAGGAATCTTCTCAGCACAGCAACTGTTGTCCCCAGAGACTCATTCAACATTCATTTAAATCATGGAGAAAGACGACCAGCATGGAAGATGTTTTTTTCTGGAGTGCAGAGGGGCACTTTGATCCTAGCTCAGATAACAGCTGCTCTACCTGGGCGGATTTTCAGGTAGATGTATCCTTCAGCCCAGGTAAGCCTCAGGGGAGGTGTCTGGTTGACCTCAAAGCTCAGGCAAGGCACCTGATACACGAGGGAGGGTCTTTGAATGGGCAGGAGGACCTGGCATCACATTTTATCATTCTGTCAGTCTCGCATTTCTGGTGAGAGACAGCATACACAGGTAGGGAACTCCTGAAGGGATTCAAGTCGCACCTTGAATTTATTTATTTTTTTTTCCCCCATTGTAAAATAAAAAGGAGGCAGAAAGCCAGAATACTTTGATTAGATTTTGTCTGTACTATTGTGTTTTCTCACTGCCCCTGGAGAGTACAAAGCACTTCATTTGAAATCCATGACCCTGATTTCCTGAAGCTGGAGCAAAAAACAAATACCTGATACTTGATAAACTTCTCAGAGGAAAATGAAACAGTTCATATCATGCCTGTAAGAGCTACAGTGGTGGTTATTATGGATATCTCTACAGTAAGCAGACATTACTAGTTACTTCAAATGTGCCAAATTATTTAGTACTCATGCAGGCAAAAATCCAACTGAAGTTAATTTTAGTTTTGTTTGGGTATGATCTGATAAAAATTACTGTATTTTCTTTTTGTTCTATCAGCAGGATCTATGCTGGTCCATGTAAATGAATGTGTGAGATATGTGGGATTTTTTGACTGCAGAAGTGAAAAGGTACTAATTTTTCAAAACTGATTTCACTTTAATAATTCTTTTTTCTCATGCCTGTCTTTGTGATACTGAGTTAAATGCAGACTAAGCCAGATGGAGATTTCACTAATTAACTTTTTCATTTTTTTACTGCAAGGCCATTGAGAAACAGCTTCCTTAAGTATTATTCCTTTGTTTATGATTTTATTTTTTTCTCACCAAGGGCAATTTATTACTCTCACTCAACCTAAAGTGGGAAAGGCCTCAAGATACCCCTTGATCTGGAATCTCACATTATAACCTCGATACCTTTCATTAAGTAAGAAATGAAGTAATACTTCTTTATTAAGTAATATTTCTTTCAGTGATAAAGATGCTTGCTGAAGCTAGTATCTTGTAAGACAAATCATCTTGTGTTGTCTTCTAAGCAGTTTCAGAACAAATAAGAAATATATAAATAAGCTGATCATAGGCTTTCTGAGGTTAATTAAAAGGGTAAAAACAGTGGTGCCATTGTGGGAAAACAAATGGAACTAGTGCTTAAAAAAAGAAGCTGAAACTGTCTCAGTCAATACAGATGGGGTAGCAAAGTTGCACCCCAAATTACTGTTGAGTTTTCAGTTTCTTGCTTTGTGACATCCCAAGGTAGAGATCTTGTACAGCCCCTTTTGCTGGGCTATGGCAGCTCTCCATGCTATTATGGGCAGAGGCAGGGAGAAATTATTTCAACTGTAGAGCTCATGAGATAAAGATAGTGGAATATGGAGCTAGGATGGGAGCTCTGCACAGGGGTGGCTTTTGCTGTTTCTGAACAAAAACCTGCTTGTGAAGAGAACAGATGTGCACAAAGTCCAGCCCTGCAGCCAATTTTCAGTGGCTTTAACAGGAGCTTTTCTTGCATAAAGACAAGGGACAAGTCAGCTGCAGTGCGCACACAAGAAGGTGTCCTGTGGCTTCCTGTGGCACTGAGATGTGGCAGAAAGGCAGGAAGGTAAAACAACCCTGCTTTGGAAAATTTCAACTGCTGAAAGAGGCTTTGGAAGAGATGTTTGAGGATGAAGAATTTCTCTGGTGCTTTTGTACATAGTTTACGCAGCCAAGCTTTTAAGTTGCTAACAGAATACAGAGCCTAGAAATGTTCACAGTTGCTCCAAAGTTAAGGGTTTTGTCCTGTTGAGTCATTACATTATCTGAGTTTAAACCAAAGAGTTTTCAGCTCTGAATAATTTAGGTGAAAGAGTTAGCCCTGGGCCAGGTGCTCTACTTAGGGAGATGGTGAAATAAATAATTCAATAGAGGAGACAGGTAAAGCAGATGGGAAAGGCCGCCAAAACAAGACACCAAGAGCGCAGCTGTTTTACAGATCCCCTGTGAAGCACCTCACTTACTAGGAGGGCTGTGGTAATGAGTCAAGCAGTGGTGTTGGAAGTGAACTTTGCTTTGCTAATTTGTGTGGTGGTCACAGGGAACACAGATCCTGATGTCTAGAAGAAATCACCACTACATTTAAGCCTGTGCAGCCCATGCTTTAATGTTAGCAAGTACATTTTTAGAGGATTTAGGACAGAGGTTCCTAAATAATTTGATTTTGAAAATGAATTTCAGTGAGGAGGGGAAAAATACAGTTCTCAAAATATTGCTTCTATTTAAACAATGAATTTTTCCAAGCCACTAATGTTATAACATCATCCAATTGCATTTTGTCTTTCCATACATATCCAGATTATTAATTTTGAATTAACTTGTGCAATTTTGAGTACATTTTTCAAGCCAGTTTGGGATTCTTACTATTTCTGTTTATGGTCATATGTGCCAAATTTTTATAGAACCCATCATTTCAACTATGATAAATAAAGCCCTTCGATATTAAAAGTGCTCAAATAGTCCAGGAACTTATGCCAAAGCACTGAAAAGTTCTAAATTTAATTGCCATTTTTACTGACAAGTGAATATTTTACTGGCTTTTACTGTCAGTCAGTGATTCTTTTGCTAATGACAGTAACTTTACTGATGGCTGGCAATGTAAGAGAAGTGTCATGAATGTATACAAAAGCCAACACAAATTATTTTTAAGGAAGATAAATAAACATATCACTGCACTTCTGGTTTTCATTTCCATAATAGAGCACCTACTTCATACAAATAATCACTCTGGTTATGAGATAAATTGCATGTGCAAGTAGTAAATTAGATGTGTAACTGTCCGTGTTTGCATATGCAGTTACGTGTTTTTGTGAATAGGTTTTTGCTAATTTTCTTTGCCCTGGAGAAATTATCTCATTAAGGATAAGCTTTTATGAAGAAGATACTCTTTCTCCCTTTCTGTCCTTCCCTCTTCTGCTTCCCTGCCCCAAGAGTGGTGAAGGGTACAAGAGAGGAAGTAAAAGGATGATGGAGAGTAGAGAAGGAAGGAGAAAGGACATACCACAGCAAGAGAAACAGTGAATCACATGAAAGATTTTGCCAAAGGAAAGCACTGCGAAGAAAGAGTACTGCTGTGACAAACACTGGGAATTCTCCTTCTTTAATTTGGTCAGCCTAGATGCTGGCACCCTATTAGAAAATGGCACCAAAATTGCCACATCCCCACTGTTTTCCTGGAGAATCTGGTTCACTGCAGGACCTTGAAAATTTCATCTCTGTATTTTCAGTATCAGTTCTTTGTCATGTTACCCAGTGTGACTGAGTCTTGATATGCTTCCTTCTTTGTGACATTATTGTGGCTTTAGACTTCTTTCATTTGGTAGCTAACATCTATTCTTGAAGTATTTACTCTTCCTTCATATCTCTGTTTTCTTGCCCCTGTTCTCCTCTTGCTAACATTTTAATTAGTGTTCATTGCTGGCTTTTTCTTCTAAAGATGCAGACACTTTTGGTTTTGGCTGTCCTTAAAGATCTGTCCCCTAGTTCTACCTATCTCCAGAACTGCAACATCTTTTCCCTTCACAGTCTTCGACTGTGTCCTCTGCCATCATAGCAGAGTTCTACTCTTCTAGTGTTTTCTTGGATCCTCTTTGTTCACCCCTTTGCTGCTACCTTATTATGAAAAATCATCTTTCTGGACAAAACTCTCTCTGCACCTTGAGGTGACTTTTTTGGGGTTGTTTGTTTTTTTCTGTTCATACTGATCTCTTCCCTTTCCCTAAGTGACATCTTTTTCTAACATAACAATATCTTGTAAATACTACTAAGAAACTCTTTTCTGAATCATGTAATCACCTTGCAATTCTGTCTTTTTTAGTATATGCGGTGTTTATTTTAAATTCCCATCCTAAAGGAAAAAACCCTATATCTGTCTATATTAGCAATGTAAGTTATATTACCCAGTATCTCAAGAAGGGATTGTGGTTTCACCTCATTAAAAGGTTTTTCTTTTTTCTTGTCAGACTTCAAAATCAGTAAATGAGAAAGATCATAAGTGTCATCTCCCCAGTCCTGGAGCAGTATGAGGCAAAACAAGAAAGCTGTTCTCTTATCAATTGCTTGCTATGTCAATGCAGATAAAGAAGTCTGCATTTAGTTGCAGTCAACATTGACTGGGATGTTTAATCAGAGAAGAGGTGTCATTTATCCATTTATTTTGATGGGTTTTAATACCCATCAGTAAATCAGGTGTTAGTATTTGGCCTGCTCATTTAGTAGTATTGAGTAGAATTCTTTGCTTTTGAGGTCAGTACAGTCAAGATCTCACTCACCAATTCCCACAAAATCATCTGTTTTATGGATGCTGAACATCTGGATTGAGCTAGTGGAAGTTTTTCACAGATGATTTGATATCATAGTACTGTACAAACACTTGAGAAAATAATTTGGTTCTTATTTGGTTCACTTCGATGTAAAGCATTGATTAAATAGAAAAAAAAGTGTTATTTTAAGTGAAATTATTCTAAAATTTCTGTTAGAATTAATAAAAGGTTCTATTAAAATTAATAAAAGGCTATATTGCAATTGATAAAACTCAGAAAATAGTAATATTCCTGATGAGATGTTGTGTACTCTTTCCACTCAGTGTGTCATCAAATAGGAGATAACTAGGTATGTTCAGTTGAACTGAATTGTGAATAATAATGGAAATGAGGAACGTGTACTTTAAAACATGAGAAATCTGACCAGTATCTTGGGACTTTCTCTGGAAAAGCAAACAAGGAATTCCATTCAGAAATGACCTCAATGCATTATAGGGTGTAGATATCACAGACTTTCATGGGTATAAATTGACTTTTTCAGATGTCTTTATGTAGATAAATTTGAATCTGTAGTCAAACTATCTTTAGTATCTTTCACAATTTTTACAGTAATATTTGTGGTGAAAAGAAGCTTGTACGTCACCTAAGAGTCAGATCTATTAATTTAAGATGTTTTCAAGAGTTTGAAATTTTTGGCCTTCAGCTGTGAAAGAGAAACTCTTTGTTATTAGATGCATGACTTGATATCTTTTTTCAAATGTCTGGAAATGAAGAGGGAATGACTTTTTTGTAAGTCATTAAAGTAGAATATTTTTTTATTCTGCTGCCATTAAAGTGGATGAGATTCATACAGCTGAGATAAGGTTGAAGCTGACATGACTGCGGTAGATCAATGGTAAACTATACAGTGAATCTTTAATAATAAATATAATGAACAGTACTGCTGACCTTTTAATTATATAGATTCAGGTTTATCCCAGTGCATCCAATGCATGTGTTTATTATATGTGCTCAGTGCACAGCAGTGAGCTTCATTTTAAAAGTATATATTATAAGCACATTATATACACAGGGAGTAATTACTGAAAGTCTGAACTTCATGTTGAAATTTGAACCAAATCCTGTGTCATGGGAAAGGTAGTATTGTTTTAAACTTTTTTTGTTTGTTTGGGGTTCTTGTTTGGTTGTTTGGTTTTTTTTTCAGAAATAGAAGTACAGAAGAGGTTAGATTTGTGAATTTCTTTCCCTGATTTGTTGTGAAATATTTCAAATTTAGTAAGTAGGCATGGGAATTAAAATAAATTACTTTTATGAGGGAGTATAATTTTTTTAACCCTTTTGGATGAATGAATTTCTTTCTGCCAGTTCTGATTATGGCCTGCATCTTTCTTAAAACCTCTTTGGGTAGACGAAAAGCTTTGTACTATGCAAGCACCAGCTGTCATTACCAGTCATCTAATTTTCCTGTCAGTTATTTGCTAATATTTTGTAATATAATTGGCATGAAATATGTGGCTTCTACTGTGACTAACAAAAATTTCAGTCTCTTTGCTGTCAGTACTAGGCAAGATTTGCAAAGTAAACTCTAGTGGGCATGTGAAATGGCCCAGGTTTTGAAAGAGTTTCTGTGCACTAAATTATCTAAGATAAAATTCTATCATCTCACATAATCCAATAGTTAAAATTCCTTTAACTTCTATGGTCCTGATTTTGGCCTGAAACATATTTTTACAGACTTAACTAAGATCTTTTAAAACATGGCCTCTGTCTGTGTGAAAGTCAAGGTGGAAGGGGCACCAAACACATTACTGAATGAGTTCCAGGATTTCTACAAGTCTGATCCAAATCATAGTGGTGGACCTTACTGTGGTGAATGACATGTTTTGTCGAAACAGGACACTCCAGGACTTATAACTGCATTTCTCTCCTACCCTCTCTTGTGGCTCTTGACTAGGAATAGTGTGTGAAACACCTGTTAGTCTCTGCAGTAATGTAGAGGTGCACTTAGGCAAGCAGGCAGAACAGGTAATTTGATTCAAGGTACATGTGTGTTTGCATCATGTTCATGGTACACATGCTTGCATTACACGCCTCATCTTTTTTAGGCATGACTCTCCCTTTTACCCCTTCATATTCATAGAATCACAGAATGATTTGGGTTGGAAGGGTCACTTGAACACTGCCAGGGATGGGGCAGCCACAGCTTCTCTGAGCAACCTGTTCCAGTGCCTCATTACTCTCACAGTGAAGAATTTTTTCCTAACACCTGATCTAAATCTCCCCTCTTTCAGTTTAAAGCCATTCCCCATTGTTCTATCCCTAAATACCCTTGTAAAAAGTCCCTCTCCATCTTTCTTATAGGCCCCCTTTAGGTGTTGGAAGGCAGCTATCAGGATGAATAAACCTGGATATTCAAGGTTGCAACAATGTCAGACATTCTTGAAGGTTTTCAAACTCCAGATTAGCACATTCGAGCCGAATAAAAAGAAAGTGAGACAGCAACTGAAATGATGGAAACATTTACAATCTGGAGCATCAGGGTTGTGGAAGAGTTGTGTAATAGTGTATAACTTCTATGTGGTCTGCTGAGTAGTGCTGATCTGTGCAATCCATTGCAGCAAAAGGCCAGCAAAGAGGCCATAGATACTGGCACTGAGTGAAGACACAGTATTACTGCCTGGGTAGAGCTTGACAGGTTTTATCTCAATTCACAGTAAAGGGAAAGGAAGAAATCATGGTTTCTCAGTGCCTGTTTCCTTGCAAACCAAATTCTGACTGTCCTGTTTCAAAATAAAATGTTTGCATTTCACCAAGCTGTAAGGAAGGAACAGTTATATTGACAGGGGTTAATTTTATTTGGGGGAATATATAGGAGATCAAAGGTAGGGAAATAAAGAAGGAAAGAAAAGATTACAGAGGCTCACTTGGACGGATTTGTGCAATGTTCTCTAAAGGCAGGGCCACATCCCTCTCTCACTGCCCCCCAGTTTTGGAGGGAACACGGCCAGGGAAATCCACTGGTAGAGTCCATACATACATTATGTGTGCCAAGAGACAGCTTGGGCTGTTGCGTCATAAGAATTGAAATGGGACTGGTGATTTGCTGGTTTTGAGATCTGTTCCTGTTCTCAAGAGCTGTCCTTACTAATACTGTCAGAAGGAAGCTAAAAAATGCAGCCTTTCTATCATGAGGTTTTAAGGGCCAGAAAGCTCATGATTTTCAAATCACATGGTGTAGGTTGATATCATTTGCAAACTGAGACACAGGTGAATGGAGGCAGAGAACACATATAATAAGTCAAATATTTTAAAAGCGTTTTGCTTTGATGGAAAAGTACAGTGACACTTTAAATCTACTAAAATAAGACAGCAAATATTTTAGCTTTTTATATATAAATGTATATGTGGAAGCTATTATTAACATGCACCTTACTCTAATGATTCATACAGATTTTAAGCAGGATTATGAGACAAATAAAGGCATAACCATTCTCTTAAATCATACTATACTTGATCAAACAGTTCTGTGCAATACTCTAGCTATTTACTTACAACAAGATAGAACATGATTAGTGCACATTACTGGTGTGGTAAAATGAAAATAATCTCAAAGCACACATTACCCGAGCAAAGAGTACTGGACTGAAATAGAGCCAAGTAATAAATTCACACTCATCAAAGGAGTTATTAAAAAATTATTATGAATTTCATCAAATAATTAATGTATGCATGTATTTGCTGATTCAACAATCTTCTAAAAGCTGCTTATTTTTAAGCATGTAAGTTAATAGTTTTCAAGCTAGGGTCTGCAGATGCCTGGAAGTCCATCGTCTCTTCCTAAGAGGACCAACAGAAGTAAAAAATGTAAGTATTTTAAATTCAGTATTCTGCTGGTAAACTTACAAAAGCGGCATATCAAAAAACGAGTAAAGACTGTTAATATAAGTAATCCACCTCCTTGTTCATCCAAAAATTTAAGCATGTGAGATTATGGAATTAAAGCCCTGTATGCAAACTGTACATTCATTCAACTTGTCATCATTACACATACTAATTTTACTGTTACAATAGTTATTATAATCATTTAAATGTTGGCTGTAGAAATCTCTTTATTCCCTATGTTAGACAGAATAAAAGCAGAAAACACCATGGAATACAAATAGATTCAACACTGAGTTGGAGATGATGGAAAACACACTGTGGACGTTCTTCCCAAGTGATATCATGACACAGCAGTTAGTGCAAATGTGTCTATTTGAAACCTTTAAAATTTTATAGGGTGGCAGCTACTTTCTCTTATATAATTCACTGTGCCCTGTGTCCTTTTCCAATTGCTGTGTCCAACAAGCCATTTGATTAATAGGAAACCTGATGAGCAGACTCAATTTATGTTGAATTACTTTACAGCAACAACATGTGTGACAGCACTGATGTGACAGGTGCCCATAACTTGCAAAGAAGTGTGAAGAGCATTTTTGCTATAGCACCATTGTGTATTCTTACCTGGGTAGAGAGGTAGGGCAGAGTTAGGAAAAAAATATGAAACACAAGAAAGATGTTCTAGTTGATTGGGTATTAACCAGTAGTTGAAAGTCATCAGTTAAAATTAAATTTGGATAAAATTTCCTGCTGGAATTCCTCCCTATTCTGCCACATAATTGCCATATGACCTCCAGTGAGTCACACAGATGTAGAAAATCCGAAGGTGTTCAGGCTCCTAACTTCCCATTGAAAGCAATCAGGATATAAGCATCTAAATACATTGGTGATAAAGCCTTTAATCTTTGTGTTTGCTTCAACTCCGCTTATATAAAATTAGGATAAGTAATGCCTCTTTGAGAATGTGATCATTTAGAAGGCATGAGGTTTTGAGCTATTATGGTAAAGAGGCCATAGAAGTACCTAGACCAGGTGCATTTCACCAGGCAGAACTTTCAAGCCAGCATAAAGCTTTGGCTGTTGTCCTGTTTGTATTTCTCAGCAGTAGTTTTGATTTTTATTCTGCTTCTGTGAGCACTCTGGAGACTATCTTGGTGTCAGTTGTCACTACAGATTTTGCTTATTTTTTGGTGTCACATCTATTTGGTGACCAGTCACTAGTGGTGTCCCTCCGGGCTCGGTATTAGGGCCAGAGTTGTTTAATATCTTCATTGATGATCTGGATGAGGGAATTGAGTGCACCCTCAGTAAATCTGCAGATGACACCAAGCTAGGCGGGAGTGTTGATCTGCTGGAGGGTAGGAAGGCTCTGCAGAGGGATCTGAGCAGGCTGGATCAATGGGCTGTGGCCAATGGTATGAGGTTCAACAAGGCAAAGTGCTGGGTCCTGCCCCTGGGTCATAACAACCCCATGCAATGCTACAGGCTTGTGGAAGAGTGGCTGGAAAGCTGCTGAGTGGAAAAGGACCTGGGGATGCTGATTGATGACTGAACATGAGCCAGCTTGTGCCCAGGCAGCCAAGAAAGCCAATGGTATCCTGGCCTGTATCAGAAACAGTGTGGCCAGCAGGGCCAGGGCAGTGATCATCCCCCTGTACTTGTCACTGGTGAGGTCACACTTCAAATCCTGTATTCACTTTTGTGCCCCTCACTACAAGAGAGACATTGAGGTGCTGGACCGAGTTCAGAGAAGGTCAACGAAGCTCACAAAGGGCTTGAAGCACAAGTCTTATGAGGAAGGGCTGAGGACCTGTGGTTTAGTCTGGAGAAAAGAAGGCTCAGGGGGAACCTTATTGCTCTCTACAAGTGCATGAAAGGAGGTTGTAGTGATGTGAGGGTCAATCTCTCCTCCCAGGTAACAAGTGATAGGACAAGAGGTTCCTCCTCAAGCTTCACCAGAGGAGGTTTAGATTGGATGTTAGGAAAAATTTCTTCACTGAAAGGGTCATCAGGCACTGGAACAGGCTTCCCAGGAAAGCGGTGGAATCACCGTCCCTGGAAGGGTTCAAAAACTGTGTAGATGAGGGCCTTAGTAAGATGGTTTAGCAGTGGCCTTGGCAGTACTGAGGCAAAGGTTGTATTTGATGATCTTAAAGGTCTTTTCCAACATAGCTGATTCTGTGATTCTATGATTTTGTTGCATCATGGAAATCCCTAGTACCTTACTCAGAATCTGTCTGGAGTGGGGGGAAAAGAGGGGTGGATGGAAAGCTTAATAATCATCCAAAATATGAACCAAATGAACATTTATTTTAAAGGGGAGTTTATTATAATTTTATTTTTTCCTTGAAGAGCTTTATTTCTTAGAGCACTTTTCCCAACTGCATGGCCAGAAAGGTAAATGCTCGCATCTGTTTCCATTGTCCACATTTTTTGGTACAGAAATTGATTCCCAACCCTCCCCCCCCCCCCGCCAAAAGAAAAACAACAAACAAACAAACAAATGAAGGAAAAACCCAACTGTGCAAATAGATTTAGATCTCTACCAGGTACTTTTGTAAACTAGTGGTAAGTCACTGTGTTCACACATTAGCTGGGCATATTAGATTTTCATCTTGATTGTGGTTAAATGCTACTGAAATAGAAGATATTTGCTGATATGATCATTATATGTAGAGCTAAAATACTAATGCTAGTCTGTAGTCCTGATTAATAACTTTGCCAAAGGGAGAGAACAACTAGTCCAGCAAATAAGTAGAAATATTCTGCCAAATACAGCTATAGGAAAAATGCAAGATGATGGAACATTGAAGTAAAATAAAGTGCTAGGCAGCTTTTGGAGACATTAAGATCTTCTTTCCCAGCAGTATCCATAGTGCCTACCTCACCAAAGTCTCTAAGGGTCATCTTCAGCCTTATCTACCTACCTTAGAAAGACCTCTCAGAGTATCTGCTACGGAAGTGTTCAATACCTTGGCTCCCTCCACTGTTGATAGAGGTTTCATCATGGTGTCTGGCAGATGGCCTGCCTTGATCTCAATTAGCTTTAAACACCCATTGAGACACTGATTGAGAGTTCACTTATCCTGTGTTGACTGGTCAGTTCTTCTAATGCAGGAAGTATAAATCCTGTCCGCTGACTTCAAGGGTCCAGCAGACCACACTTACTTATGCTCTTGACTTCAGGTGTCAACACTCACACAATGAATGCATCCTCAAACACCATCCCTGTCTCTGTGGTTATCTTCCCCAGCATCAGGTAGGAAAGATTGTTGTTCCCATGTTGCATGCAGAATGTAGGTGGGCTAAGTCTCTTATTGAAGTTCACAGCTGATGTCTTTGAAAGAGAAAAATTGTACCCCAGGCCTCTGATATTTTATGGAACTAGCTAGTCTTTACCATGTTCATCCTTGCAGTGACTAAGACTAGTATCTGCAGTGGTCCCCTAGCAGGACAGGAGGTGATCATTTTGCAGACAGTAACACAGTGTTGATACTTTCAGAGTGACACGTGATTATCCGCAAAGTCTGTCTTGGTCCCCTGCCCAAAACCATGTCATCAGGCAGCTTGAAGCTCAGAGTTCTTTTGACTGATTTCTGTTTTGTATATATGGTACTTGGGTTTCATCATATTGCCTGAAGTAAACTCCTGACAAACTAAAATACATATGATAACATAGATGCAGATTATGAACTGTCTACATACTGATTATAGAGGTGTTAATATTGAGGTTGGTCTAGAAAAGCATAGCTTAACTGTATCTTCAAATTGATTTAGAAAGATGTCTGACTATTAATCCCTATTGGGTTAGTGAAGTGTCTGCAGATCTAAATCTTTTGCTTCAAGGATAGATTAGAGTATCAGCACAATTCAACATTTTGTAAGTGTAGAAGAAAGACCTGACAAAGGAATTTTAAATTGTCTCAGGGACATGGAGACAATATTCTCTAAGAGTAGCAAGGGACTGTGTTATGGTCCTGTTCAAAAAATCATACAGCAACATCTGAATTCAGAACCTCCTTTTATTCTAAGACTTGGAAGTTCAGGCAGCTGTTACGACTAGTCAGTGGTGGCATGGCAAAGTAATCTCTACCCACATATATAGTCCACAGCTTCTGCAGGCACAATTCCGTTTTACAGTGAAAACTTCTGGGAAGTACTCAGCAGAAGTACCTGTTAAAACCCCTGGGAATGAAGGATACTCAACATGTTGGTAACGTGGACTCTAAAGTGCATTTAAAGGGTGTACCTAATAGGCTTAGATGTTGGATTTTTAAACTGTCAGAACACAGTCAAATAAAACCAGTTTCCTCCACAGCAAGACCAAGTGCTACTTCCTCAGTTAGGATTATTTCCATGCTAAGATAGAACAGATCCATTCCATGTTGGCTGTGGAGCTCTTGTAAGAACTAAAGTCAAAATCTGTTTTTATAATTTGGAAATTGTACATTTGTCATTCACTCAATAGTGGCTGAAATCTTCATGTTTGAATTTTCATAACAATAATAATAGTATTGCTTTTGAATGGGAGCTCAGCATAGCAATTATCAGCCCAGGCAAAATGAATGTTTCAAAAAATGATCACCATCTGAACCTAAGGATTTATAACGCAAGATGTTTTATAATCTGGTTGAGAAGAAATCCTCAATTCTTAAAATAAAGTAACTGGACACAGAGTGAAATTAATAGCTGGCAGCAATAACAATACTCCTTGTAATTCAATGTTTTACATTTCAAGGATGCCTATTTGCAAAACAAATAGCACATCAGTTTGGCCAATTTCCCTTGGTTGTGAGGAAAGGAATACGTTCAGCTGAGTGGACATCCTCATTGTACACCTGCTTCAAGGAAACAGGTTATCTCCAAGCTTTTGCAATTAAACTGTTTCATGTCTATAACATGCGAAGAAGTCATTTGTATACAGTGCACATTTGGTTAAATAAAGCCACTTGGAGTCTCATGTTCTCCTTAGATCAAAAGGCAAAACACTCCACAGAGAAGGTCAACTGAATGGGGAGACGAAGGTTATGAGAGAAGCTTCCTAACTGATTAGCAGACAAATTGCTCCGAGGGTTGTCAGTCACATTTTGCTTCCCTCAACATAAATGCATGTTTATTTTTAGGCTCTTTAGGCCTTGCTAGTACTAAGCAACAGAGCCAAAGTACAGCAGTTCAGAGCTCTCAGCTGCTATGGGGTCAGGTGGAAATTGTGATAACTCAGCATTTCTAGTGATTAGTCTCTAGACTGGGACAGGATGATGGCCATCCTGAAAAATAAGCCAGAAAATAAAATGGCATCTGACTTTCCAGGAAAATGCTTCTATAAGAGTTTTAGTGGTTTATTATCAAATAATGTGGCTCGTGTTCAGCTGCACACACAGGCACACATACATAGATACACTTTTTCTAGATTTGAGTCTACCCTTACAAAAAATCGAGTAATTGATGTCTATGACATAACTCCTGATTTCTAGAAGTTCTCTATACATGTTCATAAAATGCGCTTTAATACATATATTAAAAAAAACAAAAAAAGTAAATATCTAGATTGATATAATGTCTTTATTTCCCTTTATGATAAAGTAATACAAAACTAAATTCTAACTCCTTACATCCTTTGTTGTTTTATTTTATAAATCTAAAGAAAAAATGGCTCACAACAGTCTTCACAAACAAGCTGCATCTGTTTAATATTAAAGTGCAAGAAATAATAATAAAACATTACCTTTGGAATATCCAGATAACCTGAGGAAAAATAGCCTACATCTGGCCCTTGGTATAACTGTTTTTTACATCAGTGGGATGTTTCTGGGATTGAGAGATTCAACACTTATCTTTAAGTAGAGTGAGTATCTAAAGATGTAGCATCCAGAAACTCGTGAGTAATCTGTATGCTTAGAAGTACAATGTTGTGTTACCAGATCTGCTGAGCAAATGCACAATAAAGTTAATCCTTTGGTTCTGGAAAAGCTGTAGGTATTGTAATGGCAGATGTGCTGAAACAGAAGTGTTTATGTTAGTTAGGGCTTGTGAAGCAGTAACTCCTCCAGCTCACAAGTATTTGAATTTCCTCTAAACATTTACCTAAGGGCTATCATGGAGAAGGAAAAGAGCTCAGAAGGAGTCTCTGAACCCTGTTGGCAGACTGGCAAACTTCTTTTGGTGAACTGGTTGGCACGTGCCTGCATTTTCTCATTAAACTTATTCTCAGTAAATGTAGTCTTTATGGCACTAAAGTGCTTTTGGTATACAGGGAACAGGATTACTAAGAAAAATACCCTGCTATGTTTAATATGTTTTCCAGTTCTTCCTTCTTATTATGCCATATGGAAAACACAAAAAATGTTATATTAAGGATTTTGTTACTGTAGAGGTATGACATGACTCTGATTTGGCCAGAGCTTTGAGATGGATCTGCCTTTTAGACCTTCTCTTATAGTGTGCTCTCAGAGAAGACTAGGAGGCTTTAAACTCAGAAAGCCAGCTTGTGCAGAGCACAAATGAGTAGCATAACTTTCTGAAGAAGGTGCAAAGCAGTTAGGTTAGAACTGAAATGAGAAACAGTCATATACTGCTCTATCTCTGACTACAAAATCCTTGCAGGCAGGTCCTTGCTTCCATAGAATCATAGAATCATAGAATAGTTAGGATTGGAAAGGAACTTAAGATCATCTAGTTCCAATCCCCCTGCCATGGGCAGGAACCCCTCACACTAAACCATGCCACCCAAGGCTCTGTCCAACCTGGCCTTGAACACTGCCAGGGATGGAGCATTCACAACTTCCCTGGGCAACCCATTCCAGTGCCTCACCACCCTCACAGTAAAGAACTTCCT
Source organism: Pezoporus occidentalis (assembly GCF_034315485.1). NCBI lineage: Eukaryota > Metazoa > Chordata > Aves > Psittaciformes > Psittacidae > Pezoporus > Pezoporus occidentalis. The sequence continues at coordinate 13,105,611 of NW_026916158.1, forward strand.
CCTTATATCCAATCTAAACTTCCCCTGTTTAAGTTTTAACCCATTACCCCTTGTCCTATCGCTCCCCTTCAGATACTGGAAGGCTGCTATGAGGTCTCCATGCAGCCTTCTCTTCTCCAGGCTGAACCACGTCTGGTTACAGTTGACTTGGGGACTTTGAGTTGTAGTTAGCTCTATCCAGGCCCCCAGAATCCTTCTTTCTGACCCCTCTAAGGCCCTGGTGACTGCTGTCTGCCCTTTCACACTGTCTCTATGGGAGCTGCTGACTTGCAGCTCTGTGATATACCTACCTTTCCCAACCAAAGGTCCAGTTTCCTCCTTAGCTCTTGCTAAGCCCTCTTGTGGCTTTTTTGACTGGTTACTTTTCAGGGTCTAATTTTGTTATCTGGGTTATATCAAAGATGGTGGTGCTGGAGGTTGCAGTAGCACTTAAAAGTGTTTGTGGTAGGGTCTTCAAAACACGATGTTACTGTCCCTTCCCTCAGAAGTTTTTATCTGAAGTCTGAAAGGCAATCAAAACACAAATGGAAATGAACTCCCAAAAGAGTGAAGAAGTTTGCCCACACCAGCAAAGTAGCCACAAGAGAAGCACAAGAGACCTGGGAATAGATCACGCCTCTACTGGTTCCCTTTTTATTTTACATTCACTGCAAACACAGTAAGACATGTTCAGTTTGCTCTATGCATGACCTCACCTCCATAGTCTTCTTACTAAAAATATCCTAAATCTTCATTCAACATATTGAAAGTTCTCTTTTTCCAGAGAAAAAAAATCATTTTGACGAGTCTCAACAAAGCAGAAGGAGTCCCAGAGGGCCAGTTTCATTAACAGAAAGACCAGAAACCCCTGAACTGGATTCACTGTTGGAGAGGGAATGTGGTAGGTAGAACAAAAGAAAGAATGGTGTTTCTGACATACCAGTGTTATTTTTTCTGTTATTACAGTTTAGCATCAACATAGACCTTTGTCAAGATTCAGAATACCACTGAACTAACTCCTGTATAAATACAGATTAAGAGGCCAGTCACTTCCCTGGTCCATTTACAAAGTTTGTATGCAACAAGATAGAAGAGCATACTAAGAAACAGTTGAACCTAAATGATCATCATAATAAACAGTAATCATAGAACTATGACTTAGCAGTTGTGGTTAAATTTTTTTTAGGCATTGTGACAGAAGAGATTACATCAGCATTTTGAAGGAAAGTAATGAGATTATTTGATATTAGCAGAGAGCCACTCTCAAGAGTTGATGGCTGGAACAGAACATACACAGAACAAAAAATCAAGCAAGAGGGTGGGGGTAGGGAGTAAATATATGGGTGGATGGCAGGAAGGAGCTCATGTCTAGGGGCTGAAAAAGGTGAAGTAGTTGCGTAAAAACAGTTTATGAGTATCTTTGAAAGTAAAGGCAGATTTTTTTTATTGGCTGATAAAAAAGGGAAATGCAGTTAAGGGACACCTAAAAAGGGTCATGTGGTCAGGCAGTTTGTGAAGTAGATGTTTCTTGCAGCAGCACTCTGAATGGATGGATGGCAATAGGTTAAAACTGTGCTCATCAAACCCAGAAAAAAAAGGACATTTCAGCATTCAGTGCACAATATAATGAATACAGAAGCTTTAGCTTTATGGAATGGGAGAGAACTAGTAAAGTTTAAATAGAGCTGAAGCATGAGGACCTAATGAGAGGCTGAGGTCAAAAATTACATCCAAGCATGGGTGACAAGTAGGAAGAAGATTGTCTCTGGGTGGTTTAGCCTGGCTCAGAAAAACTGGTTGTTAATACCATAACTGATTCCCGTAATAGGCTTTAGTGCTCTTATTTACCATGCCTGGTATTTAATATGTTAGGCAATGGGTAGTTGTCCATTGCAAAGACTGAAGTTAATTGGAGGTAGTTTGAAATAAAATGATGACTGGAATATGTTTGTGAAGGGTTTCAGGTCAGGTGTAAAGAGACACAAAAAAAGAATAGTAACAGATCTTTGTGGGTCTACTTTGTGGAGCAAAAGGCAGATCAAGAAAATCTTTCATAGGACTTCAAAATCCAGTCACAGAAATTGAGAAGGATAAGCCATCAGGTTGGTCATGTTTAAGTAGTAGATATCTGGCAAATCAGAAACAAAAACGATTAGGTGTTAGTTCTAAAATTTGACCAGGAAGAATCTATAAGAGATTTTGCAAGATCAACTTTGGTTGAAAGTGTAAAAGTCAGATTCCAAAGGGCCTGGAATAAAAATAAAATGCAAGACTAATATAAACTCCAGGAATTGATTTAGATTTTGTGTTCGCTATTTGCACAGGAGTGGAAGGGGTCTCCTGGATTACCAAGTATGTCTGTTCCTTTGCTGTTGTAAGCAGCTGTATCTCACAGTCTATATATTCATTAAGCTTCACATGATTTTTTTTTTTCTTCCAAGTTTTAGTGGAAAGGTGTTTCAGAACTTCTGATAATAAGAAACATTAATTTATGGATTGAATTTATTCACTGCTCATTAGTAATCTTTTGTCCTTGTGTCATCATTGTCCATTTACTTAAGTATCTTTTCTTTCGCTTTAGTGCCTAACCTGAATGTATTTATACAGAGCAATTATATCCGCTCTCAGCATGAATGAGCTTAGAGATGAAAGGGAGAAGGAAGCAAACATGTTGCTTCAGCCTGGACCAGCTGGAATCTCTTTGTTCAGACTCATGTAAAATGTTTTGCAGCAGCTGAATCGGGAAGCAGCATTTGTGCAGCTCAGCAATATGATACAGATCTAGCCACCTCACAACCAGATGTGATGGAAGTGGACATATCAAGTCATGGTTGCTATCTGAATATCCATGAGTAGTATGCAACTAAGAACACAAAAACTACAGTGCAACTTTGCTGGAGAATAATGATCTGCATTTGATTGCGATAAACACCCATGGTAAGACATTGTGAACATTTTCCACTGTCTCATGTTTATCACTTGTATTTTTCTGGTCTTGGGAGTTAGGTATCCATCTGTATTAGGTTATCACTAACTGTGTGGCTTACTTTGTGTAGGGGACTCTACATGACATTGGCTCATTGTCTGTATGCTGTAGACTCTGGAATCAGAAATTCCTTCTGTTCTTTCCCAGAGTCATGGCAAGGCTGTCTCTCAGACCTCTTCACACTCAACGTAATCAGAGAAGAGCAGGGATTGGTCATCACACCTCTCAGACTTCGTGTACAAATTTATAACTGCAAAATAGACTCAATAATTTAGTCATATCACTCTCTGCCATAGCATGTGTTCAGATGTGAGAATGGTCCTTAAGAAAAGGCAGTAGCAGTAAAATGCTTGGTGGTACCTCACTGCCAGAAGCAGCAAGCATAGCTGGACAACTGTACAAAGCGTTGGATGCTTTAAAGATGTGGTTGTACCTCATTCCTTTGCATAGAAATTTTAATTGCCTGAGAGCAGTTCGTGTAAATTAATATTTTTAAACACATCTTCTTTTTTTTCTATAGAAAGGGCTTTTAGATCTAAAAATGTTTATTCCTCTCGTATGCATGTCTGCACTTGCCCTTATTCAAGCTGCAAAGTGTGGGGGTTTTCCAATCAAAATATTTCATGGACTATAAAAGCAGTGGAAAATTTAAGGCCTTTAATTCAGAAGAGTATGTGTCATGTAAATAAACACATAGAAATAGAATGAGATGCTGGTCTTTGTACCTGCAATAAACTGGTTACTCAGTGGAAAAATACATCTCTCAGCCTTTTTCTTCTGGAAGGTGGTGTTTTAGCTTGGCTTAAGGCTAAATCCAGCCCTCTCCTTGTAACTGGCCTTTGTGCATCCTCATGTAAGGGCAGAATTTGTACAAATATGAGCTCTTCTCACAGTTCAGTACAAACCATGGTGTTTTTCCTGAGGGAGATAGATATACAAGAGTACTGCAGGCCAAGGTTGTGGTGCATTGACAGAGCTACATAGGGAAGCTTGTACAGTCCCTGATTTAAGTGTAAGGTTCTTACAGGGTTCTCAGAGATGAAGAAAAACAGTGTGGTTGTCCATGGTATTTCTCAAAGGAGTTCTGCATTAAGATTCATTTGGTTGATACGCTGGAGGGAAGGAATGCCATCCAGAGGGACCTTGACACGCTTGTGAGGTGGGCTGATGCCAACATTATGAAGTTTAACCATGCCAAGTGCAAGGCCCTACACCTGGGTAGGGCAATCCCATTCACAGATACAGGCTGGGCAGAGAAGAGATTCAGAGCAGCCCTGTGGAGAAGGACTTGAGGGTGTTGACCTATGAGAAAATGAACATGAGCCATGTTAGTCTGCACTTGCAGCTCAGAAAGTCAACCGTATCCTGGGCTACATCAAAAGGAGCGTGACCAGCAGGTTGAAGGAGGTGATCCTGCCCCTCTACTCTGCTCTCGTGGGACCTCACTTGGAGTATTGTGTACAGTTCTGGTGTCCTTAACATAAAAAGTACATGGAACTGTTGGAACAAGTCCAGAGAAGGGCCACGAGGGTGATCAGGGGACTGGAGGACCTCCCTTATGAAGACAGGCTGAGAAAGTTGGGGCTGTTCAGCCTGGAGAAAAGAAGGCTGCGTGGAGACCTCATAGCAGCCTTCCAGTATCTGAAGGGGGCCTATAAGGATGCTGGAGAGGTACTCTTCATTAGGGACTGTAATTACCTACAGAGCTATTTATTTAGCTGTTTGGTCCAGCTGGTGATCTGTGAGTCAAATCTGAGTCAGCGAAATGCTCCTGTATGGTCCAGTTCTTTCTCCCTGTGGGAGATGCAGGCAGATTTAAATATAGAAGCATTTCCTCAACATATCCAAGAAAAGACCCAGTCTCTCAAGAGCTCCTAATCCAGAAAGGAAGGAGGTAAAACCTCCATGAGGTGCCTAAGCACTTCTCTAATGTCAGTGTATGTGGAACATCTCCAACCCTACAGTGGTTATCAGCACTGTCAAGTTCCCCAGCTGATGTGAGGTTTCATCTCCTTGAGACCTGCTATAGCTTGAATGGTGCTAGCTAGGTGCTGTCATCTAGAAGTCACGGTCCGGATCAGCAGATACTGTGCTAGACACTATACAAAGCTATCATGTAAAGAATATTGGTGCCACATTGCAGCAATGCCTCATTGTTGTGATATTTCTTGGGTTTTAATTGGAAAAAGATGCTGAAGTTATCCGATGCTCCAGGCGTATGTACAAGCGCATTTAAAAATACAATAGGCATTCAAATGTGAACATTATTAATTAAAAGCCTTCACGTACTGTACAAATGAAATGTTCTCTCTACCTACTCAAGTCATTCATTCAGAAAAATCCTGGGAAAATAGCTAGGCTTTGCAATGTGCCCCGTAGGTCAATGTATTCAGGCTCAAACAGACCAAGTGGGAGGAGTGAGTTCCAGAACGGCAAAATTTTCATTGCAGGGGGATTGCATTCAGAAATGTTCACAGCACTCTCACAGAAATATGGTTCTAGCAATTTGCCCAGCTCAAACTTTAAATGAGTTCTTTAATATATGTATATGTGTGTGTATAAACATATACATGCAACCAAGGAAGAGATGCTGACCTATGCTCCTGTATTAAGCACAGCAGTGGGAATAATTTTGAAACCCTGTAGGATTTTGTGACCCATACCTTGTCGGCTTTTTTTTTTTTTCCCTAATATATATAACCTTATGGTATAGATTTATACCACAATAATCCTTTTTCACTATGTTCAGCTACACCATGTTCCCTTTATTTAATAACAGTGGCATCCTTGAGAGTCGAGCTGTCCCTGGGCAGCTCACTCACAGTATGTTACAAAACATATCCATAAAAGCTGGTCTCACAACTATTTACTTTTCCTGCAGTCCCATATCAAAAGTCGCCTTTTAGTGTCAATGGGTCAAAGTCTGGCTGCAGAACCCAGAGACAAACTTCCCCAGTGCTATTAAGTTCGGTGGTATATTTCAGATCCATCCCATAAATCAGACTGGCTTTCAGTGTTCAGACCAGAACAATCCTTATTTTATTTGCTTGCTTCCTGCAAAACAGTAGGAAGATTGTCAATATGCTGCTCAGGCCCTAATTAAAACTCCAAACTTGAATTTAATATTTCAAATGTTATTTAAAATATATTAAGATAGTCAGCTTATTGCTGTTGCTCATTACCCTGTTGAAATCTAATATTAGTAACAGCATGTACAGAGGACCTGGAGCATGAATGAATAATGAGTTGCTCGTGCTGGAAAACATGCAAGAGCCTGGTTCCCTGAGTTGGCAGACGTCCGGCAGAGACTAGTATGCTTTTCTCTACACAGTGATCAAATCATGTGCTCAAAAAAATCATTGGGAAGGAAAGTATTCCTGATTCGTTTACTTCCTCTGATGATCATTTTCCAAAACTAACAAAGACTACAGGCCATCAGAAATTAAGAGGACTATATCAAGTGAAAAAAATCTTTAAACCAATGGCACTGTACTTCTGACCAAACAGTAGTAGTGCTGGTAGCTTAGTATGATTCTCAGATGAGTGAGGACCCCCCATGCCCTCAGCCTGTCCTCACCTTGTATGTGAAGTCTCTTCCTGAGGCTTTTGAGGTGAGGTTTTAAGCAACTCTTTCCTTCTTTCTCATTGTCCTAACAGAAAACAAATCTGAACAAGAAGATAGAGAAAGAGCACGTGGCTTGTCAGTGCTCTTGGCATGGAGCTAAGGTATTGGAGATGGTTGCAGGTTTTCTGAAGGTACGAGCAAGGTATGAGCAAGTCTGTGGCCTCTTCAGGTGATGTCAGAATCTGGAAAGGTGTGCAAGGTAGAAAATAACTGCATCACTTGTAGAATGCAGTACAGATACATTTATATATAATGTGTATGTGTCTATAATACATGCATGTCAAAATGTATTATAGCCAGGTAAGCTGTCTTTTTCATATATGTAATAATATTACAGCTAGATCAATGATAACACGAGCTTAGGTGTATTTATTTACATATATATGCATGTGCCCTTCTTACGCATGCTTAACAGGAAGCTGGCTTTCACTTTATGGCCCTCATCATGCCCCATGCTGGCCTCCTCTGCCCATGCACATTTTGTCCTAAGGGTGAGCCCACCTGCCTTGTGTTTCCCCAGTGCAAGGAGAAATGTCTTCAACATTTTCAGGAGACAAAAAATAGTTGTTGAAGCTGTTTGTGCCCTGAAACTTTAGCTGCACCCTCATTTTACACACACTTTAAGATTAAATAATGTTAGCTACAGTGCAGCATTCAGTTCTATAGCCTCGTTCTCACCCTTTAAATTAAAAGGTGTGGAGAAGGAAATTTTCCAGAGTAAATGAGAGAAATTATTGCATAATTTTGTGTAATTTTTGATGCAGGAAACAATTTTCTCAGTGCACCTGTTGGGGGGAGAAACAAGGCTCCTTCAACCATCAATCTGTGGGACCTCAGATCTGAGCCTGAAAGCAGAGGTGAAACGAAATACGAAAATTGCAGTGCAGCAGAAGAGGAGTCAGCTATCTGAGGGCCTCTGCTGAAATCCCATCTTTCGGGTAGGGTTTCTTGCCCATTTTTGTGTTTTGGTCACCTGATGGTAGCTCTCTGGCCTAATTGGTTTCCTAGTTAACAGACTAAGTAATGATGTAACCAGAGTGTGTGGGAACCAGACCTGTGTGACAGATACAAATTTTCCCAGCCACACTAATTTTGCCTGCTTACCTGGTTCTGCTGCCGGTTATCTGGAAACTTGAACTACTTAAAGGATATAATAAGCCTAGCAAAGGTTGAGACACAGCTTAGTCATTTAACATAAAATTATCCCCTGCTGCAAAATGTATTAACTTGTGAAGTCCAATTATTTTTGTTACTAAACAACACTATATTTTAATAGAAATGGCTTTGTCTACAGCTTTTTTTTACTTTTTCTGTGGTTGGCTGAAGAAGTAATTCGTTGTTTGTAGCCTAAAAGAGCAGATCAGCTCCATTCAATTACAAGCATATTTCAATAACCACTTTTTGCTCTTGACTGTCTGATGTCCCCAACTGCTCTCACAGTGTTGCTCACTTGTGCTGGTAATTTTTGTAGCTGAATGTTATTGCTTTTGCTTTTATGACAATAGAAGGCTTTCAGAAAGGCTCCAGCTAAGATCAGGGTCCTGTTGAATTGGGCACCATATAAATGTATAATGAGAAAGGGTCCTCTAAATGCAAAGTAACTGTGTCCCAAATACCTCAGACAGAGGTGGTTTGGTGGAGAGGAAAGCTTTGAAGTCTCAGAGCTGAGCCTCTGAGACAGTAATTTTTAAAATAATCAGCCTGATAAACAACCTTGTGTAAAATAATCAGAGTAATTGACGAAGGGAACTAAGAGGGAAAGGTAACACCTGCCATGGAGGAGGCCTGACCAGCTTCCTTCTCCATGTGGTGTATAAAGAAGTAAGGTCTCAAGACTTCTGTCTAGTGTAACATACATTTCCAGCAAGTACCTGTAGCTCATATGGGGAAAGCTGAACTTTGGAGCAGCTTGAGCTGGGGATGTACCTGGAACGTGGCATTTCAATGGTCCTCAGGCAGTTCCCATTTGCTCTTGCAAAAGGGACCACATCCCTCTGCGCAGCAGTTACATACTTTCTAACAAGTTGGGGCACCCAGGCTGCTGCTGTATGGGCTACAAGGTTTGGAGCAAACTTTGCCATGACCCTCATGGTTATTGTTCTTGCAGCAAAATGCAGATGGTGCGGCCTGTGTCTGATATTCTTTAATAGAAAGGAAGAAAGTTTTATGGGTTTTTGCATGCATCTGGCTGTTCTTTCACTTTGCACTCACATTCATTTGATAAATGAAAGAAACTGAGAGCAGAAGCAAGAAGCTGGACTCCTAAGGTGATACAAAACTGTTTAATGTTTTTCTTGAAAGTAGAACTCTTAAATGTGATGACAGAAATCATGAAAGTAGCAGGGCTTTGCATACACTTGATGTGGTTAATCCAGTCAGTAAACATGATGTTAAAAAAAGGACATGCCACAGTGTTTCAGTATCTATTTGAAGTTTATACGATGCCTGATGTGTATGCAATAGATCTGAGGCCTGACATCTATTTAAACTCTTTGGGAGCAATATCAAACATTAATGGGGATTAGTGTTAGAACTGGTGTAAACATAGCAAACAATCTGCTGTAAGTGTATGCTCACATTTCCATATGTTATGTAGGTAAGCAGAGCCACTGATGAGGAAAGAAACCCTGAGACATAGTTCTCAGCTAACTACTTCTAGGACTGGTAGAAACAGACACTAGTAGGCACAACTATCTCATAATATCAGTATCTACACACTCATAAACTGCTCTGTCTAGAGCTGCAATTTAGTTTTGTAAAAGGTAAGAAAGATTTAAAGAGATGAAATTCCATTGTGCAAAACCACTAAAAGAACAGATAAAAATGATTTAGTACTTCCAGGTGCACTGTAATTCTTGTCAGAAAGAGCTACTTCCAGGTGGGTGACTTAAAAAAAAAAAATCCAACTCAGTTGTCAAACCTGGATAAAACCATCAAGTTAGAAAAAGAGAAACAAACCTGGGAACAAACTCCAAAGTACAACTGAAGAAAGACAGCCTCTCCACTGAAGAAATTATTGCATATAAGTGAATCTCCCTGTTACTTGAGTAAACATAGCTTGGTTCTGGGCAATATTTCAAAAGAGATAAAGCTTTGGCATGCATGAGCACATAGAAAGATGACATATTCGCAGTGGGAGGTATGAGGTGGGGTTTCCAGTAGTGCCAAAATTTATCTTACACATACATGCTTAGGGCCAGATCCAAAGTTGCTGAAGCAAAGAGCTATCTTCAACTGTCTTTGTATTCAGCATTCACTCACACTAGGAGAAAGAGAAAAAAAAACTCGTTTCCTTATTTGTGGCCAAATCGTTTACACATTTTTTCTTTCTCCTTTTAAGCCTGGGGAACTCTTGCCATTGAATTACTTAAGGGCAGGTCCTTAAACAACAGATCAAAATACAAGCGCTTCCACAAAATGGAAAATGCTATTATACTCACTAAAGTTATTTGCTTCAGCAACACATGTGGTCTAGGATATTATTATTTCGTAATAGAATGCACATTGATTCATTTGACACATTTTTTTTAAAAGAGCTTTTATTTGTATGATGTGTTTATGGACAAATATGCATTGAATGCTTTTTAAGTCATCTTATGGTTTGGATTTATTCCCACATGTTCAGATGAAATGACCATTACTGGGACTAGAAACCTACAGCACTAATGGAAGCTTTTATAGATGGTGCTACTTTTGTATCCTGCAGGGGTAGTTGCCACTATATTAAAATCCTGAGGGTCAAGTTTAATTTGTTAAAAAACCCCAACCCAACGTATTTTGCAGGCTTTATGCAATTTGATATAGTGTCACAGTACATGCCAGTTTTGCATCTGAATGGAGCCAGGTAACTGTACCAGGTCAGACCTCCAGGTAAGTAGGTTTTGGAGAAATCCACAGCCACACAGAAGAAAAATGGACACAGCAACCTTGTCTGCTAAAGGTATGTATGAAAACTCTAGGAATTGGAGAACTAGGTAAGAAAGAGACATATTCTTTCATTGTGAAAGTCTGGCTTTCTCTAACAGCTGGGCCTTCTGCTGCCATGATCAGGGGCTAGGTATGTGGCAGTGCATTCAGTTCTATCTGTTACTGTGAACAAACATTTTTACCCTGGCTGTAATCTCAATATAATACAAATGGGTTTGAGAAACCGAATCTTTTCTCCATCACACTGTCACTCCCTGATTTCCAGTACCACAGTCATCCACAGGAGCCTAGACAGTGTCATGCCTGTGATATCACATGGGCATTTCAGTGATATGAAAATAACAGAGGTGAATACGAAAACAGCCTTGAGACTGCTGGACTGGGTGGCCATTTCTTATTGCAGAGGAGCAACAACGTGTGCACAGGGCAAAGCAATTAACAGCCCAGCTGTGATTGCACAAGGCTTTCTATAGTCTCTCTCCTTTTTCCCACATGTAACTATGTGCATGTAGGGGAGGCGAAAGGGCTTTTCATTTCCTTTTTCCACTCGCTGCTGTGATTGCACCAAGTCAGTACAGAGATCCTTATGTCAAAGCAGAGAGGAAAGTGAAATCTTCAGTTTTGGCACTGTTTGAGTCTCTATAACATCTAGGAAGTTCAGAAGGCACTGATTTTACTTTTCTGGTATCACTGTGAATTAGAGGTGTTCGTCCTGTCCATACGTCAGCATTAGGGCAGACAGGATACTTTACAGGGAAGTAAAGGAGTATCAAACCTAGCATGAAGTGATACTGCTTTGGGTTTGTAACATTTTAAAAAATCTGGTTTTCCCTGAAAAACACTGAGGAGATATTTTAATTTTTACTCATAATTTCAGACTCTTCAGACTATTAAGGCTGCATAAATATTAAAGGCTTGTTATTTACATTAGAACTGTTATCTTTATAGATATCAGTGCTTGTTAAATGATTCGTAATGCATTATTCATTCGACCAGTTCTGTCCTTTCCTCTGTTACTCACCTGCAAACAGACTTCGATTTTTACAAATTTGTTCATTATTCAAATAATTCCAGGCTTTCTTCACAAATATATTTTAGCAGTCTCCTTTAGCTCAAAACCTATTGTGTCCTACCATATTTTTTATCAGTTTGCTTCTGTTGTTGCTTGCAGTGTAACTGAATATTTAATAACAGATATGAAACTTCCCCTGACTTTAATCAAGTTTTACAGTTGCCTATGCTTCTGATGCTGCCATGCAGCCACTGAAAAGGTATGTTCATATAACAACCTCTGCCTTTTATTCCCACTTGTTGAAAACACAGTAATTGATACAGTTTGGCAGCACGTGGCCAGGTTGTAAAGTCTGGGAAATTAAATTTTGTATTTACATACAAAGCAAGTGTGGCAAGATAGGTTTCTCTACACAACAGTATGGTGTGGTTCAATGAGAGAGCACCACAATAGGATTTCAGAGATTTGGGTCAGATCTCCAGCTAGCCATTTCTGTGCAGGGTTGCTTCCTCCTGTGCCTCAGTTTTCTCTTGTGTAAATTGATAGCAGTGTTGCTTGAGGAAGATTGTGCTCCACAAAGACCACAAAAGCAAAATATGCTCCTGACATTTATCTTTATGCACGTATATTAAGTTGCTGCCCCTGAGCTGCCTGAAAGGAACTGGGAGAAGTTTTCTCCCCTGACTTCTGGCTTCTGGGCTGCTGTTCTGAAACATCTCACAGAGACTCAACATCTCATAGCTTTGGTAAAGCACCTGAAGAAACATTGCTGGGTTTTGATAAAGAGAAAATAGTTCTGCAAATTAAGTGTAGTGTGCTTGCCTTCAATCCAAATACTTTGATCTTTAACATAAGAATAGGAAAAAGGTTCTTTTTGTTTTCAATTCCATTCATCACTATTCATCATTAGTTTATTTTGGATGCACTTCTAAGAAGTGCTACCTGCACAATGGGGAAAAAGAATACAAAACAATATAGAAAAAAATGAAGTCAGTAGTAAGGAACTAATTTGTTATCTGAGTCTACAAATACTGTAAAAGATCACAATAAATAAAATTGTTTAAAATATTTGAAGAAAAAAATTGCTTACAGACTGTTAGAAAAAAAATACACTTCAAATTTGACTTTTCAAAATTATTTCAGAGCTAAATGTAAAGATAAAAGAGTCAAAATTAATCCATTTTTTGTTTAAGTTTAGTTTGTAACAAAATTTTCAGTTTAGTTAGCAAAAAAAGACTTAAAATTTTCCTGATGATTGCTCTTGCTGTTATAGATGGGTGTCAGTATCTTTTATTTTTTAATTCCTACTAGATGTAAAGAAATTATTTTTATAAATATTGAGAGCTGAGAAATGGAAAAATTAAGAATGTAAAAGTGGAATCAGAATTTCCTCCTCTTTTCTAGATTTTCAGGGAGAAACAGATGAGAAATGGCCCTGAATTAAATTATCCTCTTAATCACTTACATTCTTCCACTTAAAAGTTTTAAATGTGTTTGGTTTTCCTCTCATGTTTTTGGTGGGGTTATTTTGTTATTGGAGGTGGTGGTGGGGGGGGGGTGGTTTGGTTTGGGGAGTTTCTTTCCCCACTAATCTTAGTAATTTCCTTGCACCATAGTAATTTCTTAGCATCTTCATTAGTGCATTACAGAGATAAAGAATAGCTTGGACTTTTTTTCTGGAGATCAGAATTCAAACTCCACTGGGGTGTCTTTGGAGAAGCAGCAGTGCCTCTGCATTTCAGTGCCTGGCACTGTAGTTCTGAAACAAGTTTAGACCTGCCATAATTTTAGTTTGCCACACTTTGCAGAAAATCTATCATTTTCTTCATACCTGCCTTGAATTCAACTGATAGCAAGTTATGAAGAGAGCTAGAGTACACAGAATATAATAACCTCATAAACTAGTCTCCTGATGAACAATGGAAACATCAAAAGTGAGAAACTACAGTTTCACTCTTTTCACTAGTTCCTCTTTATCTTTCTGCTGTCTTCTCTTCCTTACACCATGAGTCATCCAACATTTGATGCTTGGGGCCTCCATATGTTATTTTGTCTCCCAGTCACTTTTGTCCCTTCTTCACGCAACACATTCACACAGACCCTGCCAAAATGGCTCAGCTTCCTTCCCAGGGTCTCGAGAACCAGGAAGAAAGATTTGTTCGAGGTCTTTGGCTCCCTCTCCTGGCTGGCTTTACAGCAATTTAAAATGAGATTTTAGCCCTTCAAAAGTAGTGTTTGCTTACTGCCGATGCAAACTTGAACCGAGAGGAGTACTCTAGTGATGAGACTAGTTAGAAAAAAAAAAAAAAATTACACAGTTGGAAGATAATCTCGCTAAAATATAGTTATTCAAAGTAAAAACGTTATGGGTTTGATATAGACTATTATTTTCCTCCTGCCAAGACTTCTTATATGACACATACATATGAGAAACAGTCTTTTTTTTTAATTTTTTTTTTTAGACTTTTTTGTTCTTCTGGGTTACCTGTATTTTCCTTCTGACCTGCAGGCTCTAGTCTTCAACTTAGTAAATGTCTCAGTAAAAGCTGTGTGTCATCCTTAAGCAGTGGTAGCATTCCCCTACCTGCTAATTGCTTTATTTGTCCTTACTGCTTCCGTCCCCTCATCAACAAAGGCTTTATCATAAAGAGCAATGAGGTAGAACATGACAAGGAGAGTGGGAGCCAGAAGAGTGAATACTTCTGTAATTACACAGTAGCCTGGAGTAGCTCTTCTCAAATCAATTATGTAGCCTGGAATGCCCAAAACTCTAAGGACAGAGCCCTTGTTTTAATTTGCCTATGGAGCTATGCGCTCCAATAATGGGCAAAATTCTCACCTTGTTACCAGTTGCCTTTTATCAGAATCCACGTAATTCATCCCTTATTTATTTTATGTAATTACTTCATTAATAGTACACTGTACTTAGCACAGCTACAAACCAATAATTGCAAATTGCTTTGCAAACATTAACAAATGAAGCTTCACCTTATCTTGTGGAAAAGTTAGTGACATGTCCATTTTTCAATGGGGAAAATGAGGCAGAGGATTATAATGGAAAGTGATTAGAAAAAGCAACTGGAAAACCACCAGTAAAATCCTGATTGATAGAACGTAGCTGCAAAATAAACTGTTGGATAAGTCAAGAACTTGAACCAGCAATTAGAACTTTCAGCCCAAACTTTACATTTGCTGTGTGCTCCTCAGCATTATCCTTTTAGGAGTTTTCTATTTGTCATAAACCTAGATGGTATAAAAGCAAAGTATTGCTAGTATCAAGAGGATTTCAGACATTTTGGAGACTGATCTTGTTGTTGCTGAAGAGTTTGCTAAACAGCATGCTTCATGTAACATGGTCCCTACAGGATTAAATAGAACAAGCATTTTTATTATCTACTGATTTCATGACTCCATGAAGGTCTCTCATCTTCCAAAGCTCCTAGCTTTTGTTGTTACAGAAGTCAGTGACAGAATGTCTTTGGCATCAGTGACTGAGATTTAGCCTGCATAGCAGTCACTGCCCTCGTGTTCCTCATTTCTTCTTTCCCTGTGGAACACTGAACAGAAGCTGTGTCACAATGCCTGGAAAAGTTTAGAATCGGGCAAAAATTTGCTTTTGATCCCTATTCTCTTCATAAATGAACTACCAATATGTAATAATCAGCCAAAAGCCATGACTTCAGCAGTGCTGTAGAGGAGAGGAGGAAATAGTATTGAGAGTACGTTTAAAAGGCATCATAGGCAATGCCTGAAAGGAGAAGTATACAGGAGGCAGAAAGGTGGCTGGTGAAGCTGCTCAGGTAACTGGCTGTTCAGTAACAGAGGTGTGTATGAAATAACAGACGTGAAGGCCTGAAGTGAAATTTTGTGCAAAAAATTTTAGTGAGCTAAAACACTGCAAAATATTTCATATGTCACTGAAGAGCTGTTTCAGGCTTCCTAGACATTTGCAGTTACCTGCAAGTAAATTTAGAATGAAAACAATTTCAGACTCCTAGTAAAAAAAAAAAAAATCAACTCAATACCCATTCATGAAAAGTTTTTGATCATATGTGTATTTCTTAGTGAAAAAGGTTTATCTGGGAAAAATGTGTCTGGCTCTAGTTGTAACTTTATCTGCATAACCTGTAATAGAATAACTATAGCTGTAGAAAGACTTTTGTTCTTTTTGGCATAGCTGATCAATTAGATGCGTAGGATGGAGTTACAAAAGCTCTTACAGTTGCCAGAGCTGCCTTGCTGTTCATGGCTTTATGAACAGAACAGTGCTAGAAATGATGTTATAGGAGTGAATGATATTTTGAAAACTGAGTTGTTCTTCTTTATGTCATGTAGCTAAAGCCCTCAATTGCCAATTGTTTCCCATAGGATTTTGATGCCACAGAAATGCACGTGAAAGGTCAGTCCTTGCTTCAGTCTGCCTTGAGGGGGGAAAATAAAGGCAATGGTATTATGCTTGCTTTATACATAGGGAGCTGAGGCAAAGAGGGGGAGGCTGATTTTTATTCTAGTTTTGGTTTGTTGGTTTATTTTATATACCTGGCCAAATCTTTAATAAGCTCTAATCAATATATTAATTCCTAATTTTGATGTTTTAACGATCACTATAGCATCTTTACATCAGCAACCCTCATTGGCCATAAGTAAATTGCCCAAAACTTCTGAGGAGTCTGCTAGGAGAGCTGGGAACTGAACCTTTCTTATCTGTAATGACAGTCGATGCGCACCTTTAGACAGGGAATAGATATAAACCTTCATCCAAAATCCATGTCAGGTTCAAAAACACCTTTTAAAAGACAGCTGACCTACTGCAGGATTACAATTTCAGGTGAAGCAAACCAGAGCCAGAGCAGGTCCCTACTGAATAACCCGCTGTGTGCAAGGTGAAAGCAACGCGATTTCAAGGCTGAGTGCCCTTAGAAAGTCCAATGATCCCATGGAGAGAAAGTAATCGACTGGGAATGAGCCAGTATATCTTGCAAGACTTTTTTCTAGGCAAGTTATGTACTAGTAAAATAATCTAAAGGGGAAAAGTTGAAAGTTTAGTAATTTATTTATGCACGGAATTCCAGTAACTGGAGTGCAGGCTTATTGGTGGAGTGTCACCTGTGCTCAGGCTCCCGATCATCTGAAAATGCAGCACCTTTTCTTTTTCATAGCTCAATAAATTTCACTAGGAAAAGCCAAACACATTATCATCATGATATTAATTTGTCATGTTAGCCACTGTTGTAATGCCCAGGTAGTCAAGAGAGCAGAGAATAACTGTCATTTGGGAGAAGATAATATTACACATTTAGACAGAAATCACCCTTTAATGCAGTGATTTTCCCTTTACAGGAAAACACTTAATGCAGTACTGTGTCCAGCTACCTCCCCAGCTACTGATAATGCATTTGTAAGGCGCTTACACACTATAGTTTGAGCTAGGTTCCCCCTTATTGGAACAGCCACCAAACGACATTCTTGCAGTATTAATTTTCTGTCACTTTCAGCTCAAGATATGACCTAGAGTAAAAAGCTTGGTATCTCTCTATCAGCTCCGTAACTACTCCCTCTTAATGCATGTGAATTTTGTGCCTTTGTTATGCAGTGCACAACTGGAAGACGTGATTGATTTGTAATGATATTCTTTCAATTAAAAGAAAGGATTCACACTGTCAAAGTTGAAGCTAGTAAAGCTAACTTATAGTTTCCAGAAACTTCAGATATTAGGGAGCACACAGCTTTACCACACAGGTTGCCATCAGGCGCATTGCAAGGATTTTTTCTTGCTCATCACTACATTTGCTAAGTTAACAAAGCAAAAGTAAAACACATCTCTGTTTCTTTAAACATTTGTCTTTTTTTTTTCTTTTTGTAGAAGTGCTGCACACACACTGATGTAACATCCCCCCATCTCTAAGAAGCCCCTCCCATCAAAAACCAAGATAAATTTCTAAAACCTACAAACTATTGTTGTCCACAGCCAATAGTGACAGACAGGGGCTGTGTCATGATCAGAGGCTCAGGCAGCAGCTGGCAGTTCTGCCTGTGCCAGGGCCACAGCTGGATGGGGCAAACTCCCCTTTCTGCTTTCCCAAACCTGGAGGCAGAAAGCAGAAATCATCTCTGCTTTGTGCTGCCAGATGAAAGAAGTCACAAACTGCAGCCAAATAAACTGCTCAAAACAGCATATTATGTTTGGTGTTTATGTTGAAAGTCACTTTTTAGACATCTGAAATTAAGAATCATAAATATGACTAAAGTATTGATGAGGCGTAATACATAAATACATTTCTGTTTGGCCAGTCCGACCTGTGGAGTTGTGTATTTGGCTTTTTAACTGATATATGTGATGGTTTTGCTTTGTCAGCACAAGCATCACTCCACCTCTGTGCTCTTCTATTTCTGTTCAATATGGGAGGTTATCAGGTAGGGTCTGATGGGGAGTGACTGCTGCAGCCAGTGTAGGTTTTCCTTCATTGCATGGCTACCTGAGGAAGACTCAAAACCCAAGGGGAAGGAAGGGGCTGTGAGCAGCCCAAACACTGCATCTTTATCACTGAGAAAACAGAGACAGCCAAAAGAGCTAAGTCTCCCTCAGTCCAAATCTTTTACCAGTGAGGGCTGAGGATTTTTTTGGTGGCTTTTTTTTTTTTTCCTCTAAGGAGGAAAAAGCTGGGTTGGGGGAGAGCAAAACTGCTGACCTTAATTAATGGAAGGCCTACTAGACCCGAAGGAAGACGTTTGGCTCTCAAGGCTTGGGCCTCCCCGTGAGCCTCTCCTGGGTGTAATGAGAGAGCTCAGCTTCATTACTGGCAGCTGAGGGGAAGGGTCACTGGGGCTGGATTTGCAGGGCCCTCATTGAGGGATCACTCCATGCTGAGAGAAGCTGGCCATGCTCTTGGACACCTGGTCATTAACATTGCTAATTAGCAGCCATTAATCAGGGCCCTGGGTTTTTTGTTGTGTGTCACCGGCTCAGAGGAGCCAAGTGAATAAGAAGATTGTTTCATTACCTCCACAAGAGGTGGAATGAAAGCAGTTCCCATCAGCTCAAGATGAGCTGAATTAAGGGAAAGGTTAGACAACAATTTAAGATGAGCTGCCGGGGGGAGCTGGGGGACCTGAGCTGTCCTGTGAGAGGAAAATCAGTCACCTATAATTAATGAAACCTTCCACAACTTCACTCTAATCACCGTGTGAGCTTCTCACCAAAAAACCTATCTTTTGCATCAGAAGGGCCCTAATTTATCTGTTTATGAAGGTATAATCTTGGCAAGCTTTAATTCCATGGGATTTTAGCAACATATATAAATGCATATATGTAAATGCAAGTGTGTATGTAAGTATATGCTCACATAGTTTGAGTGTGTCTATGCGTTTGTTCAATATATTTACCTGAGTTAGCAAAGATGCTTTTTACACAGCCAACCTCATTGAGGAGAGGGGGCGGGGGCACACAGATCTGTATTAAGAAATGTCTAGATATCTTTTTTTCTGAATTGTATATAAAATGTTTGGTTATATGTTTGTATGCTCTGTGCTATGGCTGTGGAAGCACAGGAGAAATCTGGTGTTTTACAGAGGAAGAATAATCAAAAGCAAATTCCGTTTTGGTAGGTTAAAAACGACATGGGAAAAATGATAGTTATTGGTTTAGATAGGAAAAAGTAAAGAATTTAATTAGCAACCAGATTGTTAAAATGCAGTGTTCTCCTCCCATGCTCTATTGTCTAACTTTTGTGGAACAGGTGCCTAATTTTCCTAATGGGATACATTTTAATTGACAAAGTAGTTTGATTGCTTTACACCAATTTTCATTTTCTTGCTTACTTTTAATATAATAAACTCTTTCACTTTTACAAATTCAGATGCCCTCAAGAAAGTAATTAGAAGCAGGTTTTATCTGCCTGTCTTTTTTTATAAACCACTTTTTGATTTCCAGAACCAACTAACCAAAAGCTTGATTTGTTCTGCTGATGTGTGAGAGCCAGTAACTTTTAGTCATATGCACTAAGCATTTCAATCAAGTTGTTTGCATATTCATTCATTTCGGAAAGACTCTCAAAATGGATTACAAACATTTAATTGAAAGAGGAATAAAATAATTAAGGAAGGACAAGTGGAAGTTAAAAATATGCCTAAGTATTCACAACAGTTATTGGATCATTCTCATCACAGGGCATAAATTCCTTCTTATCGTTTCAAAGGACTTTATTCATCTAAAGCACATTGCCTTTCGTAACAACAGAAAGTAAAACTGTTTCTTATGTATGTGATTCTCTTTGTAAAGCTGTGAGGTTGGTTAAAAATGTCCATAAAACTAATCTTTGGAGCATTGCAGCTGGTCTGGAATTCTATAATATGATTTGTGGGACTTCATGGGAAAGTTGAAGGCTGAAGGGGAAAATACACAATGAACAGCTGAGAAAAGTTGCATTCTGGCACAGAATCATGCAAATGGGGCACATTCTTCAGTTTTCTCATGACGGATTGTCTCTGGAACTACTGAGCCAAGTTGCAGAAATGCTAATGAAGGAGAAGCATCAATGAGCAGTGTCATCCTGGGGGCTTCTGAAGGGAACAGAGTAGGAGACACAGGGAGGGGGTGGGGGGGGAGGAAGAAAGAGAGAATGAAAAGAAATGGAGCAGGAGGAGTTTTAAATATTAGGGCTGGCCCGCTCTGAAAAAGAAATGGAAAGGTAAAAATAAAACACAGCTGTGATGAACTCTGATGAACAAATCCTTTCTGGCCAATAAAAATGAATAAAAGCTCTTAAAGAATTTGGCTTTGGGCTTGGGGGAAGTAAGTGTGAGTACTACTAACCTTGGGGACCACCCTTCTCTTTGATACTTGGGGTAGAAGGGTGTAGACCCCAAAGCTCGCTAGATGCCAATGTTTGAGGGATGGTGTACTAGTGAGGTCCTTCAGTGTGCCACCTCAGTGGAGGTAAGAGATGGAGATCCGTGCAGCAGCAAAGACTCAGGAGTTGTTGATGTATTAGAAACCATGGAAGCACCTGAGAGTGGTTACATAGGAATTAGGGCTTCCCCCTCCAAAAAGGTGACAGGATCAATACCCCAACTGAAGTGCATTTACACCAATGCACAAAGTATGGACAACAAATAGGAGGAGCTGGAAGCCATTAAACAGCAGGAAAACTGACATAGTTGCCGTCACGAAAATACGGTAGGATGACTTGCACAACTGGAGTGCTGCAATGGATGGCTGTAAATTCTTCAGAAGCGATAGGCAAGGAAAAAGTGGTGGCATAGCTCTGTATGTTAGGGAGTGTTTTGATTGTCTAGAGCTTAATGATGGTGATGATAAGGTTGAGTGTTTATGGGTAAGTATCAGGGTGATGTCCAAACAAGCAGATGATATGGTGGGAGTATGTTACAGACCACCCGTCCAGGATGAAGAGGCAGATGAGATATTTTATAAGCGGCTGGGAGAAGTCTTACAATAGCTAGCCTTTTTTCCTGGGGGGGGGGGGAACGGACTTCAACTTACCAGATGTCTGCTGGAAATGCAGTACAGCAGAGAGGAAACAGTCTAGGAGGTTCCTGGAGTGTGTGGAAGATAATGTCCTGACACATCTGGTGAGGGAGCCTACTAGGGAAGATGCCAACTGGAGCTGTTTTTTGTGAGAAGAGAAGCACTTGTGGATGATGTGATGGTTGGAGGCCATCTTGGGCACAGCAATGACAAAACTAATAGTTTTCAATTCTTGGACAAGTAAGGAGAAGGGTCAGCAGAACTGCTACCATGGCCTTATGGAGGTCAGACTTTGATCTGTTTAGGAGGCTGGCTCACCAAGTCCCTTGGGAGACAGTCCTGAAGAGCAAAGGAGTCCAACAAGGCTGGCCATTCTTCAAGAACGAATTATTAAAGGCACAGTAGCAGGCCATGTACCTATGTACCGAAAGATGAGCCAGTGGGGAAGAAGGCCAACCTGGCTGAACAGAGAGCTTTGGCTGAAACCAAAGGAAAAAAAAGGGAGTTTATGTTCTTTGTAAGAAGGGACAGGCAACTCAGGAGAACTACAAGGATGATGTGAGGTTAAGCAAGGAGCAAATTAGAAAAGCCAAAGGCCAACTAGAACTTAGTCTGGTTACTGCCATAAAAGACAAATTTAAAAGTTTCTGTGAATATATTGGCAACAAAAGGAAGGTTAAGGAGAATCTCCATCCTTTATGGGATGCATTGGGAAAGATAGTGACAAAGCCTGACATCCAGCTCAGCAGGAGCGTTGACCTGCTGAAGGATAGGAAAGCTCTGCAGAATGATCAGGACAGGCTGGATCAATGGGCCAAGGCCAACTGATAGAGGTTCAACAAGGCAAAGAGCTGGGTCCTGCCCCTGGATCACAACAATGGAGTCTCAAGCCCATGCAATGCTACAGGCTTGTGGAAGAGTGGCTGGAAAGCTGCTGAATGGAAAAGGACCTGGGGATGCTGATTGACGACTGAACATGAGCCAGCTTGTACCCAGGCAGCCAAGAAGGCCAATGGCATCCTGGCCTGTATCAGAAACAGTGTGGCCAGCAGGGCCAGGACAGTGATCATCCCCTGTACTTGTCACTGGTGAGGCCACACCTCAAATCCTGTGTTCACTTTTGTGCCCCTCACTACAGGAGAGACATTGAGGTGCTGGACCGAGTCCAGAGAAGGGCAACGAAGCTCACAAAGGGCTTGAAGCACAAGTCTTATGAGGAA
This sequence comes from Pezoporus occidentalis, assembly GCF_034315485.1. Taxonomy (NCBI): domain Eukaryota; kingdom Metazoa; phylum Chordata; class Aves; order Psittaciformes; family Psittacidae; genus Pezoporus; species Pezoporus occidentalis. The sequence goes on from NW_026916158.1 coordinate 13,127,844, forward strand.
GGGCTGAGGACCTGTGGTTTAGTCTGGAGAAAAGAAGGCTCAGGGGGAACCTTATTGCTCTCTACAAGTGCATGAAAGGAGGCTGCACATCAAATACTGTGTTCAGTTTTGAGCCCCTCACTGCAAGAGCGACATTGAAGTGCTAGAGCAGGTCCAGAGAAGGGCAACAAAGCTAGTGAAGGGCCTGAAGCACAAGTCAGGAGTAGCTGAGGGAACGGGGGCTGTTCAGCCTGGAAAAAAAGGAAGCTCAGGAGGGATGATATTGCTCTCTACAACTACCTGAAAGGAGGTTGTAGCTAAGTGGAGGTTGGTCTCTTCTCCCAAGTAATATGGGGTAGGAGAAGACTTGAGCCAGGGGAGGTTTAAATTGGCTATTAGGAAATATTTCTTCATCAAAAGGGTTGTCAACCATTGGAACAGGCTACCCAGGAACGTGCTTGAGTCACTGTCCCTGGAGGTAGATGTGGCACTGAAGGACATGGTTTAGTAGTGTGCTTGGCAGTGCTAGGTTAATGGTTGGAGTCGATGGTCTTAAAGGTCTTTTCAAACCTAAACAATTCTGTGATTCTAAAGAGGACTGTACCCATTTTAAAAATGTGGGGGAATGGTGGTTAAGAACAGCTCTTTTACGTGGCTCTAAAAATTGTTATTATTTACAGGTTTTTTTAAATAATTTTCCATATTGCACAGACTTTGTGCATTTCTCTTTGTAAAGAAAAGCAGTTACTTTCCCCCAATAAACAGCTGAGCTTTATAACCAGATATCCCAGAGTTCAGCTGTGAATGCTCCTTAAAATATTGGGCTTACAAGTATTAGATCTTGAAACATATTTATATTAGAAATATCCACCAGGCTCCAGTTTTCAGATTTTCAAAATTGTTCTGTTCTCACTCAAACCCCAGCCTAAGTGTCCAAAGATCTCAGAAGCTGGTACTATGTTATTTTGAACATCTGGCTGAGGCTTGCTTACAGTCAGTGTTCCTAAAAGTGCTGCTGGGTGCTAAGCACTTTAAAATACACCCCTCAGAACTCCAGATGCAACATGTGTTATTCAAGATTGCAGGAGGGCTGTGACAAGCTGTCAGCCACAGAGGAACAAAATCCAGTCATGTGCCCTTTGTCCTTATTGCTGGTGAGAATAGAAAATTAGTAGATGTCATAAATGAGTGTGTAGAAAGAGGAGGAAATCAAACTCTCAAATTTTGGGTGAGTGGATGTGGCAATGGACTGGTGGGCTAACGCCTTTGGTCTTGACCTCACTTATAACCTCTGGGAAGTGCCTTCACCCATTTTTTCTGCCTGCCCAATTTTTGCCACAATGTATCTATTAACTTTGTTGAAATTAAGATAATTACCTCTTCATATGGCTTTTTATATCGTCTACCAGGATAAGGACCCCAGCTTTACCTGGGGTTTTCTGACACAGCCTTAGTGCAAGCAGAGATAAAAATAGGATAGCACGATTGCACAAAATCTGAAATATTTCAGAACAGTTTGGGAACAGCTGTGCTATACTGGGCTCACAGCAGTTAGGTGTGTTATTGGTGTATGTAATTGTGCTTTAATGAACTGTTTTAATGGTGATTTTTTACTGCTCTCAAACCTTGGCAAAACTTGCGGAGTTAGTTTCACAAGCAGATTTTAAACATGGTACTTGTATTTGCACATGCAAATTACTGGGTGGTGTATACCTGTCCACATACTGCATGTGTTTATGTTGCATCTTTTAATATTATTATAGCATCTATGGGCTTCAGGGAGAGAGCAGAATTTGTGCAAGCACCAGTTTGCCTCATGCTACAGTAACAGCAGAAATCAGCAGAGAGATACAGGCAGGTGTGGGAACATTAGTGCTCTCCTGGCTATGGTCCTGGGGGCAGCAGGTTCAGGTTGGTATTAGCACACTGGTGACCTATTTATTGCCTACTTTTTTGGGTTGTTTGATAGGAGACCTTTTGCAGATGGTATCTACTCAAGTGAAAGGCACATCTCAAAGGTATTTTTGTTTTAAATCCTTGTGACTAGACCACAAAGATCAGACATGACCTGGAAATGGGTTGGCTGTTGATAATGAATGAATGATGTGGGGCGAAGGGACCAGCTATGAAGGAGGCACTTAAAGCTCAGCTGGCACATGAGGAAACTTCTTTGGGTAACTCGCCCTGACCCCCCAGAGTAGGACTTAAAGAAGGGGAGAAAGGAGCAACTCCTCCCTTATGTAGTCCACATGGGGACACAACCAATAGTGGTACCAGCCTGCAGGGAAAGTGCTGATGGCAGCACAGAGGTGTCCACATTGGAATATACAGCCTTACTTATTCTCAAATGATATTGCAATGCCTATAATAAATGTGATTATGGATGCCATCCCTGCCTTCCAGGATTTATGCCACCTTGGCTGAATCCAACCTCTCCAATGAAGCCTTGTCCTGCTATGCAGTGGCATTCCAAAATGAGACAGGGCATGCTCCCATGGCCAAGGGCCTCTGCACCCTCCCCATCACTGCAGACATCTCCCAGTAGTTAGTGCATCCCATCCTGCTCTGATCTGGAGTACACTGCCTCTCACAGGCCCTTGGTAGGAAGCTGGGACTGTGCCAAACTAGACATTTACTCCTCTTTCATTGCTGGCCTTTCTGAAATATTTTCCATACCCATACAGGTAATGAGAAATTTTTCACCTTCCAAAAAATCCTGCTTTTGTTGCTGCTTCATTTCACTGATTTACCAAGTTGATGATGTAACTTCCTGATTTCATGTGGAAGGATTGCTCTCTCAGCCCATCTGTGCTGCTAGAGAAGCTGGTAAGTGCTGAGATGAAAATTTGTGCTCTTTTCTGGAAGGTGGTTGTATAGTTCTGTAACTACTGGAAAGTACCTGTGCATTGGGAGGGGGAAAACAAGAGATATTTGGATTTTATTGCTTTGATTTAAATAAAAAAGAGATTTCTCTGTAAGTGCAGGAGGTTCTTTGGTACTTAAGAAGGTTTTACAATGTTCTACCTGAACCAGTAAACAAATGAATCACAGCAAAGTAACGAGTATGCAGGACAGGTGATAACAGCACAAAGCAGGCTGGTATAAAAATAAATAAATAAATATAAAGAAAAATCCATACATAAACATGGATGAAAAAGAGGAACCTGAAAGTGCAACTAAGATGACAGTCTTGGTCTCATGAGAAAGTATGTATATTGGCATCCAAGGTTTGATTGTGTATCTAATAAAAGCAGTCAAATAAGATTATTTATCTCTCAAACTTTCCTAAAGTCTGGGGATGTCTGAAAGCAGGATTTTTGCTCAAAGGGTCATCTCAAATACTGTGTTGAACACAGCAGTATGATTACAGTGAAGAATTAGAGATCCTAAAACACGCTGACAGCCCCTAACATGCCTTATTGTGCTCTGGCGCTCTAGCTCATATGGTACAGTCAGGAGGACCACCCACAGTTCATAACAGCCATAATGGAAAATTCTACAGGCTAGTCTAGCTAGGCATAATTGGATAGGCAAGAAATTGAGTTTTCCAGCTTTCAGAGCTGTTTACTTGACCTGTTTTAATTTTAGTTGAGATGGAATAATACTTTTCTCAAGGAAATATTCAGGCATTGTCACGTTTTAGCCTAATAAATATCTTCAGGAGTGTCTCTAAGATGTTCACATTTCTAATAGCAAAGAATACAAACTCTTCTGATGTTATAGATTCACAGTAGTTGTACAGATAACAGCTCTTACACTGAACCAATTGAACTGCTTGAAAGTTTCATAGGAACCAACGTGGGTTTTTTTCACCATATCATTTGACCTGCTCTCTCGCACTCTGACGGCTCGCAATTTACTTCTTCTGACATATTGTTAATGCAAGTCCTGTTGTGCCAGTGTCACCTTGAATTATGTTTATTTTGAAAGCTTGTGGACATCCCTGTTGGTCTCTTCAGGGAAAAGCACTTTTGGACTGACTGCTGGGAATTGGTATTGGAGTGTTTACTTTGCTCCAAATCCAGCAGCTCTTTGGTCTGAAACCTGAGAACAGGCTACCAAGATATTTTTAAAAACAAATGTGTCTTAAGCCATAAGACATTTTAAGCAACATACCAGAGGCTCCAGAACTCAGAGCTGTTATGTTCATTCAATAAAATATCCATTTATGAGCCAAGGTAATAATAAGGAGGGTTTGCATCAGCGCAGTTTGTTTTGGATGGGTTATTGTCCATGCTATCCTTGGGTTCTGACAACTTTCTAACATTGCAGTTGGTCTGCATATTTCAGCTGAAAATCTATGCCATCCCAGTTTTGGAGTGATTGAAAAAGCCATCAAAAAGGTGTGAAGCTCAACATGAGAAGACCTCTCCCTGATTGTGCACTGATGCTTTGGGTGTTCCTTAGTGCCACAATGAGCCTTTGACATCCTAGATAGCATGGCACAGATTAAGTCAGCCTTAGACTGTTCTGATTTACACTTTCGTTATAATTCACTTATTCGGTCCCCAGAATAATTCTTTGACCATTCTAGTTCTGTGTCATTCTGGCTTGAGGTTCTTTAACACCACTAAAGCCAAACACTATTTTCTTAGCATTACTCTCACAGTGAGGTTATTGGAGCTGTTGAAACTTTCAAACCATATTTTTACAATGATCAGCATAGCAATAATTTTAT